>NC_092591.1:38343333-38972916 GCF_047663525.1 Anas platyrhynchos
TTTATTACTGTTCTGCTACAAGTACGGTATTTAGAAAGAAGGGTAACCCACCTCATGATGACTGAAGTTTTTTTGTTTGGTCGGTTGTTTTAAGATATAACTGTAGAAGGTTACTGAGCACATTACACACCATCACATTTCTTCAGATGACAGTGACCATAGTGTCCCCCATAACCTCAACATGCCTCTAGATCAAATCTCTTGATATAGGTGAAGAGGAGTGAAAACAAACATGGCATTTATATATCTGTAAAATAAGTAACTTTCTTCAAGTGTAGTCATTTATATTCCACGACAGCAAGCCATGGTCAACTTGTGTAAAGATAGCAGAAGTGACAGAAGGGTATCTCTTCCAAAGCAGAAATGTAGTCTGGAAGTCTCTGTCACGTAACAGAGTCTTCACAAATCACAACTCCACACAGGTTTTCAAAATTTTTTAAAAGGAACAGAGACATCCCAGCTTCCGGCACGCTCATACTGGTGTCATCTTCCAGCTAACAATGAATTTCATACATACTAGAGCAGTCTTGAAAGAAACTCATGCAGCAGTTGGCAAATACCTACTGATACTGATACTACTGGCAAATACCACAGATAGCTTAGATGTATTTCTAGGCACCTGAAATACCACGTTAACTGGTATTGTAGAGTCACATCAGAAAACATTAAGCAATGTAGATTTTGCTTCCACTGTACCCCTAGAACAACCATAGGACTATACGCCTGACTACCAGTCGCCAATGACTAACACCACCAACACTAACATACCAGTACTTAGCACGGCACTTGCAGAGCCACAATGCAGAAGGGAATTCAAAGACGGTTAGGAAAACTCTACCTGTAAAAAGGTACTAACAGCAGCAGAGCATATGCATGCCCCTCACAGAACTAAAAAATACATGAATATCCTAAAAAATACATGAATTTGCATACAGAGATACCTGGGCTTTATGACTAGAATCCATTCAGATCACTGTAAGAAACTGTAATTTTCTTCCTACATCCAAGTTTTTTCCAAGGTTTTACCAATCTACAGAAACTCTCAGATGAAATTCTTATTCATCTAAAGTATTTGCAAAGAAAAGACATGAAGGAAACATCAATGTGATTACAGGTCAGATGACTTCTCATAATTAATTGTTTACACAAAGTCAATAGTTTAGATATTTAAAGATTATTATGCATCAAAAAAAAACACAACAACATCAAATATATTCATATATAATTTATTATTAAGCTATAATTTATAATTATCTGGTATTTACATATGTACAGTTTTAATTAATCTATAAATTCTTTTTAATATGTATTCTTTCATGCTTATAGTTTATTTATGTGGAGTAGCAATTAAGTTCTAAAACACATACCAAAAAATAATAATAATTGCTGGAACAGCCAATACAACTAAAACCAAAATTTTGGTTCTACTGAAGGAAATGAAGAAAATTCCCATCTGACTTCTAAGAAAATAAACAAACAGAACTTATGTCAAATTCAACTTACAACCTACCAGTAACTTAAAGTTCCTGCAGATTTTATTTAACTCCATACACTTCACACATACACTCCATACACTTCACACAACTATTGGTTCAGTTGTGACCTGAACAATATTAATTCTTCCTTCAAACAATATAAGTGAGAAGAAATAAATAATGAAGAAAAAAAAAAAGCATGTGACAATGTTCTTCGCACGTAACAGTTCAAAGATATCAGTAGCCATAAATCCAGCAATACTTTATACTTGGTTGCAGGCTTATCTTTAATTATGGCCATTTTTAGATACATCTGAAAAAAAAAGAAAGTGCTTTTCTTACATGTAATTTATGTATTTAAAGAAAAAGCGAGAATAGTGCACATATTTTTAAATTCAAACTAGACCTTCAGAATGAATCTGAAAATACGTGGCCCTCAAACAAATCAATGAGATTACCAATGCAAATTTTCTTACTGTTGTGCTATTACTATAGTTTGTATCTGTTTAAGGTATACTAGGTTATTGTCTGCATTGAAGCTTACAGTTTTGTTTTGTTTTGTTTTTTTCCCAGAGGAAAAAGCAAAACAAACCAGGACAAAATAACTTCACTTGAAGCCAGAATATGTGTAATTATGTGTAACACTGGTTTGGAAATTTCTGTTTAGCTTCAAGTTCTGAAGAAACAGTTCTGTTTTAACTTAAAAAATAATTCTGAACTATGAAAAATAGTTATGAACACATGGCCATACTCTCCTCTCATTCATGAGCATGACTCTGACACCTGCAATCAATGCCCAGTTTTAAATCACGGAGTAAATCAGGCTGGAAGGGACTCTGGAGATCGCATAGCCCATCCCCTTGCTCAAGGAAGCTTCAGTGAGGTCAAACTACTCAGGGACTTGCCCACTCCTGTCTTGAACATCAAGGATAGAGATTTCACAACCTCTCTGGGTTTACAGCTACAGTGTTTGACCACCTTTGTGGTTAAAAAGAAAAAGCAACATTCCTTGTATTTAGTCAGTTTCCCATGTTCCAACTTGTGCCCATTGACTAGCACCCCATTACCTAAGCATCTCTGAGAAGAGTCTGTCTCCATCTTCTCTGAGTCCTCGATTAGGCAGTTACAGGCAGGGAAAAAGACTTTACCTGAGCCTTCTCTTCTTCACGCTGGACAAACCCAGTTACCTGGACCTGCTAGCTACACTCTCACTAACACATCCAGGGTGCTGGTGGCTGCCTTACTGCTATGCATAACACCACCGACTCGTTCAGCTTGTCCATGAGGACTCCCAGCTCCTTTTCTGTAGAGCTCCCTTCCTGGTTGGGTGGCCTGTACTCTATTTTTGCTTAGAGTTATTCAATCCCAGCCACAAGACTGTGCATTTGCTTCTGTTGATCTCCATGATGTTCCTGTCAGCCCACTTCTCCATCCTGCCCAGGTCATTCTGAATAGCAGCCTTGCTCTCCAACGTGTTGACCACTCCATCAGGGTGTCTTTCGCAAAGCTGGTGAGAGTAGCATCTGTTCCATCATCCAGGTCACTAAAGAATGTATTAAACAGTACTGATGCCAGGACTGACCCCTGAGAGATGCCACTAATTACTGACTGCCAGCAGGACTCTGCTCAACCGATCACAACAATAAGCCTGGAAGCCCACTGGGTTTTTTAATCCCCTTATCCTTCTCAACAAACCTAGGAGGAACCTAGTCCATAAACATACTTCAAACTAATTTATTTCAAGTTCCTCCTTTATTGTATTTTTCCTGCCACAATGCCCGTTGAAAATATCTGTCAATAATTAAGCTTCCAGCAAACCAAGAACATTGTTTACTATGCTACCGTTATTCTACTGCTGTTTTCTCATGATCTCCTGCTTACTTAGTCTACCTCTGTTTTCTTTTGTCTGACATTGTAAATTTTTGGTTTCAGCACTGTTCCTGTGCTCTGTAATTACACGGAGCCTATTACAGCCACATTCTAATTTACAATTAGGGCACTGAGGTACTGTAACAATAAAAATCATACGAAGTAATAGTATCTATGACTCAGTATCTGAGACTCCTGGATGGTAACTGGAACAAAAGCAAAACATAGCAAGCAGCCATGAAAACGAATATATTAAAGAAGTATATTATCCTTTTGAACCTCAACTTTTAGGATGGGCTTTTAGGATGGATTGCCAAAGAATACTGATCATTTAGAAGGATAAATGATAGCAAATGTTAGGCAAATTTATTACAAGAATACCTATATTTTCTTATTTCCTGTATATATTTCTTATAAACATAGGAAGTACAAAGACCGCAACACTGCAAGTGACGAGACTGAGATTACGCGTATTAGAGGAGCAACAGAACGCTCACTCTGTCGGGGCTCCAAAGGGAACAGCATATATTCAGGATAGAAAATGGAATATTCACTGCATAGCCTCCTGACTGAAGCACGATCTTCTGTTGATCCTGTACTCCATATAACCCTTTTTAGGAAACTAAAATATTCTTAAAAGATTATACCTTAAATACATCATAAGAGAGGACAGAAATACATCACAAGAGAAGACAAAAGTTCAGGAGAATGTCAAGTCTTACACAGGAAATTTTAAAAAGCAGAAGAATTATTCCAATAGTATATCAGAAATGTATCAAAATAAATTTAAGTATAATAGATTTATTTTTATTTTACATAACAATAACACAACACTTCATGTATCAGAAGAAACAAGATGAAAGAGAAGATCAATTTATTTTCTTTAATCAGAAAACAAAGTCAGAAATCACACTGACAAGGCCACTGCAACACTGAAAGGATTCCTCTGTCCTTACTCTAATACTATTATTGTAGTTTTTTTCTTAGTAACTGTAAGATTTCAGAGAAAATTTAAACCTTGATATATATATATAAAATGCTATCATGACTACAAATCTGAAAAAAAAATGATGGTTCTGAGGCACAGAGATAGCGAATGACGACAGAATTACTGGGAAGTCATGGCAGGAGGGATATAAATAAAGAGGGATGCAGAAGAAAACAAAATAATAAGGAAGTCTGGGAGAAAAAATAAGTAGTCTGGGAAAAAAAGATTTCCAAAACAAGAAGTTGAAATAGTGGATTGGGTTTACATGGCAAGGCTTTAGTAGTGGGGAGCTGGCAGGGTGGCCTCTGCAAGCAAAGCCCAGCAGCTGCCCCATGCCACATTGGAGCCAGCTCTAGCTGCTCCAAAAGGGACCCGCCGCTGGCCACAGCTGAGCCAGGTATGGGAGTGATGCTGGTTGGGCCTCTGGGAGAGCAGATTGAAGAAAGAGAACAAACTGCTGTTAACTGCAGCTGGAGGAGTGAGAAAATGTGAGAGGAACAGCCCTGCAGACCCCAAGGTCAGTGCAGCAGAAGGTGCTGCAGGCAGGCAGCAGCAGTACCCCTGCTGTTCTCCTGTGGAGAGGCCCCTGGTGGAGCAGGCTGTCCCCCTGCAGCCCATGGGTCCCACATGGAGCAGATCTCCACGCTGCAGCCCCCCCACGGGTGAAGGAGCCCCCGGTGGAGCAGGTGGATCTGGCCTGGAGGAGGCTGCGGCCTATGGAGAGCCCCTGCAGGAGCAGGCCCCGGGCCGGAGCTGCAGCCTGTGGAGCAGTTTGCTCCTGGAGGATGGATCCCATGGAGCCGTGTGGGAGCAGTTCCTGAAGAGCTGCTGCCTGTGGGCAGCCCCGGCAGGATCAGGTGGGGAAGGACGGCATCCCATGGGAGGGACCCTGCATGGAGCAGGGGCAGAGAGGGACCATGAAGGAGTGGTGGAGATGAAGTGTTAGGGGCTGACCGCAGCCCCCATTGCCCGTTCCGCTGCACCGCTCGGGGGAAGGAGGTAGAAGAGGGAGGGGAGAGGTGTTTTTAGTTTGCTTTTAGTTCTCACTGCTCTAGTCTGTTAGTAATACACAATAAATTACATTAATCTTCCTACGCTGAGTCTATTTTGCCTGTGATGGCAATTGGCGAGTGACCTTCCTGTCCTTAGCTCAGGCCTTGAACCTCTTCCATCGTATTTTCTCCCTCTGTCTTTGAAGAGAGGTAGTGGGAGAGCAGCTGTGGTGGAGTTCAGCTGCCCGTCAGGGTGAAACCACACCAGACAGAGAAGACATTGTAGTGGCGGGGAGCACAAGCTAGAGGACCTGAGTGATGAGCAGAAGGAAGAAAACTACACGGAAAAAAGAATACAATCCCGTTGGCTGCAGCATTCCCTGGAGAATAAGAAATCTGATTCCAGCTCACAGCAGAATTTTTGAATTTTAGGTAATAAGGATATATATATATGTGTGTGTGTGCTTTTATTGTCTATGTTTCTGGTTAAAGATTGCTTTTATCTTGGATTTGTATTTGTGATCAAAGGGCTTTCAGGTATATGGGTACCATTAAGCCAAGAAATGAAAGAATAAGGCTTATCCTGAGAAGAAGGCTCAATATATATCCACCAAATCAAACAAAACTAAACTAATCAGACCGCTTCCAATGAAAACCTAAAGGACAGATCTAGGGAGTCAGTAGACTAACAAATGCACAGAAGACTCCAGATTCTTATAAGATTCACCCCTCATCCCATGTAGAATAGAACGGGTAGATTTTTACTAGGTTATTTTAAAATAAGCTGTACTGTCAGCTATATCTGCATCTAAACAGTATCAGGACAAATAGCGGTGCTATTCCTCCACAACAGCAGTCATTGCTTTAGCTCAGATTTCCTCCAGCCATATCACCTGACTTTAAATGCTCACTGATGCATAGTAATACCGCGGATAAGTGTCAAGACGTGTTTCATAGCTGCAGAGCCTCCATACCTTAAGCTGCTAAGAATGCACGCTTCTCCAAGTTCAGCAGTGTTCTTCAGAGGGGAGAAACACAATTACCAGTACACATTTAGTTATCTTCATAAATCCAACAATAATTACAGTAAATGGCTTTTTTAAAAAAACATGACTTTTCGTGCTATGAAGCTTAGATTACAGGTGCGTTACCAAGAAGAACAGAATATCTTCTTTCATCTTAATTAAGGAAAATTAAATATTCAGTAGAAGTATCCTCTAACAAACCTACTTGTACCAAATTCAAAATAATTAGTCGTGAATAAATACAATGTGACAACTCTTTATAAATGAAAGAAAGTCAAAGCTGATTACCTGATACCTAAAAATGTTTATTCCATGGTTACCTTTCTGTTGTGTCCCTTAACTCACATTTCAGCTTTACCAGGGAGCACAATGACTCTAATTCTGCCCAACACACCACTAAAGCTGTACAGGCTGCAGGTGGATTTTAAATTTTCAAGTTGAGTTTACGCTGACAGCAAATAAGTTATATTCAATTTTGATTTGTAAAATGAACTGTGTTTGGAAATAAAAAGATGAAGAAACAATGACTCAGTGGGAATAATACACAGATACTGTTGGTAATAGAACATTATGATCTTGCAGCTATTAATTATTCTGTGAAAGATACGGCAGTGATACATGGTTGTTTGGAAGGTACTTATTTTTGCTTTAAACAATTTCTGGTTTTAAAATTTTTGCCTACGCACACATAAGCAATTTAAGATAAGCACTAACTGGGGATTTTTGCTGACACTCTTTACAGAATGGCCAAAGACTGAACAGGTTGTGAAAACCACAGTAGGCCAAACATACTGTACATGTCAAAGCTGACGCATACTGACAGGCTCCTCATTTTTTTCTGGCCCATATCTGTCTCACATGCAACAACCAAGAGGTCTGTTAACAGGCAAACATTATGCAACAGGCATGTGTTCTTTGCTGGAGAAGAAATGAAAGAAGAAATACAAGCAAAGCATCTGATGATTCCTATTTCTGTGGTCTTATCTGCAGCTGACCTGCTCCAAAAATCATTTCACACTGCGAACTTCAAGATTTTCCCCATAGTACTTCCTGCAGCCAGGGAGTACCTACAGAATTTCCATCCCAGAAATAGTTATCTGCAACTCGCCATCTTTGTCTTCTACAAAGGGACACTTCTTACAATACTGGAGTTTTATTGACTCTTCCTGTCTCCCTTCTAAAGCCAGCTGAGAGCTCTATTATAGAAACACTTCAGGAAGCTTCCACAGTATTCGAAAGATCTGTTTTAGAGAGCAATGAAGTCTGTAACACAACTTTGCAATAGATAACTTTGAAGTTAAGCACAAAGCACTAGCAGCCTTCTCATTAAAATAAATTAAAATAATAATCTGAACTCTGAACAGCTACTAGCGACAGCCATCTGAATGATACATTCTAATGCAAGCTTGCTAATTATTTTTACTACGTTCATTACCTCTTTTGGTAGGATTCTCAGGGGTTTTATTAACAAATGAACTATTAAAAGTAGCAGATGAAGCAATAAAAAAAATCTTGGGTCTGTCTATCTGTTATTTTCAGACAGCTATAGCAGCATCCCACATCCGATCACAGCCAACTCTGTACCACAGCGAGGGTGGCACTGAGCCACAACTAATAAACCATGCTGAGAGGGAAAGCCGTGTTGGCTGGTGCTCAGCATAAGGACATCTATGTTACAAACAGACGGCTCACAGTACAGACAGCACCTGTATGCTTGCTTAGCATTATTTGGCAGAAAGGTATTAATACGACACTACATAATTTATATTAATTATACAATTTAAATAATACGTGTATAATACGCCACATGTTGTAACAGTGTAATCAGGAACAGTGTGCTAACTCTTCCACAAGAATGATTTAAATGAAGAGCTTTATATAAACACATTATCTGTTAAGGAAATTTGACTCATTTATACCAGTCTGAGTTCTTACAAAACTTGGTTAAGAACTACCTGGTAACTTAATGGTGAAAGATTTTCACCAGAATATGCAATTCAATTACAGTGAAAGCATTTGTGCATCGTAACATTTTTAACAAGGTTTCTCAGTGAAAGGTTTTAAGAACACACTGGGATGAAATCAAGTATTACATTTTCTTTTAGTTACACAGCCTAGTTTCATGTTCAACATTTCACTCATTTTTCTGGCCAAATACAAAATATTTATCCCTGAGTTTATGTACTTTTTCCTTCCTTATGGACCTAGGGCTCGCTTGGTATTTTTAGCCCTATTTGATCCCTTAAACACTTAAGTTATCCACTCAGTATTTCTCTTCATCACAAGCAGCACTAAACAAACACACACAGACATCACTATTAAATTTCTATACTAATAGCAGTTGTAAAACAAGATCTAATCTTATTTCTTGACTTACCTTTCTATTTGAAAGCTAATCTATAGTACTGGTCAGAGAAAGTGTTACTTTCTACTGCCTGAAAACACGAACTCTAGCTATGAATTGAGTGTTCAGAAAGGCTCTTGATTATTAGGTACTGGTCAACATGACTCACTTTTAACAATTTCTCCAAGACCAATCTCTGCCTCCTGTCCAGCACAAAACCTTTCAAGCTTTATCTTCCTTCTCTCAAGGATGAGGAACATACAGAACAATACTGTTCTCCAGTGATTGGGAGATTTTTCTCCTGTAGCCTCATACTGGAGGAGGTGGCTTCTTTTCTCCCACTAGATTGTTACCAGAGCACCCTCAAAAGATAGAAAAGAGGCAGACCTGCTGCTGAGCTCAGCAAAGCAACCTATCAGGCTAGGGACCAGTAACTTGAGCTGGTATTTTTGTCCATGTATTTTTAAAATGTAGCAGCACCAGAAGCAGATGTAAAATCTGAATTGTGCAATAGAACGGTTTTGTGATAGGTATCAGGTATATATGAGTGTGTTATTTGAACATTCAGTCCTCTTCCAGAGTAGCAGAATGTCAAAAGATTTTCCATGACAGTGTTTCCTCAAGCAGCCTTTGCGGAGATAGAAAGGACAGGTACCATGATGGAGTCCCTGTTTGCTGAAGGAAAGGCCACTACTTCTGGAAAACGTATACCAGCCTTCTGGTCATGAAATTTTCAGGGGGCTGCACTTTGCCATTACTCAATTCATCTGCATCTCAGGAAACACAAATTCCTTTGGGATACTGTAATTGTAGAAACTAATGGTGCCTACCTCTGTGTATATACTTACAGTCACAGCTCTTACCCAAATATATTGTTTCAAAATTTGCCCTTCATGGTATTTTTGAATAATATTTGCTCAATGATTGCTGAGCTGTTGTCGCTACTCCACTGATAATTCTAGTGGGTTTCTGAAACCCACTGGATAGGAGGGGTGTGGATGGGGCTCTAAGGGACATGGTTTATTGATGCAACTCGGTAGGTCACGTTGATGGTTGGACCTGATGATCTTTTCCAACCTAGATGATTCTGTAATTACAGTGACGATACGGTGAGACAATAGCTTGCTATTACAGTATCTAATAATCTGGGAAAGTAAGAACTGGTAGAATCTGCAGCTAATGCACTGCCTTGTGCAGAAGAACAAAACTTGTACAAAGAACCAACACTTTATATGCCCAGGTAACAATAAAAAATAATAGACTTGAGAAAGCTCTGCATACATGCCACTTCTACTAATGAAGAGGAACACAGAGAAAGAAAGAAAAAATGTGAAGAATAAACACCCCTCTGATAAATTAAAGAACTCTCAGCTAATAAGGGAGGGCAGTTCTCATTATTCTGTCTATCCACAGCTGAAGAAAATGAGGACTTGGACAGAAATAGTTCTAATTAATCTAAAGAATATTAAGAACTGATAAAACTAGTTCATTGGGGGAATTAAAGTAATTCCAATCTTCAGCTGAGATGCCACTGAAACAAATTTTAAGAGAAGACATTTAAGAGAGACTGTGTTACAGAAATAGAAAGAAAAAGGCATTTCCAAGTATTGCTAGCATTGCCACAGATTAGTTCTATCCCTTTACAAAACGTCAGTGTATTAAGCTATGCAGAAATATCCAAGCTGGAGTTAATGGAAAGCTTGGATACTGATAACCATGCAGCCATGGTGAGACTGAAGTCAAAAATTATGACAAAACCTTCCTAAGAAGCCTGATACTCATTCAGTCTATGGTAGCAATGTGTTGCTGAAATCACATGCCTACTATCACTATTTGTAAAATAGCTTCTGTGTATCTACATACGCTGCTCTACACACAAGGTTTGTTTCCTCATTTACACCATGAAAATAAGTGTACCAAGTCAAAGGTAATAAAACTTGTGACCAGCTCCTGTGCATGGTAAGCATTTCTAAGCTTCCCATAAAACATAATCAAACCCTTTTGTTTAGCACAAAGAATAAACTGGCTAAATAGATCAAAAGGCCTGAGAGTGCAAGGGCTGGCTGGAGTTTGAGGTGTGTGTAGGAGAAGGCAGCACAAGAGGAACTGCAAATGGTACCCTGAAGGGAGACAAAAGAAGAAAAGAAAAGAAAAACTCCTAAGCATGGAATTCACTCAGCTGTAACTGGGATTTCTGAGAAAGAATTTGAGTTGATTATGTCTCTTCCAAATAGGTTTAGAAGAACTTAGGAGTATTGGAGTATTTGTGTTTCATATACATATAATCAAAATGCTCTGCTAAACCATGCAGGCAGAAGCAGGCACACTTTACACTGTGACTAAGAAAGTAGCAAAAAGGGAAGAAGTTCTTAGGTTTGATTTCATAAATATACACTTCACAAAATTCTTACACAATGCAGAACTGAATGTTCTGTAGAACTGCAAAATATGTAAAATTTAAATAGGTTTGAAACCTCCACATCTTTAATAGTTCATCTACTACAAATGCTTATGTATAAGCAAAACAATGAAGTACACATGCATACTCCAACTATTGGGACATTAATTTTTATTATCTTTAATTATCTTACTTACCTTTTGGCCACAAATTCATTCCTTTAAGATGTAGTTGTGATGCTGCTAACTTTTGAAAAACAATGCGGAGCCTACTGTTAAAAATATGAATCAGTCTGTCAAGAGTCTTCCTTCATCCACCCACACTGTGAACAGCCCTTGAAAGCTATCTGCCTAAGGCTTGTGGCAGGCAGCATTCACTCCTGAGCCAGGAAGAGGTACACCAAAACATACAAACTGTGTTTCTTTGCATTTTTCTTGCTTTTTTGTTTTCAGAAGGAATTCAATGCTGAAAGATCCCGAGATAATGCCTTTTTTTTTTTTTTTAAGCCAACTGTATCCAAATAATAGTCTCTAGATACTGCCCAATTAACTTAAAAAATAAAGGACAGTTTTAAGATTAATGAAAACATAAATACATCCTGGAATTTTTCTTAATGGTTTGTACTCTGGAACAGAAACTTGAAATATAATAGGATGACACTTCTGAAGCCTCTGATTTTGCCCTGAAAATCATGGAGGTTTAGATGAAAATAAAGTTCTAATGAAACTGCTAGGATTCATTGAATTAAAATGTATTCAAATCTAATTTTCAGAGCACTGCAGGTGTGGTAGAGCATGCATAATACAGAGTTTCCTGAAGGATACGCACACAAAACCAGCACAGCCAGAGCTACAGGCATGGTACAGACACAGCAGCTGCTTGTGCTACTGCACTCTGCTTCACAGCCAGCAACAACGCAGCCATCTCAGAACCACTGTGCTAAAGATCTTTCCATCTCACTACCCTGTCCCTATAGCGAGTGTCTTTACAGGCTCTCTTAGATAAACGTGGTGGTGTGGTGCTTTTTTTTTGTTGTTTTGTTTTGTTTTGTTTTTTAATGTGAGCAGAAAAGAGAAGTTTCTGCTAAAAATAATCTTTACTTTTGAAGCACATTTGTATCTTTTCGCACATGGCTTGGAAAAATGGAACACAGTAGTGAAAAAGACCCAACCAATAAATAAAATATTTTTTAAAATAAAATAAAGTCACAGGAACAAATGCAATATGGCTTGTTAAAATGGAGAAAATGAGACGTTCCAGTTTTGTGTTTTGGCATTTAATAGTCCTCCCATCATCAATTTTGTCATTGAACACTTGCTATTGAATGTTTCGACATATGGTACCAAGAGCATGGTATAGAGCATGCTAATCGTACAGAATGCTTGTGACGGCAAGAGCAACATACTAAATGAAGATGGAAGAAAGAGATCTCTCAATGTGAATTTTTTAAATAGGTAATGCAATCATGGTCAGTCAAACAATGCTCAAGAGCACCCTGAATTTTCTAATATAATCAACTATCTGAAAATGACAACAAAAATGAGTTTATTGGAAACAGTGCTTTTTCAACCAAAAACACAACTTTACAGATGAGACACATTCTCAAGTCCAAATTCAATAACAATAAATAAATAAATAAATAGAATATTCTATGAGAATGATTTTTTATTAAAATACAGTGAATGGGATGAAATTGGAGGTAAAAATAGAGATGCTGCAGCTAAAGAAAAGGCAAAAAGCTTAAAAAGAATTATTCAACTATAAAGGAAGCATTTAATGTTGTAGTATGAATGTGTTTCTTTGAAATAACTGTCTGCAGAAAATGAGCTGAGGTAGTTTTTGATTCCTTGATGTGTCAGTTTGAACATCAAGGCTATCACCATCCATAGAAAATACACTTATGCCCCGGTTATGCTTGCGTTGTTTGCATGGTAGCACAGATAAAGGGGAAAGGCACTAAGTGAAGAATCCATGGTAAAATTCAAATTATATTAAAGGACGGTAAGAAAAGTGTACAGGAAAACAACACAAGGATTACTGTGTGATAAATATACTTCTTCCTTCTTAAACCACCGTCTATATAGGCTTCTGTTGTACAGTCCTAAAAATAGTGATTTTAAAGAGTCCCTAAGAACAAATGATGGCAGGACAACTCTAATTCAGAAAGTGATCTAGAATTTAAATAGGAGTAGCATTGCATAAAAGCATAAAAACATCTCTGAGCAGCAATTTTCTGTACCTCAATGACAGAATCATTTCTGAGATGTGGGGCAAAGACTTCCTTTACATCTGAAGCCGTGTTCTGTTACAGTCTTTCAGCAGCACCTGATTTGTTTCCCTGCTAACTTAATCTATAGTGCAGAAACGTACACAAATTTCATAGAAGCTTTCTTTAGTGAAGACACTCCCTTCAAGTATTTATAGCTTTGGCAAAATGTATCCTGTCCTACAAAAACACTCCTGTCCAGGAGTCAGCTCACAATTGATTTTCAGAAGAAAAAGCATTTCAGAAGAGCATTTAGTCATTTTTAGTAGCGAGGTTAGAGGAGAGAATTTTTTTTCCCTGTAATAAATTATTACAACTCCTGTGCCCAGAGTGTCTCCATTACTAGGAGTTCCAAATTTAACTTGAGCCGTGTCGGGGAAGCCTGCTCTACTTTCAAGGACAAGTCTTCGCTGACCTCATAGAAAAATGTTCCAAGTTCACATGTGCTCCATTGCTTAGGAAATTTACTATGCCTGCAATAAGAATATGAGAACTGCCACACCAGCTCATTCTAGAGGTCAACACAACTCAGCACCCTCTTTCTCATGTTGAGAAACAAATGCTTAGGGAATAAATACAACATGGAGCATAACCTGTCCTCTGGTACACACTTCCTGCCTGTTGCCATCTTCAGATCAGGAGCTTTGCATGTGCATGATTAATAGCTACAGTAGGCACATCAATCGAATCCCTTTTTTATCTATCATTTCTACTCCAGGCTTCCACATGATGTTACCTCAATTATGAAATATTCGGTTCTGATCCACTTGAGTAAGTATGGACATTTAGTCATTTTAAACCTGCTGTCTGAAGTTCTTCCTGCCACAATTTTTGAACTATACAGTTGTGGGTTTTTTTGTTTTTTTTTTTTTGTTTTTTTTTTTTGCTATTCATTCTATGTACCTCCACCACGAGTTATTTCTTAGTTAAGGTGAACCATTCTAGTGTTTTTAATCTCTCTTTGTGTGGAAGCAGTACCAAATCTTCTGCATATGAAGAAGACAGTACATCTCCCTAACTGCTGCTGATCTGTTTGTTCCAACAAACAACACTTATCCATTTATAACTTGGTTTCAGAACAAATCAGAGAAAAGAAACATTTCTTCAGACAGCTCCATTAAAGAGAAATCCATTTGATTAAAAACCTCCTCATTACACAAAAGATGACCGGTCACAGATCCCACAAGCACAGGAGTTCCCCAAACACATTTAGGGAGAGGCCCTAGGCTACAGCACTTCGGGCACAGCCAGCAGAGAAGGGATGAGCCCATGGCAGGGAGGCGACAACCCGCTCCTCGCAGCAACACCTCCCAGGCCAGTCTCAGCACCGGCGCTGCACAGCCTCTGCCTCCACAGCAACTTCTTCAGCTCCTTGATCAGCTCAGCAAATTCTGAATTGCAGGCTACTGCAGAGCGGTGCTGCAGTAAACAGAAGAAAATTCTTTTGCAGAATTTGGAAACCATATGAGGAAAGCAGACAAGTTTCTCCTGCACGTAGCTACTATTTGTAGATAAAACTGACTTAGACCTTTAAAGAGGTTAGAGAAGACTCCTTTGGGGCAAGCTGTAAAAAATAAGTAGTTGAAAGTTACTAAGTGCTTAAGAAAGGTAGGTATTTTTGTGACATTTGCTTTGCCACAGACTGCCAAGGTTTTGCTTCAGATGGATTAGGCATTGCTATAGGTTTATAAGCCATTAAGCCTAAAGAGCCGTAGAAAAAATGCATGCAACACAAGCAATTTTTGCTGCAAACTGCCAAGGACACTTGTATATTGAGAAAATTGTTTTCTTGAAGTGTAATAAAAAAAGATCTGAAGAGTGGTTTTCTCTCAAATAATCAGTATGCCTAAACAGCGAGCCCCTTATGAAACATTGTAGGAAACACTTGGGGACTTGTTCATACAGTTGCGGGTAAAAATCATCAACTGCTAGACAGCTTTCTTCAAGTGAAGACACTGTCAAATTTTACATCCACAGACTTAACACTGTATTTATCAGGTCTCCAACCCACAGTACAGCTTATGTCTTCAGTGAGATAAATGATCAGAGCTCTTCAAGAATTCCTTTCTTCATCTTCAGAGGACTGGCTCTCAGTCATTAAGATTGAGTGACAACTTCTAATACTCTCATAATTCGTTCCAAAAAGATGTATTTCATGTGAGGAGAAACTAGGTACAACAAGGCAGTGACAAAGACTTCTGTAAGACTTCTGTGTTCTCTCATGGACAAATGGAATTCAGTGTTCATCCAGGAGTTTCTGATGCAGACCTGTTAAACTCCTGGATTATTAACGTTTTGGTTGTCTTTCTAATACAGTTACATGGAGGGTGAATAACATTTGCTTCTCACAGCTTTTACAAAAGCAAAAAACCAAAAAGTTTCTGCACTACATAGGCATGAAAACAACTTCGGATCTCCTGTCTGAAGTTACCTATTTTTCCCTTTTTTGACTTATATCCCATCTTTTCATTAAAGTCAGCTAATCCGAAGGAGATATGAAACACAGTTCAGATGCGATGTCAGTTTGCCTAGAAGGAATGAAATTATTCAGGATCTCTTAGATCTTGTTCATCTCAAAGAATCTCTTAAGGTGTTCCTAAAACAAATGCATATCACTGAATATGTGTGGCAGCAGTTATTGAAGTGCACAGGAAGTTTAAAAGCATCCTCCCTTTTGTACAGACAAGTATTTTATAAACTGTGTGTCTACATATAGGCTACAGCTGAAATGAGCATCTCATAAAGTGACCAAAAGAGCTATAGCTTGGCAAAGTCTACACCTGGATTTTCTGCTTGAAGTAGGTGGAGGTATAACCCTAACCCTCTAACGACCTGATGGTTCATGCCTCAGAGATGCATCTGAAGTAATTTACAGTTAGAAGAAATTTAGTAGTAAGGAACCTAGGAGGAATTTCAGGAGGCCATACTGAATGCTGTCTAGCCCATTTCTCTTCTCCATCCCCACTGCTCAGAAGGAGTGGAAGAAAGAGGGCAGCGTTCAGCCTGCTCCTAAGCAAGGAACAAAGTGAACTGCTCAACTTTCTGTCTTTACTTGAGCACCAGCTTGAGGAATTCTGCCTTGCTACAAAGCCTCAAGGATCTCCCCACAAGATCATGACTTTGCTAGCATCTTAGGCTGTTCCACTGTATTTTACCTCAACCCAACATAGTTTGAAGAACATCTGCTCCATCATGTAAGAACAAGCAGTCTACTTCCTCCAATTACGCTGCCTGTCTGCAGCTCTGCTGTTTAGGACCACTCATGGAAAGACACCTATCGTCTTCTCATGTAGGTAAAGCTCCCCTTCTGTAATACAAAATTTTAAATATCTTTTCGTGTTACTTGAATGGGAGAAAGGGCTGGAGTACATGCATCATCTAAGCCAAATCAGAGTGTTGAATGCTCATACCAATGTGAACTTACCTATACAGCAGTCATACTAAGTCCTACCTGTTTTTTGTTTGTATTAACTGTGCTGATTCTAAGCTACCAGAAAGCACTCCTTTTTAATAGAAGAAAGGAAGAAAATTGCCCTTCCTTCCTTCTCTACACATATATAACATCAGATATACAGAGACTGTGATCTGCACAGCTTTCCCTGACAGTTTCAGAAATAGATTCTAGTTTCTTTACCATCCTGACATTTAGAATTATTTTCTAACTATCCAATCTCATCTGCTACAAAGTGAACTGGTAGCTTATCAGTCCCTCAAAAACAATCAGTCTCATCAGTCCCTCATCAACCTCATCAGTCCCCCAAAAACAATCTCTAATAATTTGTATATTCTGTAGGCAATTTTTACTTTCTCTTTTCCAGTGTTGTTCCCTAAATGAAATACCATGTCACGCACCGCACTTCGTCTTCTCTTGTTGTTCTCCTACACACCTCCATATCTTAAAGTTTTGTTTCCTAAACTGGCTGTTGTATACAGCAACATCAGCTTATGCAATGAATAAAGAATAGCAGTGAACTCTCAAATGAGCTTTCCAGTTGAGCTTCTAATCAACTTTTTGTTGAAATTCAACTTTTCTGTAATTAACTACAAAATGAGATTTAAGTGTAACGTTGTTGCATGCTTCCTCCTCCCACAGTGACTCAGTAACTCCACATTTTATGTTTATTTGATAGGTTTGCTTTTTTTTTTTTCTTAAGCAGCATTTCTATTTTCACTGACAGAGAGGCTCAGTCTCCTAATTTGGGCAGCAGAGCCTTTATTACCCACGATGACAGAATTGAAAGCAGATCAGGTTTACAAAGTCCAGACAGTTCTAGCTGGGAAATCAATTGGAGAAAAATAACTGCCCTGATAATTAAGCACACTTGATATAAATCAGACACTAATCCAAAAACCCTACAATGCTATCAGTGCGGAGACTCATTTCAATGTAAAGCCACACTTCCAGCCCTGCAGAAAAAGAATCCACTTGACAGCTTTCTGCAATAACAGAAGAGAAATTCTGTCTGTGATAGAGCTAGAAGTGACAAACAAGGGAGATGCCAATACAGTTTGGAAAACTGTAACAAAGAGCTAAATCTCACAAGAGATGGACACTATTCAAAAACGTATTTTATATGATGTATCAAACCATCCTAATAGAAAAACACAAACTTTTTTTGATACTATGCTCTAGGCGTATTGTATTTCTACCCTGACTGCGAGCCTATCTGCTCTTAATGTGAACTCCTGTTAAATGTATACGCTAATCAAGTATTTATATGCTAACGAACCTAGAAACTTTTGCACTCTCTTTGTTAAACTACTTTATTAGTGTCACACATTACAAATGTACTCCAAACCTTTCAAGTGACAGAGGCCTTCACAGAGAGAGCACCAGATTTTTTTTTATGTAAATCTGATGTTGGTATGAGATATATCAGATTACAAAGAAAAGAGGCAGTTGATCTACAGTCAGAGTGAATGAGCACCAAAGAAATCCTAAACTGTAGATATTAAACTGTCAAAGAGGATGAACTAAATGTTATTTTGTTATTTAACCACTGCAGGTGAAAATTTTAGCCAAATACTCTGAAGTCTTAAAATAAACTTTATTTTATTTCAGAAAAGGTTAAAACATCTCTTTGACTGACAGTCATTCTTCAGCCCCATATTGTCCTTTTGCATATCTCATGCACCATGAAGGATTCAGAAACCATGGCACCTTAAAGTCAGATACAGAAGGCTGGGCTGAATAATACACCCTTAAATGTTGGATTACTTCTTTGTATTTGAAGACTCATTCACACAATTACAACATCTTGCAAGAACTCTTAATAGGCACTCAGTACTAAAACTGCAAGAATGTCAATTTGGAAAGACAAAACCAAGTATATATAGTCCTATCATTAGGCAGAAAGAAGCCGACTTTTCTTGCATTATTTCCTGTCACACAATAGAAATGTCATAACAGTCCTTGATAACTAATGGAAGTTTTTGACTGTATCCAATCTTTCAAAGTCAGTGATAAAAAGGGGTACTTTGCAGTCACTTACACTTCTATGTCATAAGCAACAGAAATCCATTTATTTTATTTTAAAGATTATAATAATATATTGCAATCTTCATGTAAATTATGTTCAGGGCAGGAAACTGGAAGATTTCATCACTTTCTGTATATGGCATGGAGAATCATTCTACACCAAATGCAACAAAAGTAACTTTCTGAAGGTAATCTCCACAGGTGCAAAACCAAAACTGTGTGCTGCATATAAGCTTACTTGCAGCTCAAAACAACACATACAATTATCAATGGGAAAATAAAACACCTCAAAGACAAATTCAGGTTAAAAATGAAGTCCTTCAATTTTGACACGTAAAATTTAGTAAATTCTATAAAAATTCTTCTTTCATTCATTCTGTGAATCTCAAGCAACAATTCTACTTGTCCCCTGTACCTCTCATTTTGGAAGCATAAATTATGATATATTAAATATACTACGTAAACGTTTCCCAATAATGCATGTATGCACACATTTATCTGTGTCAATGTGACAAAACATTCTGCATTCACTTCAATTACTAAAAATCACCTGTAAATGAAATAAGATGTCAAATATGCCTTCTTTTCTACTACTTCCCAAACACAGCTAAAAAACGTGCTCTGCTGCCATACAGGCTCCATCATGTAAGGATTCACTGAGGAATGAATGCACTATTATTCCTGTTAAAAAGATGTGATTTTTTTTCCTCTCCTTTCCTTCCCTCCACAACAGGTGGTACACTTGGGCACACTAGCAAGAACATTTTCAGCCAGTACTAAAATTAACTGAATAGAATAAACAGAAGTTTTCTAAAATTCAAATCTGGATCAGAGCTCATGAGACTGAATTTTATTTTAGAGGAAGATACCACATAGATGAAGAGCACTAGTCTTGCAATGAGGTAAAAAAGTAGATCATCCATACACTTGAATCAAAATAAGTAGTGGAAAAAGGAATGAGTATCAGCTGTATGTAATCAGGTACAAAGTAAAAAAAAAAAAAAGTAACATTAAGATAACTGACAATAACAATTATCCAGTAATCTGCTAGTGGCTCCTACTTCAACAAAGAGGGGTGACAATGTACATATAGTTCTTCCACAGAAATACTTGGATATACAATCTCTTTCCTCTGGTGATTGCTCTTTATACCCTTTACTGTATGTGCTTACTGGATGTTAGCTCATGATCTGAAGTAGATAGAAAACATGGTTTTAATAATATGTGCCTGTATTAAAGCCGAACAACTTGGCAAACATGTTATCACCAAAGCAGTAAGTGTACATCATATTACTGATATAATTACAAAACTACTCACAATGATATCATGAAGAAGCTTTTCTTTGCTTAGCAATAAGAGCCAGATACTCACAAAGAAGGGTCTTGGACCAGATCTTTAAGGTTTATCCCACTACGATCCTCGGCAAGGTTCCTGAAGCAACTGTCACTCACTAAAAAAAATAGAAATAAAATTAAAACAAAACAAAACAAAACAGAGAAACAAAAGAGGTGGAAATTTAAGAATGAAATGTGGTTCTGTTGATTAACTAATGATCTTTTTGGGTGTTGTGTGTAATTTGACACTCACATAGGAAGTCTGATTTTCAGCAACATTTCACCTAATTTTAGGGTAAGACAACTGAATGGGAAGTGATAAACAATATATCACAGATTACATAAAAATAAGCAGCTTCAACCTAGAATCCTTAATACTTTTACATCTGCATGTACAGGAAGTCTCCAAAGCAACCCTGGATGCACAATATATGCAGATAGTGACACATGTAACAGGAGAATCCTTAATCATGCATGGTTCTGCATTCTTTAGCTAATCAGAAACAGTGAGTTGCTATGTGTTTAACATTGTAGATTACAATTGTTCATGAGTTAGATGTTTAATATAAGCAATTGCCAAAACAAACAGTTAAGAGCAAAAAACTATCCAAATGGCTTATAATCAACTTACAAAGTTCATATGAAGCATCCTTATTTACTGCAACAATTAAGGAAACTGCAACACAGTACATTTCACAAAGTCTAAAAGAATATTAGTGTGTTTTTGTTTTCTTCACTACATAAAAAAAATGATACAATTCACCCCTGAAACTCCAAATTCTTTCTCTTTGCTAACTGTATTAGCACAAGTACTCCGTTCACACATGAGCTCATTTCTCTCATTGCAACAGTCAATTTGAGAGGTTGAAAGAAAGTGCTGGTACAAATGCTCTAATAAATCAGTCTCAGTTCAAAGGAGTTATATTTATTTCTGACTACTTCGAACTTTCTGATGAACACAGAGGTTGTGATACGGCAAAATCAGTGTAAAGATGAATTTTCTGTAATTAGCAAAGTAATCTGACAGACCAAGGGAAGCTTGTGAAGAAATGCACTACTGCTCGCTTTCCGATACTCAACACAGCCTCTCTTACAGTTGACGAAAGGGAATGCATTTCAAATCATCTGCAAAAAGCACGTGCTCCTACTTCTCTCTAATTGTGATACTCTCTCCAATTTACATCTATGAGTATTCATGTGCATCATCAACACCGAAAAAATGCACGTTGTTCCCAAAATATGCTCTTTATTTGCACAGAGTACGATGCACACCGTGACAGCCCCACCAACTCACTACAAAACCATAAGTGCTTGTACCGGCCAGCCCTCAGCTTGCACCCTCACTGCCCATGCACCTCAGGAGCCTGAAGTCTGCCGGCCTGTTGGAGGACAGGGCTCCTCAAGAAAGGGCTGGGGTGGGGGGGGGTCCTCTCACACAGCCTGACAGCTAACAGTACATGACAGTAATAACAGACATACTTGTAAAATGTTGGTAACATTCAAGTTTACCTGCTTGGCACCTCAACGCTCTAACAGCCAGGGAGCCTAACAAGGCCGCCAGGACACCCCCCCAGGGCGGCTGAGGAGGCGCTGAGGTAATCACCTCTCAGCCTCGGGCTTACAGCAGCTGCTCGTGCCAACAAAGTTCAGGACTCCTGGCTTCTTCCTCCAGAGACAACTTACGATCACTACACTGAACTGAAATTTAACTGTAGTGCTAGCAGGAGCTACTTACCTTGCCAGGGAAGCTCCCCATGAACATCCTGGGCCTTCAGAAATGTTTCATTTCCAGGCCCACTACTTCATGGAACCCAAGAGTCTTGAATATAAAGTCTCAAACTGCTGAGCTAAAGGAGCAAGTCAGGGAGCAGCAGACTCGCAAACAATCTACACTCTAGATTTTATGGAATAAAAAAAGCCACAGCTAGGGGGATTAGTCTGTATTTGTCTCTTGTCAAGTTCAGCAACGAGACAGGAAGCAAAACGCCCTGCCTACTGACTGGTCCTAAATCTGACACTAGTGGGGTACTGACATGTCTCCTATGCCAACACCACACAGCGTGAACAGCAACAACAGTTGATCATGTTTTGGTCATTACTGACAGATCAAAAACATTTCTAACGCATTAAATAAAAGGCCAACAGCATCCTGGCTTGTATCAGAAGCAGTGTGGCCAGCAGGGCTAGGGAAGTGATTGTCCCCCTGTACTCGGCTCTGGTGAGGCCGCACCTCGAGTACTGTGTTCAGTTTCGGGCCCCTCGCTACAAGAAGGACATCGAGGTGCTGGAGCGAGTCCAGAGAAGGGCAACAAAGCTGACGAGAGGCCTGGAGAGCAAGTCTTAGGAGGAGCGGCTGAGGGAGCTGGGTTGTTTAACCTGGAGAGAAGGAGGCTCAGGGGCAACCTTACCGCTCTCAGTAGGTACATTAAAGGAGACTGTAGCAAGGTGGGGGTTGGTTTATTCTCCCACATGCCCGGTGACAGGATGAGGAGGAACGGGCTGAAGTCGCACCAAGGGAGTTTTAGGTTGGATATAAGGAAAAACTTCTTTAACGAAAAGGTTGTGAGACACTGGAATGGGCTGCCCAGGGAAGTGGTGGAGTCACCATCCCTGGAGGGTCTTTCTTTAAAAGACGTTCAGATTTAGAGCTTAGTGATACAGTTTAGTGGAGGACTGGTTAGTGTTAGGTCAGGGGTTGGACGAGGTGATCTTGGAGGTCTCTTCCACCCTAAATGATTCTGTGAAATATTTGATCTAAATGTGGTGCATTTTTCTGCCGTCTCCTCCAAATCTCCCTATTGGAAGTAATCACAACTACAACAGAAGATGCTATCACAGTTATTCTAAAACTTTTCTTAAAAAGGAAAATAAAGAATAACAATATAAAAGTATTTCATCAGTAAAACTGTCTGTTACTTGTCTGCATATAATTCAAGCAGTTCATAAAACAAGATGTGTTTGAAATAAATGTTTAAAATGAAGGCCCAGATTTGCCAGAAGTTTTGTCTTATTTGTCTAAACTCAACCCTAATATTGTAATGCCATTTTTATGAATGAAGTTGAAAACCTCAAAGCCTTCCTCTAGTTAGCAAAACTAAGCATTACCAGCATTTGCTAAAAAGACTAGCTCAAGTCAAATATCTGGACACTGAAAACAGCCTCAACTCTATCTCTTCATTTTGTAGTAGTCAAAACATTGAGAAGCTGCAAATTTGCAAGCAAGCCTCTTTTTAGACTAGTGTTGTAGCCAGAATCAGAAAACACTGATACCTCAGATAAATATTAAAAATATCAAACCTACTTTTAAGAATCAAGAAGTTCCAACAGTTTGGTTAATATTTATCAATAAAAAAATAAAAAAAAGCCAAAAAAAAAAAAACACATTTGAGTATAATTGCCAGCTAAATCACTAGAATTGGTAGCAATGGGAGAGTTTCCAGTGAAAGGAAATAATTCAGTGGAACAACGTTGGACTAACAGCTCTCACAGGAACACTTCAGAGTACTTCACTGACCTGCGTACAAGCACAGTCACACTCCCTCACATCCTTGCAAACTCTAGCACAGGGAAAAAAACAAGTTTTCACAGTAAACAAAGGATTGAAACAATAAAACAGAACTCTTAAAGTATTTCTCACTGCCTGGGAAACTGTAAATCAACCATGGATCTTTTTTAAAAGGGGGTATACTCTGAAATACTGAATTGAAATGCAAGCCTTTTATTTTGAACAGGACTTTAAGTGAAACTGTGTTTGATGGTATGGCAGAAAGGTCAGAATGATCTGGCATGATCAATGGCACTTCCAGGTCTAGGAGAAGAAAAGGCAGAAGGAAACTGCATCACTGCCACAAATTGTACGACACACACAAAGAACATACCCAGCTTCTTGTGTTTAAATTGTGCAATCAGAGAGACTTCAGTAGGAGACTTGTATGAACGCACGCACAGCCCATCACAGGATTTTACTGCCTTCTTCCAAAGTTTAATGTGTGGTGGGTTTTTAAAACCCCAGAAGGGTAAGTTGTTATTTTAAACAGTGTTGAGTACACATTTTATGTAGAGATACGGAATTGCTAGCTGTTCCTCTCTGAACACATACACACATGCTACGTGGCTTAGCTTCTGATCACAGCCCCCCCACATACCTTCTTACAGACAAGGAGAAATGAGAATTAAAAAAGCTCCCTAAAATGCACAGAGCACATACAATGCATATTAGAGGCATCGACTGATTTGTCTCCTATCATAGAAAAATATGGTCTGAAAAACATCACACTAAGGAGAGGTCAGTAAACTTCCATGCAACAATTTGACTTCAAAGTGATTTGTTAAAGGTACCAAAAGGAATGAAGAGGTTTTAGCAATAGCTCCAATTCTCCCAACTTTCCTCCTAAATTCACCTCCTAGTTTCCATTGCTGAGGCTCAGTTTCTGACCACAGTCCAGCCTTATGCCTAGGAGTAATGCAAATGAGAAGCCAGTACGGGAATTTAGTTCTCACCTGGTAATTACACAGTGTACAAAATCCTGTATGAAAAGGTTAAAATCACCATTCACACTCTAATGTGCAAAAAAACAGTTTACAACGGTTATGAGACCTTCCCACTTGACATTTGTGAACTTCTAAATATGCCCGTATCATTTTTGCCCTTTTCTTTCCTTAAAAGTTTTAAATAAAACCATATTAAAGGAAAATGAATTATTAGCCTGATAGTTTTCAAAGTAGAAAAAAGCTGTTAACTCTGAAGGTAAACTAATATTTTCTTCAAGTGGAGGTAGGATATAAGTTGTGAACTTCACCCGATTTTTTTTTCCACATGTCCAACAATTTTAAAATAAGATAGCCCTTTAAAACTTAACCCACACAGCATCCTCCCAAAAAGTGAAAGAGACCTCTTTAGAGCAAAGCACTTCCATTGCTACAGCTGTCAGTGGTCATTTTCATATCACATGTGTAGTGGGTTTACGTGGCAAGGTTTTGGTAGCAGGGGGCCATAGGGGTGGTTTCTGTGAGAAGGATCTAGAAGCTGCCCCATGTTTGGTAAGGGCCCCACTGCTGACCAGAGTCGAGCCAATAAGCGATGTTGCTTTGCGCCTCTGTGAGAGCATATTTAAGACAGGGAAAAAAATGCTGCACCACACAGCAGCTGGAAGAGTGAGAGGAGTGAGGAACAGCCTTGCAGGTGCTAAGGTCAGTGTAGAAGGAGGGGGAGAGGTGCTCCAGGCGCCGGAGCAGAAGTCCCCTGCAGCCTGTGGTGAGGACCATGGTGAAGCAGGATGTCCCCCTGCAGCCCATGGAGTACCACGGTGGAGCAGGGTTCCACGCTGCAGCCCGTGGAGGAGACCACGGTGGAGCAGGTGGCCCTGCACTGATGGAGGCTGCCACCTGTGGAAGACCCCTGCCGGAGCAGATTCCGGGCCGGACCTGTAGCCCGTGGAGAGGAGACCACGCAGGAGCAGGTGACCTGGCAGGAGCTGCTGCCCGTGGGGGAGCCAGGTTGGAGCAGTTTTCTCCTGAGGGATGGACCCCGTGGTACGGACCCATACCTGGAGCAGTTCTGGAAGAGCTGCTGCCTGTGGGAAGCCCACACCGGATCAGTTCAGCAAGGACTGTGTCCCATGGGAGGGACCCCACAGCACAGGGGACGAGAGTGACCGAGAAGGAGCAGCAGAGAAGCGCTGTAGACTGACCATAACCCCCATTCCCGTCTCCCTACGCCGCTCGGGGGGAGGAGGTGGAAGAGGGTGGATGGGGGAGGAAGGTGCTTTTGGTTTCTTTCCTTTGTTTCTCACTTCTCTAGCTTGTTAGTAATAAGCAATAAAGCTTACTATCTCCCTATGCCGAGTCTGTTTTGCCCGTTACAATAATTACTGCGTGATCTTCTCGTCCTTATCTCAACCTCTGAGCCCTTTTCACATATTTTCTCCCCATTCCTCTTTGAGGAGGGGGAGTGAGAGAGCGGCTGTGGTGGAGCTCGGCTGCCCACTCGAGCGGAACCACAACAACATGCTTTAGAAAAAATACAACTGTTACTTCAAAAAATTAAGAGCTATCTTATAGTAGAAAATTCATTACAATGTTTGCTTCCCCTGACACCAAAAGACACAATTCTAGTAAACTCAAAACTATTATAATCTTCCAGATTTCCCTCTTGGTTTTCACAAACCAGAACTGTTTTTAGACTAGTTGTGGTTACCCCTTGATAAAAATCATCCCAACAATGAAAATACTTCACTCAAAAGGATAATAATTGATAATTGAGATGTACTATTACTTCTGAAAATACATAGATCATTACAACATTTAATAGTATACATTGAAGTATTACATATCAATTTCTTACATTTCTGTCTTTTAGTGATAAGATCTCTTAGTGATAAGCTCAGTTCTTTTTAGCAGGACTTCATCTGTTTGTAGCAATCTGTCTGTAGCAGTATTGATTTTTTTGGCAGATTTTCTGTAACAGAACTCTCTTCCTTACCCTTCTTTTTATACCATCAGTTATATGTTTAGGGTGGGTTTTTTTAATGCTGAATTCATTCAGCAGCTGAGAAAATACAATAAGTATTCAATATATTTGGGGTGCCATGGACAATACTGGTCTGGCACAGCATTGTATTCTAGTCTGGTTTTGCTTGCAACAAAACATTCAGAAGTCTCATTTCAGATTTAGGTGGTTATTTGAACGGGATTCAAATAATTTGCTTTTAGAGGCCCTATCACACACAGTGTAGCAAGCACCCACTTTTACCTATCACAGTTGCACATATGGTAGACTTCAAAACAGAGTGCTAACAACAAAGACTGCTAAAGAAGCTTAGGTTTTAGGATGTGAAAAGGTAACTTTTTTTTTCTCAGACCTCAGAACATCTCTTTTTAAAAGCCTAGTCTCCTGCAGACAGGGAACTGCTGTCCTATAGGCATACTTTATGAATGTAAAGATGGATGCTCTTACCATTCAAATGCTTTTTCAGGCACCTCGCCTGTCCCACAATCAGTAACATCAGAGATAAATATCCTGCTTGAACCCTCTTTCTCTGCTACTGCCATTCTTTTTTTCAAGTGACTGCACGTCAGCCAAAAAACACAGATAAAACAGATGGCACATTACAGAAATTTTGTAGCACCTTCACCAGATCTATTGCTGAAGACAGCCAATTAATTATACGAGCAGCACTTTTACTACTTGCATATCTGCACACAAATCTTTGTGACGTTTTTACAGAATGAACAGAACTGCTAGTCTGTACGCAAATTGCAAATGCTTGGAACTGCTAAGAAAATATGTTGTCTGTGAGTAGCAAAAATAATGCAGCCTGGTTCCCTAAGAACTCGCTACCTGCTGGTGGGAATCTTTATCATACGGAGCAACGTAAAAATATGATGGGAAAACCAAGGGAGATAAATGCTGCTTCTCTAAGCTATCAAACGGACCTTGCGGTTGAAAGACATTACACTGCCGAGACTCACCTGTTTGAAATAAAAAAGCAACCCAGTAACTTCCACTTAGTAGTAATGCTCATTTTCACCGGGCATTCAGAACTAGCTATCATATCAAGACTAGATCTAATTTCAACTCATGTATTACAATTTACTCCCAAACAAAACTTCTCAACAGACAAGAACACGCTTATATTAACCTGGTTAATCCCATTCACCAAAATCCATCCAACGTAAGTGTTCTCTGCCCCATCAGCAAACCCCAACACAATACATCCGTCCGTATCCTGTCTGACCAGATAGAGGTTGGCACAGCAGACAAACTATTTATCAGCTGTCATTTCACAGATCTAAAATACAGAAGGACTGCAAGGATTAGCTGGACTCCCTGCATACGTCTGGCATTCACACATGATGACTGCATCTGTCATCTGCTTTGTTTTTCGTAGATACACTGAAACACTTTGATTAGATACACTTTGTTTTTTGAGATACACTGAAATACAGGGAACTTCAAAGTATAACTACATTAAGTAAAAGTATATTTTCAAGAAGACATCCTTCAGGATATTCCATAGTGAGCTCTTCAAGCCACACTTCATTGGATCACAGAGCAGAGCAAGTCTTCTTTCCCTGCCCTTCAGATGAAGTACTACAAAATGCCAAAGATTGACAAAGACTGACAAAGAACTACTACTATATAAAGGAGATCATCTCCCAGAAAAACAACAAGGAGAGAAATGTTCAGATGACCTTGTGAAAAATGGGGTGATCATAAAGCAGGAATACATGTAGACATGAAAAAAAGAGAATCGATACAAACTTTTTTTTTTTTTTTTTTTTTTTTTTTACAGAAAAACGCACAGAATCAGTAACTTCACCTGTAAGCCAAATTAAAGGAGGGTTACTACAGTGATGAAAAAAAAAAAGAAGGACATCTTAAAGGAGATGAAAGAGCCTTCTTGATTAGGTTCACAAAATGAAACCATGATATGGTTGAAGCTGATGTGTTTATATAAATACATCAGCAAAATAAAAACAGAAGGAGAAGTAATAAAGGATAGTGTAGCACAGGAAAAAAAAAAAAAAAAGGAAATAATGTTTTAAGAAATAAAACAAATGTTCCATGAGATAGGGGGTGAAACCTCATGAATAATCTTTCTCTAAGAACAGTGAGGGCAAGGAAACTGCACAAACTGGTGCCCAACAGACTCAGGAATAGGTTCGATGACAGGAATTATTCTTCAACATGAGGGTAGCTACACCAAGTTTGCTAATGCTGGAAAATTCATGTTGAAACTTCTCTTACGACTATGAAACTCTAAAGCCCCTCCTTCCCCTGCCAAGGTTTCTCACATTTTCTAACAGCAATTAAATGAGCCGTTTTTTCTGTGTATCCACTAGTCTAGTAGATTACTGCTCTTTTGAATGATTTATCATTTAAATTTCACAATATTTGTGTGGCCTTAGGCTTTAAATTTTGTCTTGGGTTTTAATCTAATATTCATTTCATGTCTAACAAGCCTGAGGTTTAACTCAACCACACTATCTGCTCTGCAGTAATGAGGTAAATTTCAGAAGGAAAACCTCAAGCCATCAAGGACATTCAAATCTTTGGAGATGTCACGTTATCAATACCTCTATTTGTTTGCACCCAATAAAAATGTAAATTCCTTGCAGCTATGAGTATTAAATTTGTGATGGCATGCTTCCTTTTGGACCCCATTACTTTTCATTAGAAGTAAGGTTTTTTTCAGCAACCACTTCCAATATGAAGTTTTTGCTTCACCCTCCTTGGCTGTAAACCACAAAAAGGAAGTCAGCATATGGAAGAGAGGGCAAGAGAAGACTTAAAAACAAACAACCACACTAAAGAAAGAAAAACACCCAAGTCCTTTTGAGGAGTAACACCTCCTTTTGGACTCCTCTGACACCATTAGTCCTATCCCAGGCTGCAGCAGCTGTACATAAAGAGACGACAAGAACCGCTCCTTTAAATGGCAGTCCTTACAGGGAGGTCTTGATTTTCAACTTTGCTTATTTCTTTACTGGATGCCTGAGAGTTTTTTTCATTACTCTAAAAACCATAAAATTCTTATCCCTAATCTTAGTTTTCCTGTATTTTATTTAGATTGGGAAAACATGTTTATTTTCTTACTTAACAACATCTGAAACAATTCACAGCATTTATCCAGGCACAGTTACGCAGCTTACATGGATTCTTGGTTGCAATGTGCCCTAATCAAGTCTATAATCAATCTCAGCTAGATGCACTTTGTCAAGTATGCCTGTGCTAACACATTGCACATCATTGTGCCAGCTTAAAAAACACAATCATTACAAGAAAAACTTGACTTCAATTTCAGAATGAGACGTTTTATCCACAAACACTGCGCGTTTCTTACATAAACCCCTCCCGTGACCTCTCCATTTCTTCTGTCCCCGAAACACTGACAGCTTCTTACAGACCTGTGAGCTCAGGCTTGCACAGTCAGTGACATGATTTAAGAAGCCACACTTCATGTTACGACATACAACAACATGGCTTTGTGTTGCTGCCCAGGTGAATGCAAACAGACCTGCTGGCGCTTGGGTAATCCTCGCTCCCCAGGGCCTCAGTGCTCAGTCTTCCCTTCCACTCACTTCTGAATTAATGCAAGTCCTCGAGCTTGTTTAAAAAGCAACTATCACCAGATAGATTTCTTTATGTACTTTAAAACAATGATTTTAAAAGACAAATAATTAATTGCATAAAAAATATGTCTTTAGTTTAAAATGCTCTTGCTTTAATTGCAGGTCTTCAGCTTGTTACATGAGACAGGGAACAGGAGTGCCTTCCAGCACTGCACAACCCTCTTCTTCCTGGGGGCCCAGAGAGCATTAACTCCAAGTTTCTTCCTGGGCACGTTCCTCCATGCTTTTAAACTCCTAGCTTCCTATTTGTTCTGTATTCTTGCTGAGCTGCTGTATTTTAGCCATGCTCAAAATTGCATTTCTTATTAGTTACAATGAAATTAGAATCACTAATGCAATAAGCAGTCAGGATTATTCCTCCCATTTGTTTTTGCTTCCTCAACATGATTTTTTGTCATCATGCTGCACATTTACCTAACTTGCTTTGTCTCCTTTCAGTGACTCACAGTCTTTGCTTTTCCTAAACACATTTTTGCAATGTACAAATGTTGTCTTCTTACTGCTGGCCCTGTCTTGTGTGATGTTAATAAATACAACTTTTTTTTTTTCCCTTGAACAGAAAATTATATTCTCTGGAGATAATCTTGTCTAATATTTGACTGCTTACATTTAGCCATTAGTTCCCTCTCTTGGCCAATTCCAAATCTTTAACAATGTTTCACTCTCAGCCTACAGCAAGCAATAAAATGGGAAAAGTCTTTAAAGCCTATACAGCCTGTCAGCACTAATCTGCTGCCTTACAGGGGCAATGAATCAAATCAATCAGCTGTCAGGACCACAGCACGACATCTTGGCATCTGCAGGACAATAACACGCCATGGAAACACTCGCTCCTCTCCTGTTTAAATTTCCTGCAGCTTGACAGAAACCCAGCAGCCCCCCCTTAGCAGCATGGAGCAGGGCACGAAGGAGCATGCCAGGGGTTGCCCCTCACCAGCTCTGCCCGACATACCCGGGCAAGGCAGCAGCCCCGGAGAGGAGATGAGATGGGCACAGCAGCACAGCCCCGCTTTGGATCCTGCCTCCCTGTGCAGGGTGTGCCTGTCTTACGTGTATCCTCCCTGCTTGGTCAAGGACTGGGAAAGAAGGAAACACATCTCTGCTAAACTTTTTTTTTTTTTTTTTTCCAAAAAGTGTATCCTGAGCTCCTTAATACTGCTAAATTCCCTTGTAAATGGGCTGTTGAGTGGTTGGGAAACGGCACACATCACACAATTTACTAGTTCATTCTGGAAATCCTCTCCTCAAAGCCAGCACTCAATTCAAAAAAAATACAACAGGCTGTGTTACAACTCACCGCTATGCATGGCGCACAGATTTGGTATGCAGATTCCCTGAATTTCCCAGATTTCCACGACTGACTTCTGAGCATTTGCAGCAGTAAATTATGAAATGGTAACAGATACTGTTAATGAACTGTGATGACTTCTTGCTAATTACTCGTATTCTCCTCAGAGAAGACTATTCATGTAAAACCTTAAGCAGGAGGAACTTAGCAAAAACTAGAAATGGAAGAGATTTTACCTCCAAAAAATACAATATTCAGTGTTGCTAAAAGTATTCATGAAATAGCAAGTAATAGTTCTTATCAGTGGGAAAAAAGATTTTTTTGGTACTGTTGACTGCAGAAATGATAAAATAGGGATTAAACCTTGCATTTATAAATAAATCCTAATTCCATTTATCTGAAATACTGACTTTCCTAAAGAAAGCCCTCTGTATGCAAATATCTTCCCTCCTTTAATTGCTACTTTATATACAATTACACATATATACCTATATATGAAATTGTTGTAGATATCCACCAAATAACTACCTGCAAGCAGGTAAATATAAATTTTAAATATAAATTGTACATAAAATTCATTTTGGTCAGCTGCTGGAGCAGGCTGCCCAGCCTGGTTGTGAAAGCCCCATCCCTGGTGGAAGCGCAGACCTGGAGCAGTCCCTGAACAACCCGATCTCCCCAGGCTTCTGCCGTGCAGGGGACTGGACGAGTTGGCCTTCACTGCTCCCCTTCCCACCTCACTTACATGTATTCCATGACTCTACGAACAGGCTTCTGTTTCACATTTAGCATGTTTACTTACTGTGCTTTTAATGCACAAACTTGGCTTCCAAAACAGATAAAGGGAGGCTATTAACATTAGATGCTATTAGCATTTGCAGCCTCTAGCTACATTGTGCAACAGCATCAGCAAGCTGAAAACTCCTGTGAATGTCCTATTAAAATAATTTGTAAGACCTGCCTCACTTTCAGAAGGGCCAGCAAAGCATCGCCTTCCTTTCAGAGCTGCTGTTTTGAAGCAAGCACCGCATTTTACAGTGCTGCAGTGTCTCGAGCTAGGCAGGAAGGCCGACAGAATGCAAATACGGAAATACTGTCAGATGTTACCAACAGGTGGAGAGTAAACTACCACATAAATTAAGGCTCTATAAATAGCATCATGAAAGATTCTATAAACACCCTAAATGGGATGCTCTAATGTTGCTTTCTGAAACATCAAATGCTTTTAAAAAAACAACCCAGCACAAAGTACTGCACAGAGCTGCAGAGAACACAGCCGCGCTGAACGCTCCCTGGATCACCCCCACCTAGAAAGACACACACACACCCCCAAGGTATTGCCAGCTCTCATCATTTTGACTGGAAAAGTAATTGAGGATCTTGATAACGAACTGGGTGACTCTTCTCTGGAATATGCACTCTTTATTATGCAGGTCCATTTTGTTCCCCCATTTTGCCTACTGCGTGTTCTCCTTCACATTTTAAATATCTGAAAGACATCTACGGAGCGAAATGAAGCTGGCATAAGAGAATTTAATTTCAAGCTTCTCATTTCCTAAACCACGGGGCTGGAGGGGCTCCCTTCGGTCTCCCTGGTCACTTCTGCGTGCAGCCCTTGAGGAGAGCAGAGGAAGCAGCCACCAGCACAGGTGCCTTGGCTATAAAACAACCTCTAACAGGCAGGGTCAGGCAGGGAGGCACTTTTATGGAGTATCTGACCTCCTCCTGTTCAGCAGAATATAAACCCTGTTATTATTCCAGCCCGGCAGCTTGCAAAAACATTAGGAGCTGAAATGCTTTATCTTTGTTTTGAAGAAATGGCACTTCGTGGCATCCCCCTTTAATGTGCTAACATTTCACGAGGCTGAGCAAGAACACTGCTGCTCTTCCCATGCAGAAGGGCTCTAAATGCCACCTGGAAGAGAATTATCACACGACTCAGTCGGCTGCTAACCATGCCACAGTGAAGACTCCTTCACTACGGAAACAACGGTGTCAACAGCCACGACGTCTGCATCTCCTTAGGATCTGTACTTTTTTCGTGTTTGGGCTTTCTGCTGAGCCTAGCTGCAACCGCTTAAACTGGAAGGGGGATTAGGATTTCTTTAGCTTGCTCACGTACCCTGGGAAAGCATTAAGAAGCCTTCAGGAATGGCTGAGATGTATCACGTATGCCAGTCCAGTAGTTCCCACATCGCCCGCTGTAGCAGTTACCCCTCCTGAATGAAATTACATGGACTTTCAGAACCAGACCCAAGTGAATAGCTTGCTGGCTTTTAGTTTTATTTCCCTCCTCACTCAGAACATACATCTATCTCCTCCTCTGTCTGCCTGCAAATCTATGCAGCAGAAGCAGGATGCAGCCTGCCAGACCCAAAGAGCCAGGATGAGCAGGGGAAATCCCTTCTCACATCTCTGTCCCTACAGCAAGCCCTCTGCTTGTGCAGCCCCGTGCCATGCAGCAGTGTGGAAGAGGCTTGGTCTGACCGGGGTATGGCACACGCTCACCCTGATCCCCAGGAACAGCCATGGCAGGTGAAGCACTCCCTCTGAAGCCAAACCCACTGGAGATTAAGCTGTGAACAAGTCTCCACTGAACAGATGAAAACATGCTGCTACGTCAAAGCTTAAAGCATGGTCAAAACTAGGAGATTTTTCAGGAAGAGCAAGTTTCTAAAACATCTCTAGACCCTGCTGCGAAGCGTGGCGTGCCAGAAAATCTCTAGATGAAGGTCACCTATTCTGTTAATCTAAATGCAAAGCCGTATTTTATTTTTTTGTCTCAGAAACGAAACAAAATTTAAGAAAAACGTGGGTGGTATTATAGCTGAAAGCTTCCAAAAAATAATTTGGCTTGAGTGAAAACATGCAGAATAGAAAAGATCAGATTAAACAGTAAAAAATGAAAAGAGTATTTTATAAAAGAAAAGCATTAGGCAACCTTAACAACAGGAATGGCTAACAGTCCCTGGCCATCAATGCCATCAATGACTGTTTAGATTTTATAAATTAAGACTATGACACAGTTTACGTCAGATGTTAGAGTTAGCACCTCAGAATTCATTTATTCCCTGTCAAATAAAGAAACCTTCAGCCTGGTCTTTAGAAATAGGCAAATAACATGCTGTAGATTAAAACTAATTTCTACCAATATAACATTCACATTTTTCGTCTTCTGATAATTAATGCATTTGTACTGTCTTAGCAATGAAGATTAAACCAAAAAAATAAAAAATAAAAATAAAAAAGAGAAATGCCCATCAGTTAGACAATGTAAAAGCATATGAAAAAGCATCAGGATGATGCCTTTTGATAGATATGATAGATAGATAGATAGATAGATAGATAGATAGATAGATAGATGAAATACATGATGTATTTCAGTGTTATTGTATCTATTTTATAGTTTCCAAAATACCTAACAGGATAATAAAGGACAAACTAACCAAAATTCTAATGTCTGAGCAGGATGCTGCTCCTTCACTGTTCAATTGCCTTTTAAGTTCTGGGTTAAATTTGGATGCTTTGTGCTTCAAACCACAGAGCAGTGACTTCACAGTCTGTGTAGCAGCTGGCACGTAGCTGTTCATTTCAGTCTCCTTGATCTGCTGCTCTCTCTCAGACATCAGAAGTTTTACCACTAAGAAGCCAATGTGGTTTGGCTTAATCACTCTGCAAGTCTACTTCGATACAAAATCAAATTTATCTTGGTACGTATTAACCAAGTGCTGTATTAATTAATATGCTAAATACATAACATTTCTGTTTCCATAGAAAGGGGTTAGGAGCTTTTTAAGCTTTTTAAATAGCCAAAATACACTTAAATGTCATTTCACAATAGAACAAACATCAAATCAGCAAGAGCTGAAATTTCTTTAATGGACTTGTATTTCAACATGAGACTATAAACAAATTTCTCATGGAAATACTCCCATCCACTCATTGGCTTCTAAGATAAATACGCTGCAGTTATATAAATAGAATCTAATCTCATCAAGAGAAGGCAGCCCAAAAGTCAGCAGACAGCTGGAAAAGCACAGCCTCATGCCCTGTTCCCCAACTGTGTCACACACAAGGAATCACCTCCATACAGCTCTTAACAGAAAGGGTATGACTCCTCTGCTATTTTATGCAAAGAGCAGGGCCACGGACTAGGGCTATAGTCAGAGAAAAGCACGATTCTCAGATGCTATGCAAAACTCAAAACAGCTGCTGTGGAAGCTGAAAATCTTCTGCAGAAGATCAGCAAGCAAGCAGCCGATCTGCGGAGCGTATGCGATGAAGCACCAAGAGAAGACAGTGCTGCATTCACAACCCACAAGCTTCTGGAGTCAAAAAGGACGATGGAAGACAATGGGCATGAAGAGGGTGATGGACTACAACCTTCTCAGCCAAGCTGTCCCTCCTCCCTCACCACTAAAACCTCTATTTGCTTTTCCAGTAAAAGGGCTCACAGGAAATTGTACCAATCCTGAAGTCTGCAGGTTCCCAAGAGCACTCCCCTGCTGGCTCAGACTGCCGACAGACTTGCTTCCAGATGTAGCTCATGCAAGACAATGGAGAAAAAGGTGCAAAACACCCTTCTGGGTGGGGGGTTAAAATGACCTGATAAGTCTCTTTTCCCCTTCCAAATACATATATATTTTAACTTGATGACCAACCTCAAGCAAATTTTACAAAATTAAAGATGTCAAAGATTGTAAGTCATTACAGAAAGTTAGAGACGTCAATGACAGTAAGATAATAAGTAAGGGAAAAATCAGTGGTTGAAGAGCAGAGAGGCAAATTAGTGCCCGTACGCAGACAAGGCTCTCAGCCACTGCAGCCCATCAGTGGCCCATCCTGCCAGTCAATCAGGAAACGCATGTGGCCTTGAACCACTGCGAACATGGGCTGAATCTGGAATTTCCTCCTGTGTGACTGTGTGGAACTGCTTTTCAGTCTGCTGGTGGAATTATGATTTTCTATTTGCCTAGTGCCAAACAAAGTCATACTTAGATCAATATAGAAAAATTAAGCAAACAAAAAACACACAAAAAAAGAATTACTTCTAACATTCAATATCCCCAACCACATTGAAATTAAGAATTTCAATGTTGTTGTTAAATTATTTAGTGTTTGACTATTCCGTAATATATTAAAAATCAGTATTAAAATTAGTTTCATTCAAAGGGAAGTTACAATGTATTAAGGATAATGAGAAAAATTCTAAACTGAGAGACAAGCAGTGCTATTTTGGGAAGTGAACAGATGGCTACAGAAGAGCAGACCCAGAAATCACGAACAATACAGGGAGTCAGAGCAGGGCTGCTGGAAGGCGATGTAACTGGAGAACTTTGTTTTCTTATTTTAATGCATACACCTCCTCATAAGCTCAAGAAACTTGGAATCTAAAATTGAAAAGATCTGACATATTTCCAGTTATGTTAGTGACTTACAAAGCAGTTTGGGCTGATTTTCTTTTCCCTCTCTGTACACACAAGCATTCATACAGAAGCTTTTACAAAATCTCACTGCTTTACAAAATTTTACATGCTTTTTCTATGATGCAAGAAACAATTGGAAAACTGAAAAAAATAGGATCCACAAATATTTCTTATGGACTTTAAAACATTTCCATACAAACATTTGTATTACATACTTTTAAGTAGTTTGCTAAAAAAAACAAATCAATACATATAACCTTTCTAAAGAATACTAGATTTTTGGTCTGCTTTCATATCTGTAAATTATAGGTCTTTAAAATTCGTAAAACCTAGGAAAATAAATGAAGTGTGCAAAAAGCCTTATCTCAATCTCATCTCACATTTACAAGAAAAAAGAAGCAGGACTTTCTCTTCTTCCCAAAGACGGGACAGACACAACCATGACTCCAGCTTCAGGGTATCTCAATGAATTTCAAACAAAAATAAAAATCCCAGTAATTCAAATCTACATTTGCTTGGGAAAGGAAACAATCAATCCTGCTTTTTGTTGGTTATTACAGGAAACTTATCAATAATTTCCTTGCTCGTACCTGTAAAATTGAAAAATATATATATTTTAAAGAGTTTTATCAGTTCTTATCCAAAAGCTGTATGTGCAATGTAGGTCTTGTCTTCAGTGCCAAGTTGGCTGGCCTTCTTTAAGTTGAAGGAAGAGATCTTTTAAGAGACAATTTTCACTATTAGAACACAAGGAACAGTTCTCTATACACTTTCCTTGTTTGTTTGTTTTTTAAAAGAAAAAATAATTTACAGATTAGAAGTGCCAAATACACGCACAAATCATACATTTTTGATGCTGCAATAAATAATGCCACTTCCTATTAGCACACTCGTTGTTGTAAATACTTCATGTTCCAGATCACTGTGTCACCCACAAACCATGCTATCAACAAATAATCTTGAAGCTCCCATTCTTGCTAAATTCCTTCAGCTTTAACTCTGTTGGGCAAGCCACCCTTTCGGGATCCCACGAAGCAGCCGCAGGACTATCTCAGTTCCTCTTTTATCTTTTGAAGAGTTAGGCTTCAGATCATATAGATCACAATAGATTCTTATTTACCAAATGACTTAACCTGCAAAAACAGTAATTTCCTCGCTCTATGTATTGTTGTATCTCTGTTACAAGGTATGAACAAAAAGTCAGGCCAAGTGCAGCCTCACCTGTGCTGACCTGAGGACCAGGCTGGCCCCTGGGGTACACCACTGGCTCCCTACGGGATGCTGATCAGCGCCCTGGGGCCCAGCTGTTCAGCCTTTAAGTTCCAGGTTAGCTCCCATGCTTTTATCATAAGTTAGGTGAGGAGATGTTACACACGTCTTCAAATGTCCCCTGAAAAAGGTATTTCCCTTCTTTTTGTTGAAGAGCAGAAACAGGCAAGAGGAAATGCCTGCTGTCAAAATCTCCGTATAATTCAATGCCGAACGGAGGAGACACAAGCCATTTATTCAGACAAATGTTTCCAGGTGGCTACATGAAAAATGGCTTCTGGCACACGGGTCTAAAATCACCAATCCTAATTGCTGGTTTATGACCAGTAAGTAATAAAACTACCCTGTGATCTGGAAAAGAGACAAATTGCAATCAAAACTGTGTGAGGCAGCAGTCCTGAACCTTATTTACTTTCTGAAAGCTCTGAAGGATGTCTTCTGAAAGCGCTGAGAATCCCTGGAGCATCACAGGCTCCACGGAGAGGAAGGAGGGCTTCCCTTCTGGTTTTGATGAAGTTTGCCATTAAAAAAAACAAGTGTGTAGTGACATATTAAATAAGCTGAATGATTACATTTCCGCACTGATACAATGCAGCTCTAAATCAACACACAAGGAATTAAACGAGCTCCCGCTGCTAACCTCAGAACAAACCTGCCACAATTAACAGACGGCTGTGCCCACCTGCCAAGCGCTCCTCGCTCCCCCGGGGCAGGCAGGGACCCAGGGATGGAGCCTCCCAGGGAGCTCGGCTTCTCCTGCAGCAGGACCCTGCACCCTGCACCCTGCCACCACACAGGCGTGCCTACCAGTAAAAACGTGACCAGCAGGAACTCTGGAGATTGCAGTGATACTCATCAGGTACCTTTTTCCCAGTCCTGGAGTAACAAGGTGATACCTTTCTCCAGCAAGTCATTTCCTCACACAAGGATGCATTTCTCTGTCTGATAGGAACAAGCAATGTGTTTATCTCAAGTGGCACGTCCATGCTTGGTAAGAATGAAAACCATTTGTACTTATTATCCGCCTATGCATTTGCGGAGTTGTACAGGTTTCCTGACTGCCAGCCTGCCTCCTTTCACTGGATTGGAAATACAGAGCTGTAAGAAAAAACGTGTTCACCTCTTCAGCAGAGCTCTCAGAACTACCACGCTCTCAGCACTCCTTGCTGCTAGGGCGGACGAGAAGCCAATACTAGGATGGACAAGGAATTGCAAAGCCCTTAAAACACCACAAAACACACCTTAAAACGCACCGCTGTGCCCGCCAGCTGCCGGCAGGCAGGGCAGAGGCAGGGCAGAGGCTGACAGCAGCCGCTGCCAGGGGAAGCTCTGGCTGGAGAGCCACCTTTCTGAGAGCTGCAACAACAAAATTCTGCCTTTAAGAAAAGCTACAGGAAATGCTAAGCTGAGGAGACAGCTTCTGGCTTTTCCCAGTTATTTTTGGAGAGCTCCTCAGCCTTCAGGGCCAAAGGCAAGGTGATTGCAGCATGCTGTGAAGCCAGACACCCCGAGAAGCCTGAGATCGTTAAAAAAAAATCATTTAGGCAGAAGGAGAAAGATGAGTGAATTAAAATTCTAAGCTGAAACAGAAAGAAGGAAAAATCCTTTTTTTTTTTTTTATTTAAATTGAGGATCTCGATTACTGTAACACCTAGTCACCTTCCAAAAATAAAATGACATGCTTTATATTCCTCATCTTTTAATAGACATTTCCTTTTTTCTCCTCAGACATTTTGTGGCTTTAACTTTTTTTTTTTTTTTTTTTTTTTTTTTTAAAGACTGCCATTCTCAGTGTACTAGTCATTATGGAAGAAAAAAATACTTTGCTGTTGAAACAGGAAACAGAGAAGTTCATGCTTGTTGCACTCTTATTTGAGACTCTTCTTCACAGCCTTGGCCAAGCACTGGAGAAAAGCCTGTGTGCACGATGAATCTCACCCTTGCTGTAGATGCTCGGCCATGTCAAGGGATCAGTTACTGACCACACACGTCATCCTTGTACCAGTGAGCTCGGGTGTGCTGACCTCAGCCCATGGAGCACCTTCCAGTTCCTAAGATCCTGACTTTGATTTTTTTGTATGGAGACTTGTACACAAAATAGACGGAGAAGAATGGTTGCCTCTTGCTGCCTTCCCTGCATTATTTAAATGTTTTAAAGCAAACTTTAAGGGCTTATGCCTAATTGCTCAGGTATTAACGCAATCCTGTTATTCAGCTGAAAGGCAGTGAATTCCACAGAAGGCATTTTACTGGTTGCCAGGATTGAGCACTCTTCTTACCAATGGGATATGCTAGAAAGCATTAATGGCAGGTAACAGGATAGGGCTCACTGTTAAAAATCCTAATGCTTCTAAGCTCTGGTGCTCGGTGAGTTCTGTACGTGTAATTCACTCAACAGCACCTCTCTTCCAGCCACAGGCTCCAGAAGTCTGTCAACTTTTCCATCACCACCTTTTATGCACTCTCTTGTAAGCAGTTGCCGTTTTTCTGTAATCTGATCTGTGCCATAATGACCTGGCTATTTTCCAAAATCTCGAGATAAAGACAGGGAAGGAACTGGCTCAGTTCAGCACTACGAAACTGAAGCAGTTGCATACTGGAGAACACAAACATGCCACAGTAGTGGTTTGGATTGAATATGTATCTTCCAGAAATGTTTAATAAAGTAATTTTGCAACAATTGGAATACTGCCCCAAAAGCTCAAGTTCTCAAAAACAGTCTGGGAAAGACAAGATGGCAAACACGGGATTCAGTTACTGCTTGTCTGGACGAGCACATGGTTACTGAACACCGCGCAACTCTCCTCAAAGTAGGTGCCTACAGATGGCCCGAAGAATCAGACTCTGAAATAAAGCAACTGGGTGAACTGCATCCCACAGCCAGTGACCTGGTACTTTGTGTTTTGGATCAAGTTGCCAAAGTTGCAGAGAAGTTTTATGTAAGTGTGCTGAAATGCTACGTGTACCTGGCAGACAGCCCTTCATTCCCTGCATCTGTTCCCAGCACATCTGAGCACCACCAAGGCAAAGCCAGCACTGAGGGGCCGACAGAGGCTTTCTCATTCTTTTATAAAGAAACATCTAACCCCCGCAAGACTAAAATCTCAAAGCTCATGCAAGTTGGTTTGCTGTAGCAGGACTTGTTCTTGCAAAACCATTGATAGCTACCATTTGATACTTTTCCTGAAGAGAGAACATCTTGGAAGGAAGGTACAACAGCAAAGCCAAGACCTGCAGCAGTGAAAGACATCTTGACAACCTGTATCAGCTGAACTGGAAATCTGAATGGGGCTCCTTCCCCTCACCCCTCCCTGCCAGTCCCAGGCCCACAGTCCCACCTCAGCAGGGAAGCCCCTCCACCCGACTGCAGTATTTGGCCCCGCTTACCATGCACGTAACAACCTCTTCGCATGCTGGAAAATTGCAGCTCTACCAAACAAAGAGTTGGGTTTTTGGTTTCAAAACAAACTGGTGGGACAAAATCTTTTATGACTGCTACCATCAAGCAGATTGCTGCTCTGAATTCCTACTTTGACGATTAATTTTTAGCTTGATAAATTAAAAAGTTACGGGTGTAACTGTACTCAAGTGAACCATACCTGACCTCTCCAGAACAGACTAATTTGCCTCACTGACTTCCCTCTTCAGCTCTAAGCACTGAAACAACTTTTTGCTCCCCAGAAAGTATTTTGCCCAATAAGTAGTTTGAATTGATAAAGAGGTGAAAAAAATCGAAAAGAAAAAAAGCAGCAGCAAGTTAATCCCTAAAGCCACACTCCAGTAAGAAGAGGAGATAAGGAAGAGGAAGGAGAAAAGAAGTGGGTAAATCAACACCACAGGCTGGTTTTGAGGAGAAAACTCGCCCTTCTACACCAACTCATTTTAAAGTAACATCACAGCTGTTTCTGTAACCCATACAGATGGGTTACCATTCATACATGGCAACACCAAACCTTCATCTATGTGAACTACCCCTCCAAAGTCAACATTAACTGCTCTATTTCCCCTGTAAGAAGGCTCACAAAACACAGTATTACAGGTGGGCACTCCAGAAGAGTCTCGCAGACACATCTTCACCAATGTTTGAGAAAAGAAAGCAGCTGCACCTCTGTGGTACACTTCCCCTCTAGTTTTACAGTACCTTTCTTTCTTAGACCTTGGTAGGGAAGAATGGGCGGAGGTTCCCAATTTGTCATTTGTCTGAATTGGCGCATCCTGTACCCACAGCAATACCACTACATGACCACGCAGCCTGTTCCCACACTGCCAGGGGGTATGATCATCAATTAAAAATCCCTAATGACAGAAAAAATACAGAGCATTCAGGCAAATCCTGAAATAATGGCAGTAACATGTAACTTTCATTAAGGCATGACTGAAATAACAGCTGACTGACTCTGAGGTGGGAGTTAATTCTATTTACAGTAAAGTGGAACTGTAAAACAAAATTCAGAATAAATTATTAGCAAAAAAGTGTCCTGACTGCAGCGATAGCTGTCCAGAAAAACTGTCACGCAGTAACAAGTCTGGGCTCTTGGCATGGCATAACACCAGCCCAAACTGACAGGAAATACTGTACCCAAAGGCAATCTTCCTATTTGTCCTGAAAAAGATGGACACGTTTATTTCAGGAATTCAGTTCCTCCCTTGCCCTCTACTACTCACTGCCAGTGGCTTGCTGCTACTCCCGTGCCAAACAGGGCTCACAAAGGACCCAGTGCCACTGGACCCATTCCTCAGCCCACAACATTCAAGCAACCCAGAAGGCAATTTATCAGACATATTTTAGCCCACACAGCACCATCTCCAAGACAAAGAGAAACGAACACAACGCAGAGAAAATGCACGTGCAATGGGCAGTTTCAGCTGTACTGTCGTCTTCCACATTTCATAATGGAAAGCTTCTCGTTCCTAGCCTCCAGTCTGTACACTCATAGCTCACTGTAAAGTCTACCTCAATTCTGGCTTTGAAAATAAAACAACAATAACCACCTCTAATTTAAACTGAAATCTTTCAGATGGTGATTCCAACGCCCAAAAAGTTATTAACAGTCCTCTCAGGCTACCAGCTATGTCAGACAATCTCCAGCCGCCTGATGAAGGGTATTCAGGCAGTGAGGGTTAAAATCAAGGAGTCTACCAATCAAATTCACAAAACCATGGCTACAGCTCACTGGAAGTTCTAAACTTATTTATTTTGGCATTATTGCAAATACAATTAAGTACCTACGTGTTTCTAATACTCCAGCTTGGAAACAATGTTTGCAATACCAAATTGTCTTTAACGTCAGTATCTGTAGTATCTCATTAAAAATGGATGCTGTTTCTAGCAGAGTGTTTGTAAGGACTGACACAGATTAATTCTCTGTAGGCTTGAGTGAAAAATCAAGAAGCAGAATTCACATCTAAATTGGAGATAAGAATTACTCCCAACCATGGCAACAGCTGAGCTTACATGCCCTGTTCAGCAGCAGGGAGAAATCTGCCTGATCCTGGTAACTCTGTCCATTATCAGGCATCTGATGAATTCACATTTGAATTTTAAAGTCAGCCTTAAAGAAAAAAAGATAAAATCATACGAAAATAGCACTTTCATACACAAGTCTCAAAAGTTTTAATAGATATCAAAAGACTGTAAAAGAATGAGTGAGGACTGAATGCAGAAATAGACCACAGAAAAAAATGAACATAGAGCTTCTTCAGTTCCTGTTCTGGAATACCACCCAACTGCAGGTACACCTTAAGCTTTGAGCACCACAAATGTGCCTTACAGGAAGAGAAATGTAATAGCAACAGAAGCCCAAAAAAAGTCTTTGTTTCAATGGCAGTGGCAGCTTGCCATTCCAAGTCCCTTCCTCACAAGCTCACATACATCACTGTGAACTTGACGAATTCAGTTTTCTGAGCAGTCAGTGAAACAGTGTTTGTTCCAATTAATCCATTCCTCCAATCTTTGATAAAATTGATCTTTTTGATTTTGAGCTTGAAGAAAAAAATAGCCCATTGTGTAACATTTTAAAAAAATTTCTATAAAAGCAAGGTATATATATATTACCACATACATCTCTGTCTCATCACAAAACCTATTTCACTACATATGGCAGTGATTCTGCAAGAAATAACAGGAGAAAATTATTTCAGGCATGTATTTCATTTCTAGCAATCATCCCAGAAGACAGCATAATGTTATTAGAGCTATATTAGGAAAGTAAAAACAAGAGCTTCTTCCTGCCCTTAAAATACAAGATGTTCCTATGGTTTAACAGAGTTGGCCAACAAAGTTCACGTCTTCCAGGCAGTTATTCATTTCAGTCTTCTTAATCTTTGTTTGCCAGAAATTATTTTGTGTTAACAGTAATAGCCACAACGTGTTGGCATTTTCCAGACATTCAAGAACGGTCCATGCTCCAAAGAGCTCAAACTCTGAAGACAGGCAGGTATACAGAGGTTTGGGGAAAGAAATTTAAGTCAAATAAAACTGGACTCATGATAGGTAGCACAGCCAAGGTTGACCTGTAAGCCCTGAACAAGCCAAGCCAAAAGAATGACGACTGAAGGGGAAGACACAACAGATTTATTCTTCCAAGGTGTGCCACACACTGACGTTGCAGAGCAGGGAGCAAAAAGTGAGTGTGAAAAAAGCTGACAAACAAGTGAGTAGGAAGTTTGACAAGTGAGAGAGATGTATTGTTTTTCATGTTGTAGTTTAACTTCTGTTACTTCTCAGCTGCTAAGTAATTTCATTCATTATGCTACTAGGGCTTTATTAATCGAATCACTTGGGCTCTGTCAACATTCTCAAAAGATTAATTTCTTATACCTCTCCCACACAGAAATGGTTATTGGAACAGAAAACACCATTCTGCTTCCTTCACTGATGATATCCTTAGAAGAATGTGCTGGACTTAAAATATAATCCTTGTTCTGATGACTGGAAATGCAAATTCAATTTGTATCTCATTTTTCTCCACTGTTTTTTTTTGCAAATTTAATAGGTTGAGTGTTACACAAGAATTGTTGTAATTCTTCATGCGAATGATGTTTTACACACAAGGTTTTAATAAAGCAAAATGACTGTACGAGACCTTCAGACAAATGACAGGAGCAGCACGAATACCATGTTTATATCGCAAGTACAGAACCCCTATTTCTGTCCTTTCTTCTCCTTTCTTGTTTGACACAATTTGGCTAAGCTGAAGTCTGTAAAGCTAAGCAATTAAATCACTCTCATAAAAATAATTTTGTTTATTATCTTCCCTGCCCCCCTCCCTGACACCAATTCAAATATTCTCCCATACTTTCCAGATTTAAGGAGTAGTTAATCATCGGCAATTCTCCAAAGCCATTTTCTTAGACTACTTTCTATTCTGTCTTCTAAGTGTCTGAACACCAGGACCAATGAATCATGATTAAACTCTTAAGATTTTGTCATCGTATTTATATTTTAAAAGAAGAAAAAAAAAACACGTTGGGCTATCAGTAAGATGCAAGGCTCTGATCCAAAATCTCTGAAAGCTGTTCAGGATTCCACAGAATTTAAAATGTTGTTTTAAGAACATCCTGTCTGAATGAATAAGAAAAATAGCTCATAAAAATAAAAAGGCAATTGCAGAAGTTCCCATTATATCACAGAACCGCAGAGTGGCTGAGGCTGGCAGGTCCCCTGGAGCCCACGCGGTCCAAGCCCTGCTTAGGCAGGGCCTCCTGGAGCAGGGTGCCCAGGACCATGTCTGGGCGGCTTTTGAGGATCTCCAAGGAGGAGACTCCAGCACCTCTCTGGGCAACCTGCGCCAGGGCTCAGCCACCCACATGTAAAGTGCTCCCTGATGTTCAGAGAGAACCTCCTGTGTCCCAGTTTGGGCCCACTGCCACTTCTCCTGGCACTGGACATCACAAGGAGCCTGGTTCTGTCCTCTCTGCACCCTCCCTTCAGGTATTTAGAGACGCTGCTAACATCCCCTGGAGCCTTCTCTTCCCTAGGCTGAACAGACCCAGCTCTCTCAGCCTTTCCTCATCGGAGAGATGCTCTGGCCTCTTACTCATCTTCGCAGCCCTCCACTAGACTCTCTCCAGGAGCTCCAGATCTCTCCTGCACTTGGGAGCCCAGAAGTACATGCTGCACTCCAGGTGTGGCTTCACCTGTGCCAAATACAGGGGAAGGACCATCTCCAATATCCACTGCCATTCATTTCACCACAGAAGTTGATCAAGGTTGTCAACAGTGACTTCCCCTTGGTGAATCCATGCTGAGCACTCCTGATGACTTGCTTGTCTTCCATATACCTGAAAATTTTACGTAATTCCTGTTCACAGACCCTCTTCCAGGAAGTCAATGCAGTTTGAATACTAACAAATAGACAACGTGCACTTGTGAAGCTCTGTCTTACAACAGCCAACTGAGAGAAGCATTATGCTTTGGGATGCAGTGAGCAATCCTAACACCAAGCTCTGAAATTCATAAGACAACATAAACTGGCTGCTGAGCTGCAGCATTTGTCCATAGCCACAGTGTAAGGATCAGAGGCTTCTAACCAAGAACGAAGGTAAATGTGTGTGTTCATCTCCAAGAAAATCATTTTTCCAAAGGCACCGTGTTAGCAAGAGCCAGTTAGGAAAGAGCATCTCTCTACATAAAAAGGAAGTCAGACACTGCATGGCCTCTTTTGTTGGCTCCATCTCTGCCCTGCTGCTGTGACTAATCCATTTCACTGCTCTCTGCCTTGGCTTCCTATGTCCCACTCTTTCCATTCTATTTTCCATACCAGCTCTTCCAGCAGAGATCATGGGCCATGGAAGCTCTGTTCCTGATCTTAATTTGAACCACTAGGTGCTGCTGCAGCACAGATAATAAGTAATTACAACATACTGTCCCGTAAACTTATCTGGGATCTATGCTGAACATGCCAAGACTGACCCTGAAACAGTACGTGAGGACTTACTAATGTCATGCTTTTGCCATGCTGCAACAGAAAATGAGCGGTCTCCAGCTTGGGGAGTGCTCTTCCGTTTTGCTTGTGATACCAGCTGATAGTTCACTCTCTTTTGTGTGAAAGAGAAGAAATACGTGCTTTGAGGAAAGGGCAAGCTGACCCAGGCCTTGGAGATGTCTAAAGGATGACTGAGGAACTGCTGACCAGGAAGACCATTGTATTGACATCCTTGAGGGAAAACATTCTGATGTGTCACCAATCAACTCAATGCAAGGTGAATAGTTGGCTGAAAACCAAAGATTAGGGGTATTCTCGTATGAGCTAACTGTGAACTATCCTCACGGTAATAGCAAAATCACACTCCTAGGCTGGGAGAGCCCGGCCCAACAGGGGACCTTTCCTCTCTGAGGATGCACAGAATGACTTTGCCATGTCAGCATGTCAGCAGTGGGCTACTTAGGAAGCCGATCGGAGGCTAGGGGATTGTACAACCATGGAAACGTAGTGATATGGGATTGTGTAAAGTGCGGCACAGAAAGTCCTAAGGTGTGCCAGCTCTGTGGGAAACCAGCCGGACCCAGACTTGTGCAATTCTGAAATACACAACATGTCAACCTAGTGCATGGACTGGCTTATTGCACACCCCAGTAACAAATCCAAACTTTTTTTTTTTTTTTTTTCCAGACAACTCCTGAATTACAAGCGTTATTCACTGGTCAGTGATTCTCAAGCCACGCAGGAAAAGCATAGATGAAGTGCTCTCCTAAGCCCAGTAAGAAACGGCCAGCACTGCAGGTAGCAAGCAATACCACGTCATATACTTGCTCGCCAAGGTAGAACACTGGCAGCCTGTCAGCCAGGACCCTTTCTTTGGATCCCAAATCTCTGAAAAACTTCAACTACCTCCAATCTGCCCATACAGAACATTGAGAGGGTTACATGCTCGCAGAACACCCAGGGCAAGGTGTCCCAGGACGAGCAGTTCTTCCACCTGCATTCCCCGTGGCCAAACCAGGCAGATCTGCCTGTTAGCAAGTTTACAAACCTCTTACAAACACGGGCTGGCTGGGCTGCAACAAGGCTGCTCTCTGCAAGAAACAGACAGGATTTGATAGAAACTTTATGACACTTGTCAAACAGGTTGTAAGCAGGATTTGTGAACAACAAATACTGGTGCGACCCTCAGAATCTGCACACACAGACAGTCCCATTAGTTTTTAGTATCTGCTGCTCTTTTTGCCAGAGGAGCTGTATTCCAAATTGAATTTGAAAGAAATGGATGTCTTCTGCTGGGACAGGTCACAGATTTTACATTAACTCTTTCAGTTCCATAACGTGTATTTCTGAACACTTTCCAGAAAGGTTCTTGTCCAAAGAAAAATCCAAGAAAGGGAGCATAGAGACCTTCATTCCGTACAGTGAGTCACACTATCACCTATTGTCAGAAAGACAAATATAAAAATAACACTAGCTGCAAAAGCTCCTGCCTTAAACTACCACAAAGATTTCCCATGGTTTAAATAGTTGTCTGAAAATATATAAAATGGTATGAAGAAAAAGCCTGGCCTACTCTACCTAATGGTCACCCGTGTTAAATTCCTTTTATCAATCAGTTTTGGAGGCCTGGGATGAAGCAGTTCTCTGACTGACATGTGGGAAGGGTGCCCTCACTTCCCCCCTAACACCTCATTTAAAAAAAATTCTGACAGAAGTCATGCCAACTGCCAGTTACTCTCATTCTTCTGCATCTCATTGCTGTCACAAATTTGTCTGGCATTTGCTCAAGTAGATGCCTGATCCACAGCACATCTCTTCTAAAGGAATCCTGGTAAGGAATTTGGAAATGGTGACCCCGCAGGGTTAGACTGCTGTGCTCAGTCCGAGTGCCAGCCGTCTGGGTTGGGGTCTGGACCTGGCCCTTTTTCCTTCCAACACTCTGGGACAAAATAAACATTGGTGAACGCTTCATAAACACCACAAACACCTGAAGCGCAAGTAGAGACTATTTCTCAAATAAATAAATACATAAAAATAATTAAAACCTGCAAGCCCCTCCCTTGGCCACAGCACACTGACAGCCTGCCGCTACCTCACAGCCAACATGTGCTTGTCAAACTCTCTTCTGCCATCTTTGGCTGATAGAAGAAACTTACTGCAATGTTTTTCCAGATACCAAGTGCATAAACTTCCACTGTGCATCATAACACCTTCACATATTATGAGTCCAAGAGGACTCATTTTCTTTTACATAATAACCTCCACATAGTGGGACAGAGAGATGGTACGGCACCTGGGATGATAAAGGCAGCTTATGGCTCCCAAAAAGCGATAAAGGTAATGAAGAAATCCATAGCTACATATTTGCAGCACCAATGAACAAAGTTCCTCCTAGGAAGTGGACAACTTTGATCGTTACAGACAAACATGATGTTGAGGCTTCAGGAGACAGGCACTGCAAATTCAGGCTCTCACCAACTCTGATGTGCTGAGGTTCATAACCTCTACAGCATATAACATAGTTTTAAAGGCAAAATTATAGGTTGAATCAAGTCCCTAGATTCAGTAACACTTAGTGCAAGTACATGCATATTAAGTTCTGTAGCATTTTTTTTTCCTAATTAAGGAAATATACTGTACATTAACTGTTTAGCTCATAAACAGAAACAAATCCATAGAAGTCTTCCTGGTTTTGACTGCTTCTACTGATACTCCTTATAGGATGCTCTATGGCAACAGTCACTCTAATTTTGTCCTGAAGAAAACTTCCACATAATATTCATTTTCATTTGATCTGTTAGAACGGGATTCTGCTTTAGGAATCAGCTCGTGGTTTTTCAGAGGACGGAGAACAAGGCTATAGGCAGCCTTAACAGAAAAATTCCTGTTCACACATTACAGAAGACAGATGAATGAATAGAATGGGAAAAAAAAAATGAACATATGAAAATGTTTACTGAACACCTCTTATCATCATACTATTATTTTCCCCAAATGCCTACACACTTATTTTAACAATTAGTAAAATAATTATTTCCTGGAATACAAATTTTTAAGTACCTACCCATGCCTTAAAAGAGGTGTTCATACCAAAAGAACAATTAAAAGCTACTGTTACAAACTCTTTGGGGAGGGGCAAAAACACAATCCCCATTATCTTCCTACAAGCCTAAGAGGTTTCCTAACAGCAACCACTGAAGTATTTTGTTCCTCAGAGAGCTGTACCCATCAGCACCAAAACCAGCACCTTTGTGCAGTTCTGTTTTTCTCTCACTCATGCCGGGGGAAAAGCAATGCAAGGGCTTTGGGTTAGCTCAGAAGAGGACCTGGGGGATGGCGATCAATATACACACACAGGTTTCTCGTCATCTGTTTTGATTTGGGTTCAAACGCTCATTCTCTTTGTTCCCTTGAGGTTACTGATCACCAGCTTTTTTAGAAAGCAAAAACTCCACTCCTGAGTTATTGAGTGACCAGTTCACAAATAATTATCTTTTGGAAGTCTAACTGCAACCACCTCCTGTCCTGACAGCCATCAGAACCTTTTAATAATATCCTGATGCCAACTAGACACAACTAGAAGCAAAACGTTGCCCTACAGTGAAAAGAAACAATTTTCTTGCCCACTGCAGCAATATTTGTATCTCAGCACAAAGATGCTACATCCATGCTACGCTTCCCAAAGTTTGTCACGTTTCATGTTTGCATTTCATGTCGTGTAAACTAATCACCACACTTTAGACAAACCTACAGACAGGATTAATGTACGCAATTTATCACTGGGTTTTAATTTGGACCAACTGCAATTAAAATCAATAATTTCTGATTGTCAAAGGGGGGATAGTCTCTAGCTGACAGACCCTGATGGATACTATAATAGATGTTAACATCCAACCTTGAAAGAAAAATAAGAGAGATAAAAATGTGTTTTATCTACAGTCATTTCTGCATTTTGAAAACTCTTTACTACCAACTAATTCACAGGCCCACATAAAAGGTTGTTCACACATAGAATTTAAAATTCTAATCAGCAGTTCTGATTAGTCTGAGATATGAAACTTGCTATCACCAGTTACCGAAGTCTTCCAAAAAATGCAAGAGAATAGTCTCATTCAGCTGAGACACCTCCACAGGGTTAAAGGGTAATCACACTTCCCAGTGGGACATGTGCTCTGTATTATCAAAATGCTATGAAGACATAAATTATTGTTGTATTTCTATGAAAAATACTGAACACCAAGCTCTATTATGCAAAATAGTAAATAAAAAAATATTTCAGAGATTTCCTACCTGCAAACTGTTATTCCGAAACACGACAGATACTAAAAAGTTTGACAATTGATATAATTGTCTTTGAGACGACAAGTGGAGCAACCTAAGTCTTTAGAGCAGAAAAATTACAAATAAACAATCTCCTTACCTAAAGGAACACAACCACCACATTATTCCTCCTCTGAAAATCCTTGAAAGGTTTCTTCAGCTCCAAAAGATATAAAAAAAAAGCAATGGTACCACAGGAAGCGAATATTCCTGCATGGCAAGATGCTATTCTGTTTTCCTTGCATATGTGTGCTTACATGGTACAATGGGTCCTCAAGTAAAAGCCTGTTTTTAATCCTGTTACAGCCTTATCTCACACCTTTGCTCTTGAGGGTGCATTTCACAACCCTGAAGGGAACCACTTGTTGAAGAGCAGTGGTGTCCATCCACCTTTCCCGTTGTGTGCGCAGGAGCAGGGTTTGGAATTTCCATCACATTCATCTCCCGCTGACCTTCTGCTGAAGGATCAGATGCAAATCTGCCTCTGAAGGAAGTTTAGATTGATGCCAACGCGACAACCCGAAAGGACGCATTATGTATGTTGACATTCTCCTTTCTGGTTATGTAACTGCTTAACTATTTTAAAAATACCTAATAAATACATGTAGATGTTGTGGAGTTAAAGTCCTCTTCTTGGCTTCACCAACTGATCAGGAAGGAGATGGCATGTGGGAAATGACAGCCTCCCACCCACCAGATACCACAGGCTGCTGAGACCAGCCCCACCAGCAGGACCAAGCCCCTCCTTGAGCTTCTCAGCGACAGCAGGAGATACTTCCCATTTGCAAGTATTTCTACCTTGACTTAGACAGAAACCAGAGAGTGGATTTAGTTCGGGACTGCACACACAGTTCACAGTAACAAGGAACCCAAATACACAGATTAGTTTTTTTCTTCCCAAGCTAGGACAGACAGACAGACATTATTTACTACCTTTTTAGCTCTCCCATCACAAGTGTTTTGTGCTAATGGCTGCATATTCATGGGGGCACATGCTGAGAGAGACTACCTGATGGCAAGATGCTGGACACTTAACTTCTAGTCCCCATTCCAAGTACTTACTCACACATACACACTCAAGAAAAAAAAAGAAAAAAAAAGTCAAAAGAAGAAAAAAATCACGGAACTCTGCATATAAAATAGATAAATCTTGGGAGTTAAATGTATGTATATAATTTCAAAATTTGGCACCAAGAAACATGGTTCAATTAAAACATATATGTAAGGACTAGTTCCTATAATAGAGCCATACTACTGGAAACAGCATGTATAAAAAAATTAATTTCTCTAAACCCAATTTTATTTTTTCTTCAACTGAGTAGTTTTTCAATTCAAGAGACTTTCCTGTTTGCTTTAGCACAAAGGCGCTGCCCTCTGGGAAGTTAGTACTAAGGTAGTTAATTACCAAATCATCAATAGGTATTTATTGAAGTTTAATGAGTATTTATTTATTAAAATAATTTGCTGAATGGTTGGAAGAGGGGTACACTTAAAAAAAAAAATAAACTATGAAAAATACAGACTCAAAAACTCTCATATTCCTCAGAGCACATCTTAAATGCACCCACCCGATCAAACCAACTTCAAACCGAGCCAGTTTAGAAACAGGAAGAAGAAATCAGAACGTGGGTTTTGACAAAGCAGCAGGCATTTGCTTCAAAAATAGCGAAACTATGTGTAAGGGAACAAAATAGCTTCATTTCTCAAAATAGCCCACTCTCTCAGACAGGTAGATAGATCATCGTGCACAACATACGTAATGTTCAAGGTGGGAAAGAACACAGGAGGACTTTCTGAAAGAGTGATTTTTCCCCTCACTTCAATTTGCTGAATTTGGGAAAGGGTGCTGGGGAGAGACATCTTCATTCCAAGAGCCAATTTAAAAAACAAAAGAGAAAACACTATCTTGTCAGTAACTAGGATCTAGCTAGCTCCCTTTTTCTGCCATTGTATGCAAATTAGACATACCAGTTATTACACCTAGATGATTATAACAAGCTTTTTAGTGGTCTGTCCACAGCTTTACACAAAATTTATCTACTTTGCACCGATTTCATCTACTTTAAAACAGTAATTTAAGAGTGTTGACCCTCTTTTGAATCACCCAAGCAAAATAGCACAGACAGCGGATTTCTTTCAATGTTTACGTGAACAGCACATCAACTGTATGCAACTGCTTCTCCTGGGAACGACAAACATTACAGGACAAAGCAGGAAAAGGGAAAACCTGGATTTCAAATCAAAAACTGATTTACCCCCGAGAGCAAAAAGCCAAAACTGTCAGAGGTACCAGATAGGGGAAGCCAAAACAGCGCGGGGAGGGTTCCTGTGAAACATCTGAGCACCTGGCGCAGGCAGAACACCACACCTTGAACACATCCTCCTTTGACTCCTCTAAACCATGAGTTCAGTTCTGCTAATAGCACTGCCCCAGGAAGCAATGCAGGTGAGAAACCACCAGTGAATAAGCGGCAGCACCAGACTGTGTTCAGGCCCCCTGTGTTACACTATGCCCACCTTCACTACAGCGCTTCCACGCAACACAAACCCTGACGGGCCTGCTTGTTCTCCAGAATTAAATCCTTTCATTGCTTAGAGTATTTCAGAAGCATTTTTCTTAGTCCTCCTAATATTCATCTCTATACAGTAAGCAGAGCTAAGCTACAGGAATGAGAAAACAACTAAAAATATCCTGTCTGAATTACAAAGTCAGGGAGAAAACTGGAGAAATATTTAATATCAACCCCCCCAAAAAAAATCAAAGAAGTTCTTATTTAAACCAAAGCAGTAATTTTGAACTTCAGATATTCAAGCAATTTTTGAAGAGGATTTTTAAAAAGTAAAGGCAGTGACTAGATCTTCCTCTGCATCACTGGCAGCAGATAAAATGTACAAAGGGGCTTGAGAGAAATTCTGAGAGTCAAAAAGCAAAAAAATCAGGAGGGTGGCACAGACAACATGGAAGTCAGCATCAGAACAAATTACAAGGAAGTAGGGACCCCACATTGCTTTTGAAAGAGTATATAGATAAGACAATTCAGCTTAAACAGTGAGACACTTCAGAAACGCTTGTTTTCAACATAGCATTTTGGGATGTCTGGTTGTCTTTTTTGGCTAGATACTACAAGAAGTGTAACAATTAGCAAGAAAACATCTGCTTTCCTTTTCTTTTAGGAACATAGAAGGTGAACTCTAGGTTCCTGCTTAAGTAGTCTGCATTTTTTGATAATAATTTTACTGAAACTGGTCAACAGTCAACTTAGCAACAGCAACATGTGAATTAAATACATGTCCTATCTAATCTCTCTCTTACACATTGGACTTGTTCAAGATAATGACCGGAGAGACAGAAAGAGATATTAGGAAGACTTGGTTACTAGTTTAGATGAAGAAGACAGTTAATCACTAATTAAGTTGTCAACATAATTGTTACAAACAATTATTTGAACATCCTCCCCACCACTAAGAACAGACCTTTTGAGATTGAAATAAATGGAAAGAAAAGGATACAAGCTGAGGAAGATGTAAACTAAACCAAGAAATCACCTGGAATTATTCTAAGAAAAGTAGCAGATATCACAAAAGCAAATGACAGGCAAAATGATCAAAAGATGCAGAGAGGTCAGGGACAAGAAAAGGCTTGACATTCATCAGAAAAGAGGCCAGAGCTTTGGGATATGCTGTTTTGCAGAATTTTTCAGAATTTACAATACCTAAACATTTGCTAGCAAAAAGTTGCAGGACAATTAACTAATTTTTGATTATTTAAAAAGCTAAAGGAATTAAATATATTTCAGCTCTCATTTTCCTCTTTTACATGAAGAAGTGGAACAGTACATTTGGGATTTTTTTTCATGGTTTAAGCGTTTTACAAAGACATTGAATAACAAAGCCTCAGGTACCAAGTAACTTGTAAACCTAGGACTATGTAACTCTCCTTACTTATCCTCTAGGGAAAGCAAAGAAGTACGAAAGGATGAGAGATGGCGAAACACCAAGTTTCTTTAACAAAGAATGCTAAGCATTAAGATATTTTCCCCTGAAGTGGAAACAGTTCCAACGCTCCAACTTGCCAGGCACTGAGAGCCGCCTGAGAGCACGCGCCTCTTCCTGTTGCCATCAGCTCGTCGCGCAGTTTGCAATGACGCGCTGAGCTAGGAAACGGAGCGAGCGTGTATGTAGTTATAACAGCAAAACTGTGTTTCTGCCAACACAGTGAATTTTATTTTATAAAAGTAAATGAGTGAAACAGTTTAGGTAGTATAAAACGTACCAGTACAAGGGTAATTTTCCTCACGCAATCTGTCACCAAAGTTTATTGCTTCCTCTACAACTGTAATACCACAAAGGGGCTTCTGATCAAATCTTGATGTACTTGATGCACATTCCCTAAGCTGAGAAAAAATAAAGCAGCAAAAATAAACAAAACAACTCATTCAATGACAGGCAAGTGAATTAACAGGATACTTCTGTAATGATATTTGTTGCAGAGTTTGCTTAATATCCAAGGATTATCGCTTCTTTGCTGGTATGAAATTTTAATGAAAGAAATTTCGTTAGATGGCACTTATGGACAGGCAGCTATTATGTGAAACCTTAATTCTTCACCTCATGGTGAGAGCAACGCAGCAAAAGGAGGCTCTGCCCTGGAACAGTTGTGCTTCCCACCACCACCAGGAACTAGTGAGGTTTGTCAGATTGGATCATTTCAAGGATTTGCTCCAAGTCTGTTACTTTGTCAAGCCAACTGCCCCCAGTCCTACCCTTAGAGCGGGGGACACCTGGCCTCTTGCCACCCTAGAAATCTGCAGGCACATCTGTGCCCAACACCCACTAGGTCCTGCCCACCCTTCTGCCGTGGAAGTGACTGCTCTCCTCCTAGGCAAATTCTTTCACACAGTAAGGGCCCAAACTCACTTGGACTGAGCACATGACGACAGAGGTTGTTCACTCGCAAGCTATTTCAAGCGCTTTATCCACCTGACTGATGGGTGCTGGCAGTTCTGGGCACAAATCACACTCCTGCTATTTCTCAACAAACAGACAATGAAGAGCAGTGTGTGAAAGAAATGTTACGATAGTTGTAACTACTACTTCCAAACGGCAAGAGTCACAGTAAGAGCCATAACCTCAAATGCTCCTGGCCAAAAGTAAACAGTGTTCGGCGAGGCGGGAATGTAACAGGATGTAGGGAAATAGCAGGCTGTAGTTTGAACAGAAGTCTGCAATAAGAAACAATGACAGACAGCACTATTCTTTCCTTCATGTCATCCTCTAAGTCCTGCTTTTTCAGTCAAAAGGCACTAAATGCATCTGAAAGACTTCCTTCCGCCTTTACTAGCAAGTCAGAGCATCTGCTGCTACAACAGAAATGCCTTTCCCTACCGTGAAATTTTGAAGATTTCTTCTTCAAAGCCAGCAAGAAGACTAATTAGCAAAATTCTCAGAATAAATGCTGAACAGAAAATGTTTACAGTGTTACAATGGCTAACACTTCTCTTCCAATATGATATAAACCAAAAATAAAAGCAAAAATCGCTTGCACAGATGTGAGATGGATCCCCTCCGCTTATGACAGCTGTGATTTTTAGCAACTAAGTTACACAACAAATGCACACTTGAGTTTTGTTGCAGGCCCTGAACAGAATATCAAGTAAGACTGGGCTAATGTATGTTTGGAAGACGCAGGTATTCACCGAGACAGCTACCAAAACATCCAAAGAACGCTAGCTAAAGCTGAGATACACAACAAGTAATTAAATAACATCTACTACAAGCCTATGCAAAAAAATTGTGTGGTGACTAGAATTTGAATCTAGCTGAGATTAAAATGCCTTTACAAACAGACAGGAATATACAATTTGAAATTCTCAACACTTCTTTTTTCCTGAAGAATCTGATAAAAAAAATGGATCTGAACTCCTATGGAAACATTTGAGAAATAACTCCCTGATTTTTTTCCTTGAACTAAGAACAAGAAAACCCCAGCAAGAGCTCTGCATCTCTAAAGCTTTCCTTTAAGCATGTAAACTGTGACAAAGAAACTTTGAAATATGGAATCTCAGACCTGCTGGATGAAACACTGATCTTCCTTCAGAAAGTTGCTCTCACTTTGGCAGCTTTCATGCCCTGCCTGGATTGAAACAAGTACCACACGGTTCTGGGAGGCACTGCAGAAATTCTCCCCATCTCAGCAGCCAAGAGCTGGTTTGGGCTCTTTTTCTGAGCCACCCCAGCAGTCACTCATTAGCGTGCAACTGTTCCCTGCAATAAATAAAATGCGATTGGCATTCTCAGATCTCCTGCAGCAGGCAAGTATGCAAAGAGCCCATAAAGCTGCTGGATCCCGGGTTCCACATTTCTGAGGCTATCCTTTTATTTCAGCGCAGCCCAGAAGGACTTCGGTTCCACTGTCATCTGGATGGAATGCTTAAGGTCTTGAAAACAAACTATTTCACTAATAAATATGAAACACGTAGACATAATGTTTCCCCATCATCAACAAATTTCATCTAGGCATGAGGAGAATGGAAACAAATGAGTGTGCAATTATTCCTTAATTTTTTTTAAGCTGCTAATAATAAGATAAAGCCTTAAAGCAGACATCAAAATTAACAGAGCATAAACACCATAGACATAAAATGCAGAACAGTGGGATTTTTTGGTTGTTATTCTTTTCATGAGATGTCAGTGACCTGCCACTGAAGCCTGTAAGTTGTTGTTCAGAAGTCATAGTTCACAGCACTAAAATATCATTTCTCCTGTCCACCTGAAAAATAATTTATTAGCTCGATAGAAACACTACAAGAAGTTTTCTGCAGGTGCTTATAAAAATTGGTAAACAAACACAACTCCCTTTGGTCCCTACTGTCAACACCCTCTTAAATTTCATCAGAACTAAAGCAGCACACCTGTTAGCAAATACCAGAACAGTAACGTTTTGTAAGGAAATACTGAACTGTTTGCCAACTTTCACAGTTTTGACTAGATCAATAAATAGAAACATCCAAAAAAAAATGACCAAAAGGGATTTGCTTTTTCTCTTTGTGTTTTCCCCATACTCAGTAAAATTGCTTTGAGCACATTAAAACAAATACAAAAGCACCGTGATGGGGTTTATTTGGTGTAAAACAGTACATTAACTTGCACCCTATAATGAAGCCACTAGTTAAGATTTCATAAGTGCATTTTTAAGAAACTATTACATCTCCTTGTGATAAAATAATTATCTGTTGGTGCACAGATAAAAACAAACAAAACCTGACCAGCTTTACTGAAAACCCAGAAAGAGATAAATTATGCCTACAACCTGACACACTTTGTACATTATGAAAGCAGTGGAACACCCCACATCCCACAGCAGAACACCACACGTACAGAAGCTGCATTTCAAACACAGGAATGCACCCATCAAATTGAAGAAGACTGCAAATCAGTAGGCTTGCTTTCTAAATTCTGATATATTTTTTTAATTATTAGGCTTGTGTAGGACTTGTGGTTCTAGTCACAAGAGAAAACTGAGAAAACCCAACCAAAGAGAAAACCCAATGAGAAGATTTAGTGGTTTTTTTTCCTTAAAGATCAGTTTGCGTTAGGATTGAAAGCTTAAGTCAGTTCCTATTTCCACTGTCATTAACCTTTCCCAAATATTTAAATAGTCCTAGTCTCCAGTCTTCAAGAAACACTACATTATGCATTTTTCAAGACATAAAATCTTTGATGAAACTCCATACCTAAATGATATTTGTCATCAGAAACCACAGCCTTACCAACCTGCCCTCCTATTTTACCTCTCTGCTGCAGTGTACAAGAGCGCAGCCTGCCTTCCTTGGCTTGTCCCTCAGCACCCAATAGGCAGTAGCGAAAGAGAGGGTATCGGGAAGGACAACTCACTGCTCTGAGTAAGATGTTAAATTATGAAGTTCTGTGGAAACACTGAAGTGATTTCTATTACTTTAGCCTGTCCTGTCATAATGCTTGCAACTCCAACTGATGGCAGAACTGTTTTCTCTAGTCACAGCCGGCGCTTCCATCACAGCCTGGTTTCTTCCTAGGAACAGCCACATGGGTGAGAGCAAAGGCTGCTCTGTGACTACACAGCCCCTCAGGCCCTGGCCCCGCCAGCGCCCTGAGGGTGTGAGCAGGGGGCACACACAGACCTTGTGGAGGGCGCCCGGCTCCCAGCAGGGCCTGAGGGGAAGCAAGCTGAAGGGGGCAGGAGAAACTGCTGAGGACAGACAGTGGGGTGAGGGAGAAGTGACAGGCTTAGGGACAGCACCACGAGGAACAGCTGGATCTCACAGCCAGGGAAGGGGGCATTAGGTGAGAAACAGCCGAAATTCACAGCTCCCTGAAGGAGAGAACCGGGCGCCTCCTGAGGAGCAGGACCTTCCAGGCCAGCAGAGCCAGCGAGTGGTAGCAGTAACACCATCTAACGCTGAACTTCCCTAGGCAATGGGATCAGAAATACCAATTTGGGTACTGATTTGGCAAAACCAATGAGGAAAAAGTAATTAGAGGTATGTTGTGTACTGGGAAGACAACTGGGGTAGAGAAAGGGAGGTACAAGAAACTGAAACAGAGGGGCACAAAAGTGGAAAAGGAATATCAAGGCACGCATGTCCCCAGGGCAGCCATCTCAGCTCTGATTTATGCTGGCTGACTCTGCCCTTCGCCACCTCAGCCCAAGTCAGGACCAACCAGAGCTGTTGGCTTGACCATACCTCACGTTGCCAAACCTGCTTCTGTGGCCAGGAAGGAGGGAGCAGCAGCTCTCCCTGTCCGGCAGGGTGCATCGAGCACCGTGGGATCAACGTGTCAGTCCTCACGTTGTGCCTTACCCACCACTTCCTAAAGCTTCCAAGGATATTCTCCCAGCTTTGCCATCTTCTGGTTTAAGGGCTTCCTAAGCAAGAATTGACATCTATGCATTTAATAGCACTCACCAATTTTTCTTCTATGAATTTGTCTGATGATTTGTTGGGTCATGTGAAACGTGTGCAGTTGCAACATCCCGTGGCAAAAAAATACCAGGTACTGAATCACCAGATCTACAAGAGCATGTTAAACTTCCAGGCAAGCAAGGTGAAACCACCCTGAGTGCTGGGGAGTGCAATGACTTACCCACACAGCGGACAGTCTGAGAGAATACTTTTAGACTTGATCAATGCCACCACTAGTCCAGGAACGTGTTACTGGATCACACCTGTCTGCTGTTGACAATCATCTGTGGAAACTGACAACTGGTCTCCTGGGAATGCCATTCCCGTAGCTGTGAAATATAAATTCTCCCTATCTGCTTTACATTCCACCTCTGCTAAACTCTTCCTCCACAGAAAAAATTGATATAAATACAACCTTGTAAGAATGATTCCCCCTAAAAATAGCTACAAATATTTAACTACAGATTGGTGAAATGGCCCGTCTGTACAGTCCAGCTTGCAAACTTAATTTCTGATGTGGCTCAAATGAGTTTAAATAGTAAATGAAGTAAGAATTGTGATATTTAGAAACCAAGAATTCTAGTGTTTTGAACAATATGGACTAGCTTTAGGCATTAGAAATTGCTAATTGCTAGGCATCCAGCTAAGGCCTGAAATTTTGCATAGCCTGGGTAGCTGGAATAAACAGGGAAAAAAAAAAAAAAAAAGAGGCCTATTGTCCTTGTTTTCACAAGCGTCAAAATGGGAATTAGCATATCCCCACTAAGCATCAAAAGATAACTTGGAATTTCCCTGCTAGTCCCCCAGCTCCTCTTCCAACAGGGAATGCCATTGCCCAGCCATCTGCAGGCCCAATGGATTTACACAGGGTACTGAGGGTTGAGTTTTAGTCATATAGGCAAGGCTGAAAGGAGGCAAATCTCCTGAAAGAAGCAGAGAACTCAAGCAATCATTCAAACATTTTCATATAAAGCCGTTAAGATTTATTATTCCAGTTTTCCATTAATCATGCCAATCAACAAGATGTGAGAGTGAGCGTTCTCCCTCCAAATTCACCATGAATTTCACATTTCATTCGCTGACTATTGTCATAATTCATCTCCATGGAAACAGTTGTGATGGTAAAAATGCACTGGTATCTTGTATCAGAGTGAATCAGACTAGAAGACTAATTAAAGAGGACTCTTTCTAAATATACACACAGCCTGCGAACCAGCAATACTAATAAAACAGTTTTAACATTGTCTTAAAACGCAGTCAGAGTATTATTAAATACCAAGACAGTTTCATGGACATACACGCAGATTCATGGTAGCGAGGTACCAATCAAAAGCCTTCCTTATGTAAGCCATTTCAAAAATTCTTGCTAAAACAACGTCTTTATTTCTTTTTAAATGAGAGTTGGCAAGAGATACCAACTAAATACCACAAACCTCTAAGTAACTACATATACAACGTACCAAGCAAACTTTCTGCATACAATGAAACTCCATTTTTGCCAAGTCTTACAGACATCCCATGGAACCTACTGCTAAGAGAAATCATAAATTTGTAGTAGAAACACACTCCCAAGCAGGAAACAGGCCCTCTGTGGGGCCCATTTGTGGTAAGAGCTCGAGGTAATTACAAGAGAGCACTGCTATGGAGAGCATACAGGATAAACCAACACATTTAAAAACAAAAAGGAAGAAAAAAGGAAAAATGCATACCTGCATAGAAAGCACACTATTAACACTTCATTCTGCTGTGTATAAAAAGCATTTCCCCTTAAATATCGCTGTGTATTAAAAAAAATCACAACACACTGAAAACATTGTAAAGCTGTTTTCACATTCACTTAACTCTCTACTGAAGTAGTAACTCTTAAGATGGGGAATCAGTCCCATTGCAAATCACACAGACCCCCAAATCCTCTGAAACTAAACATTTTCTAGGAGCTGCACAGAGATTGCCTGGCATTTTATGCCCTCCACACAGCCATCCCAGCTCTTCTGTTACATACTGGCACAGTTACCTGACTGCTCTTTAAGCCATTCATTTACCACTTCTTGTAACAGTCACATACATTCACAAAATTCCCTAAATATGAAAAGGGCATGAACTAAACCCAAAAATCTACTATGGAATTCTATTACAGGAACTGATTTCTCAGTCTAAGTAGTCACTCCATATTAATGGGTTGTTTAAGGGTGAGCAGCATGCCAGAATGTGAAGCTGACAACCGATTCCCAAATAGCTTCATAAGCACTTTGCTCCTTTGTTTCCACGTTAATTAGGATAAATTAAAAATTAAAAACGTAATCATTTGATTTTTCCTTTAATGAATAAAAACATTAATTGCATTGATTGAGAGGAAGAACAAAAAAATCTTTATTTAAACTCAACACGATACCAAAGTCACATGATACTTCAGGTCCATAAAGTAATGAATAAAACTGGGAGAGAAGGAAGGTGCCATGCACAATGAACCCTAATTAATATGGCCTGGTTCTTCCTTGCAACAGTACTTTGGTATGGTTTCTTCAAACATAAGCTGTTATCCGTTCTGAAAAGGTCTCCTCACTTCAGGCACAGAGCCAGCCTAATGTAGGTGCAGTGGTGCCAGCACGGCGCATGGTGCTGGCCTGCACCTGGCCTTCCTTCGCTGCCCCACATCGACCTGCCCTTACATGCCCACAGCAGTTTGTAGGCATGCCCTAAGAAAAACACGTATTTTACATTAACATTTTCATAGTAGTAAAGTCAAAAGCTAGCTCCAATTGAAACCGTCTGCTGTCAAAAATTCACTTAGGGGTTTGGTATTAATATGGATCGTACCACAGGATGGAATAATTATGGGCAATTTCAGCATGTCTGAAGTCTGACATACGAAGCAGTCTGATGCAAGACACTGCATTTTTGTATGTACAGTAGCATGATACAAATCAAGCCTACATGTAAGCAAGTTGTTCAAGTAATAAACATGCTTCAAATTTGACAACCAGAAGAAAAGACTACTGGGAATAAAGATTTTTTTTTACCCTGCTACTGTGTCAGAAGGAATTTAAATATTTTCTGCATGATTTGCTGTCTTTTCCATTCAAAATACTTATTTCAACTAATTTGAATATTTGTTAATCAGTTCAAAAGTATGCACTCTTTACAAATAACGAGATGTACATACAGTTGTGCAAGATAAAAAATAAAACAAAGTTTATTTCTACATTTCTTAGTTTACATAGTAAACATTTCCTAGTTTAAATAAAATTCAAACCAATTACCAGTGGTAGCCACAACTGTTTTTCTGCAACACCAGCATAAATATACCCTTTTAGATAGTCTTAAAAATGATGCATAAGTTGTCTATGCATCCAAATCACTATGAAGGTACGTATCATTATTACTGAAAAGAAAACTAATAAACCTGGATTATGAATAAACAGTGCACAGAACAGCCAGTACCTCAGCTGCCTCTAAACCAGTGCAAAACAAAGGCATACGCAGTAAGACAGAAAACTCAAAAGCACAGCAAGGAAATGTTCTTGTATACAATGGGATAATAACCAAAATAACCAAAGGAAAAGCAACTCAAAACTTTGCAACAGCCAGATAATATATAGGTCTCAAAATGAGCCGAAGATATTTTGGAAGGTATCTGACATTGGGCATTTCAAGTTATATGCCTATTTCCGGTGAAGAGAAAATCCCGAGTTGGTGAAGAGCTGAGTAAGTAAATGATCTTCCCGCTCTCAAACACTTCTGCCCATTTCTCTGATTTGTTATTAGTGACTAGCAGGGTCAGGGCAGTGAAACAGAAACACACAAGTTTGATAAAACATGACAAGTTTACGTTCCTATTTACCATCAAATTGTTTGCAGCTGGCAGTAGGTTTGTACCACTAACAGAACGAGCTCGTTTCATTCTGACCTCTCCTACTTGACAGTTGCGATGCCAATACACTGGATTTCTAATAAAGATGTTATTTCACTGAGCCTTTTACATACAGTGTGAAAACTTCTCTACCATCCATATAATCTTTGTTCTCTGTCTTTTTAAGGCCTTTCTAACACAAACCCCCATGTTTATTACGCACTACAATTTAACATGAATATAAGACCTGAAAGCATTGACCTGAATTGTTCCAAAGTTCTTGAAGACTATTTCATCTCATGATCAAGTAAGAGCACCTTTAAAACAAACAACAACAACAAAACATGTAACAGCTGTTTATAGCTTTGGTACCCTACAAGAAGTCATTCTTGTAGTCAAGTGGATTCTACAGAACGCGATGCTTATGCAAATGCATCATAAAAAAATCAGCAATGTAGAAGCCACCTTTTGCTTGCTAAGACATATGACTTTTTTTTTTTTTTTTTTTTTAAGCTGAGATACCTGTTTGTGGAGAAAGATGTCTGGAAAACAAAAAATGGACTTGAAGGGACTACCACTCAAATGCTCCTGTGCTTAGGCACTCTTCTGGTCACCAGGCCGGCACGCTGCCCTGCGCCAGGCTGTCCGTACCTCTGCAGATCTCTTCAGAACACTCACTCTGCCCTCACCATAAGTAGTGAGTGTTTGGGGGTGACATTAGAAATTAGAATTAAATTTGTACCTCCAAATGACTTATTTAATCTTTTAAAAAACTCGACAGTCACAAAGAAACTCCTAGTCTTGAATATTCAAGAATAGGGTGAGTATTAGTGGAAAAAGTGCATCTTAAGCCAATGTTGAACAGCCATCTTAAAACTTACCCAAACATATTCAAAACTGTTCAGTTACAATACTTTTTTTCTCAGAGAAAAAGGAAAAAAAAAAAAAGGAAAAAAAAAAACAGCCTTCTTCATTTGTTGAAAACCTGCTTAAAAGAAATACTGATTTTTCTCCATTCCCCCACAAACTGTCACCCTTCAAACAACGTTGCACTTGCAGTTACAATGTCTAACTAAGAACAAACAGGAGAGAAATGCAGTCAGGAGCTTAGGCTCTACAAGCTTAGTGCTTATATGTTGAAATAGTTTGAGGATTTTGATAAGAAAATGTATTGATTATTTTAAATACCTGAAACTGTGATTCTCAACAACAACAAAAACACAGAACTCGCTTATTACAAGCCAGGCAGCATACGATGTCATGATGCATCTCTGTAGCTTTCACAAGGAGTCTCATGAGGGGTGGCACTCCATCCCCTTTTAGCCATTCAGCAGGATTTGGAGGGAGTGCCATTTCAGTGAACTCTTGCAGAAATCAGCAGCTCAAAAAAACCTGAACCCTAAGCAATAAAAGCAACAAATTCTAACTACCTGTACCTGAACAGACTTTAAAAATAATAATAATTTCCTGCACACACCATTTCCTTCTCTCTACTTGACAATTTTGTATTAGTTGGCTCTCAGAAGCAGGTTCTAAGAGCCTGGCAATTATAATAGGCCACAACACAATGCTCAACTGTCATAAAATCCTCATCTCCTCATCTCATTGTTTACAGAGACCATGCAAGGTCTTCAGGTCAGCAACACGCCTTATTACCACAGCTCAGCCTACCAGAAAGGGGCTCCTTAATTCCCAACAGGATGCCAATACCACCATGATTTCACATTTCACAGTAAGGGCGTTAGCACCAGCACCGATTGCAAGAGTTGTCTCCATAACAAACTTCTGACAAGCGACCTACTTGTGGCTTAAACAAACAAACAATAAATCTACATATAAATGTACACAAACTAACACACAGAGATTGCTCTGAAGTTCAGTAACACTTCACAGAACAGGGAATTTGGAATGGGTTAATGATCAGCTAAAGGAATTTGGTTACTTGAAACTGAACCTTTTCAGGTCACTCCTCAAAAACATGTAAACATACTGAAATAATAGGTGACTGTAAGTAATCAATATTTCAAATACAAACAACTGTATATATATATTGCAGTCATTGTTAATAATCATGAACAACTCGTTTTCTAAGTTGTCAGCAAGGAACACTTCCTATTACTATCAGGCAAGTCAGTTGCAAGCACACAGCTTCTGCAGAAACACAGCAGACCCCATCGGCCTTACCAGCTCCTATACTGCATCACCCAGGTGCCTAAAGGTATGCCTACGTGGTGTGCAAAGAACTTGATTTGTATTTGCTGTCACGCTATGACAAGATGATACAAAAACTAAACAAAATTCAAATTGGTGGTGGTAATGTTGTAGGTTGTCTCTCCCCTCTCCTATTTCAAAACTGCAAAGAAAGTGAGACAAAACATTATTCTGCCTCCTCCTTATGCAAGACCTGCTCCACGTTATGTATGTCAGCAAGGGGAATATATACCATCGTGAAAAAAAACAACGTAAAAGGCTTATTTTAGCAGATTCCAGCATATGGATTGCTTGCTTAAAAAAAAAAAAATGCTCCAGATTACAGGGAGGTAGAGATGGATGATTAAGATGCTTTGCAAGGAAAGAAAAAAAAATTATGACAGTAAATAAACTAGGCATGAAATAAAACTGACTGATAGTCACCCCCTGTCCTCCCTGCAGTTCCTGTTCTGCACCACTTAAGGGGGAGAAAAGGATGGAAATGCCTCCAAAGAGCTGTCAAAGCCCCTCCTGCGGAAACCCCTGCTGCAGCTGCAAACAGAGGGTGAATGGGGCTTATCTGAGCAAGTGGTAGCACAGGTGGAACAGCCAGCTGAAAGGCGTCTTATCTCTTGGAATTAAGGCATAATGTTGTTAAACATTCTCAGGAGAGTACAAGAAACCTTCCAAAGCTATTTCAGCTTCTGAATAAGCAATTTGCTTTACACGTACATGTGCTTGCCATTACTGTGCTTCTACCCACTGTACAGCTTCCTGGGGAGGGCCTCACCCCAGCTGCCCCTTCGGCTGTGCCAACAGGACAACTTCTGCAGCAATGTTACAAACAACCAATAAGCCAAACATGGTCATTGAGTTAAAAAAAATAAAAATAAAAATAATAATAACAACAACAAAAATCCCAAACAGTAAACTAATCCTGGCACGGACAGGGGGTGGCCTTGGTGTGTGAACAAACCTCCTGTAATGGGGAGGGAGAACAGTAAGTGCTACAAGGAAAACAAATTTCTTCTCTCATAGTACCATGTTCAATCTTTCAGGCAATGCCAATTTATCTTCTGAGAAATCTCTTGATCAAATTGCAAGCAAGAAATAATATACTTCAATGCAATAAGTAACATAAGATACAACCAATAGTCCATAATCCTTGTCATTAAACTAAATTTATTTCTTTTAAAGGGAAAACTAAGGAGTTCTAAATCTCCTGTTAGCCCACTGTGGGATGTGAGCAGCAGGGTTTATTATTAAAATATGACTCAATGACCCAGGAGATATTCTGAATAAGGTATGTCAGGTATGCTTGGAAATTCAGAGCAGAAATACTAATCTCTATCCTAACATTCACTGAGTCTGGTTCACGTCCCTGTTGTGTGATTTCTAGTAGCATTTCCATTAAAAAATTAGTCATGTCCCTGGAACAGTTTGCAGGTTGTAAAGCCTAATTTACTATCTGTAATTAGAGCTTTTGCCCATGTTAGTGAAGATGTAACACCAGGCATAGAAAATGATACTGGAATAGAAAGCTTTACTTGTAAAAGCCTTCAGAATAAGAAGATCCACTTCCAGTTGCTTTGAATATTATGTAAGAGAAAGCAGCATCTGTAAGACCTGCAGTTACTTCAGGAAAAAGTCTGAAGAAGCCAGAAAGCATAGTAAAGGCTGCTCTGGACTCTCAACAGCTCCCTTGAGAGTCTGGCATCTAAGAGCCACCCGTCTCCACTCCTGCTTTAAGAAATAGTCCAAAATAATGCTACACAGATCAAAAGTCCATTTTTGTCCATGCCAACCATTTCAATAAATGAAAAAAGCAATTACTTAAAAAGAAATATAACAACCACCATTAGAAATGGCAAGGCAGACCTCAAGGAGCCTGTTGCAGACAACAGCTTTGGGAAGTGCAGTGATGTAAGGACATTGAAAACAGCGCAAGTGATAGAAAGAAAACACACACACACAAAACGAGATGGTAGAAATATGTCAAAAACAAATACAAGAAAGTTGTATGACAGTGAAAAAATCCTTAATTACAATTATTTCTAATAAGTGTCTCTGTAGCTGCAATCATCAGTTTCCGCCCTGTTAAAAATCAAAGCCATCGGTCAGAAATGAACTTGACCACTGAACATTCACTCAAGAAATATTTTCCACAAGTGCCATCACCTAGCTAGTCAGTTGTCCTGGTTTCAGTTCGGACATAGCACCCTACCAGCTACTAGGAGGAAAATTAACTCTGTCCTAACTGAAACGAGGACATCAGTATAACAAGTTCATTTTACAGCTGATTTAGGAACTTCATCACAGCAAACTACCTCCCTACAAATCATTTTTTCTTTCACTTAGCAAAACAGAAGCTACGATTCTCTCCCAGCTGTCCCCTGAGGTGGACATACACGGCTCGCTTTCATATGTACTTGAAAGACTTCTTCAGCTCGGCCAGGAGGTACTTTACATTTCTCACATATAAAGCTATACTGTTTCTCACCAGTGGGATTTAAGCAGTAAAGTGTAGCAAGGTAGGTAAAATTCAACATAAATTTTATGTTAATTAAGCAAAAAGGACTAGTACCACTGCAGGTGACCGAAAGCCACATTTACCTAACCCCTCTGTTGGAAAGGAGATCAAAGGCCTTGCTTTGTTAGGACTGTTTTCAAACAGCACTGTGTTTTTAGCAATTTTAATTTGCTTTTATGTAATACATTTTCAGGCCATGTAAATACCATGGCTCTTCAGGATACAGTCCAATCTTTTGCTGGGCAGATCGCTTTTTTATCTATCTGAAAAAAAAATCAATGCCTCTGAGGCTTTCTTGTCCATTGCTGGCAGGTGGCAAAGAACAGCCAGAAGAGCCTCAGTTGGGCCCATTGACATTCTCAAGTGCTCTCGGATCAAAAGCGCGTCTGTTCTGTGGGTGCTTCAGGCAAGGCCAGCCAGTGGGCAACACCAGCAGCAGGAACACAAGGTCTGCTTCGGAAATCAAAGACCTGGCTGCCTACTGTTACTGGGGTGCAAGGACGGCGTTATAGTGTGTACTCCAGCTGTTTGACTGTGTTTTGGTGGGTTTGCTTTAGTTGGGATAAACAGTCCTGCCTAAGAGGCTAGCTAGTGCTTTCGGGATCACAGAACTCTATTCGCAGAGATTGACTAGGAAAGTTTCTTGGAAATAGGATCCAACAGTCAATAAATTCTAAACATTCTTTCATTAATGGGCATTAGCACGTTGCTTGTTCCCATCACCAGGTGTTAAGTTTGTGGTTAGCCTCCAGTCTGGTGAAATGACCATGGATTTTCTAATCTGCCCGTCAGAATCATACTGTGTTCCTTATACCAACACCAGGAGCTAGATTAGACAACTACACAATGAAATGATTTACAGATCACTCCTTTGTCACAGAATCACTGAATGGCTTGGGTTGGAAGGGTCCTTAAAGGCCACCCAGTTCCACCCCCCTGCCATGGGCGGGACACCTCCCAGCAGACCAGGCTGCCCAAAGCCCCATCCAGCCTGGCCTTGAACACCTCCAGGGATGGGGCATCCACAGCTTCTCTGGGCAAGAACCGAGAGCCACCTACAGCTGAAACTTCCTTCCCATTTGACTTTTCTCCCACATCAAGTTTTAAAATCTAATGGTTAGCGGTACTTTTCAGCTCAAGCAAGCAACAAGTTTTGATTTTTCCTAGTTAGCAGAAGCAAAATGATGCCCATGGCTAACTAGAAACACAAATTTCAAAAAGTTCCTTGAAACATACTTTTCAAGCCCTACACAGCGATATGAGATGGGACATGGGACCTTCAGAGGCTTCATTCAAGCAATTTCTGTGGATCCACAGGACAGACAGCTAGCTCACTGTTCTACAGAAGCTAAAGAGGCAATGACCACTCGTATTTTTTAAGGGAGGCAGTATTTTCCCTTCTACAAGTGCGTGCTGCTGTATAAATGACTTTTAAAACACTCCCAACTAAGTAACTCAGTCATCCTTGGTAAATATGCTACCAAGACTTGAGCTCAGGTGACTGCAAAGCTTTTTGAAAAGCCAGGAAGCATTCCTGGTACCCTCCTCTCCCTAAGAGGTGTTACATGGTGCTCTGTTAGACATCCAAGTCTGCGATCCCTAAGAAGCATCAGCATTTTGTGTTACAGCATGGAAAAACTACCACCGAGACCTTTCCTTAACCACTGACCTTAAAATTACTTTCAAACATGCAAAGCCATGTTACCGCAGAAAATAACTTCATTACCACCACAGGAAGGGTACTCAGCACATTTCGAAAGGCCTTCCCATAATTTATAGCAATCAACTCTTATTACCAATGCTTTTCGGAAGCAGCACCAATTTGTGAAATCACAGGAGAGAATTACGTGCACTGGTCAGAGAGGTGACAGCCAAGAGAGCTCGCTCGAGTAGAGCACTGTGGCATTCCTGGATTAATAAAGATGCACCGTGCTTGGGAAGCTGCTGAAAGCCCCACACAGCTCTACCTGCAGTGACTCCAAGGAAGCTGAAGGAATGAAATAACAGATCTGAAAGAGCCATTCATTCTTTCTTACAGACATTATTTCACCTTTATGTCTTCTCACCTTTACACTATTTCGATAATACTTTATACAAAGACATTGCAAAATGTCTGCATATTTATAAAGTTTTCCCAAAAGTTGGCCACTTCAAAAATTTAAAACCCACTGCAGGCATGCCATGCATTGTAAGAAGCTGGTTTACATTTCACACACACATCTCTCTCTAAACTGTCTTTATCCATCACCTCTTGGACTAACCAGAAAATGAGCGGGACACAGGACTTGGGATTTTTAAACCAAACCCTTCATCATCTGTACAACACAGACCCAAAATGAGACTCACCAAAAGCACCACCAGAAAGTTACAGTGGCCAAACCACCTCATGAGACATGAACACACTGAGATCAAGAAAGCATTAGGTGGTTGGTTCTCTGACTGCGTATATGCTAGACCTTGCTCTGCCTGCGGCAGCAGTACCCCCACACTAGGAAAAAGTAAGTAAGTTGCAAAATGAAACACAAACCTTTAAAATGGGCTATAAAGCAAAATAAACTCCCTTTGTTCAGCCAGTCCCTTGCACAGGACTGCAAGCTGCAGCTCTCCTTGAACCACATCAGCTTCTCCTTTCCCAACTACCCACACCTTGCCAAATTCACGATGGCCCAATTTCTTACAAGGTAAGAACCAGACCGAATTTGCTGTTTCTGAAGGGAAAAATGTACCTCAACAAGCAATCTGAATTCACAGTATTCTGGAGAGTGATGGTCAAGTAAAAAATGGGTGTGGTTTGTTGTTTGTTTTTTGATAAAACAGGTATTTTGAGCATATTCAAACCTGTTGCCCACTGAATAAATAATATCTACCCTACGTTTTTTTTTTCTCCCCATTCCTAGAGACCAAACTGTAATAAAAAGATGGTTATATACAGCATGGGAAGCTTATATTGCCAAAAACTCCAGGCCGAGACTGGAAGCAGGGGAATGGGCATCAACTGTAGCGCCAAGCCTTCTATCCATCTATTACTAAATTGGCAGGAATTTCTACTACTTGATGAAAATAAAACTGAATTCTCCTACTTCCTTGCCAAATATAGGGTAAAGTCTGTAGCACAAGGCACAAAGCCAGTGTTTACAGATGGCCAACATGCTGTGCAGCCCTGTTCTGGTTGAGGCTTGCATCTCCCTACACACTCCCACGAAAGAATGATGCTACAGAGGGGCTGCATGAGCCAAGGTCTGCCCTAGAGTTCTGAAACACGCAGCTAAAACAAAGGCAATTGTTCGGGTTCTGGCTTACCACGAGGGTGCTCACACCCTGGAATTGATGCCCTGTGCCTGTCAGCAGCCAAGAGGCGTTTGGACAATGCCCTCAGTAACGTGCTTCAACTTCGGGGTAGCCCCACATAGCCCCACAGTGGTCAGGCAGCTGGACTCCATCTCTGTAGGTTCCTTCAAAGGGAACTCTTCTAATTCCAATTAACTCTAATTCTTGATTTACAGGCATTTCAGATGAAATAAACCTAGAATGGGTCTGAAATTCTTCAATCCATACTATGCACACAGCAGCCTACAGCTCAGGCCTTTCAGCAGCTCCAGCCAAGCCAAATGCCTAATCACAATTTCACACCCAAACCAGTTCTGGCACCCACTCTGCCTTCATCACTGCCGGCACAAGAGCATGTGGGAGGTACAGATGATACCTTTTGCCTTCACCATCCTCACGCTGACTACACTTCCCCCCCCTTTACTGAAGAGAGCTCCATATTCAAACCCAGCCTTTCATCTGTGCAGTACAGTCCCCAGCTCCAGTTTCACTAGCTGTTCTGCAGTCAGCCACGCTTTCTTTTTGCTGCTCCTGATTTTTGACCTGGATATTCATATGTATGACTCTAGTTATAAAAACACATGCATCCTTTTATTTTGTAAAGGTTACTTGATATAGATGTTAGTGATGCAATCATAAACAGGCAGCACAGGGTAAGACAGAAGGGTACTATAAGAAATCAGTACCAGATAATACTAGATGCTATATAATATATATTAGCTAACACTAGATAAATAAGACTGAAGAGTTTACAAGGTCCTCATTTTAAAACAGTTCACTGCTAGAAGATGTTTAAGAAGATGCTTACATGCTTACATACTCGCTTCCATGAAGCACCAACCTGTTCAATTGAAGTTACTGGGAAAATTCACAACACGGTGTTAAGTGCAAGAATTAGGTCTTCACAAAGCTCTTCCACTGCTAAGCGTAGAAACATTTAAACAACGTTCTTCTAGTGTAATTACAACAGCATTTCAGCATCTTTAAAGCAAATTGGACAGCGACACTGCTTCTTGATTCCAAATATGACTTGCGTTGCAATAGCAGTTGGTGGTCCCAAATTAGATTAGGATTTGTTAACTAAAAACCAGAAAACAAATAGATGGATGCATAAGGAAGAAGGATTGATTTATATTAACAAGACTGAATAAACAGTGTGATGCTTTGTATTCATATTAATTCCACATTCTGGACAGGAAGAATTGGTGCTTATTAGGACATTCTTATACAGTGAGCTTAAAAACCAGCATAAAAACACCATTCAATTCATCGGAAGTCACTGCTGCCTTATTATTAAAATATGCCTAAAGCATGGCTAGCAATTCATACCATCCTAGAAAGTAAACCACATCCACAACTAGAAACACAAACAGTCCACAACTCTTAACCTTATCTGCAAAGAAATTCCTGTCTGACCCCCAGGCAGTAGCCCCAAGCAGAAACCACTCCTGCCAGAAGGGCGACGGAGCTTTCAGAACCGTTGAGAGCACAGGAGAGCTCTCCATGAACCTCAGCTGTAGTGGCGGCCAATACTGAGTGTATTCAGAGTAAGAAAGTGCTCTTCCAGACCTCCAAAAGGAACTAGCAGAACTCCTAAATATTTGCCATTTGCTGATGTTCTTTATTTACTTATTTTAAGGAGACTGAGATCTGCTGTATGATTGATTGCCTTTCCTACTCTGGCAAGTATAGGTGTTAATCTCTATAAAATTGTACAAAAACAGGAAAAGCACACGCTACCCTATCTTGATTCTTATAATGGAAAGCAAAGTAGTCTTTTCCCATCTACTTACAAAAAATTACTTCATCACTACTACATACTATTACTACAGAGACTAAAAGCACAAATTTTATCAGAGTACAGGTTAACTTTGAAGCCCTTGTAATGATATGTATAATTAAAACTACTAACTCAAAATTTCATTTATGCCTCCTACCACTTGCAGTATGGGAAGGAGTGAGTAGTACAGAAGCTGTTTTGTATTCTCTTTCTTACATTAACCATGACAGCTTGCAGTGCAGATCCCTACATGATTTTGCTGGGAAATGTCTCTACAGAGAAGTCTGACAATTTATTCCAACACCTTTCTAATTATTAACCAGCTACTAAGAAGTGGAAGGACTTTCCTTCTTATTGCAGGACAGTTTAATTTCTCTACAAGTCTTCTGAATCATTTTGAAAGTGCAAGCTTATTATATCACTCCTATTGAGGGCATCCTGAGACATTAAATAGCTTCCAGCAGACTGAACAGACTGACCCTGAGGAAAAGCTGTTTCGATTCTTCCCCAATATACCAGCAGCTATGCACAAAATTGAACAGGCTTTGCTACATTTCTGAGGTGTGCTCAGCGCAGAATTCTGACTTCCTGGTCTGTAGCTCAACACAAATGTTCCCTTTAAAAACAAAACAAAACAAGTACTTTCTGAGTTGTTAGTTCAGAGTTAGTGACTTAAGTTGTACCCCTTCAGTTTGAGCTTCACGCCACATTTAAAGACAACCACTTCAGTTTGGAGAGCTCCCCTAACCTCTCTGCAGGGTGCTAGTGCAAAGGACTCAATCAAGTTTCATGCGATGCTTTTATTTTCCTCAACCACTCCTTTCATGCCTTGATCATCTACTGGCCCCAGCAATGCTCCGGTAGGCTTTCTGCTCCTGACATACATGGGCTGTGGTTATTATTAGGCGTTATGCCTTTAGCAAGCTGATTCTCAACAGGCTGTTATGGGCCTGCCTTCTTTAGCTTTGCTTTTGACTCAGTGGCATCTCTGATCTATTTTCACCTTTTGTATTATGTCTTTTTTTTTTACTAATAACTTCCTTTGTCCTGAAGTTTCAACATGGCAGCTTTTATTTTCTGGCCACCTGAGACTACATTACAAACTGGGGAAGCCAGAGAGCACTCCTCAGCCCTTAGAAGTGCCCCTTATGACAGCTGCCTACCCCTTCCAGACGGGAGGAAACATAGGGCCACTGTGCACCTTCACAGCTTGCTGTCCACAGAATGGAAATCGAGGTTTGCATGCTGAAAGGAAGGAGCAAGGCACTGCAAGAGTCTTCTGATCTAGATTAAACAGTATGCAACATGCTGCACCGAACGGTGTAGCTAGCGGTCAGCTAATTGAAGCTTCCCTTTTGCTAGTGGCCTCACTTTTATGTACTTTCGCTCTTTTTTCTCCACTTTTGTGCCAGCTAAGCTTGACTACGCTATGGTAAAAATTCCAGAGAGCATCGTCTGTAGTTAGCAGATCCCAAAGGAAAAGTTGCTTCCCCTCCTAGTTTGTCAAACTAGGGTGGGCAAGAGAATGACAGGTGGAGCATGTGAGAAGGTGACACAGAAGGCAAGAAAGAAGAGCAAGATAAATGCCTGATGCCGATATAACTTGAATGAAGTAGAAAACAGGACCAGTCTTATTTCTCAAACCTCTTTAACACTTTTTAGACTACAGAGGCTTTTCTAAACATCACCCAGAGGATGTAGCATTAGCAATGGCACAATAGGCAGGCTCTTGACACCTGCTAGCTCCTGCCCAGTCAGTTTTGACCATGGACATGGTAAATAATTTTAAGAGTGTTAATTACAAAAATAAAATCTATGTGTTTGCCATAGAAACAAGAACAGTAAATTAGGCAAGTCTGACAAACCTTGAGTCACTATTTTGTCTTTACATTTATGAAGTATAACATACTGGGGGGCGAGGGGGAAGTGTCAATTCCATATTTAGGGAACTTCAAGAAAAGCTCATGAATAACTAACTGCACGGAGAGACAGAGCTGGAACACACAGAGGATAATTCCATACGTGCTCACAGGTTTCCTTGTAATAACAGTTTGCAATCCCACAGTGTGGCCTATAGCCCTGTATTACCTCTCCATAGATCAAACCTGACATTTACTTTTTGAGAAAAAACATTTCACTGCTCACTTTCAGCCATCTTGCACTTGATTACTAAATGACATTTTAATGGGATTTATTTTTTTTTTTTATCTTTTAAGTTTAATTTTAGAATGTTTTACAGGTGCCTAAAATTTTCCATACTGCTGTCCCTCCATCAGATTTGATTGAAAATCTCCAAAAAGCTGACAGTTCCCGATTGCAATAAGGCTTTCTGCAATCAGAGCACCGAGGAAGCACAAACTGAAGAAGGGAAGACATGCCGCTAAATAGACACAGCAAGATTTCATTTCTTAAACATATACCAGCAAAGACACATCACAGTTTTCTTTGCTACTGCACATTTGCAGCTTCCCAGCTGATCAAAACATCACCTTTGAAACAAGTTAAATTGTTAAATATCATACAGAACTCTGAAAGCAAAATAAAAATCTCCATGTAACACTCCAACCATAAATATTGGTGCAGTTGCATGAGAACAAACACTTCTAAGGTGGTGCCACATGTAACCGAAACAATGTATTATACAATTTCTATGTCATACACATGCCAAAGGATTCCTAATAGTTTCAGGTTAAAACCTATAGAAAAAAAAATGTAAATACTACCTCAGGTGTCTTTAGAAAATATTGCATAAATATTTTGTATTTAAAGGTGATCAAGAAACAGTTAATGGCAAAAACAGAACTGCTGGATCTGACATCCTGAAAATGTCTTGTTTGTTTCAGTAGCAAGTTGACTGACATGCAAGAAAGACAAAAATAATAATAGTAAGTAAGTAACCTTGATGTCTATTACAACCTGATATAACAGTATCTGGATTCCAGTCTGAGAGGCTATGGTAAATCTCATGTTCCTACTGAATATAAAGAAAGACCCACCCAGGGTATTCATTTTATTTTTCTAATGTATGTAGAGGCATAGAAAATGCAGCAAACGCACATTAAACCTCACCAGGACTGCCTGACGAGAAGATGTTTTATGACACGCTTTACAGATGGCAGGCTGTAAAATAGGAAATTTATCCCGTTTGTGAAAACTGAACTGGGAAGTTGGGATGCACGCTCTGATTGTTTTTCAAATGAGGAGTAAGATTTGTGAGAAGTCAATGTTCCCTTCCACGTTAAGAAATGCACATATAGTGGCACTGACTAATCACCATTCGATATTACTACAGAAAAATGATGCTAGATGGTACTGAAGATACTCATATCATAAGGCCAGACAACTAGCATTTATAGTACAAAGCATGAATAATGTAAATTCAGGGAGTTGTACCGCTGAAATATAAGAAACCCTGAGTCCTCATACAAGATTATTGAGAAGCCATCAGTAACATTTTAAGTTGGGTCAATTTAACGTAAAAGTTCTTAATCTCACCAAATCTGGTACTATAAGAGCTTCTCTTCAAGGTTGTAAAATGTATACACAGGACTTTGTCACATTGTGGGCTAGTGCCAAAAGAATAAAAAGCATAAAAAGTCATATAAAATTGGAAACACCAACACCTCTTTACATTGTGAGCCTTTGTTCCTTCATGGTTCAAACACATACTAAGCACAAGAATTCATTTTTTACAAGTTTCAGCAGAATCTGAGATTCGGGAAATTTAGCCATTATATCACGTGCAAGGAGAAGGAGCACAGAACAACACGTCCCCAAAGAAGCACAAACAAACTATAAAAAATGTGGGAGCAGATACAGACAGAAGCAGAATTTTGTTCCCCTCTGTTGTTTTGGGAGGCTGCACACAGCTGCGCACACAGAAAACCCTGTCAGGGACAGCCTGTACCTGCACTGGGGGCTCCGCAACTGCAGCCATGCCAGCCAGGCAGGCCTGGCACATTTCTTTGCTTTTTGTCAATCCTTCTCCTCTTCAAAGAGAACAGATCCTTCATCTGTTACTTCATTGTACAGAACTTCAGACGGTTTTATTACTTCTAGAGAGAAAGTTCATGAAACACCAGACAAAAGAAAATGCTGACAAATTACTTTATCGAGGCTGAATTCCCAGTATCCATGTCTCAAAAAGTTAAAGCAAAACATTTCACAATAGAAACTCCTTATCATAGTTATAAAGATAAATTAACTCATACAGACCCAGGTTGGTTACAGATTTTTGACATAACAGCAAGGAACTGACACTGCACCCCCAACACAGCTGATTTAGCACTCCTGAATTAGACCAGGAAGTCCCAAACAACTTGATAACATTTTTCTACACAAATTGTGAATGTCTTTAATTAAAAATGAAACTGGTCAGGAATACTGTACTAGATGAACTCTAATGACAACAGCAGACATTTTAACTGAATGAAACTAACAAGCATTGAAGTGATTAATGTCCAGGATTTTCAAGCTTTACACCTCCTAAACCAACACATAACTTCAAAAAAACAGTAGCTCATTTTTTATACACAGCATTGGCAAGAAAAAAAAAAAAAGGAAAAAAAAAGCAATATCAATACAATCACTACAAAGCAAATTCAGAAACAGACAAAAATTTGGAAATTTTGGAAAATTTGGAAAAAGTGGACTAAGAAGGCTGGAAGTACCAGTACTCTGGTACTTTGGGGTAACAGCCTTTTAAACCCTTCATAGCTAACTACTTAACCATGCTGTTCTACCTACACACCTATTGACTGCACTCATTCATTAAACACAGTGTCCTAATTTTGTAAGACAAGACTGCAGAGACCTACAGATTCCTTACCTACGCTTTGTCAATGTAAAAGTAAGTAAGCTAGCTGACGTAAATTCCTCCCTGTGCTCCTTTTCCCAAATTCTGATGATTCTCACAGGCCCTTCTAGGAACAGTGGCACATTAACAACACACTGGAATTAAAGCACAGAAAGGTAGAAATAGTCCAGTCCAATAGAAAAAATGATGGCTGATCTAAAATACTTTGCTCAGTACTAGGCTCTTCTTCTTGTATTACTCCTAATCTGTGTTACAGTACACACAGATGTCCTGCTTTCTAAGTGCATATAATATAAATAAGTTTTTAATATATATATATATATATATATAATATTATATATTACATATATATATATATATTATAATGCATATTATATAATATAAATAAAAGTTATAATATAAAGCTATAACAAAAGGTTTTCCACACTCAAATAATTTACAGTGTACATAGCTGAGTTTTATGTCTCAAGTTAAAATACCACCAGCTAATCTGAACTAGCAGATGTATAAAAACTGTACTCTCCTACTAGAGGTCAAGTCACCAAGCATTACTTGCATGCAGTATCCGCAAACACCTTCACGAGCCTTACACGCTGGGAAAATACAGAGCTGTCTGGAATAAGTCAGGATGTGCAGCATACTGAAGAGTTTTCACCTTAAGACTTGCCCTTTACAATCACCAAGCCTGAAATAAACTATTTTCTTGGCAAACTGAAGCCAGTGATAAAAAAACAACCTTTAGCAAAGAGATCAGATGCTCTGCTGTTCACAAAATCACAAAGCACACGCTGCAATTTGTAACAGCCACTGCAGCAGTAAATTTAAATTAGTTTTTGAAAGTTCTGCCTAACGAAGTGGGTCATGTTTCTTTGAGGAAGTCTTTCACATTTCTTCTTTTGTACCAATCTGTTGAACGGACACATGCATGGAAAAACTGGAAAAGAATATAGAAATCACACTGTGGTTTGTTGTTGTTGTTGTTTTTTTTCCTGCTACATTTTTAACTACATAGATTAAATGATTATTTTTTCATTAGCTCTCCTTTGATCTTTAGAACGTCATTACTTTTTTGTATACTTTCTTCACTCCAATCCAGTATTTTTGAGCACAAGATTAATTATAAGAAAGTGCTTCTGTCATTTCTTAAAATAGATTCTGAGTGGGAGCACATGCCATCATGATGCTGTAACTCATCAGGAAATTATGATGCAGTACTGTCTTCTTCTAAAGGCACCTGCTAGCTAAGATCTGGTCAAGGTCGTATAAGCACTACTTACGTTTTTCAGGACTGTTTTCAGCATCATATTTCTTTAAAAATCCAGGAAACAAGCAAAGACATAGTGCATATTTTTCAAGAAAAAAAAAAAAAGAAGAAGAAGAAAACTTGACACCAGTCCTTTTGAGCAACTTCAATTTTACTCAAAGGTGCTGCTAACTAAAAAAAAATAAGATAAAAAATGTAATCATTAAAATATTAAGTGTAATTTAAAAATGCAGTGAACTACACTGAGGATTTATCAAATAAAGCTAAAAATTAAGGTGTGGAGAACAGAATTCATATTTTATTTATTCATATTTTTAATCATGTGACACATAAATAAGCGCGTGGGGGAGAAGGCTGAGAAGAGTTCCCCCCGTTACCCCAGTGTTACTTCCCTGCTTGTTACAACCTTCTTAAAGCCTGCACCAGTCATTTTTGTTATGGAAAAATAAGGAACATGACTATATCAGAGAGATCAGGGAAGCAAAACTGAAGGTTATTTGTTTTTCTTTCAAAAAGCTATTTGTTATTATTTCACTTAACTGAAAAGTAAACTTCACACTTTGGGTATACTTGTAAGGCTTCCAGGCTGGGTGATTCCAGAATTTTTTGAATGTTAAATACTTTAATTTAAAGGTTAATGAAAACAAGAACTCCTGCTGTGACAGCATTCAAATACTTCATAAACATTCTTGATATTTTCCCCTCATCTGCACGGCTTCTGAATGCACGGCAGCCTCTACTAAAGGCATTTTTGCATACAAGTGAGGTTCAGGCCCTTGAGTCCTTTACAAAGCAACCCAACACCACGTGATTTCCCTAGAAATCCGAGGTACCCTGTGCATTTAAATTTCCTGGTGGAAACTTACTGGGAAGCCTGGAGCTCCACAGCCACGAGGCGCTGCAGAAGCGTGGGCCTGGTGGGCCCTTATGCTGCGGGAGGGCGGTGGCAGACGCCAGGGGACAGCACCACAGGGCAATGCCATACCTCGGGCACCCACTGAGGGCTTGGGACCATGAACCCAGAACTTCTCCTGTAGACCCGTAATTAACAGACGGAAATGCTGGATGAAGACCAACTCCTCCTCTTAAAGCTAGGTGACTGCACAGCAGAGAACTTTAGTGGTACGGCACCCAGGACACTGAGGCCCACGCTGCGGCCTAACAGCGGGAGCACTTCCCTGGGACAGACCTCGAGGTCTGAGTCCCTGCTCTGCCCAGAAAAAGGCTACGAAGAAGACAGTCTCCCTTCTGTTCTGTCACTCGCCTTCTAACACAGAAAGAAAATGCAACAATCGTTCAAAACACAAGGATTTGAACCCTGCTCTCCTCCCTCCCACTGCATGGTCCAAACTGCTAATTTTAAGATGCTGAAGCATCACCACATCTCCGTCTCTTTTTGGATCTAGCCTATGAAGCATTACAGAGACTTGTTTGACTGATTATTTATATCTCTCTTCAGAAATACAAGACTCCTTAGGATTTGGGCACCCCTTCAGCCATGAAGCTTTTTAATTTCATAAGTGTATGGCTAGGGAGGAGCGCTCCTCATAGTGCTGCTCCACAGACAGAGTGAAGGCAAAGCTTTCCGTTCTAAAGAATATTTACAGGTGTTCCTACATTTACTGCTGCACTTACTGGAGTAACCATGACATCCCCAAGTATTTACAGAACTGGATCAACAGAATATTCTTTGCCCACCACAGCATCCCAACAAGGACATAAAACCACCTCATTAACAAGTCTAAAACAGTGACTCAACAGCTCCCTTGCCTCTAACATCTATCCACACGTTATGAAGTTGAAGTTCCTCAATTTCAGCAATTTTTCATTTTATTTTAGCAACTTGCACCTTGTGGATCATACATTATTTTTTCTCTCCATCCAAAATACATCCAAAAAGCTTCACTCCAGCCTTAAAACACACTTGAAGCAATGTAATGGTCACATAGGTTAACCAATATGGTAAATTAACTGTGAAGTACTCGTTCATTGTTTTAGAATTTATTATATGCTTTTGAATACAACATAAATTAAACTCACTAATAGTGCTTTGCATCTTCAGCTTCTCATCTCAAACTCTTATTGCCTGGAGCAAGGAGGGATGTAGCAAGAAATAAAACCTCAAATTTAAGAGGTGTGTGCCAGTTTGTGTCTATTGCCTCATGTCCTGCCACCGGGCACCGCTGAGAGCCTGGCGCCACTGTCCTTGCACCCTTCCTTCAGGCATTTAGACACATTGGTAGCATCCCCAGAGTGTTCTCTTCTCTAGGTTGAAGAGTCCCAGCTCTCTCAACCTTTCCTCATATGAGAGGTGCTCCTGTCCCTTCACCACTTTCAGGGCACTTTGTTGGACTCCCTCCAGTCTGCCCATGTCTCTCCCGTACGGGGGAGCCCTGAACCTGACTCAACACTCCAGTTGTGGCCTCACCACTCCTGAATATAGGGCAAGTCTTTCACTCTGTGTATGTCATTTCCAGTGGATTAGCAATGCCTCAGTAAATGTAGAGGTTTGTAAACCTTTAATAATTAAAGAAATACATAATTATTAACATTAGAATATTCTTAGCGCAAGTCTGTCCTTTAGTGGCTGCACATTAGCTCTCATCCAGAAAGGTGAAACTCTGGTGTTGCTGATCGTGACAGATTATGAGGAAAATCAAGTTTCTTGACTCTCTTAGAGAGAAGCATAATAAAAACACATATCATATACTTCTAATGTACAGCACTGTACTTCTCTGACTTAGCTAATTTGAAACGACCGATGAATCGATACAGACCTTTACTTAGTACAGAATAAACAAACCGATGCTGTCGGCTTTGTTAGCTGAACAGCTAAGGTTCTACAGTAAAGGTTTCTGTTTAACAACTAAGGAACCAAAGTGTATGAGAGAGGACAAAGCTGTGTACACGGGATGCTTTCAAGACATGCAGTCCTGGTTACCTAGTGTGAAAAGGCTTAGTAAGATACAATACTCAAGCATTAAAAATATCCTACAAAAACCACTTACCTTTCAACACACAGAAAATCTCTAGTGAAATAAAATTATTGTAAGCATTCTAAGAGTGTTCTCAACCACTACATTTTGTGTTTTGTGTTTGTTTTACTGTTGTTTTGTTGTTGGTGGTGGTTTTTTTTTAATAATTGTAGGCCTTGGATGCAGAAACTGAAATTTATTAAATACTGACATAACACTTAAATTAATGCTCAAATTGAATGTGAAATCTAGTGATCTATGTAACATTATAATAATTCTCTACAATAATTCCTAAATAACCAACAAGTGTGTTTTACTAGTAAGCCATATTTTAAAAGTCATGCTGGAGTAGCCAAAACTAATTCTGAGTGAATCCAAGTTAATACAAGAATCCAAGATTATTCAAGAACCCCCCATATTAATTTAGTATTGTTTCTTGACTTCACAGACTAGGAAAGGGTAAGGAAAAGATCCTCGCAGTAAGGAAAAGATAAAAGAAATCTGCAAAATGTATAAATCAAAAGTGATCTACACAGGCAAAAAGAGCTTCACACAGATTTACACAGCAAGCAACGCTATCAGTCACAATCCAATATCTGAAATTACATTCAATATAGAATAAATCACCTAACAGTGATAAGCCATGCACTACTGTGAGCTTTAAACATCTTTAAACCAAGGCCTTACTGAAATGATCTCATCTGGGCACCCAGTAAAAGGGTTTTCTTCAATTATGTTCTCTTAACATGGTTAAAAACCTAGCCTGCATCCTAAGATGCATCATCAATGCACAGTAATAGACATTAGATAGCTGTGTAACAGCCCAGAGGAACATTACAGATGTATTACATTCACTTAAATTGAGCTAACATAATTTAAATGCATACTTTTTTTTCCCTATGAAGAATACTCCTTGAAAGTATGCAATCTGGATTTCCATTTCTGATTCCACTGAAGGGAAAGTAAAGGAGATGAATCTCCAAAGACTCCTACAAAAGCTAACACGTGAGAAGTAAAATTAATGTTATTGACTAATTGTAGGAAAACAATTAATGAACAATGTAAACAGGCCGTAGATGTTTGTCTTTTCTCACCCTACAGGTTGCATACCAGAACCTATGGTAAAGCCACAAAGTCAAACATTGCTTCCTTGCGATGCCTATGTTATTTTGCAATACTGCCTGTATTTCTAAAGAAAGGGACAAGCAGATTAGTGAAACAAGCTATGAAATTTCTTACACATGCCTTTGGTCTGGTGGAAGGTCCCATACAAATATGAACTAGGCTACTTGGTCTGGCTGACTAATAGGTAAATAAAAATGAAGGAGAACACATCGCCCAGCCTGAAAAAAAAAAAAAAAAAATCCACGTACCACAAGGAAATGACTGGCTTGGAAGCTTAGAGGAAAGCAGCAGATACTGTCTGCCTTGACTCCAGAAAGGCTTTAGACTGTTACCCATAAAATCCTCACAGAGAAGCTCACAAAGGATGGGTTGGGTGAAAAGACATGGAGGTGAAGCAAAAACTGGGTTAACAGCTGGGCCCAAGGGGTAGTGGTCAGTGGTGCAAAGCCTAGATTGAGGCCAGCAAAGAGTGGTTTCAGCTGGGACTGCTCAGCCTAAAGAAGAGAAGGCTCAGGGGGATGTTTCCAGCATCTATAAATATCCGAAGGGAAGGTTCAAAGAGGATGGAGCCAGCTCTTTTCAGTGGTGCCCAGTGCCAGGACAGGAGGCAATGAGCACAAACTGGAACACAGAAGGATCCATCTGAACATCAGGAAGCACTTCTTTACTGGGAGGGTGACCAAGCACTGGCACAGGTTACCCAGAGAAGTTGTGCAGTCTCTTTCTTGGAGGTACTTAAAAGCTGTCTGGACATGGTCCTGAGCAACGGGCTGTAGGTGGCCCCGGCTGAGCAGGGGGTTGGACCAGACGGGCTCCAGAGGTCCCTGCCAGCTGCAGCCACTCGGTGTCATGTCTGTGAGCAGCAGCAGAACAGAACATGCATGCTATGAAGCTGTAGAGATTGCCTGACAAGAAGGCAGCACAGCAGTGAGAGAGTTATTAAAAGGTTGGAAATTTCTGTTCTGATATCCAAGAAATCAAAGAGGACAAATACAGAGTTTTAAAGAGTTTCTTGCTGACAACAGCAGGCTGATGCTAAGGCTTTGCTACAGTCATGAAAGAGACTAACACAAGATGTCATAAAAATGACAAGTTAGGCAAGGCTACACCAGTATACGTATTCCCAGGTAGCTGAAAAGACACAAAAGAGCACAAAGAATCTTCAGACAACTCAAATGAAAAACTATCAAGACAATTTTGTAGAGCTGTGCAAAATCCAATACGAAGACAATGTACTACGGGCTCAGATACAAGCACAGGAGCTCTGTACCTTCAGCTTTTCTACTTTATGCCATAGCTCACTGTACAGATAATTTTATTTTCTTTGGTCTCAACCAGGATGAGAAAGCTGCATCCGATACTGTACCTCTTCCTTAGTAAAACCCAAGCACCTCTATTTTAAAAAGCAAATGAGGGTTTGAATTATGTAAGGGCAGAGTCTCTCTTCCAAATCATAAAGCAGGTTGAAAAATCTGCACTTCTGCCTGCATGGATGGATGTGTGCACACACTGCACACAACAGAACGGAGGACGTGCAGGCCCCAAGTGTTCAACCAAAGCAACAAGAAATACTCCTCTGCCACCCCAGGGCACCTGGGGAGACCAAAGAAAACAGATACAATATGTCTTGAGAAGCAAGGACCTTCCCACGTGAGAGGCTGTACAATCTGAATTTACATCTAAAGAAGGCAGGGTAGACCTGTGAAGCCTTCACAGAAGGCTTATTTGGGGTTCCTACATTATTAATAAACTTATTTTCAGTAAGCTAAAATCTATACAGAATAAATCAATTAAAAACAAAAGTGTGTGTGCAGAAAGAAAACGCGCACAAATCTCTTCAATTTCTCTTTTAGGAAATAAAATCAAGATCTCTCATTCCAGCAATATTAACTTGAAAGTAGCTGTCCCAATACCAGACTGCAGCAGCAACCAGCAGGGGGATGTAAACAATACTTCAAAAACAAAGATTGTCACATGGCAGGCAACAAAAGATATTACTGTCAGTCCCAAAGGAAGCAGGCCTTTGTCAAATCACAAAGCCCAAGACTCACACAATAACCAAAATAACAGTATTTAAAAGTATTTCCAATATAAAAATAGCAGAGAGAAGGGCTGAAAAGACATTACCAGTATTTAGCCAGTACCATTTAAACTGAATGCAGATGAAAAGTCAGATGTGGAAGACATCACTGGAATCTGTTGATCTTACTTTTTATCTTCCATTATTTTTAAAGAAGAGCTAAATGTATTACTTAGGCTTTTTTCTCCTGCACACATTAGGAATGCAGCGTGCTCAAGCATTTTCATAAAAGGTGGAGAGTGGCAGGGAAAGAGGATCTGCTGAAAATCTTGGGAGTACTTTTATTTCTTTTTCCAAAACTTTTCCTTTTGATATCGCCTGTAATATGAGCCTTAATCAAACTCTGAAACCTCACCTAAAACCCAACAGTTCTGTAATAGAGGTTACTGAAGAAAAGTAGTTAAAATAAACACTGAATTGTTCTCCTGAAGGAAGACATTAGTAAAGTAGGAGCTGATTCACAGATCAACCAGGCGTCACCAGAAGTTGTACTACCACTTGAAAAACAGGACGCTAATTAGTTAGTAGCCAAGAAAAAGAAGCATGCCAAAAAACAACCAGCAAATGCTTCTGCGAGTGTGACTACATGAATGGAAGGCAACTGGGCCTTTGTTCACAACTGAATTTCTGGGCTATTGCATGTAGCCTCAGGCCACCGACTCTAAAATTGCAGTGGACAACAGGTGGTGCACGAGGCTATGAGATGTGATCTTATCTACATACTCTTTTAAGAAGACTGAAACTCCTTATTTTTCCAACTTCAGCTTGATAAAAGTGCACTACAGCAGTAACACAAGTTTTGAGGGTCTGGCAACAGTTTACTCTGTAAGAACATGCGGTGCCTTGGCCAAAGACCAGGTTTTCTCATGCAATATTACCAAACGAAACAATTCCACCTTCCTCCTACTGCCAGCAACTTGTTCCCGACTCCATGGTGTGCACACGCATTTACCCACAGCAAACCACCAGAAATCAACTCAAAACTAGCTTGGCAAAACATTGTCATCTGGATCACTTCACAGTTTGGATCGCTATATATAAAAACAATTTTGCTGGCGTAAGAGAGAGCTCACGTACAGGATTACTTCTCTAGGTGGGATTAATTTCACTATTACAAAAATAGAGTAAGAGACAAATTTATCATAAAGAACTATTAAAAGATTCAATACTTGTCAACTTCACATGAGGCTCAAGAAAGGATTTTTAAAGAAAGACTCTTTAAAATTGGAATTACAATCTTTTGGTATATTCAGTTTATTTCTGTTTTGTTGTTTTTGTTTTTAAAAATTCTAATTTTGCCCTCATTAGGTGATGTGTTAAACCTTTGTAGTGAATGGAATGCTTCGAGACACTTCTGGAGGCATAATCATTTAGCACAAAAATCTTTTTCCCTCTTTAGCTGGTCTGCTTTCCAACAACAGCCTCTATGCCTCATCTGTAGAACCTCAGCCTCTACATTTTTTGCTGGAAGTTACACTTTATGATATGGTCTTGCATTTACATAAAGTTGCCATCAACAGTCTTCTCTATACTTGATTTTTCTCCTGCTTCCCATAAAATCCCAGTTTCAGTATTCATCTTTAAACTGTTTTTCTAGAAGGAGTGTTTTTCAGTGTTAGGATTGCTTTTTTCCTGTGACTACATCATTTCAGTATTTTCTGCTATTTTAAATCCTAATTCCTCTTTATCTCCATTATGAATGTATCTCAATGCTGAAGATGTTACTTATATTACAACTTGTAAAATCCAGTTTAGCTAGCGAGCTTTATCTCCAAGCACTGCATTTGGATGCCAAAAACATGGTCACTAGATAACTAGTAGCCATGGAGACCATGGCAACGTACAATATTGAACAAATGCAGGCAGCAGCAGGCTTCTGATTTTAAGTGAAATAAGGCCTTAAATGCACAGGGTTTCCTGACCACAATTATATAACTGAGCTATCCTCCTCCTCACCTCACCCAACCCCCCCCTTTTGAAGCTCTGGGAACCCCAAAGCCTGACTAACCCAAGCAGCTGATGCTTGTGACTGGGGGTTCCTGTTACCTCCATCACATGGGTAACAATCCACTGAAGAGAAAGGCAATGATTCTGATCAGGTCCGTAAGAAGAAGGTATGCAGGACAGAAGAGAAATTAGAAAACTATCTTGCACGCAGAATTTTCAATACTTGGTGTACAGACAGGCATCCAACAAAAGAAAAGTAAGGCAAAAGCATACCTACTGCCACATAGTACACATCACGTTGGCATCCTCCAAGTCAGCCTATTCGTTAATTTCTCCAATAAGGATATGCTTGGAAAAACTAGTCCAAGTGTAAATAAGATGACCGATACAATGGTGGCAAACAAGTCTTTTTATCAGAAGACAAATGAAAACTGGTAGAAATGGGTAATTTGTCATATATATATTATTTTAAATATATGGATATACATTTAAAAATAATACGCAGTCTTCAAATTAGCTCTCTTTATCAGGCATATGTTAGCCAAGATAATTTAAAGAAACATATGTTGTAATTGAGTATTAAAATGTAGCATATTAATAAAAGCAGAGATCCAGCCTTCCTATTTGTCTATAAGTGCATAATGGAGTTTGCCTTTTCCCAAGTTTAGCACTGCAGAAGTAGTTGTTCTACCATATTTCAGTTACCCAGTGCTTAGCTCTTCATTAAGCACAAATGTCTAGCAGAGTCTTCACTTTCACCTTGCTACTACACAAATGAAACAGTTGTTTATATACAAAGTGGGAAAATATCTCCAGATACACCCTGGCTAAAATTATGTCCTGTAACAGCCAAACTCTTCCCTCCCTTCACTGTGATTTCTCCTGCTTGCTGTTCAGTGGAGGCAGTGTCTTTGCTTGTCAGTCAGGGCAAGCCAGCAAATACCACTGAGAGGTACCTGGCCTGGCAAAGCAACGCTTGCAAACAAGGAGAAAATGCTTAGTAAGAAACAGGAGTGTCAGGACTATCTTCTGAATTAACCTAGGTGAACTACACAAACCAACGCATAATTAGATGTGCCAGGCAATCCAGCCGCTCCCTCACACGGGCACTGCTGCAATCCCTCGCTGCGTGGACTCGTGTTCAGGCTGCAGGAAACCAGCCTTCTGCGCGGGTCAGCCAGGTCGCCTGGCAGGGCAGAACCAGCACACAACTGCAAAGCGGCACAGAGAAAAGCAGCAGCACGCTGCCCACAGCAGCCAGCAGCTGGATAAGCCACAAGACAGCATGTGACTGAACAGAGGCAAAAGCACAGGGAGGGGGGACAAGTAAGGAACGATGGCCTGAAACATTTGACAGTGGAGGCGAACCTGGAGAGAGCCCCGCTGGGCTCCAGGCGGGTGAACAGTTAGAGAAGCCTGCGAGCTACACTGGGAGGAGTCTGAACATCCCAGCTTGAGACGCAGCAAGGCAGGAAGATAACATCCTGACAAACTGCTGCATGCATTTTTTGACAGATAAATCTTGTAAGTACAGGTGGGGCCTGTTCAAACCAAGTATTAGCGTAAACATGATTTTTCTGCCATTTCTTCATCTATTGCTTCTATACAAATTGCAGTGGTGTGGCTCATTTGGGCATTTTGAAATACTTTTACTTATTACTGACAGTCCCTGGCCACCACACCTTGGTTCCCGCTGCAGTGAAGAATCCAAGCACAGACATCGGCCTCCTTCTGGGCAGAGCTAAACTTGCCTGTCTCCACCAGCATCCCCAGCACATGCCAACCACTGCTCAGGGTCCACTCCATGAGGTTAGAGCCAGCAAAACACCATGAACACTGTGGGTGTGGAGTCCCCAGCACTAAGGGTGCTGCTCTCCACACCTGCTTCTCTCAGGCTGCTCTACTTTCTGGCATCGACACTGCTTCAATGGACTGAAACCACAAAAGACTAATTGTCTTGCTGAGTTAACAGCCAAAAGGCTTACGTACGAAGAGCACCAAACCAAAGATTTTAAGAAGCTCTCTACTTATGGTTGCAGAATTGAGAGAGCATCTAATTATCCAAATTTAAGGAGTTTCTGTACCTGCCTGCATTACACTGAAAGGGCTGTTAGTTGGGACATTGGCATCTATGGGTTTAGGTTTAAATTTATGCTTTGAATGAATTATAATATAGACTTTGCCACTGCATCAAATGGCTCCAGGCAGATGTTTTCACAGTATCTTAAACATAGAGGAAGCTCTTGAATATGCCCTAGTTGTCAGATGCTTTCTAGATGCTAATGATGTCTTAGCCATTCATTTTAACCTGGTTTTTGTTTGCGTATTTTTCTTATGCACAGTTGAATTTACCTTCTAGAGGCTAAAATACGGGTTAAATGCTTTTAGCAGCTATTTATTTAGTGCAGAACAAAGGAGACTAGGAATCATCTGACTATGAAGACTTGCTAGAATTACTGGGGAGGGTACCAGAAAGCTGAAACTATTCTGGTAAGAAATTCTGAAAATGATTCCCATTTCACAGCCAAAATCTCCCTTACAATTTGATGAGCCTTCACAGCATCTTACACATAACAATAACCAAACATAAGACATGCTATCACGGAATTAAGAGATTTTTCTAATATTAAGGACAATCCATGTGTCCCAGTTTAGTGCTATACAGAAATTTGCCTCAGATGCCTTTTCCAGAAAGATGTTCTGTTCATCAAAGCACTCAAAAAAGTCTACTTGGACCCTTTTCTGACAAAACAATGGTGAAACGACAACTAATATTTTCCCTAATTCCCTTTGATCAACTGCTAAGCCAAAGAGAAAGTACTAAAACCATTGTGCCTAAACTAGTTATCTCCATTGGAATAAAGGAACAGGAGCAGGCAGGTGAGCATCCTCAAAGCTTAACAATCACAGGAGGTTCTTCAGCAGTTGCTTTTTCAGCTGTTGCTTGTAGCATGAACTAAGTTTGGTTTTGTATAAAAGAAAAAAGCCTGCTTCTCCCTCAGATGAGAAGGTCCCACCCATTGGAGACACTAGTAATCGTTTTAATTCTTACCCCACTGGAATTTAACCGGCATGACCAGACTTCGTATTTTTACAGCTCACCTCCCTGTGAGGAATAGCGTGCTCATAAAAACCAGATGTCAGAACAGCACTGGATTCTGTAGTTATTTAAACACACCCGACCTGAATCATATGCATCTTACTAACATGACTGTCCCAACTGCATCAAGTTCTGTGCCTCGCCGTCCCTCCAAGTAACTCTGCCATACAGCACTGTTCTGTAGTCACATTTACTTGAAAAACTGTAAGTTCTTTCAGAAATCTCAACAGCCTCTTAAGTCTTTCGGTTTATTCTCCATGACTTTTACCTGTTTCCAGTCTTCTTCATTCTCCACAGTTTGGAATCCCTCACAATGGGAAGCTGGGAGGAAAGGAAAATCCCCTGCCACAGATTGTTCAGCCTGTTCAAGCAAAGCATCACCAAAAAGCCTACTGTAAGTCTATTTTGCAGTTAACTAGAACTAGTTTCATCTAGACTCACCTAACAGCAGTAACTAGGGAGTTACACCTCACTCATCTACTACATCCAGCTGTCAAGGCAAAGGACCGTCACCAGAATGACTGTATGAGACTCAATTCTTCAAGGACATCGTGATGATGGTAGGAAAAAAATCTGGCCATTACACGGGGAAGTACTCCCTCCCAACCTGCCTTTGTATACCACTTGTTCTAATGTGTTCTCTACATTTTCTTAACGTATGAAATCAGAGCTTAATGACAATAGTGAAGTTCTACCTAGAGGGGGTTATGCACCAGCATCTGTTGCTGCATTTTTCCAGCATCTCTGGAGTTTTCTGGGTATTATCTACAGAAACGCTTTGTCCCTGCGCTACCTTTTAAAGATGTTTCAAAACATTGCTCCTCAGTATGGTTAATTTAAAGCTCATTTTTCCAAGGAAGATGATTTTGAGGATTCTTGACTTGCTGCAGGCTTATTTAATGTCTCCCCTGGAGTATTTAGACAACTGAAAAGGAAAACGAAGCTAAAAAAAGAGGAAGTGAGAAATACCTTTTCCTTTTAATGTTCATATTTTTTTTTCTGCTCTTTCTGGAAGCAACAGGCAATTTTGTCGCCAGATATGTACTTACTTGTAGGCATCCTGCCACTTTCTCCTGGTTATTCTCTGACACAAAGATTGTGACAGGGAGCATACAGTAAGCCTTTGGCATCTCAGCTACCTACACTGCCATGGCACTACCCTACAGCACATGAAAGAACTACATCAGTGGAAGCCTACCCAATATTTATAGGAATTCCTGGAATTTTTCTTCTTCCAGAAACACATAATGCCACCCAGACTTTCCCAAGACCAGACTTGCAAGTACCTACATAAAAGGATACATACCTGCCTGACCACAGCATCTTCTTCTTTACAGGCTGCTCTGCAGGCATAACCCCATGAACGTTGCTTCAGAAAGGGATAAGTGATAGCCAAAAAGAGGTGTATTGGTTTTCCAGATCCATAACTATTGCCACGTTCAGGTGTCTCCAGGTCTTCTTTGCCCGAAGAAGGCTTTACAGACTTGTGACACTTTATCTCCGTCCTTGATGTCAGCCCTTTTCTAAATGTCCTATCCCGGTGCACGAACGGCAGTTTGCTCAGGGACAAAGGGGGGGAGGGCTATTTTTTAATGGCAATCTGTGCGTACTCCATCATCTGCACAGGTCCCAGGAACCTTTCCTTTCTGAGTCAGGCCTGAAGGATACCTGACAGCAATTCATTTTAACTCCTAAAGAATGCATATTGGTCTTCACCCATACAGCTGTCCCTAAAATGATTCTGAGTAACAGCTTGCTCCCTGGTAAATACTTGCATCCTTTTCGGTAGGACACAGTGCTTTTCTCGGTCCTCAAAACCAGCACCACATAGACACAGATCTCAGCAACCAAACATGCAGGAACAGAAGTCACCAAGAGAAGCCCTCACCTTTCCATCAGCAGTGTACGCGCAGTGCCCATTGCTATTTATCCATTATACTTCCTTGGACAGTCAAAATCAAAGATACCACAACGATTTTACTAAAGATGCTACCAGCTGGGGCTGTACAACCCAAAGTCTGTCTCTAAGTTGGCATTTTTTAGACTCAACAATGTCTGAAGAGGGGGGCAAGTTGCACAACTTCAAGATCTCAGTATGAATTTGTATCTTCCACAACATGCTTTAAAATCTGATCAAATAAAATTAAAATTAAATAAAAATACATAATTAAAAAAGCCCACACAACCATGAAAAGCCACACCACGTACTTAGATTTCTACTTCTCAATTTTACATCTCAAAAGTCACAAAATAATGCAGAGGAAATCCAACAAAATAAATAAAAGAAAAAATTGTCAAGAGAAAATATTCCACGTGGAATTTAAATTCCCTACAATACACAGCACAGCAAAGAAAACTAAGAATTTCTTAACCACACACTAAGTTCTCAAAAGCCCCAAATATATTCTCATTCAAAGCCTGTATGCCCTCTGGTTCTTCACTCTACTATATAATAAGTGATAACTTAATTGGGAAAGTAAAAGGTACATTTAAGAAACATATTTCTATAGTCCAGTCAGTCTTAAATATGCATGCAGTACTTACTACCCTGTTGTATTGGTCTACTACCACGATTTGTATGGTAAGTACAGAATGAAGTGTCCTATTAAACACAAAACGTAACAATTACTGGTCTAGGTAACACACGTGCACATGGAACTAAATTAACGTTGGGTCCGTTCCTTCAGATCGTGGCATCCCTCACACACACCACGAACACTTTGGTGCTCCCAGCCAGGCGCTGCAGCACCCCGCCATTCACGGGAGTCAGCCAGGGGAAGCTTGGCTGTTCCTCTCCTGGTGCTAGGAGCACAACGCAGCGCATTCCTTACCAAAGGAGCTGCAATGCCATTAATGTCATTCACCCACCCTGTAATGGTAGGATAGAGCCCTGATTTGCAAGATTATGCAAAATGCACGTAGAGGAACATTATTCTGGAGGGCTTATGCTAATTTTTTCCACTTGACGACTAAGTTAGGCATAAAATAAGCTTCACTAAATTAGTAACAAACAAGTAGCAAAACAAGTAAACAAAACACATCGCATACACATCTCTTACTTGCAGAATTAGATTTTTCTAAGAAAACTGCCTAATTAAGCCAATTTTTCCCAAGCGCTTTTTATGCAATTACTGCTCCCTGCAAACTTCAGCTTAGTATTCTCAATTGTTGCAGGATTTAAAAAAAAGCTAAAAAACTAACAGGCTATAATACTTTTTTTTTTTTTTTAGATAAAACCACCCCACATACAAAGTCCTTCCTTCTCACTTCCCATATGCTTGTTACCCTCCTATTCCCCAAGAGCAGCTTTTTCAGGCATTCTGCTAGCCTTGCAACAAGAGTCCTGCCATAAGCAGGGCTGCACCACTATAACACTATTTCAATCCAACCCATAAGGGTTTACATACTATATGTAGGAATGTACACAAACTATTTGTTTTATTTAACCTACACTTCAAGACCCTGTAAATATTCTGAGCTAAAATTAAAATTTGCTCTCGTTTTTATTTACCATGTACTCCAGTTGCACAGAATCAGGCTCACGAATTGCAGACAGCAAAAAACACACTAGCTCAAAGGAAAAAAAGAAAGAAAGTAAGAAAAAAAAGTAAAACCCTGTTGGTAAAAGCTGTTTCAACTGTCTGAATAAGGAAAAAGAAATAAATCTTTCTCCTGTTGTGAAAATAAACTTTCTCCGTTTGAATGTAAGCAATGTGAAAATCTTAACTTTCACTCCAGAAGGGCCCTTTGCAACAAACTTTTTTGTTTTTGAAGTATAATAAAATTCCAAGATAGACATTTTCAGATTCCAACACCATTTCCTTTCTAAAAGGCCATCTGAGGCAACATTAGGAAAGTTATTGGTGACATTCTGATATGGTATACAAGTACCTTTCAACAAATATGCGCCGCTCTTCCTTGAAAAAAGCCAACAAACTAACAAGAAGACACAGCTAAATCAAAACTAAGGGGAGAGATTTGGGTCTGCCTATCAGGCTTTTGTACGCCAGACATTCCAAAGCACGGCCGGCCGATCACACACCGGGTGACCATCAGTTAACGGGACCAGCCAGCCAACTCCAGGTTGTGCTGTAACGAAGTTAGCTCTCACGGAGCCCACACTGGAGAGCAATCACTAATTTTTAGGGTAAACACACACAGGAAATTTTCCATCTTTACAAAAAAGGGGACAAATATACTGCAAGGCAAGTGAATGTTATGGGTAAACTCTGGACTGCCAAATATGAACTACAGGCACAGGGCGAGGGTAAGATGGGAGTCTCTCCACTGTGCATCGGGATAAGGGAACGCCAAACCAAGGAATACCGATTAGACCTGACTTCTCACCCCTGCTCTGTAAGCACACACAGACCTCCAAATTAATGGCTGTTGCTTACATTAGTAGGTATTAAATAAACATTCATGTATAATAGGGAAATAATTTATCTTCCATATTTGTAACTTCAGTGTCTTCTCTTCCTTCAGTTCAAAAGAGAACTATTGTAGCAGGCAAATTAAACGGTAGGTAAAAGTCTGCTTTATCAGCAAGAGTCCAGTCACCAACATTTTTCCATGGAGCACATTAAAAATCAGAAAAAAATCTAGATTCAGGACTTACTTCCTCTCTTCAGCATTGTGAAATTATAAAAAGGAAACTGGACATTTGCATGGACCGCTGTCAAGCAACATAAAAGGTTTTCGTGGCAGCCATATCAAAACTCAGGAGAAATGCCTGTGTGAAGACTTGGAGCTACAAATGGCAGAGGGGTCTCCCAGTTACTATGGATAAAGTCAACAGCACAAGAGCCTCGCACTCAGCAAGAGGAGTATCAGGGCTGCTCGGGCTGGAAGGTTTGGCTGCTCCTCTGAACTTCCAGAAGTCATTGGTCAGCTGAGCCTTGGGGAGAAAAGTGAGGCTGCCAGGAAAAGCACTGACTTGAATCTATGCGTGGAAGATGAGTGTCCACTGAGACGCACTTACTGAGGGGAAGGCAGATCACAGGCAAACCCAAAACCAACTTCAATTTAGGCAGTTAAGGCGATCTGACAGCATCTCCCAACAAACTTAACATCAGCCCTTACGCTCCCAACTCGACCTCTGTGGAAAGCTCACCCTAAGCTGTAATGCACGTCAAAAACATGACCACCACCACCACCAAGAAAAGACCTTGGGGCTTGCAAGAGGAAGAGCCCTCCAGGAAAGTCATGAGAAGTTACTTCTTAAGGTAGAAGATGGGCAAATTATCTTTTAGGTGGAAGACCAACTGTGTATGTTTCTAACAGATACTGATACCTAAACTATACTGGTGCCCACTTTTCTCAATGATGAGTTTTACAATCGTTTTTTCCATCACGGACCTTCAGGTCCACTCCACCTCTTTGTTTGGAAGGTGTTGTTGAGCAGACCAAGCTCCCACTACCCAAGAAGCGTGCCTGCTTCCAAGGAACAGAGTTCAGACCCAGCATGCACGTGCTGTGCTACTTCAACCAGCTAAACATGCTCGGACACTTCACGACGCTAAGGTCATCTTTCACATCGCAGCATTCAGAGGCCAACCAAAGTTTAGGCATCTGGAAACCTTTGCCTGCTTTGCTGCATCAGCCCACGGCAACAACTGCCATTCAAAACATTTTAATCTTTACTTAGTGTAAAAAGGAAGAATAAGTATCTGAAGAAGAAATCATGTTGCATTTCACCAAAACCCCTTAGTCACTTTAATTATTACAGGGGAAAAAAAGTCTCATAAAGGCAAAAAGCTGTATATCATCACCTTTTCAGCAATAGTACAGATGGTAAAGCTATCCTGAAAAAGCAAATGGCTCTGAGATACTTTCTTTTTGGTAAAAGGAGTAAGAAACAACACAAAAAGAGGAGCAGCAACAGAAAATGCTGTTTGCGTCTGGTGATGATTCCTTCTTGCATATGAGACAAATACTAAGGGAAGTTTTATTAGCCAACCCCTTATCTGACCATTTTTTAAATCAGTAATATTCTGAGAAGAGCATTTGCTTGTAACCATCTGCTGGTCACTGCCACTGCCATGGAACAATAAGCACTAGATGCTTACTGGACAGAAAACAAGAAGAGAGGTAAAGAAGAAAACGGGGTTGGAAAGGAAAAAGGACAAAATAAAAGAGCAACCAGAGAGACAGAGCCTCTTCTCCACCTGGCTAAGGCAACACCATTTAGATCCCTCTGGATGGCCGAGGGTCTGCTCAGGCCCCAAACAACCAATGTCACAGGCAATGTAACTTTTACCAACGTCACCATCTCGGAAGGGTGACCTAACATCGATTCAGGCCCAGGCACTGCACACATTCTTTATTTGTAATGCTGAAGTTGGCTAGAAAAACGCTGTGTTTACTGATCCAGGTTCACTATCCTGACACCAATGGTAACTCATTAACAAACTCTTTATGAGAGGTTTTGCAAACATGACAGGCTCACAACATGCACCCAGAGTTTTGCCAGAAGAGGAGTTGCAGCTTATTAAGGATGCACTGGTGTACAAGACTGCAGAGAGAGTGTGCATATCGTGCAACCTTCACCATCACTTTTTTTTTAACCAATGTACTCTTCCTCTTTTTCACCTGTTTACTTACACCACTTTTCTTGTTTCCCCATGTTTCTTTTTTTATAGGAAGATGTCCGAAGTGCTAAATGCCCAAGCTTAGGCCATCATCAGCACATCTCACTAGCTCACTCTCCATCAGAAAAGTTTACCAATCTGACAGGTAACATTCGAGTCCTTTTAAAATGTGTTTTACCATGAGGACAACCTTATGACAACACCACACTGAAGTTCATTGTTAGTTCATGCACCTGCACTGCACATCAATGGTAGCAAAGAGAAAACCAAGGTTTGGAACTTCAGTGAGCAGCATCTCCCACCTGAACCAGTCCTTACACACTACCACTGACCACTAAATATGACATTTTCATGGCTTCATTCTTTTCACGTGTTGCAAAGCGTCTTGAAATGATTAGAACTCAATCTCCTACTGACAAATTTGTGAGATTTCCTGATCACATAGCACGCTATGCTCCAGTTTACAACAACTTTCACAGCTTTGTAATCTGTCGTTGTTAGTATTCCCTCCTATCTCAGCAAACAGGCTCAACGCTACAACTTTCTGTGTAGGGACTTGGAAATAAACACAAATGACATCTGCAAGTCAGCAGGTATTGTATACACTAAGGTACCTCTCCAGATTGCAGGGAGACATCTCTTTCACATTGAGCCAATATCTTAGTTATGAACCCTATCTTAATTATGAACCCCATTCTCTTCCCCACTGACTCTTGACTAAAAGACAGCCCAGATATAAGAGCTGTTGACATGTAAAATTAACAAACAAAAAGAGCAAGGTGCTGCATTCTGCACAATTTTATGTTTGACCAAAACACATTGCTTTGGCTATGCAAAAATAAACAAATTATTTCTACTTTTTCTATTTCTCTACCTTAATTTGTCACAAGCAAAGAAACAGTAATTTCTTTCCAAGTAGGAAACTGGCAATGCACAAACAAACACAAGGGTCTACTAAGCAACACCTACAACGATAACTTACCCAGATTTATTTTTTAATGCAGTCAACTCTAAGTTACAAAACAAACATTCCCTTTGTTTTATCAATACACCCTAGAGCCATGTGCCTCAATCTCAACAAGAGGCAAGACTAACAAGACCCCCAAGTATAAGCATACATTCCAAAGTAATTCAAAGGGGCTACTCACAAGTACACTGAAATTCCCTCTGAGCACTACGATGCAGTGCAGCAATGCTGCTTTCTGTACTATGAGTACAGCAGGTCTGACAGGAACGCAGACCTCTAAGCCTGCGATGACAAACCCAGATGTATGCATACTGGTACCAAACCCATCGCATGGCTATGATCATAACTGGAGAATCTAAAGAAGCCACAGTATGTCAATTACCTAACTTCTGACCCCTGCATTCTTCTAAATGATGAAACCAAAAATCCAGTGTTCATGCTAAACCTGTCCATTCCTACACTTACTCTTTCATCCACCAGCCAAGAAGCAGCTATTAGTTCATTTTTATGAGACAAAAAAAAAAAAAAAATCACAAGAGTGAACTGTGAAGTTTGCTGTCCTTCCACAGCTGGCAGCAGCAGGAAGGAGGTGGCCCAAGCCCTCGGGGTACAAACATTGTCTTCCAGGGGTTACAGGAAGTGTCAGAAGGGAAAGCAATTTAGTTTGGCCAAGGACATGATATCCAAGTGACACGTTTATGTAAGATTTGATTCCATGCTTATGAGTACATATCGATTAGACAAAGAGAGCCTTGTGCAATCGTTCGAAACCAGTGTCCCAAGCACAACAGTACAATAATCACTGGCAACGTTCTTCAGATTGAGTTCAAAGCCGTGGCGTTAGGGGGAAGGGGGCTCGAGCCGCCCTGCCCGCCTGTCCCTCATTTTTCCTTCACACGAGGCACCGGGCGGTGTGGCCGGGCCCGGGGCTGTTCCCGCGGGGCAGCCGCAGGCGGGCGGGGAGCGGCAGCGGGCGGGAGGCGAGGCCGGGCCGCGCTGCGGGACCCGCGCGGGGCCGGGAGCGGGAGCGGGAGCGGGGCCGTGCCCGGTGCATTGTGGGAGCGGCGCGGGGGAGCCCCGCAGCCCTCAGCGCTCAGCCCGCCGCCGGCCGCCCCGCGGAGCCCCCCCCGCAACTTCAGCGGCCGCAGGGCGCGCCGGGGGCGGGCGGCGGCGGCTCCGAGCCGCCCCCCCGGCCGAGCCGGGGCCCCGCGGAGCCCAGCGCGGCCGCTTCAGCACCGCGCTCCGGGACAGCGCCCGCGGCTCGCGGCTGCCGGCCCCGCGGCTCGCCCCCGGCCCTCCCCCGCGCGGCGCGGCGCAGGGGGCGCCTCCTCCCGCAGGCAGCGGCGCCGCCCCCGGCCCGCAGCGCCCGGCCGCGCCGCCCCGAGGCCTCGGCTCCCTGCGCAGCGCCGGCAGCGCGGCGGGAGAACGGGAGAACCCCCCCCGGCCCCGGCCCCGGCCCCGGCCCGGGCGCGGAGCCGCGGCCGCTCCCCCCCCCCTTCCCCCGGTGGCGGCGGCGCTACCTGTGAGGACGCCGACGCGGATCTGGTGGTCGTGGTTGGTCAGGACCATGCCCTCGGCCGCCATGTTGCCCGGCGCAGCCACCGCACTGACGGGCGGGCGGGCGGCCGCCGGGGGGAGGGGGCGCGCGCGCGGCACCGGCGCGAGCGCAGAGAGGGGGCGGGGCGGGGCCGCGGAGGGAGGGGCGGGGACAGCGCCGGCACCGCGCGCGCGGGGCAGGGGCGGAGGGAGGGGAAGGAGGGGAGGGAGCGGCGCCCAGGCAGCAACAATCGAGCGCCGAGCGCGGCGGGGAGGGGAGGGGAGAGGAGGGGAGAGGGAGGGGCCGGGCTGGGCCGTGCTGCAGCCAAAGCAAAGCCCGCCCGGCTCCGGCGGGTCTGAAATGAGCCCAAGCACAAGCGGGAGGCGCGAGGTTTCGCGGCTTCCTGCAGGGCAGCCTCACGCCCTGCACTAAAGCAGCAGAGTCCGTGCAGCCGCTGGGTTTGTCGCTCCCCCGGGCAGTAGGGAGAGGGGCAGGGTTAAGGCTCCACGGGCAGCACTCCCGTGTAGTACTGCCCGTGGGATGCGTGGGGGTGTTTCTGTGTGGAAACCTATGGGAGGTTGGATTAAGGCAATGGCATGGTCCGAGCTTACAGATGTGGCACAAGGCTGACCAAGCAGAAGCTGAAAGCAATGCGAGTGCTTTCTGTTACTGTGTATGAGAGTCCTTGTCAGTCGGACTGTCAGTATTATGGCACACCCACAGTCACTCACGAGAAGGCTGTGAACAGGCTGATTTTCTGCAGCCAAGTTTTCATCTGAATAAGGAAACGAGTTTGCCTGCGAAAGAAGCCTTTTTACTACAGGTAGGCAGATGTTCTGGGACATGTTCTGGGTCATAGCAGGGCTCATGTTGGCTGTCCAGAGAAAAAAACAACTTTTCCTCATCAAAGCCAATGTGCAGCTGGTGGTCACGTTTTGCCCTGGTCAACTATAGCGCAACTTGGTAACCTCTCTGGAAATATTTGACGTTACTTTGTCTGCCAGTTGTTAATGACCAATCTCTGCCCATTACCAAAGCACCGCCCTTTCATTAAGCCGTCTCTTTCAGCCACGTTTGTTCCATGTCTACTGGCTGACACAGCAGGCTTTCTTATTTTATCACAAACACCATAGGGTGGCATATTTTGATGACTTGTTTGGATGAAACGGTTTGACTGTGCAAGACAAACCGTTCTGTTACATATAGAAATCATGAAACAAAAGCAGAGGCCAGTATGATGCCATTTTCTTCTGTTGATTCAAGTGTGGGCAATGATACCTTACGAGCTGACTGAAAGTTATCAGAGCAAGATGCTCAATATTTAGAATAGATGTACAATATTTCTGCCCAGAGAAGCTGTGGATGTCCCATCCCTGGAGGTGTTCAAGGCCAGGTTGGATGGGGCTTGGAGCAACCTGGTCTGATGGGTGTCAGCCCTGTTCAGGGCAGGGTGGTTGGAACTGGTTTGGAACCCAACCCGTTCTATGATTCAATGGTTTCTCTCATTTTATTGTCAGACAGGTTTTGGGCTTCACTGGATTTGGTTTGGTTTGGTTATGTTTTGGTTTGGTTTGCTCCTCAAATTTAATTTCTTAACACTTATTATTTTCCATTTTGACTTGGTTGGCTAGCTGGATCAGCAGTGGGACACAGCTACTCGACTGTATGCCATTGGTACAGATCCAGCTGAAGTCATGAAACGCTGGCTTAATGAATCATTAATGGAATTCAGAACACTTTATTTCTATGCCACTGGTGCAAATCCAAGCAAGGTCAAGAGACTAGCTGGCTCAGTGGTTCAATAATAGGAAACAGACTTCTAGTCAAGCTTATTGATGCCAGTCTACAAAGAGTTGGGAAACTAAGTTTTGAGACAGTAAAATATGAAGCTTTTTCAATCTTTAAAGTCAGTCTATTATACATGATTACTTTCTGATGTGCTTTAATAGCCTGTATTGATCTATATTGTTTTAAAGGATATGTTTTCTCTATATCCACTGATACAGCACAATGTTCATCACTCTAAAAGAAGAAGGTACAAGAGATGATCTCTCCAAACAATGCCTTCCCTTAGGCATGTATCTGGGGGAAAAGACGGGATATGCATCGCATTTAAGCTATGTAAGACTAGCAAACTATCTGTACGCCTTCACAGACCATGCTGCCATGTCCGTGAGTCATCCTTGCAACACCCTCCTTGCCAGAGGCCTCCTGTAAACTTTATAGGTTTATACCCCCGGCAGGAGCAGGAGCCCAGCTCCAGCAACTGTCCCAACCATTGGTGGGAGGGAAAGCGCGTGGTTCACATAGGGTAAATGTGCAGTACTCCTTGTGCTTCATGCAGGCTTGCAAGGTCAGATTTAGCTATTTAGAAGAGACTCCCCATGTCTGCCTGTGAGATTACAAAATGAGAGAAGCTGCTAACTCTTCCACTTGGTGACAAACTACATCACAACACAGCTCATGCCTATTTGCCATATGTGCATTTTCAGCAATGACAGGCATGTGGAAAACTCCTAAGGAAATGTGGCCCATGCAGACATCCTTGCCTCTAGCCTCCTTCTCTCACTGCCTCCTCCTACTCAGCTACCTGTTGTGGTGCAACTTTTGAAATGGCACCATATGTTATGGATGCAACCTCATGTATATTCTCAGAAACAACAGCATCTGGAAGACTGAAGTTTACTGAGCTTATATGGTATCATTTTGATGGCTTCGTGGTAGTGATAACCATGTAAGTCCTCTCCAATCCAGTTGCCATTCAGCACTTTTTTTTCTCTCTCATACTCTAGTCAGGCTATAAAAGCCAAAGTTCTTCCCTCCCCACCATCCTGCCCAGGACCAAGGGTATAATAAAACCGTATCTAGTTATTTAACACAAAAAGTAGATCTATCCAGCCTGTATCATCTGTGATTTCAGATGTTGTTTTTTCACAGCTCAGTTGAAGAAAAAATGTTTCTTTCTCTCTAAGCCTTTGGAGATGAATATTCTGTAGGTCTCTGTCCATGGCATGTTGGCACTGTGTGATCGCGCTGCATTAGGCATACTTCTGTCCAGATTTTCCCAGACAAAATTCAAGAAGTGCCAAGCAGAGAGGTCCCAAACTGAAGTATATTCACAGCTTGGTACCAAGGGTTTGAACCTATCAATCAAGAGCAGTGGAAGTCCTAAAAATCTTGTAGAAAGGCTTACTTTTTGTGGTTGTCCCTCATTCTTTGAGCTGGTCCTACCACGAGTGTTAATTCTCTGAATCACCCTAAAGAAGATACACTTGGTATTTAGCTGCAGTTCTTCTAACCTCACAAAGTAGGACCTTCTTGAAGGACAGTACATTAAGCAAGGACTTCCACTACCAAGAACTTGAAAATGGTGCCAGCCAAAGGTAATCTTTTATGACTTTTGCAGGGATAATAAGAAGCCCAACACGCCCCAGTACCAATTCTTCTGGGCCACTGCAGTCCTTACTGGCAACTTTCCAACAAACAACCTGTCTAAGAGCAGAACCAAGGTCTTTCGGAGAGGTACGCGATACATGTGGCGTGACTACAAATGCAGTTCAGTTGATTCACTACTAGTATGGGTGCCTAACAAAAATAAATGAATCTTAGTGTGACTCCACATGAGTGGTGTTGACACATTCAATTGTCTGTGCTTCATTTGCTGCAAAACAGTATCTATTTTAGAGAAGCAGTTGATGAGTTTAGCATACACAAAGAGTAGACAGATTTAAAAGATACCGTACTGGAACATTCTATTTTTGAAATTTCACTTTGACAAAACTGCCTCATTAAGAACTTGGGTATGAAAAGATGGAAAATTTTTTTGGATCTCATGCAAAGTAAATTCAGAATTCTGATGAGCTGAATCAGTTCTTTCCATACATTATTTTCCTTTATCTGTGTTTCCCTTTGTTTCTGCATAAAAGATGAAATAAAAAATTATGAAACCTTGGTTTTGATTAATGAGCAAGACACTCCAAACTAAATAAGGCAGAAAGAGGAAGGTAAGTATTTTGAATCCACAGCTAAATTATAATATTTCAGAATGAACTAGCCACAAATGATCATTACATGTTGTGGCCAAAATTGAACAAATGACAGCTTGCTTTTGCATGGAACTCTATCCCGTTGATTGCTTTGATTTTATACAAGCGTTAAAAATACTACAACAGATCCTTTAAGGAAGGGAGGATATTATGTGGAGAAGGGCAGCTATAACCTCCTGAAGGGAGACTGAAGGCAAATTCTCCAACATTCATTGAAAAATACTGTGTTTGAGCTCTGGATTACATGCTAGTGGTTTTGAACGAGTTCCTTAGCCTTCAGGCATATGCAACTATATCAACAACTTAAATTCAGGCAAAAAGCAAATAGCAATGCCTTCTGAAGAAATACTTTTGTTGTTATCTACGGACTATGTTATTAAAATCAATAGTGCATAGTATGTTTCATGCTTAGTGACCGGGTGAGACCGTTTTGGCTCTATTCATTTTCTGTAAGTTTGCTTGGTTTTCCACTCCTCAAAAATAAAATCCCTACCTTATTTACTGTTTCTGCTTATACATCTTTGCATTCTAGCTCAGTATATGAGGTTTGCCACCTGAGTACATAGAAGATTACCAAACAGTCCAAATAACACAGCACTTTTATGAACTATTATTTGTAGTCAAATGCAGGAAGATTGTAATGCATGTTACCTGAGTATTATTGGGGCTTTATATATTTTCTGTTCTAGACAAGGCTAAAATTTGCTGGATACATTTTCTGTTAGCTTTAGTCTTGCTCCTGAACACTTTCTTAACTAAGTTTCATCTCAGATGTTTCTTTAACTTCTAATGTAGTCAGACTGGTTAAAAAACAAAACAAAAAACACTCTACATCTTCCACAGTTAATCAAATTTCAAGCAGAAAAGCACATAGGAAAAAAAAATATTTTTGGTAACAGACCTTTCTTTTCATCTTTTCATTTCTGTGGCACTCTTTAGTCCTGTGGCTTTACTTCCATCTGTCCTACTGCACTGCCTGTTTAAAATGCTAATCTAGCTGCTGTTGCCACAGTATCCAAGTATATCACAATCAATCTATTTATCCTGATGTCTGCAAGATAAGGCACTGCTGCTCTTGTTTATAGAGAGAAGGGTAACACACCTACTTGGGTTGCATTACAAGGGCCTTGCTGACAAATGCTGTGGTATCATGGTTTCTTGATCCAGGACCTGTCACAGTCTCCTTGGCTCCCGCAGAAGCAGCATATGGGCCTGCGCTTGGGTCACACCTCAACAGAAAAAGAAACCTGGACAGGACATTCAGCTGGGACCTGCAAGTTTGAAAGTGCTGCAGATCTCCAGTCGAATATGGGCCTGAAATCTGAATTTAAATCTATACCTCTTGGAGTGCTAGGCAGCAAGCTGTCAGCTGTTCTGAAGGGGTTATGGCTTTCTAGTTGCTCTTGTTTACAGTTTACTTTGAGTAAATAATAGCATGACTGACTATTTGCAGTGTTAAGGAACTCACTTGGGGAAAGGGAGAGCAGAGTTCTAGTCCAAAATTTAACCAGCATTTATCCTAAAACTGGAACAGGGACTGGAAATGAACTATGCCCAGATCCTTGCTTCTAAGTTAGACAGTCACATTCATGATCTAAATTATTTTTTTTCTATTTCTTCCTCCTCCTTTCTCTCTCTCTCCCTCTCAAATGAATTATTTTCTTCCTTTTTCTTACTCCACCTGTCAGTACTGCAGTTTATGCTTAAAACCATTTAAGTAAATTTACATTAAATCTTATTGACATTAATTAAGACAATTACATAGATGAAGCTAAGCATTTTGGTTGTTTTCTAGCCAAACAGAAAAGGTTTCAGAATGTTATTGGACCAATGCAAAAGTAAAATAAATACTGAAAACATATTTTGTACTGAACAGTGCATTCAGTTCAACCTCAAATGAAGTATCTCTGGTTTTCACTTAGATCTTATTTGATTGACTTTTATTAAGTCGTACACAATTTCCAAAGAGAAAAGAATTGTGCTGAAAAGAAAAATGAAAATGTCTTTTGAAAATGTCAGCATTTCAGATCCTACACTACTGGACCTAGGAGAGTGGCTACACAATTGCAGGTGCAGCTCCAGCGGAGATGCATCACTGCAGCCAAAAGGGGGACATTTTGCTCCTCAGCCTTCCTGCTCCACTCCTCCTGCGCCCTCACCCTTTCCACACCTGATCCTTGCTCCTTTCTGGCGCTCTGCTCCTAGGCTCCTCCATCAGCCAACGTATTTCACTGCTATGGCAGGAAGCTGTGAAGGATTTTAATACAGTCTGGCAGGAAACTAACTCACAGATGGGTCTGAGGAGTGCCAGAGACAGCACAGTAATTAGCGTGAATGGAAGGCAGGGGTCAGTGGAAACTTGGAAAGGTGGGACAGGACCTGCCTCTTTTGTCTGTTTTGTTGGCTCGCCACACCTCATGGAATGGCATCTGAAAAGATGCCAATTTGGGGAAAAAAAGTGGTATTTCTGACTACACCAGTAGTTCGCCTGGTCAAATTCTTGTTCCTTTGAGCCAGTTGTATTAGAAAATCAAGGATTAGAATTAACACTTCTTCCAAACCTTGTTTCATATTTAACTGCAATATTTCTATGTCTCCTCTCCTATTTGACATTTTCAAATCTCTTCCTCAAGAAATGCAGCCTGTGACCAACCATTCATTCACAAAGCCCGTTGCCACTACGTCTGGGCTCTGCTAACACTTTGAGAACTGCAGTTGCTACGTCTGATGGCAAACACTTTCTTTTCAACTACTGTAAAGTGGGCCCTTGTTATTAATGCAATCTGTATTCAGGATGACATCCCAAATTAAATTTCCTTCTGAACGTATTCATCAAGGGTATATTTCCAGGAAGGAAAGACTATTGCTGCATGCATCTATTACCATTATCTCCAATACCTCTCTCCAACACATACATATTTCTCCCACTGTCTCCTTTCCCCCTGGTGACAAATCAATTCATATGATGGGAAAAGGTCATCCTAGCCCACATGATAAAGCAGAGGCTCTATGTCAAAACCGCAGCTGGGACTGATCCTGTTAGTGCTGTTCCTGTGCACAGCACATGCTGGGGCTGTAAAACAAGTCCAGCTACACCTCACATGAGAGTTCACAGCATAAAAGAGGACTGTTGTGCTGCATGTACAAGAGATAAAGGTCTAGCAGCTGAAAGTCATGAGAAAGGGCTCAGCTGTGTGAGTCCTGTATTGGCAGTCCTGAGGCCATCGCATGTATGTGCAACCACAGGCTTTTCTAGAGATACAGCATTCCAGCCCAGTGGTACCCAGCACATCAGAAAAAAAGGACACTTAAAGACAGAACAAAAATAATGTAGAAGCAAGTGAGTGTCTGAACTGTTCTGGATAGTATGCAGAAAATATTAGCTAATGGGCTGCACTTTCTCAGACTTCCACAGAACAGATTGCTCTTCATCATCATATGCTTTCTGTAAAAAGGAGGTGATTTCTTGGGGAAAAAATGTAATAATTAAGGATTTTATGTTATTTAAGTATTTCCAAATTTATTTTTTAAATCCTGGCTAAGTAGGCAGATTGCTTCCTTGCCAAAAAGGAAGCCATTTGCAAAGGAAGAATATAGGAGACTCAGGACTTAAAAAGCCAACCTTGATAAAGATTTGTGGAAAATCTTTTTATCAGTATTTTTTAGATCGAGTAAGTCAGCTACTGGGCATATATGTAACTGTACAGATTGGCTTTTGAAATAATGGGAGCACATCTGTATCTGTACTAGAGCCATTATACCATAGAATAAGTTCTACTTCCACATGAAGTTGTGTCACTAACTTCAGGTGTTTCCTTGAAATACTACCTACTTGAATATTTTTAAATTAGCTTTTGTGAAGAATAATACTGAATAAGTGCAGTGTATAAGTTCAGTAGGAACTCTCTTTGGAAATTAACTCAATGATTAAAGAACCCAACTCCGGTGACACTGCTAAACATGCTAACTGCCATCACTGTTTTACCTGTCCCTGAAACAGGCTTTTAAGTTTTCCACCTCGGCTTTATGCTTCAAGAAATGCCACAGGTGACTAGCACGCTCCTGTTTTTTTCCACTTGCAATCTTATCTTGATTTTAGATTTTTTAATTATTGACTTTGTTTTTTTATGTTATTTCTTTTGGCACCCTGAGATCCTTCTAGGTAACTGATCAAACCACTTGTACCCTGTACGGGAAGGTCATGCAATTCTTTATTTGCTGAAATACAATCACAGTGCAAAGCGTTTCTGAAAGAGCTGACTGTTCCCAATCAATCTCTGTTGGTCTTTTGTGCTGACAAAGATTGAACTCCACATATTGTTACACTCGATTGTAAATCTTACCAATCTTTTCTTCTCTTGACTGAATACACAAACTCAGCTTCACTATAGGAAAGGATAACCCCTGCTTTCAATGGGGCTTTTACACCGTCAGCCCAGGCAAGATGGGCATCTTCTGAGACATTTACAATCTAAAGGAACTTATTGAGCTGTCAACTGCCTTGAGCCAAGGGATCTTTCAGTCAAAGCACAGAAACACACAGCTGATCAGGGTCTGTCTTTCTCTACACTCAGAAATATTCCATTTTATATCTATCAGTATAGTTAAAGTAATCCACCCTCATGGAATGCTTGAGTGCACACTAGTAGAGAAGTGTTGACAGCAGTTTAGCTTATTTGCATTAAAGAAAAGGAATTAAGCATGTTGATGAAAGCACCTTGTTACAAATGTATGGGGGATGGATTCCATGTAATAATTTTAATTTAAATATAGCATTGCTTAGATCCAGCTGTAACAATTACCGAAGCTTGGAACTGTATATACAGTAGCCTCTGAATACAATTACACTTCCCACAGTCAAAGGATCCGGAACAAACACATTGCATATATACATTTTTTGTTACCCCTCCCTATATGGTACTTGTAGCCACCTGTATTTTACCATTCCCTTGGGGTCTACCATTCTCTTCAGTCTAACCGAATTGGTGAGGCTGTATGGTGCTGCATGGTCAGGCAAGGGCTCGCAACTACTCTGTAAAAAGGACTGTTTGTCTAGACAGTAACATACTGATTTGATGTATATTCAGTGGCTGCTGCTCTTTTACAGAATTACTTGAGTGAGAGAACAAGATAATTGGTATTTTTTCCATCAGTATTCCAGTAGCTCTGTTTAGAATAAATGGCATTATGATATTCTTGAACAAACTTGAGATCAGTGCGTAAAATATATAACTTAGCAGCACAAATACACTTTTATCAAACTCATAATATTGACTACACCGTTAACTTTGCCTCAGTAAAACATACTACAGACAAGTAATGACAAATTGTTATTGACAATACAGCTCTTGTATGCTGTTAACTGTTGTTAACTTGATTTCTTATTTAAACATGTAATTTTTTCAATATATAGCTTTTTAGTACACAACACATTAGTACTAAAAGCACCTTTCTAAATAGTTTACTACATTGTTTCTCTGAAATCTAAGAAACTATAGTGTTATTATCAATTTCTATTTTGGGTAAAAACAATGTATTAGAATACGCATGTATTACGGAAGTAATGCATTTCCTTATTTCTCAACAGCAAAAGGTGCAGCCTATCTTCCAGCTTTGGCCCTGCATTGTCAAACCACTCACTTTGTAGCTGTAGTCTGCTTCTTCCAGATAGCTTCTCATTACAGTATTAGAACCCCAAAACTCAATCTAGCAGTTAAGACTGCTAAAGAAAGACAGCTCCTTCATTTCATTTCCATCTTGGACATGGTCCTTATTTTCTAAAAGAGCTTTGAAGAGGCTCTATTTAATGTGAAAATTACCTAATTGCCAAACTGCTGCAGATTCTGAGTTGTCATCACAAAAAATTCCCTTAGATTCCCATTCACCTAGCATTGCATTTTTTATGTCCACAGCTTACGACACAAGAACTTTAGGGTCCTAAATTTGCTTCCCACAAACAAACTTGTCAGGCTAAGCTTGGCAGCTACTTAGAAAGTATTTTTTCATGTAACTGACCTTTCTAAGTTTGTCATAGCTGGCAAATAAACTTGTTCTGGGAGCATGGTATCCTTTTATTTCATTGCTGTTCTTAGCAATGTTACTTTTATTGCTCTACTCAGATTTCATGTATCGTTAACTTCAAGGGTGACATTAACTTGAGTAGGAAACCAGATGTTTTTCTCCCAACTGTAACTAAAATACTGTCTTACAATTTTATATGACAACATTTTCATGAAATATGGAATATTATGTAAGGGCTCAAATCACATCTTCAACTAAAAGCGTCTCTGTGTATATGTAGACAAGTCTGAAAATGTGTGTGCAAAATGTTTTGTTTTGTTTTAATTTCTGTTGCTGCTTATTGTACAAATATTGAACTCAAGGAACAAGGAGTCATGGTCAAAATTTCCACTGTTACTAATTTTTATGCAGGCTGCTCACCCACATAAATGACACTAAGAGATGCTGAGCATCTGCCTATAAAATGTATAAATGCATTTTTGGCTTTGCAGCTCCCAGTATCAGTTGACATATTTTGAAACTGTGAGTTGCCCAAAATCGCATAATATTTTACAGCAGGAAACAGGGTAACCATTCTGATTTTATGATGTCCATGACATGATTCTGTGATTCTATCATTTGTTTCAGCTGTTTAGACAATGTTGTTTGCCCATTTTAGTTGAGCAGGTATTCTCTAGGTACTTTTAGCACAGAATTTTCTACAGGTCTTTTTCTGAGATGTATTAATCGCTCTTTGTAGTAGGTTGGTTGAGTAGAGAGTTTTCATAGAATAGAACCATAGAATCATTTATATTAGAAAAGACCTCTAACTGGGAAACTTTCTGCAGATGCATTGGAATTTTGTTCTTTCCACCACTAAATAAAGCTTGTTAACCTATTGCTTTGAATACAGTGTTTAAATATAGCCAGGTAGTATGTATTTGTTTTACTTACAGTCCCACCTCACTATTTGAAAATACACTTTTCTTAAATATGACCTGAGTGTAATTCTTTCTGGTACCTGGTTTTGGAAGAGATTGCTTGCCGTTCATCTGCTGTGTATGTGTTTCAGGAGAATATCTTCATATGTCCAGAACTGCTTTTCTGTCTCCAGTGGTCAGCCTCAAGTGTAACATAGGAAGCTGCTAAGCATAGAAAAACATCTGTTTAGTAGGTGAGACCTCTGAAGGATTTTCAGCTTAGTTTTGTAGAAGGAAACTGAATTTATTTATTTATTTATTTATTCATGTTGCTGTCATAGTGCTAGGAATAAGGAAGGTAGTCTGTCAAGCAGAATAAAAAATGTTATTTCCTTGCTGTATCATCAAATAAGATGAGCCTCTAGAGAGGCTCAGATAAGGGATCCTCTAAAATCCATTTCATATACTGATAAAAAGTGTAATTAATACTAGAATTAAAGTAAAGTTTTAAAAGCTGTTGCTTTACCTGCCAGAGCAGGTTCTGGTGAGGGCAAATGCTGTGTGGCATCTTGAGTTTCAGCCATCATTAAGTGTTGGAGATATTGATGGCATTTTGCCATCAACTTGTGTTAAATTCATACAACAGTATTATTCATTGCGGAGTGAATTTTTGTAATGACAGGTTGAAATTTGCAACAGTTTTGACGTACTTTTGAGCCTTTCACTATGGAGTGCTTTTAAGAAAGCTCCAAGTCTTGGTAGATACGTCAGTGATTCTGTTACACAGTGGGGAGCATACTGCCATAGGGTGTGTGGCCGTACTGCAGCCAAGCTGCCTGATTACACCAATAACTCACTCACAGTCAAGAGTATTTCAAACAACGTTTTCTTTTTCATGTCTAATAAATTTCACTTGCTTCCAATCAACCGTATGGCCAAAGTGGATGTTCCTGCTTCTTTCACCTCTCACATCCCCTCAGCTCTAGCAATTGTATATCCACAGGGAGCATCCAGATCACTGATCTGAGCTAATGGAGTAATAACATTTTTCTTGTGGTGGTTCAATATTCTGTTGTATCAATGAGTTGATCTAATTAATGTCTGCAGTCATTAGGAGAGGAGTGGGCAGAGAGAAAGAAAAGGGTGTTGGGAAGGGAGGAAGGATAGGCTTGGCCCCTTTACTGACAGCATAATGTGAAACTTTACCTCTAATTAAACCTCGTGACAGTGGTGTTATTTTTAAACTTAGCACTGTGAGTGAATTATCACTGTAATGTGAAACTGCACTGTTGCTGTGTCCTCCCAGACATACCATTCCTGTGACCCTTTTTTTTTTAATCCCCTTCTCTCATAAGTGCTCCCCTTAACTTTGTTATGGGCCTTCTAATTTACTTCTATTATGACTTCCAAACTCTAACTCCCTTTTGACTCAACAGACTCTATAAATGGAGAATCCTTGCAAGTGCTTGGCCTCTTTACTTTCCCTCCCTAAAATGAGATTCTTTACACCTTTGAGCAGAACAGTCACCACCTGCCTTCCTACACCAGTATGCTCACCTCAGGGAACTAGAAATCTGTACTCCACCCTTCTCTGTCTTAGAACCACTTGATGGCTGAGCTTGGAAGAGATCTCTGGAGATTATCTTGTCTAAATTCCCTGCCCAAAACAAGGCCAGCTAAGGCAGGTTGCTAAGGAGTGTATCTGGTCAGGTTTTGAGTATCTCCAAGGATGGAGACCTCTCTGGGCAATCTGTGCCAATCACCCTTAAAGTAAAGTAGAGTCACAAGCACGACGAAGATAATCTTGAGGCAAACAGGTACTATAAATACCCACAAGTTACGTGTTTACATGATATGCAAACAGCAGCAATTAGCCGTTCTTTGTCTGAGATCTCAGCCATTTCTCACAAAAATTGTTCACTAAATGCATTGTCAAATATATTATACATAAGATCTAGAGACTTTTTTTGGCAAGAAAGTTTTCTGCATAATAAACAATTCAACAGAACTTTGCAAATAGATATAAATATGCTTGGTCTCAGGGAAAGTGTGTCTGATATGCATACGCTGTATAGAATCAGGAAAACTTTCATGAATAATCCGACCGATCTCAACATAGCAAATCATATAAATAGATGCTATTCAGTTTTAGTGAAGGCTGTAGAGCAGCAGAGATGTCAGCTATGTTTGTTTCATCACAAATATTGTGATATTTGATATTTGATTAGATTCCCAGCTCCTGAAAACAGAATCTCAGTTTTACTTCCAGCTTTCTTGGCTGGAAAAAAAAATGAAAAGGTGAAATGACATTTTGAAAACAAAAGTCAGAAACAGCTTCATTTTCTCTCCAAGGTGTCTAAGCCAAACTATTTTTGAGATCTTGATTTCTCAGTTTTGAAATATTCAGACTAGTACTACTGGAATCAGGCTGAGAGGTTACCTCTGCACAGTTCTGTAGGACCATCCACAATGCCACTTTTGTGGCCAAATTCTCCGATCCCAGGCAGCAACACAGGAGCACTTTAACTGCTATAATGTATAATCTACAGTATCTGTGCTTTAGAGCGCACACTTTTTGTAAGGTGACCTGCCACATGCATTTCTATGAATAGAGGTTGTTGTCAGGGCTTACCAGAGCAACTCTTGCAGCCAGCAGGCGAAACTGTGTTACAAAACCTAAAGAAAAAAATGGCAGAGCCAATACCATCAGTCAGGGCAGTGGAATGGCAGGATGTGATTCTGAGGAGGGAGCTGAGTTCCTCACCTTGGGCTCACAGTAGACCAGAAAGTGGTCTTTGAACAGACCTTTAACTGTGCTCCCCCCTCCAGTGATGTAAATCTCAGTGCTGGGATTAGAGCCCCAGGAAGAAGTAAACTGAGACATGCAGTAAGAATGGATCTTACTGGTGTTGGCACAGTTATCTGAGGATGTCTGAGGAGAATTCTCCCCGCAGCACTAGCTGACCTGGGTACATGGCAGTCTTGGGTTGAGTGTACGTGAACAGTCAAGGTGATGGTTCGCAGGAAGAAAAATCTAGGAGACGTGGTAAGACTGGTGCTCAGAGGCTGCCAACATAATTTAAAGTGAGGCTGAAAGCAAAATAAACTCATTGTTCCTTAAAGCTGCACTTAGCATTTTAAGGATGAAGACAATCACAGCATAGAGGATCTGTTTCTACAGTTGCAGCAGTAACACACAAGAAGTAATTTTATAAGTTATCCCTTGCCTTCCTTGTGCTCTGCCTGTTTTTAGCATACATGGTTTTACAGATGTAGGCATCCATTTGGCACAGTTAAGGAAGAAGATGTATACAAGAATTCATCTGTCATGGATTCCTTCAAGGATTTTGACAGATTTTTCTTTGTTAAGAAAGCCCCTTATTAACCATGTTAGACAAAACTGTATCGATGCTTTTTAGCAGTGATTAAACCATGCTTGTCAGATAAGAAAAGCTTCTTTAAGTGATGCGGCACAGGTCATTGTGCCTATAGTTTACAGACAGAAACAGATTAGGCTATCAATCCAGTGCTTTCTCCATCTTTACAAGAGGAATTTGTAACAAGTCTCGGGCATGGAGAACTGTTTGCTGTACAAAGAAGTAGAGCCTCCTGCAGCCAGAAAGCAGGAACCTGCGAGCAGCGCGGGGTACCCCCTGTGCCAGCCTGCACAGTGAGCTGCCTGCCCCAGGGACCAGGCTCCGGCTCTGCAGGAAAAAGCTCGGTGATCTGAAAGAAACAGCTCTTGTGAAAGAAGGAGAATTTATTTACGTGTTGCTTTATCTGGAATTCAGGCAAGCTCTCAAGTATTCTTTACATTAACATAGCAGACATCACCATCTACTTCTAAAATGCAGTAGGGGGTGAACATACACCAGAAGCGTTTCCCTCTGCCATACCACTGGGCTCAGTGCTCACTCCCATCTGCACTGCTTTTTACCATCCTCTGTGATGCAGAAACGGGGGGATAGCCAGGACTGTCAGGGCCTTGTCTTGGAAAGTGGGAGTTGGTTACCTACATACTCTCCAGCTGAGGAGGGAATAAAACTCCTACTTCTTCAGTGAGTGTTTTAGTCACTAATTATATAAAACGTGAGCACTTCATTACTGTTTTGGGTGAAGGTACAATGGGCCAATCCTCTGAATGCATATGATGTATACTGTAGGCATAATATAGACTCCCTGCAAAAGACTCCTTGGGGACATAAGTGATGCTTTGCCTGGTTTCTCAACTGTAACAGGTTAAGTTGAGAACTAGATGAGTGGTTATTGGAGTGGGAGCAGTTCTGGGCATGCCAAAAAGCAGAACTATGGATGCTGGAGGAATGATCAAAATATAAAGAAGGCACCTGGGCTGCTGCAGCACTGGGCAGTTGTATGCTGTAATTTTCAGCTTAGGTGATTAAGTCCATCTGTCATAGATGCCTTGATTTCTTTTCTTGATCTGTCTTTGAATCCTTATTTAATACATTTTATCTCCTAAATGTAATGTTGACTTTCCAGCTGAAAAAAAAAACAGTTCTGTTTATTTCATGTGTGAGATGGCTGTTGCACTTCACAAAGAGATGAACTGCATTTTGCTTCTGCAATACTAACTGCAATTAACAGTTGAATCCAGAACAATCAATTCATTGAACTGGAACTAATTACATGTCACTTAACAAAATTACTTGAAAACCCTAGAACAGGATTTTTAAAGGAACTTCCTGTAAAAATAACATTTGTCAGCTGACCAACAAGAATTGTAGATCAAGGCCTCTTCTACAAAAGTCTCCAAATTCAGTGGCTGAGGTCTCGTGTTAATCGTCCCCTCTTGAAATGAAAAAAACACTTTGTGATAAAAGTAACTTGGGAGAGGGTCAGGATGATAATTTAAAAATGTTTGTTTGTTTTAATAGTAGTGTCTCTGAGTTCCCAACCTTTACAGTCTCTGATTTCTCTCTATTACTGCTGCTACCAATACCTTCCATTTCTATAGTACCTACAGTCCTAAAGAACAAGAAGAGGTGGCGGGACAGCATGGGCAGCAGTACAGGTAAGAGATCACTAGGAAAACCATTTCCTTTCTTTACATTCCAATCACAAAGTACACAAGGATAAATATCCATATGGAAAAGTTGTGCCAGAAAGTAGTGATTCCTCTGAACGGACAGAAATATTTTGCCCTTTAAAGCAAATCAGATTAACGTTATCTTCATATTTCATTTCCTTAATTCATTTCTTGTGCTCCTATCTATAACTTTCTTCCAAGTAAATCTTTTTTTCTGCTTCCCTTCAAACTCCTGTCCCTGGAATCTGGTGACTGGCCACCACTAACGTTTCTTGCTCTGCTGTTAGCTGTGATTGCATTTTCTTTCCCTTCTAATATTAAATTATCCCTTACCAGAGGATTTCTCTAATTTATATACCTAATCCCTTCTTATAAATCTATTTCTGACTGTTTAATGTTATAGAAGACATTTGCTAAACATACATTTTGTTAAATAGGTGATCTACTGCCAGCTTTCCACAGAGATCACACATGATACATTAACAATACAGATGATGTAATTGTTAAAAGTTGCTTTGCTCAATTGCTTTCCCCCCACCTAACATCCCCACTCTCTCTTAAAGTACATATTTTATTACCTGAGTCACCTCTTGTGTCCCTTGTGAGGAGATGCCCTGGAGGATGTCAGCGTCTTAAATGTCCCAGTGTAGTGCCCTCTGGAAGCTCCCTGCACTCAGCACTTGACATAGTGTGCTGCCAGGAAGGGGAGTAGCAATCCCAGCTCATCATCAGTGTTGTGACTTCTGGATGACAAAACAAGACAAAACAAGGTGTTTGTTGTTGTTTGTTTTTTGTTTGTTTGTTTGTTTGTTTTGTTATAGTACTGTGGTGGTTGTGATAGTCTAATTTCTGAAGATACAGAACAATGAGATTGCTGGAGAAAAAAAAACAGATACACTTCTGACTACACAAACTTATTTAGTCATTAGAAGCCCAAGTTTGGAAACCAAAGTAAAACAAACGAGAAAGTTGAACGAGAACTTTAGTTTAACAGACATGTTTCTTTCTATTTGTTTATCCTTTCTCCTAGAACTGGTGTCCTCCTGGTTTTCTTCAAGTGAGGGGCTACTCACCACAACAGCCCACTTTCAAGTTCTTCATTTCTGTTCTTAAAAACCTTCCTTTCCATTTACTGGATTCAGGCTTTGGAAAACAAGCGCAAATGACCTAGATGGTTGTACCTGGAGCATCGACTGATTCCTCCCTCCAGACCTTACTTACTCAGGCAGGAACACGTGAGCTATACAAGTGTCAAAGATGGTGCTCATCACTTTCAAGCAGAGTTGAAGCTGAGCAAAACAGTTGCCTGTGCAGGCAAACAGAAACATTTCACCAAAGAGCTTGTACTGGCACAAGTGGTCTGGTAAAAGGGGCATCAGGGAGAGTGAGACACTGTAAGCCAGTGCCATCACACACTGCTACTTTTTGTCAAGTCTGGTAAAATGATGTGGCTAAGCACAAAACTGCACAAATGCCGTGTCTATGTGATGAGAAGACCTGACAGGAGGAATCCCTCCTTTTTAGCAAGGGAGTGGATTTTTGCCTGGTTATGATGACTGTGTAGTCACAGCCCAAGGAATACTATACAAGGTGACTCTAAGTCAAAAATTAGCCTGTCCAGTCCTTAAATGCTTCTTCTGAGACTGTGTGGTAGTTTCACTCTGATGGGCAGCTGAACCCCACCGCAACTGTTCTCTCACTCCCTATCCTCAAAGGAAAAGGGGAAGAATATATGATTAAAAGGACCCAAAGGTTGAGTTAAGGACAGAGAGATCACTCGCCAATTGCCATCACAGGCAAAACAGACTCAGCGTAGGGAAATTAATAATTTATTCCTATTACTGATAGACTAGAGCAGTGAAAACTAAAAGCAAACTAAAAACACCTTTCCCAATACACACCATCTTCTACCTCCTCTCCCCAAGCAGCGCAGGGGAACAGGGGATGGGGGCTGCAGTCAGTCTACAGCATTTCGTCTCTGCCCGCTCCTTCACGGTCACTCCCTGCCCCTGCTCCACATGGGGTCCCTCCCACAGGATGCTGTCCTGAGGGGGCTGCCCACAGGCAGCAGCTCTTCAGGAACTGCTCCCACACAGCTCCATGGGATCCATTTTCCAGAAGCAAACTGCTCCACAGGCTGCAGCTCCGGCCCGGGGCCTGCTCCTGCGGGGGCTCTCCATAGGCCGCAGCCTCCTCCAGGCCACATCCACCTGCTCCACCGGGGGCTCCTTCACCCGTGGGGGGGCTGCAGCGTGGAGATCTGCTCCATGTGGGACCCATGGGCTGCAGGGGGACAGCCTGCTCCACCAGGGGCCTCTCCACAGGAGAACAGCAGGGGAACTGCTGCTGCCTGCCTGCAGCACCTTCTGCTGCACTGACCTTGGGGTCTGCAGGGCTGTTCCTCTCACATTTTCTCACTCCTCCAGCTGCAGTTAACAGCAGTTTTTTCTCTTTCTTCAATCTGCTCTCCCAGAGGCCCAACCAGCATCACTCCCATACCTGGCTCAGCTCTGGCCAGCAGCGGGTCCCTTTTGGAGCAGCTGGAGCTGGCTCCAATCTGGCATGGGGCAACTGCTGGGCTTTGCTTGCAGAGGCCACCCTGCAGCCCCCTGCTACTAAAACTTTGTCATGTAAAATCAATAAAGACTGCCAGAAAAAGTGGGCAATAAATGCTATAACCCTGTTTAATCTTGGCAGCCCTTTTTACATTGCAATTATTTTTCTATTTTTTCTATTAATTAGGTAGATGTTAACAAGTCATTGAACTGAAGCCCCAAAACTTATCAGATGGAAGTCACTTCCCTACTTTCTAAAAAAAAAAAAAAAAAAAAAAAGTCTTTTATTAACTAAACTAAGCTCAGTGCAAATTCTAAACTTTTTTTTTTCTTTTTCCCCCAAAATTCACATGCCATCTATGTGGTTAGTAGGGAAAGGAAGGTCTCTAAAACACGTGTTACATTATGTTAGGTATGACCTGGTTTATCCAGTGACTTGGTGCAAGATAAGCTATTTAGGCAGTTTGTCTGGAGCTGGTGCCACCACAGCACAGGATGGACAGTAAGCCTGGGCTGTACATTTAAGCTCCCAGAGATCCATTATAATTCATTATAAGTTTTCTGCCTTGCCACTCTCATTCTCTCATTGAAGATATTCATCCTTTTTTTTTTTTTAAAAAAAAAGTCTGAAAAAAAACACAAAATGCTGTAAAAGTTCAGTACAATCTGTTGTTCTTTACCCTGTCTCTGCATTAAGACTGTGGCCAGGTGCTTTAAAATGGAAGAGACGCTGTGCATCTACAATTTTTGGGTGTCCCCAGAAGCTGCAGGTTCTCAGCCTCTCGAAATCTGGGCCACAATTTCCGTATTTATGAGTTTCAAAATTCTCTCTGAGTTTTTAACAAAACTAAATTGTGTTTTGCTGTCATGAGAATCCACTATGATAAAGAGAGATCTGATAAAGCACTAGGAAGTTTCCTCTTTGTGTATAAATATTTATGTATGTAAATGGGTGTACGGTTAATTATAACTGACAAGAAGAGACTGACACCAACTCAGATCCTCTGTCCCCGTGGAGAGATACAAGTTCCTTGTTGAAGTGTTGTGGCACATCTCATGGGCTGTGTACTGAATCATTGATTAAATGCAGCAGCATCTGGGTAGCTAAAATGCCAGGGACTACTGAAGAAGGAGGGAAGAATGTGCACTGAATACTGAAGAACAGAGAAATCATCCGGTTTGCGTTTCTTGATATTTCATAAGTTGCTCAAGAGCTGAATTGTTTGTTTTCTGATTGTGTCTCACTGAAGTGGACAGACCACCTTGCTCAGATACACACGCAGAACACGGTCCCTCACCCAGGAAAGAGTTAGGAAGCAATTTAGTAAGAAGGTAGCACAGGCTGCACTTAATAGGCACGGACAGTGTGAAAACCTGTACAGCTGGCTCCTTCAGTGCAGGCAGACTCTCTAAATCTGCTTATGTATTTGGAAAAGGTTTGCATACAGCTAACATTTTTGAATGAGGCTTGAGTATCTTTGTTATCTCTGTTTCCTGTTTTTCCCCTTATTTCTGTTACACTCGTTACTGGACTTTGTGCTTATGGGTAAACTGTTCTCTCTGCTGTTAGGTACATCAGCAGGATAGGTCCTTTTTACTTTGGCTTTTATCCTTTACTAGTCTTAAAATGCCATCTGAAGGGAAGAGAAATGCTTGGATGTAATTTACAGTGCTGCTTGGAATCATAGGTGTATGTATTTAATTTTAAGTATCTATTTAATAACTATTTACAAGTAAACATATAAAGATGTGTAGCTGAAGAGACAGAATACTCCTGCATGACAGTTTTGGGACATGGAGGAGAGCTATTTCCTTTTAATACTTCAACTTGCTTTCCTAGCATGGCATCACTCACTGCTCCTGCATTCCTTGAAACAATATTTTTAAGTGTGCTGCATTTTGTTTTTCTCTTTTTGTCATTTCATGATGAATGACTGTGGGATTTGTCAAATGCTGCCTGAAACATCTTTTCTCTAACACGATTTCTAAAAGTGTTTCCTTGTGTTTTTGTTCTTTTGTTTTTCTTTTTTTTCTTCTTTTTTTTCTTTCTCGTTATAACTCTTACTTCCTCATTTTCTTAAAAGCATTGTTCTCTCATGGTCTATATTCAGCATGGCTATTATCTTCTTCCTTTTCACCTGCTTTCCCACTTTGAGTCCCTTGTTTCTCTGTTAACCTGAGGGACTTAAATCATGGAATTACAGAATTTTCTTCTTTAAGAAATAACATTAGCACATAGTTTTCTTTCCTGTTTGAGAGCATGCCTTACATAGGCAGATGGCATAGAGAAGCCTTCAATGTCTGTTTGCTTTTTGTGAGCAACTGGGCCATAACATCAGACTGTCACACCCATCCAGGCTGAGAAAGAACTGGCACCAGGGCTTGAAATTTTCAGAGAAATGGCTGAGACAGTTGAGGTAGTACCGAGAAGCAGAAAGATAGTAAAGATAGGATGAGGTGAAAGGTTTTGCAGTGAAGCTGTGGGAACAGTTTCCGAGCAGCCCAGAGCCAGGGAGTGGCAGCTCTGGGTGTTCTTCCAAATTCTTCTGAAGAGACACGGTGCTGCTGACACCAAACACTGGCTATGGGGTCAATAACTGCATCTGGCATGGACACACATGGTGAGGGAAGACTGCTGGCACAGCCTACTGGAATCAGCAGCTTGGGCAGAGGAAGGGACGAGATCCGGGAGATGTAAACCCCACAGCATTTCCTACTCCAGTGGGATGCCCCTGTATGTCAGCCTGCACCTTCAGACTTCACTGAAACCTAGCAGGCCTGCAGAGCCAGCATAGCTCTAGCATTGAGCTCCTGCAAAACTCACTCTTCATAAAGTCGAACAGGCAAGTACTTGCAAGCACAGCTGGCTCTGTAGCTTCCATTCCAAAACCATTCTTGCAATCTACAGCTCTCACTGTTTGCTTCATGTAAACTGTGGCATTGGTCTGTCTTTATTGTATCCTTCCCAAAAATCTTCTGTGTGCTGGATTCAGAAGTTACTAATACAAACTTCACCCTTGAAAGAGTCCTTTAGGCACAGTGATTTTCAAGCCAATCTTCCATTTGTGTTACTGCTGTTAATGGGGGATTTGTCACCAGGCTTTTACTGCCTCCTGCTCATTGAACTTTTGTACTCCTAGCAGCCTTATTTCTTTTGGCCCTGCTACGTCAAGCCAGTTGGTGACAAAAGCTTTTTCTTTTCTTTCTAGTCCTCGCCTTCATATTCATGTTCATGTAACCTGTCAGCTTCTATTATATAGCTGTCTTCTAGAGCTTAGTCTCTTCTGCTCTCTTTAACTTGTAGCTATTTCATGTGACCTGCATTACACTGCAACTTGGATTATTATATTCTGCTGTTGTGTGATGGGGTTTCAATGATTTATGTTGTCCTGTTCATGGTCTATATACATCAGGAACTGAGAGGAGATGCACACAGGGCAGTTTGTGTTTATTTTTCTGATAACTCCACTGGTGTTTGTAAATCTGTGTATGAATGTTACTAACTACATCTCCTAATAGGCTAGATATTTTTCAGAGCAGTTGCAAATGATTGCTTAAGGTAAAAAGAGACAAAGATTTAGAGAAAAACCATGAAGAACAGGGTAACTGGGAGACTTGACCAAATTATGTGCTTTTTTGACTACAGATTCAGGATTGTAATACATAACAGGTACAAAAGGGGCTGCCTCTTTAAATTACCAAGTAAAGTTTTATGAGACCCCAAGTCTCATAATATAGACCATTTCAAGTCAGAATTCAAACTTATTGTCAGATTTAAGATTTTTAAACCATCCCTTATGATCTAAGAAGAGGAGGTCTCATCAAAATTGCTGAACTGGTTGTTGCTCCTATTGTTTGAGAGGTACAATGGGATACAAAATCTTGCAGAGCTGCACATTTATAAAGCTGTCTGAAAACGGCGGTAGAAATCCTAACTTTCAGTTTAACTATCTCTAACTAGAAAGTTTGGGCTACAACCTATCACAGAGCTGTGTAATACCCCTTCTGACCTAAAATGACTCTCTCAGAATGTTTAAAGGTTCTTTTTGGTTTACCAAGAAAAAAAAAAAAATAGCTCTACCTTGTTGAAAGCTATTTTAGCATCTACCAGCAGTAAAATCATCCACATTTTATAAAAATAGACAAGTAGCCACTAAATTTAATCTGTTTTTAACAGAAAAACTAGTGGCAAGATATTTTGACAGATGTGACACTAACCACATTTGAGAAAACAAGATGTTGTCTCATCTTTGACTTCATTCCAGAAGATGCCATATAGAAAACATTCCAGAAGACAACATATAGAAAAGGTGTTTTTTCATTACTTTTAAAACACAGCATTTTTATCATAAGTCTGGCATTCTTTCCTTTTTTTCCTTAAACATGCAGATGTCAGCTGCTGGGCAACTGCTAGTAACATTATTTTTCAGTATCTGTGGGTGTCAGATGTGTGTGAATAAAAGATATGCTAAATATCCTTGGGAAATTCACCACTCTGTTGTTCTTTGTTGGGGATATATTTATAAAATGTTAATTACACAGGATGGAGTTTAAATTCTCCTGTACTACTCCACAATCTTTTTATTTTGTACTCTATTACAATATGTTTACCAAATTATTCACTTTGCAAGACCAAAAGGATTCTGTGGTTTGGTTATATGTGAAGCCTCTACCTGCTTCTGTTGCTACCATCCTACTTCAGAGTGGGCTGCTATTAGATTTCACACAGTAAAGGATCTTGTCTCAGCTATTTTGTGAAACCTACTTCAATTGTGGTAATAGCATTCAAACAATTTTCAAAACAGGGAACGAGCCTCCTCCTCATAGGATATGCAGTTCTCTTGCTAGAATAGTACTTAAGACAGTAGCTAGCATCTCTAAATATTACTGGATACTGGTCAACTATATAAAATGAGATACACTTATATTTTACAATGATTTTAGAACTGATATTTCAGTTTAAATAATTTACATGAATGAGAAGCTGGTTCTCGTACTTAATCCCATGACACCTGCAAGAACTGGATCACCAAATAAAAACCCATCTCTGATAGGTACTGTAATCAGCACACTTTCCTTCCTTCTGCTCACAGAGCGCTCAGAAAATTTGCACAGTAATTTACTGTATGTATTTGTGAATTTATTTGGAAAAATGTTTTCACTATGTGAATATCTTGTGAACAGTTTGTTGTGAATATTTATTACCTAACTTTTACATTAATTCAGTGTTGGTTAGTCATTTGAGTGATACAGTTTCTGCATTGAGTGGCTTTTGCATCTTGCAAATACATGTCACATTTGAAGTATAATGTGTGAACAATCCAATTCAACATATATTTTGCTACTACATAAGCTTTTGCTTAAATTCACTTTTGTAAGTGAAAGTAAACCTTGATTGCTTTTGAGCTCAAGTGAGTATTAGTGGAATTTTTTCTATTGCTCAGTCAGCTCAAGTAATTGCATTCTTCTGACCTAGATTCTCCCTGCAGCTTCAGTTCAATAAAGCCTTCCTCACCTTGCCCTTTATATTATTGTGTAAAGTTCCTGTGGGCTGCAAGGTAGTTACCACAGTACACCCCAGAAACAGCTTCATTGCACTGAAATGCATTTATTAAATCCTCCAGGATCCTTTGACGTAGGGCCCTGAGATGTAAGATTTCTTTTACATGCTTTGTGATTACAGAATACAATCTGTATTTAGGCAGTTACTTATTCTATTTAACCATATAAAAGCACGTTTTATTCCTCAAACCTGTAGATCATCTGGTTTCTTTAAAGCTGGTGACAGACATATACTTACCACTTACTAAAATAGAGCTTCAAGTTGTCATATTTAAGCATTCACATCTGATAGTTTTGGTTCTAGCTTGCCAGTACCTGTGTGCCTGCCTAATTGTAAACACTACATTTCTTTCATTATGAGGTGCTGTGAAGGTTACACAATGAAGTGCTTTGAAATAATCAAGGGAAAGACAATAGTTACAGGAGCATTTTAATGCAGTATCTCTAAATGTTGATCATGCTCAATGTCCTTAATAAACTTTAATTGAATCTACAGATTGCTGGTAACCTGTTAACAAAACAGGTCTGTTTCTAGGGATTACAGACAGGAAGCAAGGATGCTGGTACTCAGGTATCAGGGAAGAGCTTAAGACATGGTTGATCAGAAGTAATCAGAAGCCAGCAATGTCTTGGAGCTGCTCTCCAGTCACTAGAGAAACAGAGAGAATGCAGAGGAAGGAATTTGGGAGCACGGGGTACTGAAGGAGTGGAAGAATCTGGTGTTTGCATTTTGAACATAAGGCTTCCATGAAAGCACAACTGGGAGGGAGACAGAGCTCATGATTTGAAGCTTGAAGTATCTCAGGATACACAAGAGCGCTTAGGAACTGAGAACAAGTCTTATCCCTGCGTAATGCAATCTGGAGTTATTGACTACTTCACACCTGAAATTTTGTCAGCAAAAGCATCAGAGAATAAATATTATCAGCACTGTTGTAGAGTCACTAAATATTTTGAATTCCTCAACAAAATCATCTTCATCTGCTGGCATTCTCAGCTGACATTCACTGCCATTTCTTGTCATATAGGAGAATTGTGCCGTTTTGATGAAAAATCCATGTATGAATCAGCCTGCATCTCCTACATCTGCACAAGATCAGGACATCTTGCCAAGCTTTTAGTTATTTATTTTTGCCCACACAAATGTGTGATTTCACTCCTTTGGTTTTCTTACTATTTATTTCGCAACTGCAGCAGCAACTTTTCCCTACGATGTGTTTATCTGTACCAGATGGGTACGCTCCTGCCACAGCTGCCTCTGCCAGCTCTCTGCTGACATTCTCCTGCACTATTCCACAGGCAGAGCCAAACTCACTGCGAGGATGCCACGATGTCAGAGCAGGATCTGTCCTGGGAGAAAGAGCAGCTAACTCCAATTCAGCTTGGACAAAACTGAGTTGTTGCTTCCCACTAGCTCCATTATTCTTCCAGAAAGTAATTTGCTTTTCTCTTAGCCAAGGGTCTGACTGACAGTCCACAAACTCATCTTCAGGCCACATTAGAGGAGCCTAACCTCTGAATGCTTTCACACCATAGACAACTTGGCAGCCAGAAGCGTGAGAAAAAATATATACAAGGAGAAACACAACCCTTTGTTTTTAAGGCCAAACATCACATCCCCTTGCCAGAATACACCCAGTGAGGGAATCAGAAAACTAACCACAAAGCTGCCACATGTACCAACATCACTTGGCACGCAGAGGAGGGACTGCAGAAGGCAACAGTGAGTTACGCTCCCATGACAGAAGGTTTGTGTGAAGACATCCAGAGCTCTTTCAAGAGGTTAGCTGAGTAGCTCATTTTGTTCAGTAGCTACAGAATAGCATGGTGGAAATTTTCACCAATGTTTCTGCGCATTAAGACTTTCACTGAGCCAGTCAGTGACCCTGCAGTCTTTCACACACAGCCTTTCCTCAGATGTTTCTCCACACCCTGGCATCTTAGCACAGCGATTTTTGCCTGAATGCTGCAGGGATTCTATGGAGCATCCAAGAAGAACTGCCATGCAGAAGCCAATTCCTCTGCTACTACACACGAACCTAGTGGTCAATGCATACAGAACTCAGTTGTGTTGAATTCATATACCTCTTTTTATGGATACTTCATACAACATCTCTCCCACTTACCTCCAGTGCTGCCTCAAACTCAGTTTTGAATGCCAGTCCTAGTTTCTTAGGGCAAATACAAAAAGTTAGTAGTTTTCAATGTTTGAGGGATTTTCCTTCTTTGTTGTAAAAAAGCTTAGTTGAAATTCTGTCATGAGTATCATCATTTCCCTGCCCCTTTGATTCTCCATGTACAAAAACCTCCAAGACCAGGAGGAAAACCCCAGCAGCTTCCTGGTTCAATTTTGTCCTGAGGCATCCCCACCCCAACACATGACATTGCGGGGCAGTTCAGGGGTGCAATTGGAGCAACCAACCCTCACACTGCTGGAGGGGATGAGAAGATACGCCAGACATTCTGTGTGAGACAAGCCAAGATCAGAAGGAAGGGAGCTGGCAGCCGAACGAGCACGTCTTGTCAACTTGCGCTGTTGGAACTGGAATGTCATGTGCCGCACAGGAACAGAAGTAGTCGACAACTTACTTTTACAGAAACAAAACAAGTAGAAAGCAAAGAGGCATGGCTAACCTCCTAACCTTACCGCTCCCTCTCTTTTGGTTCAGTCTATTCTGATCTAAGCTCTGCACCATTTTTCTAAAACGTATCGACTGAGCAGATTATGGTTTAAGTTAAGAACAGCAATTGAGCTGAAGATGAAAAACAGTGCAAAATCCACAAGTAACAAACACCACAGTAGAAGGCAAAAGAAAAAAGCCAAGGAGGTAAATAGAAATAAAGTGGGAATAAGAAAGATTCATTTTCTGCCTCTGTACTTTGTAGCTCTGCCCTACTCTTATTTTTATTTACAGAACTGCAGTCCAACTGGCAGAGAGCAGTACCTTTTCTTTTTGGGACTGGGGTAGCACAGAAACCCTAAACCAACATCAATATTTTACAAAGTTTAGCTCAGACAGCATATGCCCCCGTGGCTTACAGCATGAACTCCTGTCATTTTTATTAAAGTACATAAAAGCTATTTCAGGCTGGTTTACCGCTTGTTACTCTATTTAAACAGCAGGCTGGGCAGTTATTGACGCTTGGCCTGATCCGCACATGGTTCACAGGAACTGTGCAAGCTCACTGAAGGGGAGAACAGACCAGCAGCTACTGGCAACGAAGGCAAAATGCAGAGGTCTGCTCGGGTTGTCGACACTGCAGCTCGCGCCCTGCATCTCTGCTCTCGCCCCCAGGCCAGTGGCAGCACACATCCAGCAGAGGAGCTGCTCACATCACCCTCACACAGCTGCCTGCCCAGGGATGGCAGCTCGGTGGCTCTGTGTAGGTGTACGTGTAGGGCTGGGGCAGGCAGGGGAGTGCACACAAGCAGCAGGATGCTCCTGGGGAGCCGGGGAGAGCTGCTGCCTGCAGGCACCAGCTGGTCAGCCAGCACAGCAAGAGGGACACATGGGGCTGTGCAGGCAGTGCCTGTCTGCAGTGTCCAGTGGGGCTCAGGAAGGGCAGTGCACACATTTTGTTCTTTCGTAGTGCAGTTTCATACTTCACTTGGGCAAGTCCTTCAAAAATCTGAAGAAATATAGCTGAGTAACGCTGCAGCACTATTAGGACCCACATGCGGTGCTACAAAGGTGTTCTGAGGTCAGAAGGGACTTGGAGGTTCAGGAACCATGGGCCCAGGGGTGGGGGAACATCAGATGGATGGCCTGGGAGCACACAGGGCAAGGGCAGATGGAAAAGGCTGGCAGCTCAGAGCCCATTTAGCTGAGGAAGCTCATCCTTGGGAGCAGAGCATGGTTCCACAAGGCAGGTGGCCGCAATGATGGGTTGTGTTAGAAGGCAGCTGGCTGTGCCACCAGGCAGCACCACTCACCCTGCAGTTGTGCCTGGCTGAGGCAGACTCTGAAGCAGAGGAGCCCACCTCACCTGTGAGGTGAGGCAGCAGCGGAGGCTGCTCTGAGGGACTGGGCAGCTCCCGCATGCTGAGCAGGACCAGCACAGGGAGCACAGCTGCCCCAAGCCAGGTGCTGGGGAGTCAGCAAGGGAGCTACGGGTCTGAGGCAGGATCCGTACCACAGCTGGGGAAAACCACCAATTTCAACCAGCAGGTTCCTGAACACATCTGAGTGGGAAGCAGTGGTTCACTCTCAGGCACACATCTCCCCAAAGCACGCCCATGCACTTCTCCGCACAGAATAAAGATGTACCAAAAGACAAACAAGAGAAGCAGTAACCTGACTTAATAGTATGCACCTCATTTCTTTGCAATGGCTAAGGACCTTTGTTCCCTCAAACCTAGAAATACTGAAATAATTTCCCAGCTGTACCCTGCTGTATTTTGCTTACTGATTGCTTGCTCCATCTCAGCTGCTGCAATGGAAATGATATTGATAGCCCATTTTCATCTCACAAGGGAGAAGCCTAAAAGTGGAGCCTTTCCCTCTGCAAACATCTGCTGTCCTAGCACAGCTCTAGCAGCTTCGATTCTAAGAAACACTCTAACAGAAACCAGGAAACAAAAAATGTAGAATTATCTTCACAAGTCACCATGGAAGTTAATTAAGCTGTTCTGGTGTACTCAGATATTCGACCACAAAAGCTGTTCTGCCCTGCTGAGGGTGCTCAGCCTAGACACATGCACAGTGAGCAGGACATTTGACCCAGCTCCTGGTCCCTCCTCTCTCCTTTGCTGTTATTAGGGAAGCAGCAGGAGCAGGTGATTTTGTTCAGGGGTGGCAGCCTGCTCCCAGCTATCGCCCTGCCAGGGTGCCAGATCCTTCCCCCCGGCCAGGAGCATGGCAGCACCTGGGCACAGCTTAGCCCCTGCCTCCCAGAGGAGAAGGGCTGCTGACAAGGATCCACGAGACCTCCTCTTGCTGCTCCTGGAGGGGCAAAGATTTGTGAGCGTGCACACAGGGATGGGCACACTTCTAAGCAGCAATGGGCACCATACCCACACGAATTTGGGCATAGGGCTGTAAGTGGGAGATCCAAGGCCCATCCTGCTTAAACAGAGGCAACGTAGGTTAATAGCGAGCTGTTTGCGTTGCTTTTCCTGTGGATGTGGCTGCAGGAAGATGGAATTGGCTTGCATACGAATTGTCATTAACAAGCATCAAAGCATTAGCATCCATGTACTGGGAACCTTCCCAAACTCATTAAACTAGACCTAGGACTTGCATAAACATTTGGGTTTACTGGAAAGCAGGAGTGTTTTAGTTGACTGGAAAGTGGTAAATTAATTCAAAGCTGGAACCACTGTTCAGCTGCAGACATCATCATTTGCATCCGAAAATAACGTTGTAAAGAACACTGCTCCAATGTTCTTTATGAACAACTGTGGTATTTCAACAGAAATGTTGGGATGTCTGCCTAGCATGAACTATTTCTGCCTGAAATAGACTGTTCTTTAAAGCCCTAAAGACTGGAAAGAGATTTATTTTCTCTTGGACAGCTGGTGCTAACTACATGGATAGTAAAAATATGACATTTTATTTTTAGAAGAAAGGATTACTAAACAGTCTGAAGGCTCAAAAATAGCACTGAGGTCCCCAAACATTTGGATTCTGACCCGAGTTGCATTAGTTCCTGATAATTAGAATACAAAGCTTTAATAGTATTATTTAAACAGCACCCTTAACTTTTGGATGTTCTGCCTGCTGACTTGCAGAAGGGATGGGGTCTTCTTTTTTAAGGACCCAATGAAAGCCTTGCACCAATTCTACAGAGCTGCAGGGAGACACACCTAAGCCTGGAGTTGAAAATGGTGTCAAGTGTGGATGACAGGTGAACAGATAGCTCTTTACTATTTCCTACTTCCTTATAAACTAACAGCTCAGGTAGAGGGGGATTGCAGCAGAGAAGAATGAGGAGACTGATGAAGTGGACACGGATAGAGGAATACCTATAGGAAGACACATTCAAGTTGGCCAACATTCCTGGACTAGGAATGTGTTCATTTAACAACAGACAGGCTATCCGGGCCACTGATGAGCAAACGCCATGAATTTGGGAATACTGCAGCTGACCCCAGGCAGAACCAGCCCAGATCCAGGGGTGGGCAAGCACCCACCCAGCACCACTCACACACACACCACCTGCTCTCCAGCATGGGCTGGCAAACCCAGATGGATCTCAGCTGCAAGAGATGAGAACTACCACTGATTAAATCTGCTCAGAGAGCTTTATACCACATTCCTTATGGTGTCCTGTAGTACCCAGCATAACTCCATAGCAGTGATTAAATCTGTTCAGCTGCCTGCACCACAGGGTTGTCTCATCTGTCTTCAGCTTCCTATACCCATCACCATTTGCTTTCTGTTTCCCTAAAATGCAGACGTTGTCCCAGACAGTGCTCACTCTGCTATAACTGCATCCTCTCCAGAGCAGAAGGGCCTGCAGAGAAAAGTTAGGCAGGCATAAATTAGTTTGACAATTCATTTTGCATACAAACACATGTTTTATCCAGAGCTGAAGTGAATTTAATTATTTAATCTAGTTTTCTGTGGTCCAGCTCTAGGAAGAGGGTGAAGCTGGGAGTCAGAGCCTGTATTTACAATGCATTTTAAGACTGGTCTTCATAGTGCCAGGAGAGCAGCATGTGTTACAGACACTGTCAAAGGTGGCAAACTGCTGAAAGTGCTCTGCCAAAGGAACAGCTGAAGCAGCAAGGGCTTTCAGCTTCTCACAACTCCACTTAAACGTGGACTTCAGAGCCACTCATCAGTGAGCAAGCAAACACGTGTTGGGCTGCCAAGGATTAAAGGGACCCTGTGGTGACACAGCAGGGACATTTGCCTGCTGCCTTGGACCAGCTGCACTCACCAGGCTGGTGACAGCTCTGCAGCAGCACTGTGTCCAGCAGACTGGAGGGGAGAGGGGCTGACCCAGATACAAGCCCACTGTAGCAACAAGCCTGACCTGGGAATCCTCCCACAAGAGCATTATGGAAGTTTTTACATTCTTGTACCTGTGTATACAATCAGATGGTTCTAGCTTTGTATTTAGGGGGTCTGGTGAGCTTCTGTGCCATCCCCAGTAGTGGGGAACAAGTAACAAACAGCTCACTGTGCTGCTCTCCTGTTTCAGAGAACCCAGCAACTGCTGTGAGCCAACAAACACTGAGCTGCTCTGAGTTTCCTACCTGCTGTGGCTGAGGAAGCATCCAGTGGCTGGAAAAGAGAACTGTAGCATTGTTCTGGAAAGAGTAACAAGATCTTAGGGGATATGTCCTAGCAAGAGAAGGCAGTTACTCAAAGCAATGTGCACATAGCAGCACTGCAAACTCCACAATTCCCCTCATATCTTTCTGGTACCAATTTTTCTTCAGCTTCCCCATCCTGTTTCTTACACCTTTGCCTTAGATTTGATGTAAAAGTGTACTTGGTGTCACAGGACTGGGGAAGGAAGGTAGGATGTGTGCATGGGGGAGCTTGCTCCCAACTTCCAGAACTCAGATATAAAGCCCTGATTTTTCCAGCTGATTAGAGATAAGGAAACATTTTCCCTTTGAGAAAAATCTCTCCTTCTGTAGCAGCACCAGTATAGATAAGTACTACTGTATTAGCAAAACCTTGGAGTACTGCTTTGGTTGCTCAGGTAAGAGCTAGCTATTCTCTCAGAGAGAAAAGTCAGGGCACTACCTTCTGCAAGTAGGAAACAATGCATCTTCAGGCAAAACTGGCTTGCAGACTAAAAATCACTAATTCCCCTTCGTTTTACATAATAGATAAGGCAGCTTGCAATGTTTCTCCTTTCCCTGTAAGTTTCATTTGACTGAGGATGGTTTTGCCATTTGTCCTAAGCTAGTACTGAGCAGTAGTTACAGCAGTATCTCAGCTGACAAATCGAAGCCACATTTCAGCTGTACTTCAGTAGTGGTTTTTATTCCCATCTGGGAATTAACCCCATCTGTCTTCATGCAGCACTTCAGTGCACGGGTGACCGTAGGATGAAGACAAATATCCAACACGTCCAGTCTTTTCAGACTTCTGAGTGCAACTGCAATAGTCAAGTATCTAAAGAAGCAAACACACATGCATTTGTTCCAGTAATGTTGTTTTCCAGTAGCGTTTTGTTTATCTGTAACTGATAGATAAAACAGGCCAGCCTGCCTTTGGACTCCGGTAACATTTTTACAGTGGACTTCTGTCCCTTTTCAGATGAAGGTACACAAACATCATTGGGCTTACGTCAGAGTCCTTAAGTGACTGAATTCCAAACTTCAGAACTTTGAGGTTTGTTAGGATTTAACGGTTCAACATTACAAAATCTGATATCAAAGAAAACTGGAAAAATGGAAATTGCCTTGAGTTTCTAAAGATCGAGCTTAAAATTAAGTGCTCCAATTTTACAAACAGTTTCATTTCATAACTTTGTTTTGTTTCTCATGTTTGGGGCTGAGAACTCCTCTCCAATCCTGCCTCCAGTTCACGTGAGGAAATCTTAATTGCCTATCCTAAACACTTCATTTCCTATGTGAAAGTGAGCTTGTATAGAATGGAGAGTAGATAGAATCCCATCAAAAATATCAAGACTAGGCAGAAAGTGACCTGAAACTGAGGTCTTCAAGTGAGAAGCAAAACAATCTGTTAGATGCCAAGGAGAAGTCTAGATGGAGTCAGCAGTTCATTTTTCTGCACTCATTGTTCAAGACAAGAGAATTCAGCAGCCAGTACATTTACGGTATAATAAGAGATACGAAGCTAAAAGTGTTCTTAATTGCTGCAAAGTGTAGACTCTCCATCACTTATTTTGTTCTTGGACTTCAGACATAATAGGGTCAAGCCTGAAACTAATACTCCCCCAAATACAGCCTAATTGGATTCTCATTTCTTTTACAAACACCTCAAAACTGACAAGCAAGTTGTGCTGAGGTCTGTAATCCTAGGGTCTGAAGGACTTCATGACTCCTCACCTAGCATCTTTCACTCCAGACTGCATCTTACAGTCCCCGAGTTGTGCTGCAAGCCTACAGGTCCAGTAGGTACAGGACATTTCATTCTAGCATCTTAAGGGTTTACATCCATCTCTAACAATAATTTACAGGCAGCTCCAACACCAAACACTCAGTGCTGTTCTCCTTCCCATTCACTTAACACAGTCAGCTCATGCCAACATTTCCCACTGCTTTTGGTGTAGGTGGTACAGGTTGCACCTAGTTCCATGCACCTCCAGTATCAACTGCTCTGTCAAGAAGGGATTAGTTTATGCAGCCTAGGAACACCTGCAAAGCACTATTTTATTATTGTCCATCCCAGATAATATTTCTGCTCTCCCTGTACCTGAATTCATTTATATCTAATGCCCTCTCTAACATGCACACGTATGTATTCCCAGACTTTTAACTACAAGACTACCCAGCTGCAGAGCAGCATGGTTCCATGTTAACAGGCAGTCACACTTCCACCGTGGCGAAGTTCAGATAAATTTGATGTTTGATCAGATTTGCAAAGGTCTCATTTTAGGCTCACAGCAGTGCATTTCTTACAGTACAAGCTTACAGGAAGGGCAAATCTTTAAAGTGGGAAAGCAATACATTTCCACATGTTATTCTAAGCACAGACAGAAGTATTCCCTCTGAAACGTGTTTGAAGTTTTGGAGTTCAAAACCCTTCAGGGCCTGAGAACGAGTGGCACCCACCAAGAAAGCAAGCATTATGAAACCTAACATGAGAAAGTTCCTGGAGAACATTTTGTTTCTGACAAACTCAGCAATAAAGCATGAAAATAACATCAAGTTGAGCCCCTGCAGATGGCAGCAGTACTTTAAGTTTCAGTGTCACAGCATTGGACATGGAAGAAGCTGAGCCAGATTCCCAGAGCGGAGATGCAGTTGACTGCCAGGGTCCCCGAAGTGGTATGTTTTGCTGGTAGTCAGCAGGTTACTGGTGCTTTTTTCCAGTTGGAAGAGAAGAGTTTTAGTGTCTGCCAAGTAGCAGAAAGATGTTTGAGCATTGTGGGATCCCTTCTAGTTCCCAGGATATTCAGCTCTTACTCTGCTTTATCTCTACTACTGCAGGTGTTATTTTTGATAAAATCTCACATTCTTCAGGCTCACAGCAGGGTTTGACTTGGCTGGCATGGAGGAGCACAGCACAGTGTACTTCAATAGCCAGTTCTGGGGTAGCCAGAAGTTAGAGTGTTTAAAATCCTTTCAGTGGCACATAGCTAGTCCTAAAGACAGCACAAGCAAGACCAAATAACTATTCATTGCATACAGAAAGGTTTGATAAGCTGTAATTCAGCCATCCGGAATTTTCTATGCTCTGCACAAAGAGTCTTATTTTAGATGTAAAAAGTCACAAGGCTAATATTAGCATTAACAGTCCTCAGCCTAGGCATACAACTAACAATGGACTGGGATTGTGGAAGAGCTTTGAGTACAACACTCTTTTCCCTGTCAGCAGAAGCAAATGGAGGACCAGCAGAGCAGAGACATCTTTTAGCAAGGCCTGAAACAGGCACCCAGTCTCAGATCTGTCTGAAGTTGTTCAAAGAGATGCTGAAGTGGAACAACTGTCTTCCCTACAAAGACTGCAGTTACCTAAGAACACCAGAACCATAATGGACCTAAAGTGCACCAGCTACTGCTCAGTTTCACCCTGTCACCCTGACATCTTCTCAGGGAAAGCCTGAAAGCTCTGCTGAATATCTAAGCCTGAGGAAAGCCTGACTCCCAACCTTGCTACCTCCCGGTGAGGCAGATAGACTTCATCTAAGCAACACTCCTCAGCTATGAGATTCAAACTGAATGTCCTTGCTGATGTGCCTGCCCCGGGCATTTGTAAATAGAAAAATGCCAGCAAGGAGAAATAAGGCTGATTTTTGCAGTGGTTCTGTAAAAGGACCAAGAATTCTTTTATGAAGTACCTATGGGGCACGATATGAAAAACTGTTTGAATGAACTGTCACTCACCTCAGGTATCCATATATACATGCATTCCAAGTCCCAGTATCCTGTTCACAACGCATCTTGGAACAACCATTTCATTCCCCTAAAGTGCCACGGGCAGCTTTCACTGCTGTCTGTTGCTATTAGCTCTCATTCAGCTACAGACAGGGAGCCCGTAGACCAACAGGAAACAGAAGAAATCAGGGTTTCAACTCAAATTAGGGTTTTAATCCTTGACAAGATATTACTTATCTAGTTGAATATGAAGCACTGTTTCCTTTCCATTTTCTTGCTCTGTTGACTTAATCTAACATCTTAGGGTTCTTCCTTGCTCTCATGTATTTTTGTCCTTTTATCTTACTAGGGATAATTCATCTGCAATTTGTAGTTCCCATCTTTACCTCTGCAGTTCCTAACATTAAATTTTACTAAGCTATGAACAATCCAGACATTAGCAAATGAAACATTACTGAAATAAACCTATCCAGGTAACTGATTTTTTTTTTTTTTTTTAATCGGTTTAAGCAAAGAATTAGGGCCTAATTACATCTCCTCTGTACTCCAATATTTTGGCTCTCAGCTTTGCTTTTCCTTTCTCAGCTACCAGTAACAGCAAGCCACTGTTTTCACTAGCATTGCTGTGTGTATCTACCCATATTGCAGTATATTTAGGGCTAACACTAGTGCTTTTTTAGTCTTTACACAGCAAGCATGATAGCTATCTATTTCAAATGAACAGCATGCTATCTACTACATAGATGCTAGGGTTCGTGCTGTTTCTCAACAGAAATCAAAAGACACAAGATAGGAAAAAGATTTAGCAAGCTAAATAAATCATAGACTCTGAATTTGTGATTGAGCTATAGATTTCTTCAAAGCAGTTTTGAAGCACGTGGATGGGACAGATTTGTTGGGTAATTCAGAAAATTTGTCCGAGGCTGTGAGGTTTCACCCACTGCAAAGATTTGTTTAATAATCAAGTAAGTATCTGCCAACTTTGCTTGGACTTCATTTTTGTGTTCTACTTCCTGTCTGGTACTATTTATGTTGCAGGGGGCTTTCAATGGTTGCATTTTAATAGTAGGGGAAAGAACCCCGAAAAGCTTTGGGACCCTCCAAGAGGAGAGGTGCTGCACACATTGCTTCCCGTTTGCTATTTAATACACCGAACTGATGGCAGGCAGCAAGGGAGGGGTGGTTACCTCTCAGCACAACAAAACTTGCCTTAGGTGGGAACATTCTGTTTACTCAACACTTCATTCACCCCCAGTGGAAAACCAATGATGGCATTTGCTGTTTCCATAAAAACCCAGGAGAACGCAGACTCTGACAGACTGCTACCCCCTGATGGCTAAACAGTGAAGGAGAATTAATGTGAGAAACAGCTCTGCTGAAAATAACTCCAGCCATCACTGAAGCACATGGACTCATTCCTGGCATAGGTCTGCTCCCCTGCAGCAAATCCTTGATTCACCTCCCACAGCAATGATTGCTGCTCTCCCTTTATCCTCACCATTTTCTCTTCATTTTTTCAGCTGTATAAAGTACAGAACAAGGGAAGGGGGAGCTGTCAAAAGCTATTTGCCTTTCTATTACTGAAATACTAAGAAATATTAAGAAAGAAAACTACCTGAAGCCCAGGTGCCTAGATGTTCTTGGAATCATATTTAGAAAATTGTTTCCATTCTGAAAGTCCAAACTACACTGAACTTCTACTCTGATGGAGGATCAGACAGAACAAAACCAAGAGCAAGTGTTGGAAACCTACATGGGACTAATACAGCAAGACTGAAGATCTCATGAACATCTGTACTTAGGCAAGCCTAAGTACTGTGGAATTACAGAAGTAGATGAACTACAAAAACCCAGAACTCCCTGCAATGCAAGACTGTGCCATGACCAAGAAGCCAAACTGCTGTCAAAGGATCCCAGTAAAATCCTTTTCAACCAGTAAGAATGTACAGGACAAGCAGGTAGCTTACATGGATTAGGAAACTGTTGGTTATTAAATTGGGAGAATGAGTTGGGTGGCAGAAGTAATAAAATTCTGGTGCATCAGTCAAAAGAGAAACCCAAAATAGTTTCCACTCTCTGAATAAACTGTTACTTTTAATTCTGAGAACAAAAGAGTCAGAAGTCAGCAAGCATGCCCAGAAGCAATGCAAGATCTGAAGGTATTCCTGTGAAACCACCTGTCAATGTAAGCAAGAATGATTAAACACAGCAAGATCCAAGACAGGCTTTTCAAAAAACTCCATCAAATTTTGGAGACCAACGTGTGTATAATCACAAACAAGCACATCCATATATATGTATGTTCTCCTGGCTGGGACTCACAGCAGGGTAGCTGAGGAGCCCTGAAGGGCACTGCACGCAGATGAAGTCAAGAAAAAGCAGAACAGACGGTGCTCCAGGGCACGGCTTTCTACCTGACATTTGCAGCCTATTTCAGCAAGCCTTCCTAGTCTCAAATTACAGTTGCTTCTCCGGCTGACTAGCTCAGGCAGCATGAATTAATGTGCTTTGCAACAGATATTTTAAAAACTAATCATGGAAGGGAGCAGCAGTACAGGTGGATTAGTTGGGGTTTCAAGTGAGAGAAATTTATTTTGCTTGCTACAGAGAAATGCAAAATTATATTCTAGTTGATGAGTTAGTTCAAGAACCGAACTTACAGCCAAAGGATAACCTGCTTTAGCAATAAGAAACTCCCCTTAAATTGTTTACAGTGTACATTTCCAAGCCAAGAAACATAGCACAGCCTGATACAGGCCATCTGTTTTGCTACAAGAATTGCAAGTGCCATTAAAGAAAACTGCATCTGGGGGACAGTGAAACCTTCCAAAGGGGCAAATGGCTTCTCACCAAGTACGGCATTAGAAGTCCCACGGCTGGACTGTTAGCCTGATCTGCAGTTGAATTCAAGGCTTATGGGCTTGAGGTTGCAGTATAAACTCCTGTTTATTGGCACAGAAACAGCTTGAGTTGTGATTCCAAGTGCTTGCCAGTTGGAAAACTGATGGAAACCCAACTTATGGTTTGGAAGCTATTATCTGTCGAGTCTAAGGGAGCAGGGTTTGTCTGAAACACAGCTGAACCACTACTCTCACCCAGTACCAAGCACACCTCTTGCACCAGCACTGCTAGGGTTCCCAAACACTTCATAGAGAACCACACAATGGACATATTGTGCCATCGCCTCTCAAGAGAGAAAGAGTAGGGCATATAGAGAAGTGAACAGGTCAGGAAAAAAAAAAAAAAAACAATTAAATTTGAGGGAACGCACTGAGCATGCCAAAGTGATGGCTAACTTCTGGGATAACCTGGTATTAAGAGAAATCCGGTGGTGTACATCTGTGTGCCTGTACATCTGACAGCGGTTACTGCTGGGAATTCGAGGGAGAAGATGCCATACAGCTGGAGGCAGGGGGCTTGCACCAAGTACAATCAGTTAAACACAGACATGTCCAGAGGGTTAGCAAATACTAACAGTGTCATGACTCATCCACACTTCTCTAAGCAAGGAAGAGAGGATGTGGCCTGCTGCAGCACAGGCACAAATGTGCTGAAGAGACACTGAGAAGGGAGCAGAGAACAGTCAATTTTTTCAATCTTGAAAACCAGATGTAAGGGGAGTCTTACAGTCCTCTGTAATGGATGCCATGGTGAATCCTCTACTGAAGATATCCCCTTTCCTTGTTTCTGTATTTTTCCCCTTGCTGACATTCCTGGAGCTCAGGTCACCTATTTACATGCCTGCCACGCAGCTCTTACATTTTCAGGAGACAGCTGCCCTGGGGACACATTTCCCAGTTGTTGAATAAGACCTGGACAATCACATCAGGCCATCTCAAGATGGATTAGTTTTAGTCAGGGTAAGCCTGCAATAAAGCTGAATGCTGAAGACCTAACAGCTTTCGCTTGCTGCTGAACGGCCCCTGAGCTAGACTTGCCTACTAATCTTTCTTACTTTGTTGCAAGACTCTTAAACAAATCAGCACCCACTCCTCTTCCATAAATCTGCAGGTCCTATTTCTGGCTGCACGGCTTTAAGCCAGTACTTGTTCCCTCACCCCACCACCACTTGATTCAGTGTGAACTAAGCTACTTTTACAGCCAGACTTTTGCATCTGTTAAGAAGCCAAACCCCATCACCCCTTGGTACAGTCCAGCTGTACCAGACACTGACAATGCTCTATTTCTTCCCAAATCAATCTTCCTATAAGAAGCTTCCTTCAAGTTCTTCCACTGAAGAAACACCTGAAACACTCAGTGTTTATAGCCACTTCCCATCACCTATCAGCTTTTGACATGCATAAATGTTTTATCACACCCAGTGATTTGTTAGTGCCAAAGAACTCAAGTGGTTGTGAAATTTACAGGGACCATTTAAAACAGAATAAAAACTGGGAAAGCTATTTTAGTATTATTCTTCATGGGTTTTAATAGACAAGGTTAATACAGTCACAAGTCTGCTAATGAAGTAGTCAGTTCCTTAAGGTCTACCCCCAAGCACAGGTCTCTGGCAGCAGAGCACTGCATCCTCTCTTCCCTCCATTTACCAGCTTCTGGGGCACCTAATTTGCAAGGACTGCCTGCATCTCTTCTGTGATCCTGACTGGGCCTACTCATTCAGCCCTGTCTTATGCTTATTCCTCCACCATCTGAGCCACATGCATGGCCTGCTTCAGAGCTAGCCAGACCTTCCTGTCCTGCTGCAGTCCAAGCAATATACACAAGTGTACAGTCAGGAAATATGCAGGAGCTCCTGTTATTTCAGCTTCTGTTCTCCTCAGTGGTAGGTTGTCAGTGTTCATCCTTCTTTAAGAAATCTCCCCAAGCAAATTGACTCCAAGCAACGAGGATGCTGCAGAAACTGCCTACATACACCAGGAAGCATTTGCTCAAGCTCCCTCCCCATGCTAAGAGCTTGTCTGAGTGGAAGTTTACTACGCTTGGACATTCTGAAGTGACTCTTGGTGTGAATCTAGGCTTGCAATAGCTCTGGGCTTATACTGAAACAGTTATTCCCTAATGCCTGTTCCGATTATTTTAAGTACAAACCATAGCAGCAGCTCAGCCAGAAGCAGCAGCAAAAGTGCTGGAGTAAACAGGGTGCTGACAGCTGCTGGTGTTTTACATAGGAGGTCACAGAGCCCTAGTTTGAGCTGGATTGCTTTAAATGTTACTTGCTGCCTAGAGCACTGTTTACAGTAATGCTCTCTCCTGAGGTGAACTGCTGTTAGCAACAACAGAAAATTTTAGTTGGAAATAAATTAAATATCATTAGACACAGCTGAAGAAAAGCTGTTTAAGGAAATTCCAGTAGCACTTCCATTTCTATAGAAATGCCATCACCAGGCAGAGATGTTTCACAGATTAGTAAATATTCAAATGCAGTTACATAACCTCAACTATTGTTTCAAGGGCAGAAGATAACCTTGCCAGTGTAGTTTATCTATAGATATTTTCAGAACTACCTGATTTAAACTGCACCTCTGATAACCTCTCACAAGCCTGTCCATTTTGCCCCCTTTCCAGCCTGATGCCAAGATATCCACACTGACAGAAAGGCAGCACAAGGGCTGCCAGCCTGAAGGCAAAACCGATGTTTGTCAAGTCTCACCAAACAACAACCTCCCTGTCTCCCCAAGCTCTACGCTTGCACAGCAGTAACTCACCTGGGGCCCTCGAGCAGCCAGTTCCACAGGCATCCTTCTACTTACCTGCCAATGAACCAGGTCACCGTGTGACATGTAGGATTTTTCTTGGGAGATGGCTACTGAGAATATCATAACTCTCCACACACAGGTGGGCTTGCCCTGCAACTGAATTCCTCTTTCTTTCGATCCCCAACCTATTTGTGATCCTCCTGCTGAACTGCAGCTCTACACCTCAAGGCTTGCCATGGATAGTACTTGCTCTGCCCTGATGCTGAATGCTGCAGTAACTACTGTTAAAGGCTACCATAACAAAACAGTCTTGCAAAATATGTTTAGAAATATTTAATTTTAAAGCCTTTGCCTATCAGCTGAGCTTCAAACTAAGCAAACTTGTCACTGATAGAAGTGGTACGCACTTCACTCATAAGAGGAAAGCAGCAATGTATTCTATTGCTCTACGTAGTAATTTAACAAAGCTTAATTGTAAGACAGCAACTTAAGATTCACAATAAATACACTTGAATATCTACCACATAGAGGACAGGGTCAAACTGTCAGCAGACCCAACCACCGAGGTCACAAGGTTCAGAATGGACCCCCAGTATTGTAAACTCCTCAGGAGCAGAAGTGTAGCTGGATCCAAATGTAATCCCAGACTTGGGATTACATTAGGTTTATGCCTAAAGACTGAGGAGATGGGGTTCAGAGTAGACCCCCTTGCTTTCCAAATTCCTTGAACCAAAGGGATAAGTGGTCCATTTGCAGATGATCCACTCCTAGTCCCAGACTTGGTCAGTGATTTGTCTAAAGGATTTTGTGCACAAAGTCCTTTAGATTACTTAGCTAAGCGTTGATAAGAAATGCACAAAAAAATGATATAACCTTAGCAAAGCTTACAAAGTTAGCAAGCTATTAATCACTACCCACCTCTCATGAGAAGCAAAGGATCTCTGCAGCAGGTGTAACCTTGAGGCATCCCTACTGAAGGGGAGATCCGGCCACCCAGCCCACTGCTGCACAAAAAGCCCAGAGCTCTTGGGCCACTCACTTTTTTGGGGCAGGATGATTGGCTTCATCATTTAATACCACACACAGTGTCAGTTTCATCCAAGTTGGGCTCAAGTCCAACATGGGTCAGCGCTGTAGTCAGGTGAGTATATTGCTCAACCAGCCCCTAGTTACTGTGTTTGCCACCAGACATTTATTGTAACTGGCACTGGTGGTTATCGCTTCAGCACAATGCCGGTGGTGGTTCCTGCCTGAGCAGGGCTTGGGGTGAGAGCACACCACCACAAGAGCCAAGAGGACAGGAACTTCCACAGCTGGAGAGATTGCATCCATGAAAGCTTCAGCAGAACTCTTACTGTGTCCTGTGCCAATAATACAACCCTGTACTACTTTGTGTTGTCTGATTGCAGTGATTTTTTCTCAGTTTCAGAGTAGGAGTTTAATGTGAGATCATGTTTTAAAAACCATGCAGATCCCCTGAAAGAGGGAAGGCTCTGTCCACAAGCAACAACTGAAGTAAACACATCCCTGCACAAAGTGAACTACATGATCACTCTGCCAATGAACCCTCTTTGCTTCTGGCACTGGACACTCAAATTCCTGCCTTTCACTAGAGAAGCAACATCTGATTTCTTATTAATCTTTAATGATGCCAAGGATGCTTGGTAGACAACCAAAATAGACTGATTGCTGTCCTACAGATCTCACATTTCCACCCCAAATCAATGTCATCAATAGAAGTGTCTGTTCAGCAGCTTGTGTTAGCGTTCTAGCATTCATGAAAGTCCAAGGTACAATCCAGGAGTCACAGAATACCTTATTCCTTCTAGTATCATGAGATAAGCTTCCAATCTGAAATATTTCAGCCATAGTCTTGCTCTGGTGTTTCAGGGCTCTATCCCATTCACTTCTCCCCAAAGGGAGGGGCAATGATTTGTCACTTTGGGATGTTACCTTGCAATGAAAATAGCAAGGAAGGAAAATGAAGCTGTCTGCTATGTTGCTCATCATTCAACAGCTGATAACACATCATTGAAGTGGATACAGAACTGGTAGAGCCTTGCTTCAGATCTTACAAAATTGCAGGGACAACAGGAGACTAAGACCAGGAAGGAACAAGCCTGGAAAGGACACTACCTTCCCCAGGCTACACTTGAATGTTAAGGTTAAAAAGAATTGAAACAAGCTAGTTTGTATGAAACAAAACCGGACTGAGGAAAGCCACCCTACATACAGGGATGCCCAGAATAAAGGGTGCAAGGTTTCTAGAATTAAATTCCTGCAGAGATTTCACTTTCTACGCAGTGTTCTCAGATCTTAGTGAGAAGATGATCCTGGAGACAAAAGAGCTCCACAGTGAATTGCCATCTTTATCACAGAAACCAGCATAAGGCAAACCCTCTTTGGTTATCCATTTCTGAACACAAATTAGTAAAGAACTATTCCACAATCATTATCTATATTTTCAATGTGTCAACTTTTGACATACTCCTCTGAGGAAGTTACATTCTCACTAATTAAACCATTAAGACATTTAACCACAAAAGAGTAATACTATTAGTATCTTTCAGTATTCAGAAACTAAAGAAATTCTAGAAGGTAAGAACTTCTGATAAACAGTTTTGTATTAAGTTTTCTGATGTTTCTCAATACAGCTCAAACGAATCCCATCCCAGACCTACATCTTTAAACATGACAAACACAACAAAGAATTCCTTAGCTTGGATATTAAGTGCAATAGACCTTGTGTTTTATTTAACACTGTACTGGAGACTCTAAAAAAGAAACCAATCAATCCTATAGAAATGTAAAGCTAGAATTTTCTTACTTGAGCAGAAAGCTTCTCTAGAGTCAGACAAAGCGCAGACATGCAAGCAGCCTAGGTGCTGAAGTCCTCAAGGGGATTCTATGCTTAAACAATCTTGGGGGTAGAAAAAGGATTTCTTAATGTCACAGAAATGCTAAGTCAGTCATTAATGCCTCCCCTGTTCCTAACTGCTGACCTATCTGTCAGTGTATGACTGACCATGATGAGGTCACACCATGCTTGGGCCAGCTCTGTGCCTCTTAGTGGCTTTGGTACTGGTAGAGTGCTCACATCACCTGATCCAGCATACACTTGCTGAAACGAAGTCAAATCTAAACCAGAAGTTGGAGACACTCAGCTGCAGTTACAACTTACTCTGGGTACAGCTGGAGTTACCTCAGCCTGCCTTTAACTCTTTCCAGCTCCATTTCACAGGTTGCAAGAAACCACCACCATCCTTCTGATCCACCAAAGCCATAGTTGTTTTTTTTTCCTAGCCTAGTTCAACTGGGGTGATTCAATGTTAAACATGTTTATCCAGCACAAATCGTTTTGGCTGAAGCAGGTTAGGGAAGCAGTGGTAGGGGTAGATAAAGGATTGTAACAATAGAATAAACATTTTTTAAGTGCGGTACTTGTGTTTAACCAGTAACTAGTTGGGTATTATTTAGAAAATCAACTGCTTAATGCAAAAAATAAAAAAGAAAAAAAGAAAAACACAAACTGCATTTCAGTGACAAAGTAAGGCTTACTAAAATGTAGGTTTAAATTACTAGTCACATTCAAGGTTAAGAGATCACTTATCTCCGAGTTATGGAGTTCATAGGAAAAGATAAGATCATTGTTATGAAAGATTACAGGCAAGGTTGTGACATAACAAAATAGGGGCAGGAAATTCCAGTTTCTGAACCTGCCAGTAAGTAGCATCATTTTGTAGTCAACATTTAATACAGCTAAATAGTACACAGTAAGTCTTCAACCCAAGAAGGCAGGACACGTTACTAGAATAATAAAGCACCATTTTGGAGATCTGACCCTGAACACTCAAGGTTGCACAGTACAGCCCGAAGGAGGCCAGAAGTAACCATGGCATACTTAGGAGACTACCCAACATTATGCTGTTGCTACCACAAACAGGACAAGAAAATGAAAACATGAAAGTTTGTGGTTAGGATAAGAGATCTCTACATCTAATAGACAAAGCAGTGACAAAGTTATAGACTGACACAGTAGGCTTCTTCTGAAGTCTTTAAATGAAAACACAATCCCTTCATGGAAAATATACCAAGTTCTGGTAGAAGTTACAGGTTTTTCAGAGGAATCAATGATATTCAGCAGTCCACATTACACAAATCATTACACAAGTCACAACAAGATTATTGCAAGTTCATCAAAAATAAAGATCTAACTTTTTTAAATTGCAGAGCCACAGGCCACCCCTGTTCATCTAAACATCTTTAAGTGCCATAGACTTGGGGACATGGTTTATGCAATGCATGTAGATCTGATAAGCCAGTTATGGACACTTGTCTCCAAAACAGAATCAAGTAGGTTGATTAAACTAACATTTACACTACTCTGAACTAAGTTGAACAAGACCTGCCTTCATAGTGTAGTGTCTAAAACAAGCCACTGAGGCAAAACACGCAATACAATACATAAAATAAATATTTTGTTGTTGTAATAGGCTCATAGCATCTGTACATGAAGTGGTTTTACTTATGCCAGCAAGTAAATAGCACTAAGTGAGCCCCTCCATCCTCTCCAATTCAGCCTCCTGTCCTTCTTTGGCCTAGCCCCCCATTTTAAGACCTCACAGGTTTTTTTCTTGTAAACAGCATTTCTACTTCATTACAGCCCCTCAAGCCTACCCCAATGTGAGGCTGAGGCTCAGCCCACCAGGACCAGACCAAAGGGAACAACAAAACAACAACACCCCACAAACACAAAGCACAGTCACAGTACCTGAGCAAGAAGATCCACACAAACCAGGGACAGCCAGAGCCCAATCACTAGGCAGCAAATCCACAGCACCAAGGGCAAAAGGGCAGCATAACCCCCACCATCACATAGACAAAACCCACTCAAATAGGGGCTGAGCCCCAGCTGCTTAAATGTAGCTCCTGGGCCAACAGGTGGACAGTGTGTGGGTGGCAGCCCCATGTTGGGCTGATCAGGGTAATCACAGCCTGCTGGTGAGCTCAGGGTCCTGGCAAAGCCAGTCGTTGGTCTTCTGGTTTCCATGGGGAGGAAAGAGAGGGGATAGGTTTGAAGGTGATGAGGGGACTGGAGCATTTCTCTTATAAGGAAAGGCTGACACAACTAGGCACATTTAGCTTAGAGAAGAGAAGGCTTAGAGGGAATCTTAGCAATGTGTATTGATAGGTGAGGTCCCTTCCAACTCAGCCATTTTGGGATTCTGTGATTTAGCCTTTCCTGTGATGGTTGTGGCATTCACATACTTGTTTCTATGGTCTAGATTATAATCTGGCACAGCTGCAGAAAGTATTGAGTGGAATGGGAGAAAAAAGGACATCTGAAGATAAGTCCCCTGGCCCTGAGATGTGAAAGGCAAACTGCTGGTTGCCTCTGCCTTACCAGATTCTCCAGATTGCTCAGAAGCAGTCCAACTCTACAGGGCATATGTTGGTTCTTCTGAAGGACCCAATATACAATTGCTTAATGATAAAACATTTGATAGGGCTTGAAAAAAAAAATAATCAGGGATTTATCTATGACCTGTTTTACCTGTTTAGTCTTCACTTGCTTGTAATTAAAAGATAATTGAGTGTAAGAAAAGGAATTACAATACTGTGTGATGTAGTGGGTTCATGAAGTTTCAACCCGAAAAGTCAACAAAGTGCTCTTCTTCTCTGAAATACTGCTGCTGTTTGAAAACTTGACTTGAAGCATACTCCATGTGCCCTGGTTGCTCTCAAGGGAATTTGCTACAGCTTGTAGCCAAACTTTGTTCACTGTTCTGAAGAGCATTGTGAGCACCAGCTGACCCTCGCTTTCTACTTTAAAGATACTTGCTGGTTGGTAGTGTTACATGGAATTTGCTGTACTATAGTACATAATATATCTGATAAAAATATGCATAACATGTAATTACACAAGCAAACTCAGCTAATGGAAAAGTTCTAATAAAAGAGACAAACTACATATAATGGTGTATAAACCATATGTAACCACAGATGGATTATAATAAAAGAGATAAACCTATATAATCATGTATATTTACCTAGATATATCTGATGATATATATATGGACAGTTACAATGTAGACTGACAATACCATTATTTTATATAATAATATGTAGATATGATAATGACAATTTCTACAGAGATCTATTTCATATTTAGATACAGAGAGATCTCTGTAGCAAGAGAGAGATCTATACATATACCAACATTTTAATAGATAAATTCAGTTTGGAAGCTTCTACAGAGCAGTGGCTGGCAGCTTAAAGTGGGAACACTGCATAAAATACCCTGTATACAAGAATTTTTATCTGCATGAATCTTGGCTTTACCTAGGAAAGGAATTAGAAATTGCTTGTTTTTATCTTTACTGAAACAATTTATGCTACTGAGTTCACCCTACATTATTCAGACAATCTAGTTAATTGTCCTTTTGTAAAGCCTGTGTGCTGAGTAAGAAAGTCAGAAATCTACAGGGTGTTGGGATTTATAGATTCTAGTGGCTGGTGCACCTTTAGTCCTTGAAACTTCAGGCAAATTGCTGTATTATCAAGCATCTGAAGAGGAATGACATAGTGCTCTGCCCTCGTATTTCCACCTTGACTAATTGTAATCATGCATCTTCTGTTGTTTAAAATGATGTAGAAAGTGTTCATAGGAAATTTTATGCTCTTACTGTTTTGTTTATTTTAATGAGGAAGATGATTCAAGCTGGATTTGAAGCTACCTTGTGCTTGCAAGGCGTTATGTATAATAGTATAGCCGGGGGCCTAATATTTACTGGATGACCTTGAGACAGTCATGAAACATTGTAAAGGACCTTGAAAGGCTTCATATAAGCACTGACACTGAATGTCTCTGTCAGGTCAGGCAACTTTTGAAAGCTGAGTGTATAAAAGCTCATGGCTATGACTCCATCTCTAGAGAAAGTGGTAGCATCTGAAACTGTCTCCTCCAGCATTGTACTTGTGAAGAAGGAAACAAGATTGTAAGAAACTGTGCTGCACTAAACCTTACTAAGACAGTGAAGAGGAACTGGCAAGCAAGGCAAACTTCAGTTTCTTGGATGCAGCAAGAAATGTCTTATGCTGCTAAGTCACGAACCTGATTTCAGGCATTGATCGCTAAGAAGGGAATTGGCTTTCTGAGCGTGTAAGGACCTGGACTCCAGGGAAGCGAAGGCAGCTCACTAATTGCCCCTTCACAATGCTGCCTGACAAATCTGTCCTGCTGTTGTGTCAGCAATGAAGGATTCATCCAGAACAGCAATTCCTTGGCTCCATCTTTGAAGGGAGTTGTATGCAAGTGACAGAAGATTGAAATGCACTTTTTTATTATTATTATTATTTAGTAGGCAGGTGAGAATTTATGCTATGATTTTTCCTAATAAAAGAAGCACACCACAAGGAAGGATGCAGGACAGGATTGCACAGACAGTAAATTCCTGTTTTTATAATGATAACTCAAAGAAACCTCAGTCAAGAGCAAAATACCCTCTTTTTAGACATGCAGGCTTGCTCCTGGAATTAATGATCTAAATTAGAGATGTCAAGTGATTGAAAGGCTCACAGGCTGGATATTGTGCACTTGGGATGTTTAAATAGTTCACATAGGATATTTGGAATCCCATTTAAAAGAAAATTTTTAGCTCTTGTCACTGAAAAGCAAACCTCCTAGATATAAACTCACTGTGAAGTTGCACAGTGTTCTTTTCCCAAAGATGTAAATGGGATAAAAAAGAGACTGAAAACTGGGAATCTCTTATCCCTTGTTTAGATCATAGCTATATATATCTATATCCAACTACCTACATATATGGCTTTTCAATATTGATTAAAAAGAACATATCAGAATAACTTTATTTATTTTCAAAGTCAGGATCTCAAATTTTAGGAAGTTTTAGAGTTCAAGTTGCACATACAAGTTTTAGTTAGATTTTTTGCATAAGCATTATGATAACAGAAATGATAATGTACAGTTACCTGACCTCATGTTATTGTTTTTTTCCTCAGAACCCTTGCCTCATTTAGGCTGACCCTAAAAGGAGCTTGTTTTCCTTCTTAATGATGGTGAGTAAAAGTATGCTTAACTAAAAATACTGCTGAAAGGTTTTATTCTTGTAGTGAAAGGGAGATTTTGCTTCTCTGATTCTGAGTGAGATGGCAGAACACAGCAATCTGCTGGTGCAAATTGCAGCAGCCCAAACTACTAGCAGGTACAACAATCATTATCCTCTAGATTGAAACCATGTTCTGAGAAAGAAATTCAGAAGAGATTCTTAACAAGAACCAATTAAATAAGTACATCTGACAAGCTTCAGTAACCAGCCTAAGAGTTATAAGGCCTGCTATCCCACATGTAAGGAGACAGAGAGAAAAATCCTTTGGCCAAGCATATATCTCATTTAAAATGAGATTATAAACATGCTGAGTAGCTGACCCAATTTTACTTCTGCATCTAATGCCATATGCTGTTCCTTGCTTACAGAAGTTTAACTCCTGTGTTAGCAATAGCAACAGTTACTTTATTTTTAAAGCAACAAAAGCCATCTTCTCTAACACTCTTGTAAGGGAACTCCACAGGGTAGTATGATCGTAGTTAAAATCACAATAGAACATGCAACAGTTTAGGTCAAGCAACTTGTCCTTGCCAGAAAGAGAAGAAAAGAAGGAAAAGAGGGATTAAACCCTCTAGGGGTAGGCAAAATGTTACCCAATTTCATTAGCCAGGTTAGCACATGTGCATGGAAAACACAGCTCCTAACCCATGATCTGTGAAAACTGGGAGGAGAGGTCAGAGAGGAGAACTTTTACAATTTTCAGATGACTCTAACACCTGAATGCATCTCTTCAGCTCTGCTTACTATGGCCCCTGACACGCTAAAATCATGTACAATAGCTAAGGGAAATCATGCATTCACTTTTTTAACATGTTTCTTCCTCAAACTACTGTTTATTTTATTTTAATTTATTTTGTACATTTCAGAAGCTTATAAATTCCTATTTTGTGATAAGATAATTAATACTTTTTCAGATGAGAATTTTAACTATTACACTTTTTTTTTCCTGATTTGCCATGCCCTTTTTTTGTTCAATTCCCTTCAATTCTTTTAAATCTTATTTATTCCACATATATTTTCTGTCCTCCTTATCTGTTTGTCCCTCATGAATTCCTTGATTCCTCTACTAAGTGGAAACAAGCTCAATAGTTCGATGATAATTTCTAATTTTCACCCTTGATTTTATTTGCTTTGAGATAGCAATTATTGGATGAATAAGAACCTGCCTGTAAAAGTATGTAATTTAATTAACAAAAGAAGGATGCAAAATTCCCAATGTGATGAGGAAAGACTAAAGGTATAAACAATTCTTCTATGAAGCAGCATAACACGAGTGAGATGTTATCAGGCATTTCACAACTGGAGAAATGCCCTCTTGTGGTCATACTGCTACAAGAGCAACAACTTACTTTAATTAATGACAGGCTACTGTTAACTATTTAAACACTGTTATTTGTGTACTGGTAACTAGTACTTAAGCATTTGAGTTTGTAAGACTGGTTTTAAAGCATGTGTAAGAAACCTAAAGTGGAAGAGTGCTACCCCGAACCATGCCATGAGGAGAGAAACATGAATTAAGAAATGTCAGTAATTTACTTCTTTCATAAAAAGAAAGAATAAAAGCATTTATTTGTGTTTGATCATGTAAATGTTTCCAAATATTTTTAACCCTTCCCTAATTAATAGAAATAATGGTATTCTTACTGAAAATAAAAAGTTTTCTAGATAAAGTGCTCTGATTTTATCAGGAATACACAATTATATTCTTCTTTGGGTTTGAATGTATAGTACACTAATTTTAGAGACTGAATCTAAATTTATCTATATGTAATGAATCAACCTTCTTCATTTATATTCAGTTTGAGGCAGGCATCTCATCCCTGAGTCACTGCAATTTCTGTCAGCAGTGAAGCCCCTGACTACTCTTGCTGTAAGCATGCTAGATGATGCAAAAGGCAGCATTACATCTGCTGTTAAAAACTGGTCCCAATGTTTTTAATCCCTTAAATATGTCATAAAACCATTTTCAATTTCTATATTTACAGATACCAATACAAATTCTCTATTTCTGTGTATGTGACACGTACAAAACAAATAACAGAAGAAAGTTTTATTTGCAATTTAAAATATCTGAAAGTGCTCAATATGGTGAACACAGTTTCACCATATGCCTTTTGTGTCCATTACTCAGCAACTCAGCCTTTGGGACAGATGCAGTCCTGCAACACTGTGGATGCCCCATCCCTGGAGGTGTTCAAGGCCAGGCTGGATGGGGCTTTGGGCAACCTGGTCTGGTGGGAGATGTCCCTGCCCATGGCAGGAGGTTGGAACTGGGTGGGCTTTAAGGTCCCTTCCAACCCAAACCGTTCTGTGATTTTTCCAGGTGATCCATGGAAGTCTTGTAAAAAGAGTGCCCAAATCTGGACACAAGAACTGTTGTCCTGTTGAAACCTCTATCTTAATACTAGAGCAATATAGCAGAAAGAATTTCATTCAGTGTAAAATCCAAATCAGCACAATGCCATTTTGGGAGGGGGGGTAACCCCAGTTGTATTAGTGTTGTTTATTATTCTTTCTTGATTTTTTTAAACAGTGCTTGTCTGTCAGTTTTGTCCCATCTTTTTTTCAGATCTTATCTCCAATCTGCAAAAAGATCTTGAAGATCTCCTGGAAGATCTGGAAGATCTTGTTCCGTTTCAGCGCTAACAAAAATGACCCCAAAGCAAGCCAATAGCTACTTATACCAGCTATGGATTTTTTGTTGTTGTTATTTTCCGTCTTTACAGGACAAGACAGAACAGCACCAATTTCAAGATAAGTTAGAGACTGAAATTAGAAAAATCATCATAATGCAAATTGTCTGTTGAATCCAGATTCCACGTTTTCCATACATATATCAGCACATCTTGTCAAGCAGCCTGGTCTCAGTGGTTGGATGACCAAAAGTACTGAATGTTTACTCTATGGTTTAATGACTATTAATCCTTTATCAGGTAAAATCTAACGGTTTAGCATTTCAAATCAACTAAAAAGATTTAAATAGATGGACTTATCATAAAATATGACTGGAAGGTAGATGTATAAAACCACTGAGAAAAATCTGGGCCATAGTTCATACAGCTTTGATTATGCACTTCTAAAGACAGAAAGTGCTCATTGAAGTTAATGAATATTTTGGTTCCTTATCAACTTGTGGATTGGAGCCTAGATGTAAACACAGCTGGTGTGTGTTCAGCCACATCTTCTACTTCTCTGCAAGTTATAGGATGCCATTTGATGAGGAGGCCTTATGAGGATGTTTATCAAGTTAGATTGAGTTTGATAGAAGTGGCTGACATGAGCATTTTACAATATGCCTAAAGTTTTTACAAAAACAAAACAAACAAAAAAGCACAAAAATCAACCCCCCCCCCCCAAAAAAAAAAAAACACAATTTAAACAAGAAGTTGTAGATTATGTATTACATAAAATACCATTATACTTTTAAGTTATTTGTCTGTAAAATTCTTGGGAAATAGTCACTCTGCTGAGAAAGGAGTGACTACAATTTTTATTCACTATCACATCATAGTATTTTAAAGGTTTGTTATTATTGCAGATTAAGGTTTGATTTTCATCTGAGCTATGTATGTGTAACCTTTACTGGAACACGTCCTGCCTAAGATATTGTCATGCTTTGCCACATGCTGCAGTGAATTGGATGTCTTATCCGCAAAGGGTTTGATGCTGTTCCAAGAGAAAGCAAGTTATCACTCCTGTTTATATAATTTCTCCCCAAAATCTGGAGTCTGCTTGATCTCAATGTTTAGCAATATAAGAAAAAAAGAAAAAGGTGTCAGATTGTGGTTCAAGTGGGTGCAGCCCTGGTTTCTCAGTTGTCATCACTGGAGGTGAATACCAGTTTCCTTCTTGCCTACAGTTCCATTTCTCCTTTCAAAGCAAACCCAGCCATCTGGGACAATGATGTACTGCTTGGTGTCACAGCATGGAACTGCTACAAGAGCAAAGCACGGTCAGAGACACACCAAGCACCTCCATGCCTTGCAGCCACAAGCACTTGAGAGCTGCAACGACAGTTTTGTCAGGATTTTGTTGCTGATTAGCAACACTTTACCTTGCATCGGACACACAGGCTATGATGCAACTAAAGTATAATTTGCTAAAGAAATGAACAAACAGCAGAAAGTTGTCTAGCCAGCCTAATGAGAAATAAAGTTTAGAGTGTTCTCATCCCTCAGAAGTAATTGAAGGTGACCATCTCACTCCGTATTCAGGATACTTGTTTCTCTAGAGTTTAATCAAATCAGATCATCCCTTTCCTCTTGAACTGCACTGTACACCAAGCATATGTTTCCATTATAGTGGCCATCCTCCCTGCCAGGAGCAAGACTGCTTTTCAGTTTAATCAATTGAATTTAATACAATTTAGTAGCGTAACTCCTGATTTTTGTTACATTCCCAGCCCTGGAACTGAAGCTCAGAGCTCCCTCATGGATCAGTTTCCTACACATTGGATCAAAGAATGTAAATAATTCCTATTAACCTTTACAATAACAATACTGAAGTAGAAATGGAGACTCTAGCAGTTTTTTATGAAAGAAGATTTAAGTTTTACCTCATTTTATATGGAGGCTTTCCTGTACATCCTGGGTTTGTATGCTTATTATGCCAGTACTGGATTGTGTCCGAGACAAAACTTTTGTGATTGTCTCATTTCACAAAATAGACAAGCTATATATTCATATAACTGATAGGGATTGTCTATGAGAAATTGCTGTCTGTGGGAAGTCTTACCATAGTAAATGTGCTCTTAGCTTTAATTCCCTCTGCCACAGCATGGTAATTCATTACTATCTAAGTAAATGAAGCTACTTTTTATCATACATTAAAAAATAATAATAATAAAAAAAAACACCCCAAAGAGTTTAAAATCTCATGTCATGTTAGATGTGTCAGTACGTATATGTATACATACATACTCCTACAGATATATTCCATGTGTATTTATTCACAATCTATATACAAATGTTTCTGCTTGTCTTTGGTCAATGACAATTACCAGTTGTATAACCAAATATTGTTACTTTAAGCAAAATGAAATGTAGAACATGAAAATGAGGATAACCTTTCTGAGGAAAGCAAGTTTGACAGTTAGTGAGCATTGAGTGAGCACTTATGGCATTTTGTTAGTGAGATAAGTCTTCCACACACTGCCTTGCATTGTTTGAAAAAGCTTTGTTAGGAGGTCAGAATTCTTACATTTCTTACATTTTGGATGAGTGGTGCCTGATATGGCTTATTGTGATCCGAACTTCTTTTTTTTCTCCAGTAAACACATTTGACATCAGTCAGGCTGGCTACCTGACTTAAGATGTGGCATTCACAAGGATCCTAAAATAGCTTCTGTCCCCTACTTGGCAATTATTTTAGGAGCACACGAAACAAAGGCTAGGAACATGCAGTCAGAGCAGCAACCAGAAGTCCCCCATCCCTGGGGTTCATCGGATCTCTCATAAACCTGCTGCCTGCATCCTGCTGCCTCCTCACACAAGGCTTGGCTACTTGGTTATACTCAGTAAAGCTAAGGTGAAGGAACTACTGCAGCAAAGGTGGTGAACATTCAGTAAAACCCATCTGGTTTAACCCTGCTTTAACGTCTCCTTTTAATTGTTTTTATAATGCAAGCATTCCTGTATCCTCAGAGGCGAACACCTGACCAAAGTTTGCTCTTTTGCTTCTTTAAGTGTGAATTTTCCTTTCCCTTTGAGGGTGCTGTCCCCCAGCACACTGCTGCTGTGGCTGTGGAGTTTCCTTGCTGGCCACCAGATGCAGCTCCAACCCAGCCTGCTGCCCTGGGCGGCTGAAATCATTTACATTCATCAAAAGTGATTGCCTCCGTGCAAAAATGCAGCTCACCAGCACACTGTAACTCTTCAGAAAGAGCATTATGCCAGTGGTGTCACTTAAGGCACAAGGGAAGAATGAAAATGCAGAGAACAGTTTGATCAGTGGTGCGATATTATAGCGGGTCAACTCAGTCCTATCTATGATGACTTTGGTATTGTAGCATCAGGGACAGGGTTTGTTGTACTGTGAAACACCATATTCCTGCTGAAACAACACACCAGCTCTTTCAAGTGCTAACTGCATAGCAGTGCTTTGAGGATTTCAGATCAGGTTCAGCAGCTGGAATGAAGCAACTGCTAAGGAGAAAGTTACACGGCGTTTTCTGGAGTGAGAAGCAATGTGAAGCATTATGTAAATATGATGCATGTCTCAGTAAGTTTGACTCACGTTGAAATCCAGCTTTTCAGGAAGCATTTGTTAGTGGCATGCTTCTAACACCACTGCTATCTCTTTACCAGTTGCGATCTCAGGCGATTTGAGAGCATGGAATAATGGAGCATCCTGTCTATAGAGGTTGGGTTTTTTTCCCATTCTCCATTGCCCCCGGGGGGCAGCTCCCTGTCGCCCTGCCCGACGCCCCCTGCCCGGGCTCTCCCCCCTGTGCTGCGGGACGTCCCCGGGAGCGGGAGCCGCGCTGCGGCCCCTGCTGCACCTCCCGGCGCCGGCGAGCGGCACTGTTGCCTCTGGCTGCGGGGCAGAGATGCTCCGGCCCCGCTGCCCGGGCTCCGTGGGGATTTGCCCCGCACCCGGGCGCTGTGCGGGCTGGGGGGGAAGCGGGGATGCGGTGGCCTCGGGGGCTGTGTGGCGGTCCCCTCTTATTCGCAGCTGGGAAGGTGCTGGGGGGTTCCTCTGCTGGGAGCTGAGGGGGACGGGCACGCTTGGGCTGCTTGGTGCTGCTCAGCTGGTCCGAGCCGAGGCACCATGCAGCACCTCGCTGCCAGGCCTCGACCCCTCCGTTCCTCAAAAAGACCCCAAATTTTACCTTCAACAACACCAATTTATCTGTGTCGCTGCAAGGTCCTTCCATGAAAGTGGCCGACAAACTAGGCCATCAGATCCTGAACTCCGCTGCCGTAAATCTGGAGTGAAAAAAGCACCAGTAGCTCCAGCAGATTTATATTAGATTGCTTCCATTTGTGCTGAACTACCACAAAACTCTTCCAGCCTTGAAACTGGCAGCTTAGTTACTTTACTCTGAAGGTCCTGGTCACCGCGCCAGAGATAAGATTACAGAAGGCTTTTCCTTTTAATCACATCGCTGCCAACTTGTACTTCTGTCATGAATATTCTTTTAAAATAGTCCTCTCAGGGCAATTAAGAAAAACAAAACAAAACAAAGCAAAAAAAATAGGGAGAACAAAGAGACTGTCATTAGTAATCCAAGTAGGGTTTCTTTTCTGAGAAAGGATTAACAGCGAAGATAAAAAGCAGAACGAGAAGGCAATTAATGTTGTCATTATCAGCAATTTCTTCAAATTAAGTTGGCAAGTCCTGTATTCAGTGCACAACATTCATTGTGGATTGGCATTTGAAAAGATTTGTAAGAATTAAAAGTAAGTGTTCAGAGCAGGGCTGCAGAAGCATGGTCTGGGTTGGGAGCCAGGGTAAATTCTGTCAGGGCTCGGAGGCAGCTCTAGCCCCGCGAAGTGTCACCTGCTCCCAGGAAGATCCTGTATTTTTTCACCCTTCTCCCAATCTCTCAGGGAAAAGGTAAGCATGTGAAGTTTTTGGCAGACCATCCGAAACTGGAGGTTATGCATTGCTTGCTGAGTTGCGGGTCTATACAGAAACTACATAGCAGACCTCAGCATAATTAAAAGAGTAGCTTGCTTTAGACTAAAGGAAACTAATGACATTATGGTGAAAGAAACCAAGATGGGAATTTCCTTCTTTGAACCAGTGAAGAGCTTCTGAGAGGTCATTGAACACCATGCGACTATGATGAATTTTAATAGAGCATGTGGTAGGGATGGCTGAAGAACCTCAGCTAATTTATATTATAATAGGATTTGCTTAGTGGGGAGTTCACTCCTGTGGGAGGAATGAAATGTCACTGAACATGTGGAATTTCAGAACAAAAAATAGTTAGTAGCCAATAAACAATGGTGCAATATTAACACTGACAGGCTCCTCCGGTTCATATCATCAAGCAAATACCAGCAAGAAGACAGGATGTTGCCTGTGCCTATCCTTCATGTTCTGTGGCCCTAAAATGCTGGGCTTGTGACTTTTCTAGACTGTCCATCCTTGGCTTTGCCAAGAAAGGAGAAAACTGCACAAAGTGTCCTAGGACAAGAGATTTGTTAAATAACGTCACCAAAAAATCTGATCTCTTTGTCTCTGTCCCTTACACCTTCTAGCTTTGCTTAGCCAAGGCCACCGAGTTCACGACAAAGGCGTGAGACCTTGCTGTTGTTGCTCATCCCTGCCCGCTTACTCTCAGGACTGCTCCTCGTGTTTTCCACCGACCATTCCCATCCTGCGTGCCTGCTGCTCCTGCCTCTTTTCCTCCTGGCTTTCTCTGCATTCTCCAGCTTTTGTCTGCTGCTCCCTGCTCTGCCTCCATTACTCCCTTTGTTGTCTCCCTTGTGCCTTGCTCCACTCTGCAGCCTCCCGGCCCCTTGTTTCTCCTCGCCGTGCATCCAGCCACTTCCTCTGGTGTATCTGCTGCTCCGCCACGCACAGCTGCCGCCCTTCTCTCCACCTCCACCACTCCCGCTGCTGCTCCGCACGCAGTTTTGACCAGCTCCACTTCCAAACAATGAGGCTTTGACCTCTTTCCCCTGGGAGAAGATTTCACAGCCAAACACGTCTCACTGGCAGGAGCTTTTCCTGATATTCAGCCTGTTTCCTTCTCCCATTGCTCCTACTTAAATCTCCTTATATTGAACTAACAGCTTGTGCCCCAGGCGAGGTGTTTATACCCCTCCATTGCAAAAAAGTTTTGAATGCAGACAGCCAGGCCAAGAAGAACAGGGGCACCGTGCATCCCAGTAAGTAAGATACCATCATACCCAGAAGGAACAGAACAAATACACTCACCATAACGAAAAATAGGCCACATGCCTTACAAAAATTCACCAAGAGCCAAGCCTTGATCAGCTTTTATCCGTCTGCAAGAAAGATACTAATGCAGACAGCTGTGTCAACAGCCTGGGAGCCAGGGGCTGAGTGAACCTGAGCTCCTGGAGGGGGTGGACAGTGATCTGAAGTAGGTGAATAAGGCCCAAACTGAAGAAGCTTTGATGCAGAGAGCGGACATTGATCCCAGAAGGTACAGGAGAAAGGCATTAGGCTTGCAGAGAGAGTAAATGCAGGAGACATCAAGATGGTGTAGCTCAAAAGGGAAGAAATACGGCTGGCAGGATGGGAGGGAGACATCGAGCAGCTGGGACACAGACTGAGCTGGATTAGGGTGTCCTGCATGGGTGACATGAGCAATGGGGGTCAAAGGCAAGCACACCCTGCACAGAGCCAGGTAAACACACTGCAGAAGTGTCTGACGCCAACTGGGAAGAGTCATGTGTAAAGGGCAAAAGCTGGCTTCTGCCTAAGAATCTGGAAATTGTTCGGCAGAAGGAGGGATTAAGACTGATACTAAAGCTTCATGTCCAATGTGCAGTTTCTGAGGCAGCCAGCCTGTACACATGTGAAGCTGAGGCCACCTGCCCACACGGTCACCCAAATTCCTGCTCTGCAGGCTCAGCATGGGCACCGAGGACAGACCAGGCATCGCAAGCCCCCTATCGCTCATGAAGCAAGGTGATTTTTCTCCTTCCTTCCCTGTCTCCCTGCTGCATCTTGCCACGTACTCAGCACTGGCACGTGTTCGCACCCCTCCATCAGCTGATGCAGCTCACGAAACCTCCACAACAATATCCTCTTTCTTACCACCGTTTTTCTGCTGGCTTAGTGAAGTGAATGGCTTTGTACAAAGGGTCCATCACGCACCATTTTAAAGCAGAGAGCGAGCTGGTACAGCTGGGCACAGCATGGTAGGGACGAAGGGAAGAGGGAGCAGGATTCCCCCTGCCTCGTGAGTGGCGAGAGACCAACCTAGCTTAGCCGCACAAGGAGCTACACCCTGAGCAAGCATTTTCTTCTTTTTCTCCTGCATTTTAAAATGTGCTAACCTATATGTACCCATTAGCACATTGTAAGAGCTGCTCGTTTTCCCTGTCTAGACGGGACTTTCAAGCAGACATTCAGATCCGCCTTGAGGCATTTTGTCAGGGCAGTCCTCAAAAGCACCCTTCCGAGGCTCAAAAGACAGCTTCAGATGGCAATATGGAATCTTGTTCTTAATGATTAAAACAGCTTATTTTGGCCAGTCCGAAAGCTAAATTAGTAATACCAGCTGAATTAATAACAGTGAAAACCACTTATTAGAAATTATAATGGTGCCGAATAGCATAACTGATCCCCTATAGTGTAAATCAACCTGGCCCCATTTATGTAATGAAGCTACAGCTGCTTACAGCAGCCAAGGACCTGCCCTAACGTTTTCTTGCTTTTGCATGTACCTAACATAACATCGCAACCTTCTTGCTCAGTTTTTCTGCCTTTCTTATAATTTTTCCCTTAGAGGGCTTCTTTAGACATAGCAAAGACTGCTCGGTAATTTTTATGTCTAGCCTCCTATTTCCCTTGCTACTCCCCCATGCAGTAATTTGTGTTGGGAAAGGTAAATCAGAGCCACATGTTCCCTTTATAAGCCTGAGATAAAGGGCAGCAGCAACACAGCTTGCTGCGAATTCACCGGCCTTATTCCATCTGCCGTTAATGACAGAGAAGATCACAGTATCAGCAAGCTTCCTCTGCTTTGCATGTTACTTAGTTTCTTCTGTCGGTGAAGAGGCAGCTGAGTGGTACAGCACACCCCAGTGCTCCCAGGCAGAGCCCCTGTGACAATTAGATATGTCGTCACATCCAGCGTGCATCACTCATATCACTGGGGACATCCCATCATGGGAGATACGGCCCAGTCAGGTTCTGCAGCTCTGGGACAAAGATGAGCATTATTACTGGATCAAAGAAAAAATGCCTTTATTAATATCACGCCTAGGGACTGACAGTCCTCTGAGTCACAGCACTGTGAATCATGATCTATTCCCATACAGGCAAGAGCATCACTGTGGAATTACACTGTCAGGAGCGGAGAATGAAACTCTCGGGCTTATTCTGGCTCTCCTGTGGGTTAGGCTAAGTAGCATTTCCCCAAAGACTAACCATTACTCCATCTGTCTCTAGGTGAAGAGTGCAAGACAAAACTGACTATCAGAACAGGTATTGAATTCTCACTCCCACCAGACATTTTTAGGAACTATTTGTTTCATCACACATTTCCTTAGTTGTTCATACCTTTCTGAGGTTACATACGCACAGAAATATACACGTGTCCTGCACTCACATCTACGCTTAGAAATGAGCTAATTCCATGGGTCATTTTAGGTAGTATTTTCTATTAACACTGCTGACCATTGCTTGTTTTTAACACAGCTAAAAAGAATCTGGGTTTTCCAGAAAAACAATCAATGCTTTCCAGAATGGCTGCTTCAACAAAGTTATCAACAACTTTTAAAGAACACTTGCTCGACATGCACTCCACTTCAGGACTGTCCGATCATATTACCTGGAGCTGCTGGGAAAGATCCTGCCAAACTGAGTGTTGGAGGAGCTTAAACACTGTTGATACCAATACTGCAACATTTTTTCCCAAATTAGTGCTGGGGTTCATCTCCGGCTGAAAAAATGACTGGATGTTTTTCGCACCTTACATGTATATTAGACTCTGAGACTTTCGGAGCTTTTCTGGGGCTATTAGGACTGATTCTCAGTGAATGATACCTGGATGTCTTTGCTCCAAAGACAGAAGAATGCCTCACAGCCATGCAGTGTGGCACCTTAATCCTTCGCCAGGACATTTCCACTACCTAGTGAAAATTTTGCCCAGAGGCATCATGCTTTGCTGCAGGCCTTATTTGACAGGAGATACTGCACCCCAGGTACTTAATAAAGCTCATCAATGTAACGATCTCCCTTTTAGCAGAAAACTAACCATGACTGCAGTGTAAAGACCCAGCCAACATTTTCACCAGTGCACTGGTGTAAATGAGAATGGGGACACACCAGCTTACAACACGGTGAACTTGGCTATGAACCCAGCATCAGCTGCAGGGTAAGCAGTTACGCCACACAGCCCAACACAAGAGCGGGGTCAATGTCCCCGTTTCTCTGAGGGCCAAACAATCTCAGGTCACTTCGCGTTCCTGTAGGAGAGTGTGCACAGGCATCTCTGGGAAGCAGCTGATGCACTGGAAGCTCCCCAGCCTTTGATGATTTAATGTGTCTGTACCCTGAGGACACAGCTAGGTATTCCCGAGCTTCAGTCACAGCCTCTGATCTTTTTAAAACCCACTCAGCTCGCCTTTACTCATTTCCTTTCCACCTTGCTCTCCTAGCCCTGGCTTTGGTCAGGTGACATGGCTCTGGGAAGCTTTCCCACTGTGCAGATAGCGACTCCATTACCTCTGTTACTGTACATTTGTTTAATTAATTGCTCATTTTGTTCCTGAGCTGTTGTGCTGGCCCAGTGCACTTACAGTATGCATGAGTGCCTAAAAGGTGACGAGGCTCCTAGGGATAACTCTGTCCCTTTCATTTATTCATAGAGCTCGAGCACATGATCCCTTATTAATTCCAGGCACCGCTAGCTCAGCCTGACTTGAGATAACGTGGCACAGGCTCCAGGCCCACTCAGCTGGCACTGACAGCAAGTGAGGGAGTGAGATCCACTCCGCAGAGAGCAGGGCCGATCAGCCGCCATCAGGAAAGCAATTAAACTTTATGTGGCATTTGAACTGTGGACCTGAAGGTGCACAGAATAGCCTTTGGCCACTCTTAAGATCTTTTCCTTAAATGCTGTGACTACTTAACGGAGGTAATTGTAAGGACATAAATCAACTTTTCTATTATTCCTCAGGAGGCCAACATCTATCACAGCAGACCTTAAAATGAATTTGAAGTATAGAAATTATGAGAATTTATGTAGCAAACGACTTCTTGTTAACAGGCCATGTTGCAGAAGCTTTATCAGCAGCAGCTGAGACAAGCCCTCTCATCAGTATACAGGCTTATATTCGAGCGTTGAACTTTGGCAAAATTTGACAAATGCTCCTTCTGGTAGGACGTTCTTGTGCTTATCCCTGGGCTCCTCTTTCAGCTGTGACAACAGAGCTGCTTCTAGTGCCATGATGAACCATGATGAACCAGGGCCTCTTGGGCAGTCTGGGTCACCAATTCACTGAGGCATAAAGCCTTCCTTGCCAGGCTACCTTGAGTCCAGCACAGACAATTTATTGTCCTGGATCTGGGCCCAAGGACTGCAGCTCTGGCTCTGCTGCTATCTGAGCAGTCTGGGACCAACATTTTACCTGCAGTTCACTTTTCACCATCTGTTAAACATCTTAAGACATTTGCACCGAACATCGAACATGCAGAGTTCTGTATCAGCTCTGTTATAATTAATGAGTGGTTATGATGTGGCTGTTGGAAGACTTCCACAGAAAGTGAAGCTTCTTCTACCCATCGCAGCTACGCTCCCCCTGTTCATCCTCTGCACGCTCCCTGCGGGTGCGCAGAGCTGAATCCAGATTTCCTTCTTCTTAAGTACTGCTTTTTTCCAATACAAAAAGGAGATGCCAAAGAAGGTTATTGACTTCATGTAATTTCTCTGAGCTGCTCAGATACTGAGCTGCTGAGCATACTCTTGATAGATGAGATTAGATAAGGGAGTGAGATCAAATAGCAGTTTTCTGTTACTACCCTCCAGACAGTTGAGATGGAGCTCAGATACTGATGTGATGGGCATCCTAGAAACACTTAAGAAAGATATGTCATTGAGAAGCAACTAAATAAACCATTCTCTCCCCCTACACTTGCAACTATACAGATGCTTTCCCCCATCCCATTAAACTCTCCTCTATCCCCAAGAGGCAGCAGTCTGGGACTCTGCAGGTATAATATTTCTTGCTGTTTCTGTCTACCTGGTGTGGCTGTTGAAAAACTGCGTTTAAACTGAAGGGACTAGGTAGCAAAATGCAAATTTGCACATGTGAAACTTAAAAAAAATCCTAAGGGAAAATGGTATCCCTTTTTAAATTACAGAGAATGAGTATTCTAGTTCCCATTATGTTGGAATAGAGTTAGGAAGCTTGCAAAGTATATTCTTGCTAACAGGTTGAACCTGCTGGCGTTCTATGAAATAATCCTCTGCCTTGGAAAGGATTTGATGTGTATTTTGTCTTGGTGAATGGATTCCACAGAACACAAGTAGTCAGCAGGCTGTTAGCACTAACTAAGCTCAGAAGAGTACCAGTCTGTTGGGATTTAAACCCCCATCTCAGTGGTCATACTGATCTCATTTTGATAGTAGTTAGAAAAGCATAACCAGCTTCCAGGAAGACTTTGACAGAAGCTATCATGGTTAACACTGGCTACACCAAGCCAGCACAGCCACAATGTCATTAGCTACCTGAAGAAGCTGCCAGCCAGTGTAGCCATATGTCTCTTGACTGTGATGCTGGCAAGGCTGCGTTGCTGTCTGTAATGTTTAGAGCTGCAGAGCCAACAAGTGAAAGTACTTTTAATATCATGGCAGCTGGCTATGCTCTGGGACGGTCAATGCTGAAGTGGGTAAGGAATTTCTAGGGTCTCACCTTCTGTCACCTCACAGTTTCAGAAATCCTAGCATCCTCTCCTCAAGGGGGAAGCTTCTGGCTGCCCTTGGCATCGCTGAATGATCTCTCTGCGAGATGGTGTTTAGGCCTTGGACCAGTGCCTGGTTTTCAAATTCCGTATACTCGGTGCGATGAGAAGTGCCCCTTCTGACCCTGGCGTCTCTGTTCCACCTCAGGCTGAGACTGCAGAGCTTTGGGCCAGCACCTTCTCCATTACCTCCCCAGCAAGAGTCAGTTCTTCCGACGAGACGTGGTCTCCTGAAGTCCTGGCGCAGCGGTGTGCATTCCAGATTCCACTTCAATTATTCACAGGGGGCTGCGGTGCGCTACCTGCCGCTCAGGCTGCCTCGCTATCTCACTTTTCCTTTAAATAAGACATGCTCTCCTCCAACCACAGAGAAAGGTCTCAGGAGCTGACATGTATTTACTCTAAGTGGGGTTCTTGGTCCTACCCTTTTGGAAAGAAAATCTCCTGTAAGGTATTAGAGGCAACACCAGTGGCGGTTTTGGTTAAGCTCATTAGGAGAGACTTGCACCATGTAAATTGATCTGACCACTAAACATGAGCAAATCCCTGGTGTCTGTCCCTTAAGGTTTGGGGACTCTGGGGTCCACACCTGAGTTGTGAGGCACCGATGATCTGTAGGGTTAAAATACTGTGTTCTATTCTTTAAAAGCACAAAACTTTTTACTGGTAAAGCTGCTTTTTGTGTTGAAGTATTCACTTTCTTTGACCTTTTGGATCCAAACTGAACTGTTCAAAGCCTGTGCTTCGGGATGCTGTGGGTTGCTTGTGCTGAGCTTCACTCTGATGCTCGCACACCTTGGAGAAGACCCCTCGCTGCAACCCAGAAAGCAGCAGCCAGCTCTGTGCAGCACAGCTGACAGCGTCTGGGGTTTCCAAACGTGCAAACAGTCAGACAGAGAGTCATTCTGGACTCCTGAGAATTGTGCAATAGAATAATTAGAGATGACATTTAGAAAGGGGTTTTCCATTGTAGTCCCAGAAAGTCTCAGATTTCACCTATAAAGGGTGAAACTGGCAGCCCAAGGGCCAGGCTTTGCCCACAGAAAATTCCTCTGCTCTGCTGGAAATGGGGAACAGCTGTCAGGAGTGCGCACAGGGCCCAACAGCTGAATGACCCCTCTGGTGCCTGAGCCTAATCAATTACAAAGCGTTGGGACCTGCCACTGCCGCATCAACGTGACCTGCAAGGCAGGTTGTGAGGAGGGGGCTGCAGAGCCCAAATCACCTGGAAAGGTTGCATTCTCCTAGCCGTAGTATTCGTGGTTAGCGTGGGGGGTGCTGTTTGTTTTACGCTAGGCTGCTAGGGCAGGTGGGGTCAGCAGCACAGTAGATCATGCAGCCTTTAGCTGTGTTCAAATTCTGCAGAGCTTTGCAGGATAAAAGGGGCTGGCTGGCAGCAGCCATACCAGTGCTAGTAATATTGGCAGCCGTTATTCTGTGTAGTTACTAACATTAGCTGAAAAAAAAGATGCATTTTCATACACCAAGGCCCAGGCACACCAAGGCCTGCTTTTGCCGAACATCTCCACAGCTGCTTTCTGGGCACTTGGTTTTCAGGTCATGAGAGGTGACCAACACACTGGAACAGCTGATTCCTGGCAAGGAGACAGAGCAGGCAGGGTGCAGAGCCGGGGAACACTGAAGGAAATCAGGAAGTAAATGAGGAAAACTGGGGCACGTGTGGAGCTTTGCCCTTCCCTAGGATTTTGGTGTTTACTTGTGGCCTTGAGTTAGGCACCTGTGCACAGAGGGGATTCAGGGCCTGTGCATTATTCCCTTTGGAACTGTGGTCATCCCTTTGGACACAAAGGGACTCAATTACGACTCATCAGGCACTCACTTGATACTGTAACCAACCTGTTATTATAGCAAAGCACAAAATACAGGAGCTGTAACCACTTTCTGTCAAAAAAAAGGCTGGAAGAGGAGATTGCTGTGTGCCTTGTGTGTGATGGCTAGTGGTTAGCTGCCACACCAAGGAAATAGCGAGGAGCAAAGAGCAGTGGGCTTAAATCCTGGTACTGCACATCTTCACAGCTCCTACAAAGTCTGTGTGCCAGCCATAGATTAGCAAGAGCCTGGAAGTGATGCAGAGCATGTGAAAGCCATGGGGCCTTGCACTCGGTCAGGCCATGAAAGGCCCTTGCTCAAGTCTGTTCCAGCACAACCTGTAAGGAGGCTGCACTTTGAACAAAGGCAGGTACAAGAAGAACTGAACTCTTAGAACAACTTTTCCTAAATTTCCAGCCCTTCAGAATCTGTGTGTCCAGTCAGCCTTGTTTAGGTTACACACAAAAAGTACAGACTCATTGGTAACACACTCACGTTCATGTATTACACGTCTATCTGATCACTTCATCTTGCTGCTCCTCACACCTCCCACTTGGCCATCTCCTGGTGTTCTACTTTAACCTCAGCAGCAGTTTTGCTAACACTATGTTTTCATCATGGTGGTATGAGGGAATATCAGTATTAGCAACACCAAATATCTATCAATCACTACTCAAATCCCAAAAAGGCAAAAGTTTGCGTAAAGATCCACGTTTTTAAAACACAGTAAGTGTGTAGGGTTCATTCATTCTATCTGACTGTTTGCGTTCCAGTATTGAGACTCTTCTTTTCAAGCTTTTCTCCTCCATCACCAAAGATAAAAATAAAATTTTTTGTCCGTGAGCTGTTCATGCCAAAAACCATTAGAAATCTTGAGGCTCTCAGTTCATGGTATTAATTAACAATATTGCTCTGCTGCTTATAAGACTATCTGGCATTTAAACCTGACACACAAAAAAGAGCTGGATTGCATGCAAAATATTGTCAGAGTGGAATGGTAGCTGACATTTCAAAAGTACAAAGGGCAGTGAAGGTTGCGTGGTGCTAGCCACCTGCATGGTCCCCCACCTGCCACAGGCTTCCTGCATGGCCTTGAGCAAGTCACTTGGCTTCCTCGGGCCTCAGTTTCTTGCTGTTGTAAAACTTGGGGCATCTCCTCTTTGCACAAAGGTGTGGGGGAGAGATGTGGCAAGGGAGATGGGGTGGGAGCAGTAAGATTCCTAAGATTTATTCCACAAGGTCAAAGTAGCAGAGAATTAGGGTTATTCTGGAATCAGAAGTAGAAATTACATGTTACCTTAGAACTATTTAAGAACCTAGGGTACTAAGTAAAATATCCCCACCTTCAAGAAGAACTCTACAACTCAGTTCTACTACAGTAACATGTATAAAAGCCTTGCTTGTCTTTCTTCTGCTGCTGTTTGGAAATATTAATTTGTTGGGTTTTTTTCCTCATTTTATCCCAAAATTAAAGTTGAATGAGCATCTTCAACCAGATATAAAAGGAAGATGCTTGATTAACATGAAATTGTGGCCCTTCAGTTTAGTTCTCAGTCACCTCTCCCTCAGGGACATTAATGAAAAAAGGTTACCAAGATACTGCCAAGTAGGATACAAGCAGGAGTTTGGCTTCAGAATTTATCGAATTGAATTAATTAGCAGGAAGACCTTTTCAGATCCTGGCACTTCACATGAATTATCTGTGCACATCTGCGGTGCCACCTAAATTCAGGTGTAACATTGTAGTGATGCCTTCGAACAGGCTGTTTGGTGTCCTCGCAGAGAAGAACACCCCAAATCTGTCGGCAGGACTCTGCTCTGCGAACCGAAACTGCAGAGGCTGCAGCTAAGCAGAGGCAGGGAGGCTGCGCACCCCGCACGGTGACAGCGTTGGGCTGCCTCTGAGAGCACTGCAGCTCCCTTCAGCCTCTTTCACTTTTCCCTACGGGTCTGTACCGAAGCTGAGTTACCAACACAACAAAGAGGTGCCTAAAGCAGAACTAGATCATGTTTTCTAACCAACCCTCCAAAGCTGTTGTGGGTTAGAAACACGGTTCCACTTTTGACTCATCTCTAGAAATGAGCTTCCTTTCTTTCTGCCAAAAAAGGTGACCTGCAAGCCAGTCTGACGCAAGGTAATTTGTCCTGTTTATGTGATGACTTTGATAAGGCATAGAGATTAGTGCTCTTCCTTCATAATAAAGTAACAGTTTGTTTATGTGCTGTAATCCCAAGTGACTTTTTTTTTTACGGTGAGAGCCTGAATGTGACAATAATTTGGAGAGAAATCTTGGTTGTAAAACTAAAGAGCACTTTAAATATGCTGTTGCTGTCTCTGCCTCTTGCTTGCACGTACCCCCAGTCCTGGCCCCTCTCAGCAGTCACAAGATAAGCTTCGAAGAAACAAGGCCATTGATTGACAGCTCATTAGAAGTTGCAAGAGCAGCAAAACACAAACTGGAGCCCGTGGCTTTCTCCCTGCCCGGCTGGGGAGGCGTGCTGGTCAGCAGTGGCCTGAGAGGAACAAAGACTGCAGGAGACAGTGGAGGAAAACAACATGAAATTTTAATGGTGTGCTCGAAAGGCCAGGTGTAATGGATCAGGGCCAAGGCCTCCCCTGCCCCCCCACCCCGTCGCGTATATTTACTTTCTATATATAGGCGCAAACGGGGAGTATAGGTTGTGCCATGTGGCACGTACACATGCACACAGATTGAGAGAATCCCAACTTTGATATGCCAGACAGAATTTATCCAAAAATCCATTTATAAATGAAAGACTCCAAGTATATACAGTGTTAATATCTGTACATATTAGATGTCACGGCTCTAGTCTTAGATAAGGTCGCACACCGAGCCAAATTCACCCCTGCAGTGAAAGCCAGGCAAGTTTTACTAGGAATGAATTTGGCTTAATGTGTCTGCCTGTAGTTATGTTTGTTTTTACAAATCCTGTTTATCCCTCATGTAAGCATATTCCTCATATTTAGAAGACTTCTACCAGGCACATGCCAATTCACCTCCAACCCATTAGCTACAATGTCTATTTCTTTAGCATCCCTTGGGGTCCTTTGAGCCCTCAGGTCTGTGCTGGAGGGTGCTTGCTCTTCAGACACCAAAAATCCTCTTTGCCACGCAGGCTGGTGAGTGCCCTACCTGAATCCCGTGAGTGCTAAAGGGTAGAGAGGAGTTCATCACAAATTAATGCAGGGAAAATTAGCCCTGGTCCTTTGTATAGAATGTCATCTGACAATAGCTACAATTGATTTTTAGTTGAAATTTTCCAGTGGCATCTTTTTCTCAGATTCCCTCTTTTACATGCTGAGGAGCATTCTGTTTAACATGTAGGTATATGTGTTTGATGTCAAAGATGGAATTATTTCTATTTCTGTAGGCCACTTAGTCTGACTTCTGGTGTAAGTACTCAGAAGAAGAGTAGTTATCTACTTTTCATGGATAGTCAAACACAAAAGCTTCAAATTTATCTTTTGTAAGCTTTGTTACTAGGAAATCATTATACAAGGGGATCAGCAGGGCTGGATTATGTTTCTTTTAGCATCTTAATACATTAAATACATGCAGAATCTTTTTAGGATACTCCTAAATCTAGGACGCTCTGGAGAAAACACTAGACTTCAAGAGAAATGTCTACAAGAACATAAAGCTGGGCTGCAACAGCCGCTGTTACACTATTTAAGCTTAGAAACTCTCACATCCTGCTGGAATGTAGGCAACATTTGTTTGCTTAAAGACTTCACAGATTGAGGAGAAGCAGTGTGTTGTGAAATGGATAAACTGAGACCATGGGCATTATTATGGCGTGGACTTTACTGATAAAACATAAGCCCATGGCCATAGTTCTTCAGTAAGCATAACTTAAATTCATTTAAGCCAGTGGTTTTACATGGACATAAAACTAGGGTAAAGAAACATACAATCTAAAGCTTGATTTCAAATTAAGAAGAGTTACTTCTATAATACCATTTTTCACTTGTTTAATATACTTTATCTTCAGATATCAAAGAGTTATAAAGGTGAAGTGTAAAATAACATCTAGATTTTAGCAATAGAGACTCTGAGTCCTGAGGCTGGCAGTGTGATTTGCCTAAGATCCCCTAAAGATTTGCTAGGGGCCATCTTTCACTCCTTTGTTCTACCTTCTGCTCATGTCACATCTGATTTTACTTTCACTTAACCACTGCATTTACTTGGAATTCTTCAGAAAAAAACTTCCAAAGTTCTATCTGCTATAAATATAACACTATAAATGAATAAGGATTGGAGCTCATGTACTCTGTTCCTACAGAAATCAACGGGTTTCAGTAGAAGTTTGGGGATCAGGAGCTTTGAGGGAATCATCAAATATACAGAAAGTCTGTGTGTGCAAGTAGAGGCAAATACCCTTTCAAAATTTGCTATCGCAGCACAGCTCTGAGCCAATACACAAAAAGGCACGAGATGTAACCTTTCTCCTATATTGTAATCCAGCCCTTTCCTAAATTGCTGCTCCCCAGCCGCAGTGAATTGAAAGGAAATATCGAAGCAGGCTGCTCATTCTTCTGGGCTGCGGCTGTGGGGGCTTCCTCGAGACCCGCACAACACAAAGCAAAGCCCCATTCTGCAGGGACCCGACATTCCCAGGGGGCCCTGCACATATCCCTCCATTGTGATTTCCCATCCAAAATAGTATAGTGCTTTACAAAAAGCCCAAAACACAATAGTATGACTCAGCAGTTTGGATTTGCAGGCTAGTGGGCCGGCTCCCGTGAAAGTGCCAGTGCTTGTAACCGAGCAGGAGGTGACTCCAGTGCTGGGTGCTTTTCAACCTCGCTTCGCACAGGCTGGACAAACGGATCCAACGATCCCGCTCCAGTGCTGAGGCACTGAGTGTCCTCAGACAGATGCATCAGACAGTGCTTGACACTGAAATAACAGGTGTTTAAGAACATACAGAGAGCTACCATAAGTGGCTAACCTGCCCTGTGATTCAGGAGCATCATAGGCTGGATACCAGAAATCATTAAGCCGGCAGATGAGGCAGCTCTCTCATCTTCCCTGCCAATAAAGTATGTCTGACTCTGGCTTGCCGGCCTCTCTCAGTTCCCATAACAATACTGTTTGTGAAGTGCTTTGACAACAGAAAGCACCAGCTCTAGGCAGTAACACTCATGGCGTGAGCTGGGGCTGGTGTCTCCAGTCCCCTTTCTTGGCAGGAGAGAACCAGAGAAACAACTGAAAAATGAGGCCAGGTGATGGGAAGCAAGGAGACTGGCAGAGCAGTGACGGGAGAAAAAGCAGGAAGGGAGAGAGCATTAAGAAACAGCAGAAATACAAGAAAGAAGAAGTAGCAGGCAACTGTAATGAAAGAGCGGGGGAAAAGAATACGAAAGCTGGTTTAACCAGAAGTGGCCCTTGGGGTTGGTCCCCTGGGGAAGGGGAGCGGTGAGTCAGGCTGCGGTGCTTCCCTGGGGAACTGCCAGGCTGTGAGTCACAAGCAGAGAGAGAGGTGCCTGCGTTTCTTTCGCCCTTGAAGCTATTCCTTACCTCCTGCTAACCACCAGGAGGTAGGGCCTTACCCTCTCAACCAGCTACCCAGCCCTGCTTGCACCATTGTTTTCCTCCTTCTCTGTCTTTTCTCCCCATGATTCCCCTGAAATCAGCCTGCTGTCCACTTGAAACCCTTGTGAAAGCCTGAATTGCCTCTAGTTCATGGGTACCCAGCTGGCCTTCAGCCTTCCCATTTTCTTGTTACAAGAAGTCTTCATGTCAGTAAAGAGAAAGCTTTGTTTTCCCCCCAGTTTTTCCTCAAACCAGAAATTCTGGGCAGAATTTTGAAATTTGTGGCCGTGCTCAGGTGTGACTTCAGTACCCAAGGTACACACAGGCAGACACTTGAAAACACAGACGCTTAGGGTTTGACACTTTCCAATGAAGCAGTCCTTTGAAATGAAGCATGCTATTTATCCAATTGCAAACTGCTTTTTCCACGGAATTTTTTGGATCTGTTATGTTTTTGTCTCCCTTTAAAGAGGAGACAACTCCGGTACTTCACTATTTTGTTGTTCCAGACTGCTCTATTTTCAGTGAGCACTCCCCCAATTTTCTTTTCCTTTCACAAAAACAGATCATTTTAAAAAATTGGAAGGAAATCATGAAAATGGGTCCAGAGTTTCGTGTTCTCTTATGAGCTTTCCGCATGTGTCAAGATGTTCTGCCTCTGTACGCCCTCAACACCCAGGAGCGAGGAGGGTGAGCACGAGGGAAGATAACCTCCCTTTAACTGAATGGACAATGCCACCCGCCAGCACATTTGAGGGGATTTCTATACATTTTCTGCTAAAGTATTACCTGTACCGAACAGCTGTAGGCCCTGAAGCACACACCAGCCAAGTGGCTTCCCTCTGCAGTGCAGTGTCCTTGGCAGACCCGGGGTGCAGGTGTCCCCTCCTGATGCTGCTGCTGGCTGCCGCGCAGACAATGCTTCCCTCCTTCTCGGTCCCCGCAGTGGGTGACCTGCCAGATTTCCCTGAGGGGCCATAAAAGTGAAACAAAGATTGTAAGAAAGAAACAGTGAACACCTCTCCAGATTTAAGGAGAGACTTTAGTGTAGTTTTGTAAGAGGATCTCATCTCTCTCTTTAATAAATAAAGAATTTGGGTGACACAGGACCTTCTTGTCTCCAGTGGAGGACATTTTTCCCCGCGGAACCTGAAGCTCAGTTATTAAAAATGAAAATCTGTCTCAGCCTTTCAAGTCAGTTCTTGGAAACACCAGCTGTTAAAAAGAGGAGAGGAAAAAAGCAGCCAAACCAAGAGACCCTTTCAGATAAAGCTTCCCTGTGATCTTGGGACCAGCTCGGCTGGATCCGACTACACGGAGGAGAATAGGTGAGCTATGATGCTTGTTACTTATCACACACAAAAATGCTGAGTTTTCTCTGAGGTGCTCACTACCCGGAGTGCTTAGCTGCACATTCAGACTTCAAACCCAAAGAAAACCCTTTTCCCAAAACTGCCTGATGCAACTCCACAGGCTGGTGGGGGAAATGGATTCTCAGGAGCATTAGAAGTGCTCTGATAGACTTGGGAATTGTTAGTTGCAAACATTCCTCCAGGAAAAATTGTAAGGCATCCTGTTCTGCCAAATTATTTTCAGACTTGTTTTCCAGGTTTTGAGATTTGTCAGAAAGTTTTTTGTTTGTTTGCTTCCTACCAAAAATGTAAAGTCTAGCCACTCTGGTTTTACCAGAATCTGGAGGTGATTTGCCACTGGATTCACTTGGAGATGAATCAGATAATCAGTTTTTTATGTGAGTCCTAATGAGTATACACACAAAAAATGTTATATTTACAATGAATACAGGGAAAACAAAAAGTCAAAGAAGGAAAAGGAGATTTATCTACCTCCACCAATCAAAGTGTTTTGTTTTGTTTTGTTTTTCCTTCATAGCTATCTTTAACTTTTGTGTTTTATAAAAAAAACTTAACACATGAAGTGTTTATTAGCATCATTAACTGAAGAAAATAAAAACAAACACCAGAAAGGATATTCTATGGGTTCTGAAACAGAATGACAGAATGTAGATTTATGCATGAAAATAGAGGACCTGAATTTACAAACAACTGGGTTTCCAGTTCCAGGGACTCTGCTCAAAGATATTCTGAGCTGCCTGGATATTCAAGATCCTGTAAACCCTTTATGAAACTGATAGGAGAGCCTGTGACTGAAGCAACAAAATAAGGTTATTTTTGTAATTTCTGTATTCTTTCTTTTTCTTTCTTTCTTTCTTTCTTTCTTTCTTTCTTTCTTTCTTTCTTTCTTTCTTTCTTTCTTTCTTTCTTTCTTTCTTTCTTTCTTTCTTTCTTTCTTTCTTTCTTTCTTTCTTTTTCTTTCTCTCTCTCTCTTTCTTCCTTGCCTTTCCTTCTCTCTCTCTTTCTTCCTTCCTTCCTCTTTCTCTCTTTCTTTCTCTCTTTCTCTTTCTTTCTCTCTTTCTTTCTCTCTCTTTCTCTCTTTCTCTTCCTTCCTTTCTTTCTTCCTTTCCTTTCCTTCTCTCTCTCCCCTCTTCCTTTCGTTTCTTACTCATTCTTTCTGTTTCTTTCTCTCTCATCCTTTCCTTTCCTTTCCTTTCCTTTCCTTTCCTTTCCTTTCCTTTCCTTTCCTTTCCTTTCCTTTCCTTTCCTTTCCTTTCCTTTCCTTTCCTTTCCTTTCCTTTCCTTTCCTTTCCTTTCCTTTCCTTTCCTTTCCTTTCCTTTCCTTTCCTTTCCTTTCCTTTCCTTTCCTTTCCTTTCCTTTCCTTTCCTTTCCTTTCCTTTCCTTTCCTTTCCTTTCCTCTTTCCTTTCCTTTCCTTTCCTTTCCTTTCCTTTCCTTTCCTTTCCTTTCCTTTCCTTTCCTTTCCTTTCCTTTCCTTTCCTTTCCTTTCCTTTCCTTTCCTTTCCTTTCCTTTCCTTTCCTTTCCTTTCCTTTCCTTTCCTTTCCTTTCCTTTCCCTCTCTTCTTTTTTTTCCCCCAGATAAGTAGATAAAAATGTCAAGCAGTTGGCAGGTTCTAGCACTAGATATTCCTTTTGAATTATTGGCAGAATTAGGCAATTCTGCTTTTACTCCCACTTTTACTTTCTTGCCTGAGTTTAAATTTTATTGCATCTAGGACTTAACGCTCCACTGTGCTGAACACCCACAATGGTCCCATATTGCAAGAGAACACATAAACCCTCAGCGCTAGGGGTCAAGTTTCTCTGCTTTATCTTCACATTCAGGAGAGTCGAGCTCTATTTTTCCACCCTTTTCCATCCAAATATAAATGCTTTTGAGGTCAAACCTCAAGAAGTAACACAGAGCATTTACCAAAATAAATGTAATACGGTATGCTGGTTGCAGCCAAAGGTCCACTTAGCCCAGTGTGCAATCTTTGACAGTTCTCTGACAGAACACACGACACTAACGTGGTATTCCTCTTCCATAGGATGGAATGATAATGTTTCGGTGCTCTGCTGGGACCACATACAACATACTTTGTTAGGACCTGGTTCTGTAAAGACTGCTCTATTCTATATTCTGAGAGTAGCACTAAGAATAATCAAAAATCAGGGAATTGAGAATATGTGCATGTGTCCCAGGATAGGCTTTATTACTGTCATTAATTCAAAGAACAATGGGAAGACAGACTGGGGATTTTTAAAGAAAAGCAATTAAAATATATCACTTTGATATTTTAAACTTTTTATTTCAAAAGAAGGATTTTCCACCCAAGCAGATTATAACAGAGTTCTAGCCGCAGAGTCAAACAAGCTTATACAGGCACTGAGCCCTTGTGAGCAAAGTGAAGAGCTCCAGAGGTTACACACGCGGCAGCTGTGACATTTAGCAGCAAATGTAATTTTTCATGCAGCAGTACAGGGGAAAGACCTAATTCTGCCAGGCGGTGAGCGTACCTGCTGAGTCCTGAGTCTCCTCTGTGTCTGCTACCAGTAATGCTCACAAATGGTCTTGGTATTTTAGAGTCAGATCATAGCCCTCTGAAGCCAGCTTTCCTTTGCCTTTGGCAGGGAGTGGCTCAGACCTTTACAGAATGAGGCTGCGATGCTGTAAACTTTGTATTTTGTGCTAATATCTAGTATAGTCCCCTCATGAAATCCCAGTAGTAGAGTCAAGCATCTGAGTGGGTTTATGCTGCAGAATTTGGTCCAGAACATGAGAAGGACACAAATGACAAAGGAAGCAGAAGCAAAGTTATAAGAATGAGATGGGGAAAAACAGGAGAGGTAAGAGTGCATAATCAGAAGGAAAAGGCTGGCAGTGAAAGAAACCCAGAGATGAGAGCAAAACAAAACCCTCAAATTATTTTAACATTACCAGTAAAAGGCATATGACCAAATAATTCTTTTGGTCTCATTATTTTTTAATAGAAGGGAAGAGAAATCTTCATGGGAACTTTCCCCTAAGTCATTAGCATGCTGTAGAAATCCTGTTCCGTACAAAGTCTCTGTAGGATTGGGCACTTCCTTGGAGAAAGTGAAATTCTACAGCAAGTCTTGGTGAAGAGAGGGGAAGGAAGGAAAGAATAGGCAGGGAAGAGAAAATCAGTATGTCTCCAACACATGAGAACATGTTCAGTGATGTGCAGACGTGCACACCTCGACCCTGGTTGTCAGTGTTTCCCTCAACCCATTGCCTCTAAGGCCATGAGAGAATTTGCAGGGCTGATAATAGGAACTACTGACTGGAAAATGCAAACTCCTGTCTTCAGAGCTTGCAGTAAAAGTCAAACACAAGCCTGAGAGAGGACGAAGCATTTTCCTGAGACATTGCCATTATCCGGGGAGAGCTGAGCATTTCAGTTTTGCTCTCAGAGAAATTAAAAAGAGCAGCTGCAGTGAGCTTTCTTAAAATTTGTTCCCTTCAGAAGAAAACCCCAAGAGCAATATCCTCTCTGTACTATTTATAGCCAGAAAGTGATTCTCCTCTCAAATACACCTTTTACAATGTGCAACACTTGTTCCTGTCAGCGCGGCCTGCTGAACCCCGCGAGCCCTTCTGTCACCGCGAAGGCCAACTTTCTCCGCAAGGTTAGCTCCTGTGAGGAATGTGCAAGGACGGTCAAAACCTGAAATTCAGGCTGGGCTTTTTCTGCGTCATACAAGAGTAAATGTTTCTGCAGTGGTAGAACAGAGTTGGTAGGCCTGATGGTATGTGTAAGGGAAGAATACAGTGTTTTCCAATCCTAAGCACTCAGAGCTCCCTGAAAAATCATCGGATTGACCCCATGCTCTTAAGATAACAAAATAAACATAATCAACCCCAAGCGTTTTTCTTGGTCATGCTTTGCTTTATGATCCATTAGGCTACTCTTAATTTCCCTATTCCAACCATGAGAGCTAGAAAAATAGAAATGAAAACAGAGATGATGACACAGGCTTTTGATTTCAAAAGGTGGGACTTTAGCAAAGACTACCGCCCCCCCGACGTCAAGTTGGCCCTGTGAGGTTTTCAGGAGCCCACCCAGGCAGAGTAGCTAGCAAGACCTGTGCCTAAGATTACAACACATTCTGCAATTACAGAGCAGTGCTGACAATAGCATTTTGTCAGTAAAATAAAAAGAAATAGTTCCGAAGACACGTAGAGAATATGCATGGGGGGGGGGGTAACTAAATGAAATAAGCAGTTTTGTTCTCTAGTCTTCTGAGCGCCACAGCAAGCTAACAAAATGGTTATAGGCTGGCATGACATTTCCCTCCACAGATGTCATTGGGACACTACTGCGCATGATTTTAGATTAATCTCTTGAATGAGCTGACTACCATGCACATTAATGAGCAACAAAATGCTGGCAGAGTGTCTGTCCCCGGGGCTCCAGTCCCCAGGTAAGACACTCGTCTCTGTGCTATTGTAGAGACTCTCCCTGCAGCATGCAGTGAGCTCGGTGGTATAACTTGCCCTCAGTTCACAATTTTCCATTTCAGACTCACTGTCTCTGTCTTGGTTTCGGTCTATTTACTCGGAGCCATTTCTTAACAATGTCTAATTTCCTCAAGGAATCCCTCTGAGTCCCCTCTCTTAGAAATGCTGCCATATCTTTTTTTTTAATCATTGAAAGGCACAAATATCCTTCCTGAGCTCTCTTACCATCCAGCCTGATTATGTACATAGATTTCAGTTTCCATACATTTTCTACACAGTAGGAGTTCCCAAAATGCAGCCTCTGGGGATATAAAGTGTGGCCCCAACTGCGACTCACCAAGATGAAAACAAAGCCGATCAGGTACTGTTTTTACTGTTAATGAGCCTAACCAGCAGGCAGTTATTACTCAGTCTGGAAGACATAAGCTGTTGGAATTGCAGTGCATTCATTTTTTATTTATAGCAATGCACATACAAATCAGAAGTAGCCCTCCAGCATCTGGCATCTTGCCAGGGCCTGACCATCAGTGTGACAAAATTTGAACATCTTGAAGATATAGAATGCCTTTTGTTGCTTTTTCTTTTTTTTTTTTTTGATAGTACTCCCTCCCCCTCCTACTCCCAGCTCCCTTGACTATGAAAAGTGGGCAGCTAGGCTTCATTAATTTAGGATCCAGGCCCCTATTGAAAACAGAAGAAACGAGCCCCCTTTTTTCCCACTTGATGGTGATGTATAAGTCAGACATACACTGATCTTCTTGTAAAAAAGCTTTTCTGGCAAATTAAAGAGCTAAAAAGATCTCATGAACATGAATCAGAAAAGAAATAGGTTCCTTGGGGAAGATGCACATTACTAGCCTGCTGATCTGTTAACAACAATTGTAAATACCTCACCCAAAATCACAGCGGCTCCGAAGCATTTACCTGTGGAGGCTCACAGAGCCGCACCAGGACAGTGTCACACGAGGAAAGTAATTCTCCTCACCTTGCTACCAGTCAGTGTCCAACCCGACCCCTCTCCTGTGTCTGAGTTCCAAACCTCAGTGACTGTGTGGCAGATGTGACAGCAATTACCATTACTCAGCTGCCGGCTGGGTTTAAAATCTCCTTTCTAAGTGCTCTTGTTACGTAGGCTTTAACGGCAACCTGACAGGGCGCTGCTCTGCGCTGAGGAGCTCGATCCTGTGCTCGAGTTTGGTGATTTTGCTGTTGAGCTCAGGGAAGGCACCCGCAGCCTGTGGGTGCAAACAGTGGTGGAGTAAGTGAAAAAAGGGTAAGCTGCTGCTTGGAGCGTGAGGGTTGGTTTTTGTCTGTCTTAACCTTCTCAGTGAGGGGGCTTCACAGGGGTACCCCAGCGTTTGGCCGTAACCCTGACGCGGCCGGGCTGGGCGCTCACGGCTGCAGGCAGCCCGCCGGGCACGGGCACGGGCACGGGGCGGGTTGTGTTACCTGCCAGGCCCGGGCACGGAGGGGCAGCGCTGTGCGGGGCGCTCCGCTTTTCACCACCTTTGTCTCCGCTCTCCCTGCAGAGCGCGGCCGCTCGGGCTGAGCCCTCCGCTCCGCTCCGCTCCTCCCCGGGGGACCGGGGCCCGCCGCGAGGGGCGCCTGAGGAGGGAGGGAGGGAGAGAGGGGCCGGGGCGCCCCCCCCTCCCCTCACGCGCTGCGGCCGTTGCCCCTCGCGCCGCGCCCCGCCCCCGCTGCCCCGCGCAGCGCCATTGGGCGGCGGGCGGGGCCGGGCCGCGGGCGGGGGGGCGGCGCTGCCGTCAGCTGTTCGCGGCCCGCCCGGCGGCCGCACTCCGGGGCGGGCAGGCGGCGGCGGTGGCGGCGGCTCCCGCTCCCGGGGCGGCCCCGGGGGACGCTCAGCTCAGCCCGGTGCGGTTCGGCTCCGCTCTGCTCCGCGGCAGCTCGGCTCGGCCGGTCCCGCTCCGCGGTGAGTGCCCGCGGCGGCAGAGCGCCGGGATGCGGCCCCGCTACCGGCGGTCGGGGAGCGTGCCCCGGGGCGGCGGCTCGGGCTCGGGCTCGGGCTCTCCGCGGCTGCCGGTGCCGGTGCCGGGGGGCAGCGGCTCGGCGAGGAGCGCGGCGCAGCTGGCGGCCGGCTTCAGCTTCAGCTTCAGCTTTGTTTGGGGCGCTGGCACGCACGTGTGCGCCGAGCCCGCCCCGCTGCACGCCCGCCGCCGCCTGTCAGCGCTGCGGGGCTGCAGGGGGAGCCCGGGGGGGCCGCGCCGGGCTGGGCTGAGCCGAGCCTCTGCCGGGCGCCCCGCAGGAGGAAGCAAAAGGCCGGGGGCAGAGCCGGGCTGCGGGGGCTGTGGGCAGGCGGGTGACAGGCGGCCGGGCCCCCCTCTCTCCCCTCCCGCAGGTACCGGTGTGGGCTCCTGGGGGAGGTGGGGGCGCCGAGCACGTCCTCACGAAGCTGTTGTTGCTGTCTCCTTCAGGCCTGAAATTCCTCTCGCTAGTCTGTTAAATGCTTCCTCGCAAACCAGAGCAAAGGAAGAGACGGGAAGAGGTGAATTTCACGGCCTGGTTTGGAACGGGGTGGAAATCCTGGAGATGGATCTCTTAGGAGACTGTCTTCCAATGGGGTTAGATGCACAGGTAACAGTCAAGGGACTCGTGGCTTTTTTGGTAAACCTGCTTCTAATGACTGTTGGCTCTGAAGGAGTGCTATAGGGTTTGTTTCTGTGGTGATTTTTCTTCTACTGTCTTTGTCCAGTTTTGTGCTGCAGCAGGGCTCAGGAGCTGTTGCTGTGGCAATTACAGAGATCCTGCCTTAAACCCTGATGCTGGCAAGTGTCTGTTCCTTTAGCAGTAGGATGAGCCAGTGCACTGACAGTGCGCATAGACTTCAGGGCGAGACAGGTAACGGAGCGGCTGCGTTGCCAGGTTTGGGAGATGCCTTGCATTGAGCTGAGGGAAGAGATGGGAAGTCAAAGGGAAAGTTGGCCCGTTCAGGGAGAAGTTATGGAGAGAGAGCTTCACAGACACAGCTTTGCCAGCTCTTGTGAGTTTTGCAACCACTGGGATTTCTTAAAAGCCTGGCCTTGCAGCCTTGTGATTATGAGCTTTACTTCATCAACAGTCGGGGAAAAAGTGAATGGGGCATACCATAAAGTTCAAATGCAGCAGGCCAAAGCAGAGCAAACCCCAGAGAAGTTGACTGGCACAGGATAATTTGAGGGATTGGGGTTGCTTTTTACAACTGTGTCTCTTCAGTTTTGATGTGTTGAGGCTAGGGGTTGGCTCCCTCCTTGTGACCAGTTGTGGGATTGGAGTCGTGGGTGGAGTCTTGGACGTGTGAAGTTTGGCTCTCTCTGGCCAGGCACTCGAGGACTTTCCACAAAGCCCTGATTTTCACCACTGAGTCACTCGCCTCTCCTGCCCATGCAGATGGGCTGCACTGGGAGGGAGGGGGGCAGACGGGCACAAAAGAAGGACCTCTGCCTTACTGTTGGAGCAGAAGGCATTGTCTCCTGGATGTGATTCTTGTCTTAGCTGTTTCCTCAAATGTCCCTTTATTGCAGGAGCAATGGATCGCCCCAGCTACCTGGAAGAGGACTATTCTAGCCTGGATGGGCTGGACGATGACGTGTTTCACTCTGATGACTTTGGACTTGCAGGTCAGCCTGGTGAGATGACTGCAACAGGCATTTTCACACAGAACCAGTCCTACAGCTGCCTTCTGGGGAGGTTTCAACTATTTCCCCTCACACACTGCTGTGGTCCCGGTGTCAGGCATCCTGAGCAGCAGGACAAGGCAACTCAAACACTCAGCCCGTCCTCTTCCAGTCAGGATGTTATGTTGCCTTGTGGAGTCACTGAAGAGCCCCGGAGACTCTTCTATGGTAAGAGCACTCCAACGTCACCAGCTTTTCAGCAAGGAAACTGTCCCTTCAGCACTTCCCCAATCAGGCGAAGTTTCTTTCATTAGGGCATTTAATTGAAGGACTTAAATTATTTTGCTTCTCTCATACTCCCTGAGGAGAGATGACTTGTATCTTCTTACCCTTGCTTGTCACTGCAGGATCTAGGCGCTTGCTCAGTGCTTCTGCTGTACTTGATACTCCCCTTTTTTTTTCTTTTTCACTTCTGTCACATTTATTGTACTGCTAGACATAAGTGTTCACCGCCCTTCATATCCTACTGTTTGCCTACTTTTTTTTTTAACCTTTTGTGCTGTCTCATCCACATGGGAAGACTCCTTGAAGTTTTCAGTGGAGAGATGGAAATGCAAAAATCCCCACTTAGTGGGACAGCTTTTAGGTTCTTTCCTGGAGTTCAAGTCGCTAAATATGTAGCATGTCCATGCAGTATTTTATAAGTAACTGATAGGACATTACTCAGCTTTGCATATCTGATCCAGCCTTATTTCATATTGGTCCCACTAAATGCCAGAGAAGTCTGACGGAAAAGATGCAGCAACCTTTAATGGGTGACAACTTGAGGCAGAAATGTTGGAAAAAGTGTAGAAAAAACAAAACCAGCACCTCAGCACTTGGTTGAACTGTTAACAAACAAAATAAAACAAGTGTAAAAGATCCTATCAGTCATTTGATTAGGGGAAGCAACACAATGTTATGCTTAATGGATATGTCTACTTAAAAGCTGAGCAAATGTTTTACTGCATGCTTACAGTACGTGGTCATTGTTAGGGCTTCGGAAACTGAACTTTAAAAAGAGTCAGAAACTCAGGATTATGTGCAGTTCTTTCAGTGTGCATGAAGCGTACTGAATAGAAGAGCTATTCCTTGTGCTGGGAGAGCAATTCTTCTGATCTCTGTCTTGTAGGGAATGCTGGTTACCGTTTACATGTCCCTCCAGTTGGCTTTGCATTGGATCCACACCTCCAAGAGGAGCCTCAGGAAGGTCAGCAGGAGGCGCGTGCTGAGGTGCAGATTGCACGGAAGTTGCAGTGCATTGCAGACCAGTTCCACCGGCTCCACATACAGAGGGTAGGGTGTTTCCAAAGGGGAAGGTGGGGGCTTACTTATCCAGGAGTGGTGCTCCTGAAGCCTGGCTCCAGGCATCAGCCAAGCAGGCTGCTGCCTGAGGCAGCAGACTGCCAGCAGTGATGAAAGCTGTGGTATCCCTGTGTGTTTTGCTTATGCTGGTTTGGTGGCTCTTTGTAAAGGTTGGCAAGTGGAGAGAAGAGCGTGTGTGGGATTGGATTTGCTGCTTGGGAAGGTTGCTGTTGCTATTCCAGCTCTTCTGGTTCAGCAGCAGCAGGGTCACTGGTACTTTCTCCAGCTGTCTCCCCCTTGCTTTTTATTACAGCTTTTACTGTTTTCCTCTACCCTCCTCACCACCAGCATTGTCTCTTCTGTGGCACAGCTGGCTGGCTGTGGCTTATATCAGTTCCTCATCTTGGAGATGACAACAAGCCCAGAGTCTGTTTTGACACTCCTTGTTGTTTAGGGATAGTTGTCTCACGTGTTGCAGAGTGTATTTAGATTGTGCTAGACTTGCTAGCAGCTCCTCTGTGAGACAGTCCTAGCTAGTGCCTCAGACTTGTGACTAACTTCCTCACAACAAAAGACAGCTGTAAGATGCCATCGAGTCTGAAAACCACACTCCAGAATCTTGTTTTTGTTTTCTATAAAAACAAAACAAACAAAAAGAAGAAACACTGCTTTTCAAAGAAACAAAATAACACCAGCATCCTTAAAAACCCAGATTCTTCCTTGCCCTCCTTCCTCTGTTGAATAGTGAAGAAATGAAAATCCCAGCCATAGAGTTTGTCACAGGTGACCGAACTTTAGCAGTAGGCAGCACTTTTCTACTTGTGTGCAAGTCCAACAAGGTGTTGTGGAGTGTGTACCCACTTGCATATGAAGAAGCTAACGTTCTTGCTGACTTCAGAGTGTGACTCCAAGTGAGTCAGTGCCCTGTAACTGTGGGGATCTGATGCAATTCTTCTCAAAGGTAAGTAAGGATCTTTGTTCTGGTCAGAGAATGTGGCCTGTGGCTGGGCAAAGTTTTGGTTCTCTTTGTGACATGAAAGACATGAGGGAAACGGGGTTCTTCAGATTCAAACAGCATGACTATTAAAGAAGCTGTAAGAGGAAGATTAACCTGTTGAAATGTAGATAGGGCTATGAATGTCATTTTGCAAACTACAGAAAATGAACCACCACAAGCTTTTCACTGTATGTTACTAGATTGAATGGGGTTTTCCCCAGTGCCACCTTTTCACTAACAGTAGCTGAAGGGCCCGCTGTCTACAGCCAGGGTCTCTCAGCTAAGGGAAGGTTTAGCCATCTCTGGCGTGGAGGAGCCCTGCAGCGAAGTGGTGAAACTGGTTGTAACCTGACCCTGTTCATCTCGGGGAGTGTACCTATCTGATGGCTGTGCCTTGGGAAGGCATCCGAGAATGCCCACCCAAAACCCTCTGAAACTGCCCTTGGTCTGGCTTTTGCAGCCGCGGGTGAGCTGCCGGCTGCGTGTGCAGCAGGGGCTCCCAGTACCACGCTCAGGACTGCAGCCAGGACTGCCCGGCCAGCCGAATTGCCGTCAGCCAAGCATGTGGGAGAGTTAGTAAACAAAAGCATCCGCCTGCACTACCCAATCGTGCAGCCAGCAGAGGAGGAGCTCTGCTGTCTTTGTTTGGACTGGAAGAGCAACAAGTAGTAAAGGAGGGGGAGCTGTTCAGCCATTTAAATTTGAAAACAAAACAAAACTACAGAACCTTAACCAAGGATGGAGTAGTTCAGCCAGTGGTTCTCCACAGCCTGACCCTGGGATAGGCCTTGGCATTTGGAGCTGTTAAGGGATTCTTTCTTGTCTGCCAGGAAAACTAAGTACCCAGGCACATATTAGTGTCCAAGGCACTTTTCCCCACAGAGTGTTTTGTTGTTATGCCCAGTCCCTTCCCTCCCTACCCTGTGTGGAGGTTTTCCTTTGGCTTTTGGCATGGATCTCTCGTGCAGAAGCCCCCCTGTCCTGTGTGCAGTGACTCTTCCCAGCCGATTGCTGAAGAAGCAAGCAAGTCTCTCTCTGGAGACGCATGAACTGGTTTACAATGTGTTGTGGTTTGGAAGTGGCAATCTGAGACGTGGAAAACTGGGCTGTCATTTAGCTTGCTGTGAAACTAATCCCAGATTTGGATGCCCCATTCCAGCCCATCTCAACCATTTGGTCAAAACCAACTTTCCAGAGTGGTGTCTTGAATCAGATTTAGAAAACCACAAAGTTAGTCACACCAGTGTGGTCTTGCGAAGTCCTGAGAGAGAGCGAGTCTGTTTTTCAACAAGCTGTGCCCCTTCTTGGAGACTACAAAACATCTTATCTGAGAACCTGTGAAAAGAAGGAGTACATGCTCCTTCAGCAGGAGTTAGGAGAGACTTCTGGTGTTGGAGTAAATCATCTGGCCAGCTGAAGAGTTGTCCTCACGTGGCTCTCGAGTTCTGTGAGCCACTCCAGCAGTTCAGGTATGGCTCTCATTTTGCTACTGCAGCAGAAAGGCTGTGTTGACACAAAGGCTGCTGGTTATTGTACATCCCTGGCTGCGAGAGGGAGCTGAATGGGCAATAGCTGCTGAGGTTGACGTCATTGAATTGTCATTGGACTCGGCAACACGCACTGCCTAACCCCATCCCACACTGGGAACCCTGGGGAGTCACTGTTATCTCTTCCCTGGGCTCCCTGAGCTATGTGGTATTCGTTTTGTGGTTCTTGGCTATACGAAAGATTTTGGGGTATGCATCTTGTAAGAATAAGAAAATTGGCTGCACCTATGCTTGCTTCTGGCATGTGCACCATTTTCAGGGTTTTATTTCCTATTAATATATTCAACAGAATAGGGTAGTTTAAAACCTGGCTTTTCATCCTTAGAACAGTGCTAGAGCAATAACACAATGTTCCTAGCACTCTGTGACTTTAATCTTTTTAAGATCCTAATTTATTAGGATAGGATTGAGCAAAGCTCAGTGTTCCTAAAGTAGCAGCAGTTGATTTAGTTTCCGAAGAGCTCTTTGGATGATGCGTGAGACCACCTATGTATTCTGAAGTTCTTCAGTACCTTTTACCTGTCTGAGGCTGTGTAGCCCCTGGCAATGCTTCCTCCATTGTGCGTTTCTCACTCTGCCCTTGGAAAACAAACACAGCCAAATCATGCTTTCTGAGGGAGACCTCAGTACCTGTCCCATCTTTCTTGCTTCGGAGCAAGCGTGCCTCTGCCATGGGATCTGCATGCCTTCTGTCTGAATTGCTCACTCTAACCCAGCCTGTGACTGAGCTCGAAGGGTACACTCAGCGCTGTGGAGAGGAAAGCTGGGCTCTGTGTGCCTGCTGCTCAGTAAGCAGAGATGTGCTGCCTGGGCTGCCTTGTCCAGGCCATGGCAGCAAGTGCTTGGGCTCTTCCTCAGGTCCTCACTGCACTTAACCTCTCGTGCCTTGAGGAGAGGTTTCAGCTTCAACTGACAGTGAATTTTGTGATCTGATGCACTGCTGGAAGGAATGCGAGTAGAAAGCTAGAGGCAGCAGCAGCAGTGCAGAGCCACCCTACAGGAGCATGTGGGTTATATAAGCGTGAGGTGGGTGACACCGTACATCAGTATCACACCCCTCTGGTTTGACCTGGTCCATCAAGGCATTGGAACACTACAGCTTCTTCCAAATAGAATAACTCTTTTGAAGCAGGCTGCAGCTTTGAGGGGACTGTTTTTTCACGTTTCTTCTTCATGGTGATAAGATCACTTCACAGGGGATAAAATTGTCTCTTTAAGAGCCAAGGAGTGGTAGCCTTGAACAGTTCTGGGCTCCAGTCCAAGCAGAGCCACTGACTTGCTGTATGACCTCAGACAAGTCTCTTGACCTCCTTGTGCTTCAGTCAACCCATCTGGAAAGCTTGGTTTAAAAAAAGCTGAGCCTCAATGAGAACCAGATGCTGAATCAGAGCTGAGCTTTCTTGAGTAAATAAGTGCATTACAAACAACAACAAAGCCCCTTTCCAACACATCAGGAATCCTGCAGTTGATTTAGATATGCTGACCATGCTCAAATAGCCTCCATGAATCTCGCTATAGAAAACTTTGTTTCTGAATATTCCCCACTTGGTTCAGCAAATAACTCTTGCTGTCACTGTGCCGTGGGCCCAAGCAGCCTGTGGAGTCTGGATGCCTATAACCACCAGTTATGGACAAGCTACCAGACATATACCCAATTGCCTCAAGTTAATGACACTGAAAATGTCCGGGAGGAAATGTTATTTTCCTTTGAAAGTGAAACTTGTTATGTTTTGCATATTTTTCCCCCTCTGTGTCTCATGAGAATTATTGAGGCATCCTCTGAGACACTTCTGCTTATGCAACAGGGAGCCTGAGTGTCCTGTCAGAAACTTGTCAGTGCAGGATGATGGGCGCATGGCATTACATGTGCAATGCTCATCCCAAACTCTACCAGGCTTTCTCCATTGTCTACTGAGGACATTCAGGGAATTTTTAACGGTTACTTTTTTCATTTTTTAACTGAAATTGTTTACAAGAAACTGTCTGTTATGACGACTTTACACTAAACGGAAAAAAAAAAAACAACTTATAATAATGTAATGCAGAGATTCCTAAACTGTCCTGCAGCTGAGCCTGTAGCACCAGCAACTCCTTACTTGTACCTGCAGTCTCTTTGAGGCTTGGGGTAAGTGCTTTCATTCATGTGTTTCCAGAGTAGGTTAGTGCATCTCAAGATCTCTGTTTCTGGCTGGTCCCTGTGGCTGCTGTGCAAAGCAGGGGATCTTCTGTTCAGCTCTGCTGACTGTGGGACGCCAATTGGTGCAGAACTTGAGCTTCTGGCTCAGGATGCAGGAGCGTGGCATGGGAAAGAACCAGGCTGAGAATTCCCTATATGGGTGAGCCCAGTTTAGAGGGCGGGGAGAGGCTGAGTATGAGGCTGTGAAGTCTGAGAGGCAAAGCTGTACAACTGGGATACTAGGCTTGAGGAATCGAGTATGCTGTAGTGGGGAAGAGGAGTTCATGCAGTCAGTGGAATCAGAATCTAGATAAGGGAAAGTGGGGACAGATATTTTCTTAATTTTGTTAGATTTTTTTTCCATTTTGACAAATGACAGTGAAGGAAGTGGTGGGCTCAGAAGTGCACCTTCCCTCATGTCTATAAGTGACACTGCAACCTGTTGGCCCTTGCCTTGCACCTGTTCTGATGTTTCCCAAATCCTGCTGCCAGTGGACCTGATTACTTGACATTAGGTTAAAAGAAACTTGCTTGACCCTTTCAGTTCTGACATGAAATAAAATTCTTTGGTGTGTTAAGAAAGGAAATGAAGAGCAAGAACATAAATCCATGTTTCTCCTATATTTTGAATGTTGCATACGCTTTTGGTTTCCTTTCTGTCTCTAAAAATGATACAGCAGAACTGTAGAAGGTTCAGAGAAAGGCAAGAAGGATGATGAAATTTCCAGATGTGTAAAGAAAAAATGGCTTAGGACTGATAAGGCTAAGAGAGACAGAAAGCAAGGGGGATATGGCAGCAATATTAAACAGAAATCAAAACTGATGTGAAGGAATGGATAACCTTGCTTATCCCAGTACAAAGGCAAAATCAAATCAAGCTAGTAGGAGCCAGCACAAAGTAATTAAGATGTTGGTTTTTTTCCATGCAATAAATAGCTCTGGAGCTCTTTTTCAAGAGACATTGTGCATCACAGTTCTTTACCTGGGTTCAGGGGGAACTAGCGCAAGTTTATGGCCATAGAAAGGGTCACTAGGTAAACAGAAACCAGATCTGACTCAGGAAGTCGTAAGCTCAAAATAGTTAGATGCTGAAAGAGTATTAGGGGGAGCTATTGCGTATAGTTGCCCTCTGCTTTTCCTCAGGCAGCCACAAAAGGCTGCTGTTGGAGGCTGGGCTGTATGAACTCCTGATGTGGTAGTTGCATACAACCATTATGCATTAGTTTAATAAAAAACAGAACTTTTGCATCAGCATAATCTATTCTTTTTCTCTGTGCTTTCATCTGACAAAAGATTTAAATATATTATGGTTTTTGTTCCTGCTTGAAAAAGTGGATAATGTTAAAAAGCAAAACTTCCTGCCTAACTCTGGTAGAGGAAGTGGGCAGAGGATAAGGGAGCCTGGTGACAGGAGAGAAATGAGGACTCTGTAACAGACTGCTGTGAATCCTTCACAGGGTGTGTTTTCAGGCAGTGGGGCTACAATCTCAAAACATCATGACTGCTGCTACTAAAGGATATGGAATAATCCTTTGGGGCAGTACGAGTGATATATAGTGAACTATTTTACAGTATTTCTGACATCACCTGCAGTCTCATGGTGTGCTTTAAATAACATACAGTACTTCTTGTTCTCCTGTAAAATCCCAGTGTTCTTTGCAGGCTGTGCTACATTTCTTCAGTTCTCACAGTACCACGTGAACCACAGCAGCGGTGATGTGCTCTCTACTCAGAGCAGTCAGACAGTTGAGAAATTATTTTTCAATTAAGAAATAATTGTGGTAATATCCCACTTATTTTTTAGTGTGGGAGAGTAGGAAACGCAGGTTATAACTTGTCTGAGATCATGCAGTGATCACTGACTGGAACCCAGTAGTTCTGCCTCCAGTCCACGCTCAGATTGGTTGATCTTATTAAGATACTGCCATCTCTTAGGGGGATGATGAGATGCTGGGACTGATTATTTATGGTAGGAGTGTGTATGTTTGTATTTTACTCAATTAAGTTTTATGGTGGAAAGGCAGGGAAGCAACGGCCCAACTGCAGAGTCCTCCTTTGTTTCAAGCCATTGAAGGGGAATGTCCTGCTAGCCTTTTATAGTCTCTGTTTTGTTGTTTTGTGTGTGTGTTTTTTTTTTTTGTTTTTTTTTTTTTCCCTTGGTAGCTACCCTCGCCAATGGCAAAGTAATCTTTCTGAGGACCGCACCGCAGCCGAAAGAATAGCAATCTAAAAATAAAGTGGTGAGGCAACTCCTTTAACCCTAATGAGGCCTTCTGATGTAACCCCTTACCCCCGGCTGGTGCTGGGGAGCTGCAGCCGCCCTCGGTGGGGCCCTCTGAGCCCCCGGAGGCCGCGCTGACCTCGGCAAGCGAGGAGACGTGGGCTGAGGGCGCCGTGCGTGAGAAGGGATCTGCCGGGCAGTGTTTGCGCTGCGGCTGCCGTGTTTATATCGCTCGCTAAATTTAGCCTGTGAGTCATCCGAGCTGCTGACGAGAGGCGGCTGTGCCCGCAGGCTCCGGCGCTGCACCTGCCTGCCCGCGGCTCCCCCGGCGCGCTCGCCCCGCCGGGGTGTTGTCCTGCAAAACTTCCCAAGTTTTACTTTGACCGAAACCCCGAGGTACGCTGTAGTCACTAGGGGGATCACCCCCGTGCCGGCTGGTGCCTTGGAGTTGGGGTAAACACTAAGTAAATAAATCTGCCTTTGCTGCCTGGCTGGGTGCTGCGCTGCTCTCTGCAGCCCTTGCGGAAGTGGAGGGATGGCCTGGGCGTCTCTGCTGTGCCCTCACCTCTGCAATGGTGAGGATCAAGTCCTCCCTGGGCACTGTCCTGCGGTGAGGCAGTCCCAGGTGCAGCCTGTGGAAGTGCAGGACCCTTATTTACCTCCCCCTTCCCACCCCTGTGGTGGAAAATAACTCGCTGTGCCCCCGGCCGGTGCAGCGGGCCTGGGAAAGCGCTGGCCGGTGGCTGCCCTTCCCAGCTCGCAGTCAGCTGCCTGTTGCCATGGCGCCTGTCTGCTTCCACTTCCTGCAGCCTCGGCACAGGAGGAAGGCGTGAGCGAGCGGCTGCCTGCTTGTTTTTGAGCTGCGAGACAGCCCGGGAAGGGCTCACCTGCCCCGCTGTGCCCAGGGCCCATCTGAGGTCTGCTGCATCCTGCCTGGGTGGGTCTCTGCCCTGCACCAGGTCCCTTCCCTCCAGGTTTCCCTGCACACACTCCTGCGCATCCTTCTCCTCACGTGTTGTTATACCTCGCCTCGCAAAGCCCAGCTGGGGCTGTGGCCAAGGGAGCCGTATCTGGGAGAAGTCTCCCTCCACCACAAACATCGCCCACTGCAGCCAAGCCACGGGCTCTGCAAGGCGGGAAGGGCCTTGTGCTCCCCTGTGCTGCCAAGCTTCTCTTTCATCTGTTCTCTGTTGCTGTCTCCGTTTCCTTTTTTCACTTTTTAAGCATGCATTATTCTTCAGTCATTTGGAATCACAGCTGGAAAGATCTGGATTTGACTTCCACGGGCCTGCGTTTCTCTCTCCAACTGGGGACACCTCCTGTAACCTCTGTTGCCTTGGGGACTGTGACTTTCTAGTCTTTCCGAGCTGCAGCATATTTTGTGGTAGCACAATGCGCCTCCAGCCACCTGGCAGCCAAAACAGCCTTCAGCGATGAGTCAGCAACTGCTCCCGGTGTGCGAGTATTTTTGTTTTCAGTGAATAAATAAAACCCCAACAACTTACTGCTAATGCTTGTATTAGTCATTAAAGGAAGAACGGTGTTTTTATGTGCGCATACGCCAGTATTCTTCTTTTGCTATAATATTGCCATTTATGTCCATATTTTAAACCTTCCAGTTAGGACAGGATCAGACTTTGACCCTTAATGATCTGTAAATCATGAAGTGAGGTAAAAAATTGCCCATATGCTGAAGAGGGCAGACAGGTGCATGCTTCAGTATGTGTGATAGAAATGTGCCATACCCACATAAAATAGGTGTATATGATGAACGTATTCTTTATTTTTCAAAGATATAATGGGACCTCCGTCAGAGGGAAATGTGAATCCTATTCATTTATTAAATCTTTATGCCTAAGGACTCAAGGAGCTGGCAGAGGGACAGAACTTTCTTTCAGGTGTATTAGCCACGCTATTCTTCCCTTAAGCACTATGTTCAAGGGCTTGAAAGGAGCAAAAAGCTTTTGATATCTGGGGTGGTGTTTGACAGATGTGTATTTGTATACTGACAGTGTTAAACATGTATTAGGAGTAATAATTATGGGGAAGGCACTAATGTCAGGTCAGTTCTGTCTCTTTTTTTTGTTTGTTTGTTTCCAGTAAGGTTCTTGCAATTTTTATGTGTTTGTTTACCAGTTTTCTGGCTTTTACCAGCACAGTTCATGGAGTAGGCTTTGCTAATGTACTGTTACTTCTCTGCATAGTACACTTTTCCTGTAAAATGCCCTTTCCTTTCCTTGTGACTCACTGAAGCATTCATGTTAACATCTCAGACAGACAGTCTCTTAAGGATATCCCTTTTAAAAAGCCGCAGCTGTGATAGGAAATGTTTTTATGTGTTTCCAACTTTGTGTTGACTTACTGTATTCACAACTCTAGTCTTCTTCAGTCTCAACTAGTACAGAGGGCAAAAGGGGTTTCTTTCCATCTTGGAAAAGGAGGTTTGAAATGTTCCTTGTGTTACTACTACAAGGAGGTAGCAAAGTGTTCATCCCTGATACGTTACTGCAGTAGTGAGTCTGAGGATTGAAATGCTTTGGTGAGGGTGCAATCAGCATAGCAAAGCTTAGGAAAAACATAAACCTGTGCCACAATAGCCTTGAGTCTGTAAGAGTTGACTTGAAACATACCACATCTGAAAAAAATCAGATGTAGAATTCATGGAGTCATTCTCCTGGGCTTTCTGTCCTTCCTGGCAGCTGAACTATACCACAAACACCAAAAACAAAAATAACAAATAAAAAAAAATCCCAACACCCCCCCTCAAAAAAAAGAAAACAGTCCTGAGATATTTGAGTATTTTGGTCTTGGCAGAGGCATATCTAGGGAAAAGCTATTGAAACTTGCAAAAAGTACTTTTTTAGGCTCAGACAGATCTTTCTATAAATTGGTTTCTCTATCTCTATTGCAAAGAATATCTGCGGCTCCTGTCCCACACTGAACTGGTGCCGCAGAAAGCAGCTCAGCCCAGCAGTGAAGCCGTAGTTTTGTAAGCCGTGGTAGCTAGGCTTGCCACTGATGGAAGCAGTCCAGCTTGCTCCTCTTTTCTCAGGCTGCCTTTCTCTTGTGCTGGCACAAGCATCAGTTTGACTACATGGTGATGTGGATCAGATGGATTGGGGATGAGCTGATCAATAGCAGAGGTAGCTTTTTTGCCAGGTTACCGCTGGTCTTAATCATAATCACCTTCCTGCTCTGGTTTACTTTCCAGTACCAGTGCAAGGAGAGGACAGTGCGAGCAGGCTACTGCAGTCTGCAAGCCAGTGAAAGTGTGTGTGAACTGCAACCCCATGGAAGGAAATGCCGGCTAAATATGGACCCAGGAAAATAGAAGCCCTGCAGTCTAAGAATAAAACCTAGAAAGCTGCCCTCGGCCTGCTTAGAGGCTGTAGGCAATAGGTTGCCTAGTGCTCCATTTTTTAACTTCAAAACAGAATTAATGGTATGAATGTCCTTCACAAAGTGATTTGAGATCTTCAGCTTTTATAAGGAAGGGAAAACAAGGCTGAAATAATTCGTACTCAGCTCTTCCTTGCATGGAAATCTCATTGACTGTCTCAGGTAAATAGTAGGAAGCATTTTTAACTGGAGAAAGAAGAAAATGCTGTACCCAAAAAGTAGCTTAAATAGGCAGTGAAATTAACATGGTAGAGTATGAATATTAAAAAATAATAATAATAATAATAATTTCAGAATTACTGCTTGTGATACCACATTCCACTGGTTCTCTTGCAAGTCTATAGCCCTTCTGAAGGTAAATATCTAAGTCATATTTACCAAACAAAACCAAAATCCAATGCTCTTTCAAAGTCCTTTTCCTCTTACATAAATAAATAATAAAAAGGAGGATGAGCGCTCTCTCCTTCCACTGTTTTTCCCTGAACACAACCTTTTTCTTCTTTTTTTTTTTTTTTTAAACCTATTGCAGCGAAGAACAAAGAATCATTGCTTCTAAGGTGACATTGTGACACTTAGAACTTAAGGAGTAGAGAGGGTATTTAGAAATCTCTTAAGGTGTGTGAGAAGCCCAAAGCAGCCTCCTGCGTGAAGTGGGACGTTAAATACAGGGATTCGTGCACATAGTTGTCCTTCTGACAAGGTAGTTGAAATTGTACATGCCAGATTAGCTGAGATATATTTCAAGTTCAGGATTTAGATACCAATTTTTAAACTTCCTTTTACGTTTCCTATATTAGCTCCCTATAAGACCCTTCTTTACCCTTTTGGCTGCCAATGGAATGAAATTATCTGCTACAGTGACAGTATTGCCTTCAGAGCACCTCTAGTATGTTTGTCCATCCTGCTCTCCTAGCATAGTTTGCTGTTTGTGGAAACTGCAGCAGAAGTTACTGTGCTTGCAGGCTGCTTCATTGACATGCTACACCAAAGATCTCCCTTTAAGGATTATTCAGCTTAAGCCACAATAGCTTGGTAAAAACATGGTATCTAGATGTCATCAGAACATTGTGGTTCCACATGCATGTTTGAGCAGGCTTGGAAGTGTGGAAGAGGGTGAGAAAAATCTCTGAGTTTGACAAGGGAGGACAAGCCTGGTCAAACTGAGAGGTGAGCGGCAAAACAACAAGCATCTTGCTTTTTGAGAACAACTCGGGCGTTGGTAACCCAGCCCAAGAGGACAGTTTATGAAAGACTTGTTTTCATCTAAACCCAGCCATGTCTGGACAATTGGGGCCGGTTGCTTTGAAATAAGTGATACCAGGCTCTAGAGTTCCCATCTGTGGGCTATGCTCCAAACAGGCGGGTGTCGAAATGTGTGATTAGAGCTATGTGAGCTCTTCTAAATCCAGGAGACAACCATTCGGTCTTGAGGGTAAGCAGAAAGAACCACTGCTAAGATGCAAGGTGAGCACAGGTTATCTGAAGCCTGTCTGATTTGTGGGCACGGATCTGCCCATGCTGAGATATGGACATAACCAATACTGGGGAGGGCTTTGAAGAACCGCCTATTGACACGTCTCCAGTATGTTAACTCCAGTTGCAACTCTCTCTTATTTGTGATTACATAAAGAAAGCCTTGCAACCGTGTTGTTCTGCCCTGTTGGGCTACTCTAAGTTGAAACATCTTGTTCATATAATGTGCTTCAGTGCTCTCGTGAACTCCTGTGTACTGAGGCAGAGTTGTTGGAAGCCAGTCTTCTGTTTCCTTGTCTGCTGGGGACGGGGGTGGGGGGACTGGGGCTGGGGCTGGTTTGTTTTGGTTTCCAGAAATGATCGGTCCTGCTTAGCAAATATGGAATTCTGGAGGAGAAAACAAAGCCCGACTTCTAATAGAGGGGTGGTTATTGAGGTGAAATAGTATCCCAGGCTGGGCAATGTAAAGAGAAACCCACCTGTTTGTGTGAGATGCCATTAAAGTGCGGGAAGGTGGGGGGATAATAGGAGCCACTTTTGCAGGGCGATTACACACAACAAAAGAAGGAACAGTGTCCCTGCCCCAAAGCTGCATTATGGAGCCTGGTGTCCCCCTGAAACTCAACTCCCATGTTTCTTCCCTGACAATGGGACCTGAAATAACCTCTTGGTTTGGGTTTTTTGTGTGTTTTCAAGTATGTTCTTGCTTAAGGTTTAATTGGCTCCAGTCAGTAGGAAAGGGCTCCAAGGCTGATTATTTATGGCTTACTGTCAAAAGTGGCTATAAAAAGGGCAGTATTATCTTGGAGATGCTGGGAAGGAAAATGTGGTGGGGGGAGGGCGGGGGAGTGTGTGTGTGCACGAATGTGTTTTCTTGTACTAGATGAAATCAGAGTTTTGCTGTCTCAGCAGTGTGGTTTAAATTGAAGATTAACCCTTTGACCTTCACGGTGTCAAATCACTTACAGATGGATCACCAGTTATATTTTTTTCTTTTTTTTTACTTTTGGGGTGAAGGGGGGCTTTTTTTTAAAAAAAAAAAAAAAAAAAAAAAAGGTTGTTTGTTCATGCAGCTGGGGCTTTTGAAAGGCTCAGAAGCCAATCTGATTAAAAACAGCACTTGGCTAAACTCTGCAAAATCCTACAAGCAAAAAAAAAGTTTAATCCTCTTGTGCACAATGCATAAAGGGTCTGCTCTTTTCTTTTTGTAATGTTAGAGCTACAATTATTTCTGGAGAACTTATCATTTCCCTCTCTCCCCTCATCCCTTGCTGCACCCCCTTGTTATGCTGATGGGATTAAAGTGTCTGCTCTTGAAAAGTGTAACTGAGTTGTTATTGGAAAAGAGAAGTGGTATGTTGCAATTTTAGAAATATAAATAACTTTGTTTCAACTGTTCTTCTCTACAGCATCAGCAGAACAGAAATCAAGTGTGGTGGCAGCTTTTTCTCTTTCTACACAACTTGGCCTTAAACGTGGAGGCGAACAGGAACCACACTGGGCAGAGGTGAGCTTCACCCACCTGTTTCAGGCCACATCCAGTCTGCAGGGAGCACTGAACAAACACTGGTTCGGGGGAGAGACATGCACACCGCCGGCCGGATGTGAGGACTCTGAAATTCTTCTACTCGTCTTCAAGTTTGGGGTTTTATGGACTCCTCTTTGCTGCTCCCTGCCCTGCGAGGCAGGGAGCTCTTGTCCAACACTGTCGAAGGAAAGCCAGAATGTGGGTGTGTTTGGTAAAGCTTGCTGCTGGGTCCCCGCACCGGTAACCTCTGTGCAGGAGAGGCAGGTATTAGGCTAACAGCTTCCTCTGCCCTGTTCGTTAGTCAGTGATAGAGTGCAGGAGTGTCATTTTGGCTGCTAGTTAAAGGTGATGTCGGAATTGATGACTCTAAACATACTGTGGGTGTTTTCACGAGCAGAGGTGCTTGATTCCTCCACGAAGAAAGTTCTTTTTAGCAATGAAGCATTCAAGTAGCTTATATCCAGCAGCTTACTTGTTTTCTGAGTGGGTTTATTTCTTTGTATCTTATGTGAGAGAAAATCACAATGAAATCTAATCTCTTAAATCTTTCCATTGGGCAGCAGTTCCAGCTCTCTCACATGAAGTCGTTCTTTGTCGTGGCCACTGATAGACCAAACTGTTTCAGTACAACATTCTTAAAAGCCTTTCTGAAGTTAATGCTGGCTATTAATTTCCACCACTGTGTACTTCCAGTTGAGTTTTCACAATGCCCATAAGCCAGCAAGAAACTGAAAACCGTGGAATATGACACACGCATCATTCTTCTACAGTGCTAATGTATATGCTTTTATTAGTGTTATGATGGGTGTTTGTTTTGTTCTTTTCTTTCCTCTTACCATAATGTGGTTGGTCAGGAAGGCTTAGGTCCCAGGCATCTGGTAAAATTGCTTCAGGATTTGGCAGGGAAATGAATTAGCAGCTAGTTTGACACATACACTGTACAGTCTATCCATTACTCCACTAAGTAATGTTTGAAGGCTGCTGTAAGCATATACTGACTAGCAGCAATAATATTACTTCAAGGGAGATCTCCTTGCAGTTCCTGGTTTGTATGCACTCAGAAGTTTGTCCGTATGACTGACATTGTTGGACCAGTGCAGGGAAATTTCCCTACCAAAAGGAAGTGACCGTAAAGATCTAACGCTACTTCTGTGTAGCCTTAAGTATCATTAATTCACAAGCCCAGTGGTAACTACGGTAAAATATTAACAGAAAACCAATACAGACTTTATTTTTTTCAGACCATTTCCATATTTCCACTGCAACTTGTTGTAGATCTGAAATTATAAAACTAGTTTGAGGAAGATCTGTCCAGAGAATTGTTCTTCAGCCCTGTTACAAATGTTAATTTCAGATACTGAGAAATTCCTCTGCTCTTGGTCCACTCTGAAAAATAAGCATTACTGTACGGGAAGAGTAGTTTACTTGCACATACACTTTCTTCTCCACCCCTCTCTGCATATCCTTCTCTAATTCATGCTTTCTCTGGTATTTTGTATAATCTCATCATTGCACTGTCGTGTCTGGTAACAATTTGCTGAACACAGTTAAATTTGGACTTTCTCCCTCTTTCCCAGCCCCATTTTCTTGATTTGCATCCTGCTTTGCTGTGGCAAAATGTGCTTTAGCTCCATGAGAGAGGTCCCAAAGCCTTTTTCACTTTTATATATTCCCAATCACTCTCTTTTAACGTAATGAGAGTTTGTGTGAGAAAAGCTTTTTTCTCCTCTTATGTTATTTTTCTAGCTAGTGCTAGAGTAATATGTTTGTCCAGGATGATTAATAATTCATACAAATGAATCTCAAGTAATATTTTAGGGGGAGGGTTTTAGGAGGGCGGGAGGTTCTTGGGGGGAGAGGGGTTGTTTTTGTTTTTGTATTGTTTCTTTAAGCATGTGCACTACAGAGTTACCCAGAGGGATACAAGTGATACCTTTTGCCAACTATGCTGCGGCAGCATGGAAGCCGCTCTTGACCCACGTTTTGCAGAGATAAGGCTTTCCATGCCTTGCCTTGCACAGTCTGCTTGGAGTAAACGCTGGTCACTGGAGAACGAGGACATTAATGGGGGAAAGCCTGAGGAGTAGTGCAAGCACAGACTGAATTGGGGCCCCCTGGGAAGCTGGATGCTAAGGAGAGGACTCTGAAAATGGAAGGTCTTAAGGAGGCTGGAGTGGAAGCGCTGAGGCTCAGGTAGCAACACGGCAGTGCTGCCTGCCAGCATGCTCTAGGACATGATGCTTGCATTTTCTCACTGGATGCCAGGGCCTCTTTATCAGGCACAGTCACAGACCAGTAGATCAAAGCTTCATCCTAACAGCCCTGCAAACTAGGAAAGACTCAGCAAGTGCATCTTGACAACTAAAAACCATCATGAGCTTTCTCCTTCCCTTCTGCCTTGACTTGACTACCAAACAGGCCAATAATGCCAGTGTCTGCTCTGGATACGTAAGCTGGAAAGATAGATCTGGTGTTGGCACTTTCTGGTGTTGCAACCCTACCAGCTTATCTAGGATAAGACCATTCTCGAGGTGGAGAAACAAATACCTGGAACTGTTCCGCAGTCAGGCCGACTGCCTGAATAGAATCATTTGGCTCAGGGAAAGACACATCTTTGCCAGTCCATATTTCCCAGTGTAACAACAAACTTATCAAAACTGGTCATGCCAGGGTTTTAAGTTAAAACCTCCTTGAACAACAATACTTCATTGGAGACATAGGGCTAATCCTAGACAAAGGCCGACTTCCTGCAATATGCATGGTGGTTACTGTTGCCAGAGATTTGCAACCACTGATAATATATTTTAATTATATTCCATATCTGCATATCTTGGAGAAAGGAAATATGCTCTGTCAACCCAAAAGTCTTATTTTGCTTTATGTAGATTTTGAGGGGCAGGCTGGCTATTTACTTGAGGAAAAGGAGCTGCTTCATGCTTATAGTCTCACCTACTTGAGGAAATAGTGGGTATTTGTTATTTCGTTTTTCCTTCTGGCCTGGTCAGATGATTCTGTCTTCTCTGGAGGGTGGGGAGATTTCACATGTTTATCAACAAATACACAGATGCACATCCCTCATGTGATCACCCTTTTGTTTGTCACCCATTCCATGTTAGTGAGCACCATTCAGCGTGCACTGAGATCTTCCCCTCAGAGAGCCTCTTATAGTGTGAGCACAGACATAGGCCGATTGTTTGGGGAGCCACTTCCAAGGAATGTGGACTAAGTCCTGTTGGAGAAGGAGTACGCTAGAATTTTATGATAGTAGGTTGTCTTGGCAAAAGGACTGGGATACTGTTTCTCTCTGTTGTAAAACCACAGTCTAACAATTCAGAGAGAACAGTCGGATCTTCCTTCTAAAACAGATTCCTAATTTTAACAAGCAGTTCTTAAGAAAAAGCTTGAGCTGCTGCTGATTTTTAAAGCAGTGTTGAAGTGTCTTGCTTGCCTTTCACACATCTCCAGAACAGCTTCAGACCTCAGCTCTTTCTCCTTGAGAGACGGATGGAAAGTCTTAGCATCCCTTCCCAGCTTCCTACCCTTTTGAGTATCTTGTAACCCTGGCCATCCTGGGATCTGGTAGGCCTGGTGCTAATAGGGAATAGTTAGTTTAACTTTTGTTTCCTGCAATTCTTGAAAGCTGAGCCACTAATCACAAAGTGATTGCCCAGGGATAGCTGCAAACTGCCATAAGTAGGATACAACAGAGGCAGAAGAGGCAATGAATTTGCATAGAAGGGGTTGCCATTAGATTTGTATGTGGGGCTGCAGACTACTCCCAACGTGCTGATAATCTCTGGTAGTGCTGAACTCCTGCATAACATATCTCAGTATAAATAGCTGGTTGGTATTAGATGATTGTTGGCTAAACTTTCCGGAGAAGAGTCCTGAAAGAAACATCCCTATCAGCCTTTGCTTGGGAGACAGGTATCAACAAGGTACTAGAGGAGAGGAACCCAGTCCTTCTTGATATAGAAAGGGTGATTGCAGAAACTTCTTTCTTTCTACTGGCTGTTTGCTTTGTCCCCCCAAATCTGGATTAAAGTTATATGAGATGTGTGCACGTGAGGTTACTACAGTCCTCCATAGCAGTTGCTCCATAGCAGTCACTGGAGCTGTACCCAAGACTGAACTTCATTCAGCTTGGGGCTTGGCACTCTTCTGGGAAACTGCAGATTCTGCCCATTAGTAGGCCTGGGAGTTTCTTTTTTAAGGAAAAGGAAAATGACTTGAGGCAGTTGTTGCATTGTGACCCCCTCAACTCTGTAAAATTAATTCCATCCTTCTGCTACTGGTCCTGACCAATATCTCTGCTGAAGCTGTGGGAATGGTGAGACTGTGACAGGCTGGATGATGTGCTATTGAGGGTATTTTTAAAGGGAAAAATGCAGACAGCACATAACATATGTGCTAGAAGCCAAACAAGAATGCAGAAATGTGGAGGTCTTGCCTTATTTTACCAGCTATATTTACTTCAGGATTATAAGTAAAAGGACCATGGATTGCTCATCCATATTCATGGGAGCTCTGCACATGGACCAAGCACTATAGAGTATTAGCATAATTTGACAACAAAGGTTTTAATTATGTCATTGAAAAGAGTCTGTCTTTCAAACTGGCATTTGCGATCATTTACAAAAATGCCTACCTGTTGCCTTTGATTGTTTTAGCAAGAAGAAATACCTCAAGGAATTGATAAAAGATCACAGAACAATCTTTTACAGTTCCTATAGACTTCAGTGGTCTCTGTTTCTTTGGTTTGCATGTGTTCACGCAGGTGTTACACAGCTCAGTTCTTCTCCACCAGGAAAAGCAGAAAAGACCAAACACATCAAATGCACTGGAATGTAATTGTGTGTGTGTGTGTCTGTGTGTGTGCGCGTGCGTGTGCATGTGTGTGTCCTTAAATTGAATGCAGTCTGACATCCCCTACCCCTTCTTTCTTCCATGTGCCTCACCTTCCCCCTAGCCACAGAAAGGAGGGTCTCTTCCTGTGAATCCCATGCTGGAAGTTGGTTTCTGGGAAGCGAAACCTAATGTCTGTGGGCTGTTTTTTAAAGCCATGTTTCAGTTCTGTCTTCAGACTCTTAGCTGCCTTTGGGGAATGGAGGGGTGGGAAGGGTAGATTCTTAAACTGTTTTTAAAATCTATTATGAAAATTTTGCATGTATAAAGTTATTCTTAAATCTAAAGGAGTCTCCCTAATTTGTAGACACAGCTCCAGGAGAGCATCGTCACAGATTCCTCAGCTCCGTTTTTTATCAGACTATTATAAAAGGCAATTTTAATGGCAAAGGGGGGAGAGACTGGTGTGACGTAAAGACAACGCTGTCAGTATCTTCTTCAATAAAAGTCAGAAGCTAGGCTTCTAATCAGGAAATTTCAAAACAGCCCAGGGGATTTGAATGTCTGTTTCCACTGGGTATATTTAAAAACCTGCCACTAAATTTGAGTTTGGGTGTCTAGAATGTTGTTTTGTATTGTTTTTGGTAAAACTAATCATGTATCTCTTCTTCCATTCTCTTCAATGGTATGAAGTACAGTCTCCCATGTTTCTAGGTAAAATTCACTGATGAGAATACTGTGAAATGTGGATTCGCATTTTCTCCCTTCTCCTCCTGCATGACTTTTGTACTTTTATGGGATACATTTTGTTTTTCTTTTTTAAAACTTCAGAGTCCTTCATCTGGAAAACCAAAAGGGTAAAACGAGCTAGAATTTGCAGTGTATTTAATACTTTCCATTACCCTCAGTGGAGGGTTTCCCCATGGTTTCTAATGTTCACCAGAATATTATACTGTCCTGCTGCAGAAGTAAATCTGATGCTCTCCTGTGAGATTTCTGTCTGGATTAGTCCTGAAGTGCACACACCTTCTTTGCCATGGACTGAGACCCAGTGAGAATGTAGCATTTTGTTTATCCTGGTTGTGTGCCTCCAGGACTCCTGCCTGTACCAATGGTGACTGGGCAGTGCTCCTTTTTTTTTTTTTTTTTTTGTATCTGTGCAGTATATTTGCTTTGTGCTTTCTTTCTTTGGTGCTTTTTAATACTTTAATACTTGGATTTTTTTTTTCTAATAACTGGTACAGTTTTTAATAAAATTGTTAAATTCTTTCTCTGTGTTCTTTGTTTTATTTTTAAGGGATGGGAGGGCATTCCCACAGCTGGCCAGTTCTTGGGTTACCCAAATTGGTGATAAAGTTTTGGTTGTTCAACTTTGAAAATATCTGGTTGATCCTTTCATGTGTATCCTAAAACCACGCCCTGCAGCAAAGACACGTTTTTGTTTCCAAACTGGACAGTTGTCCTTGGGCAGAATTCAAGTCATTAAATACTTTTTCAAGGAGGGATATTCCCGTGCTTAGATAGAGAACTGCTGCTAGTTGAAGCTGAGCAGTCAACTTGGAGCTGCACTGCCGCTTCAAATCAGAAGCCTGAGAATTTCTTTCTCTTGAGAACATGCATAGGATGCATTCTCCAAATCTGTAAAGTGTAACCTTCGATTGATGGCTGCTTACCTTCTGCCTGGGCAGGTACATTCAGAGACACCTCAGGCCTTGAGGATAAAGACACACATTGCTTGGTAGTCTTACCAGGGAGGTACAGTTCTTGCTTCTGATGTAAAGGCAGTGGACAAAGGTAGCTGCAGCTTTCAGAGGGCTCGCGATGACTCCTCCAAATACAAAACTGTGAATGCCTTGGCCATCCAAGATACACAGCAAGATACATGTTTTGGTAATCATCAGGCCTCTCCTGAAGTTTTACTGCATTCTATAGGGAAAGGTAAAAAGTATGTCCATTAAGTAATGACAGTTAAACTGGGCAGAGTGGAAATGAGAGGTATGTATTGCAAATTATTTATAATATCATTGATCCAATTCCTTCAACCACATGCCTCCACCAATGTGATCTTTTTTTTGTACAGTGTTCATTGGGAGGCTTTAGGAAACTGAGTTAACAATCCTAATCAATGTTAAGTTGCCTCTGTTGGTGTGTGCCCGTCACAAAGGGTCTTTCATTCCCAGAACACATGATGTGTGTGGTATGAAAAGCCACATGTGCATCTAAGACCACAGGGGGAAAAAGACAGTTTTTCTTTTCATTGTATTAGATCTACTGAAAGTGTGTCCCCTGGCCAGTATCATGTGACTATGAAAGAGCCTGTTGTAGCACACTGATACGCGGGGACAGCACTGAGTTTGACTTAGATGGGAGTGTTGGCTCTGAATTTGCTGATTCTCATTAAATTCTTACCATTAATCAAACTCTCACTCTTAAAATCTTTAGTAATTCTTGTATCAAAGAAAATAATCGCCTTTACAAATGAGCTGTTGTAATGCTACCCCAGAAGGATTTGCCAAGGCAGCAGAATGCATTGCACCTTGCTCAAAACAAAGGCAAGTGCACAGTTGCACAGACTGCTTTCCTTCTGAGATCTCCTGGATTCATCTTGGCTTTTTTGTTTATATCTGTTACAACCTGCTGCCTGTCACCTGGCCATGGCGAAGTAGAGTTGCTGCATGGAAACATTGTCAGGGGTAGGCAGCAGGACCAAATACTACTAACATTTCCATTTCAACAGACATTAACACATACAATTATTTTAGTTTGAAAGAAATTAGACATCCCAGAAAATACTTTAGAAAAGTTTTCTTCTTAAAATCCTAAGCCTGCATATTAACATGGCACTTCCAGTTTATTTCCAGTCACAGCAATCACAGTGCACCCCTTGCTATATGTACTGCCATGACTAGCACTTTAAGAGAAAATGAGTTTTGTTACGAACTTCCTAGTGGTATGCTGTAGGGACAAGGTAAAAAGTTTAAGTAGGATTACTGCTTCAAGGAAAAAATGTTTATCAAGAAGTGCTCAGCCTGTCTCGTTAAAAATAATAAAGCACTCTGAGGACGAGAAAGTTCTTCGGTTGCGCAAGCTACTGCACAAAGCACTCTATTTTCATGACTCTGGCTGCTGAAGTTTAGAAGCCACTATAGCATATGGTTTGGGGAATATTTTTCAAGCACTCAAGCCATTGTTTTATGGTGCAGTAAATGTGCCGGTCCTTACTTTGTAATATATATACAAGCTTGGAATCAGTTCTACTAACCAGCTCTGCCATTGTACCCTCTTACCCGAGTAGTTCTGAATAATCCAGCCCACTTCCTCCCTTTGCCCTCGTCTCCCATTTCTATTTACGGAGAGATGGGGTTTGGGAAAGAAAAAGTGTCCTTAGAGTGACTTTTGACCGCTCGGGTGATGGATGGGTGTTAAAATGCAAGAGATGCAATTGCCTCATTGTGCATATTGGTGCTTCCTGGTGCAAGCCTGGAGTCTGGATTGAAAGAAACCTGCCTCCAACAGGAACCTAACAAAGAGTGGGCGATACTTTCTGGCAGTGAGTCGTCTTCCACCTGACGTGATGCACAGTGCTCCAATACATGTACGGAGTCAGACGACAAACTGACAGGCATAACACATTGACGTCAATATTCATATTCCCCTGCATAAGTCCTTTAAATCTTGATTTCTCTTAAATGAATTATGTTCTCTGTAACATTTATAATGGACTCTTTTCTTTCTCCATTAGAGTCTGTGTCAGCATTCTCCTTCTCTGTGTTTTGCCTCAGGGCTCTTGATGTATACAAAGGCTCCTCTGTTTTCTGCTCTTAGTCACACGCTTTCACTCTTAACCTCAGCGCTATAAACTAAACATCCACCCACTATGGCTGGAGATGACCCTGTTTACGTCTGCTGCTCAAATCACGACAGCAACAGTCATGAAAGTATGTTTCATGGAGACAGTTAGCTCTTGATAAGTGGACAATGAGTCTTGGCTTTTTATAACATTATGAGTTTTTGCAAAAAAATTCGACAGGAATAAATAGCCGGAAATGGTTAATGGAATCTGTAAAGAAATAACTCCTTTCCAGCATTTCACTTCACCTTTTCTTTAATTAGTGTAGGTGATTCATCGGAACAGCCCTCGGTGCTGTGGGACCACGTGAGCCCAGCCTGAGACAGGCAGGGTGAGAGAGGCTCAGAGGTTCGGGACAGGCCCCAGAAGTTGGGGACAGGCCGGCGGGCAGGCCTGAAGCACCACCGGGCCATCCCGCAGCCTGCACCACGTGCAGGTGCCCAGCAGCAGGCCCACCCGCGCCTGTGAGACCTTCCCATCTTACCACCCCTTTGCAGGTCCCTGCAGGTGCTGCAGGAGGCATGGCCACCCCGAAGGAGGGCTGGGCCACTCTATACCCCCCTGCCCTGCTGCTCTCCGCCCATGTTCCTTTCGTCGTTTTGTAGGGGCTAAAAGCAGAAGGTGCGGTGACGCTGCTTTTATAGAAATGATTTCAGTGCCTTCCCGATGGCTCGTCCTGCACCTCCTGGAGCTCCTCAGCCAACACTTGCCTCGCTCGGTTCCCCTGGCACTCCCACAGCCCCCTCCAGCAGGAGTGGGGCACAGAGCTCACCCTGCCTGTCACCGCGAGCATCTTCCCTATGGCGGGTTTGTGAGCACTTCCATTAATCTAATTTTAAATATCCCGAGTGAATGCCTTTCTACTATTTCCCTCAGGATACTGTTGTACCTCCTAATAAATCTCTCTGACAGGAGGTATCTCACCAATATCCACCCTAACACCTTTCTCTTAATTATACTCCAATACCCCAGTTTTATGTCCTTGTGTCACCTTGCAAGGAAGCCTTACCAAAGTCATTTCCATAGCTGGTGCTCCTCAGGGCTCACTGAACTCCTCGACAAAGCCTCCTGTTGTCTTGACTGTGCTTGCAGCCAGCTTTTCTGGCAAATGCAGAATTTTGGGGGTGCACAGCACCCCACCTGCTGGGTCCCACAGCAGGTCAGCAGTGACCCCACGACGACAGTGGTCCCTGAGGGGATGCCCTGGGCCATTTTGCCCCAAGGAGAGCCTCAGCACTGCTGTTTTAGCTGCTGGCCACAGAGCTGGGCTGTGAGGAGCTGAGTGGCCCTGGAGCTGTGCCAGGCAGTGGATGAAGCCCCAGGAACTCTGAAACCAGCAGGAGAAGGGCTGTCCTGAGGGTGCTCCCTGCTTCAGCATAGGCTGTGTTTCCTTTGCCTTAGTCTTGGGCCCATCGTACATGTTAGAGACCTCAGGAGAACTTCTCCACCTCTTTAGCCCCAGGCACCCCAACAAGGGCCACCAACAGTGTCCAAAGGGGCAGGGAGCAAGGGCTGAGCTCTACAGGGACCAGCGCAGGCTGAAGGATGATGCTCCATCAGCAAGGTCTGGCACGTTGGCCCTGGGAGCAGTTCAGCAACCTGGCTCCACCACCAAGCACTGCAGGCCCAGCAGCCACAGCCGTGCTCCTGCACAGCAACATCCCTGCCCGGGGTTACGCCGATAACAGCAACGTGACATTCCTTGCTGCAATGTCGGATGTAGTAAAACATTTCCCTTCATTTTCTTCCCTGTATGATCATGAGTCATGGTTCCTGGGAGCAGATAACTGGGGAAATCAAACAGTTTCTTGAGCTGTTTGTTTCCCAAACATGAATAAATGTTAAATCAATTGGGGATTTACCAGAGGGAGCAAAGTTTAATGATGTTAGCTGTTATTCTGGTCTGACATTCCATGGTCCTTATGCTTCCACATGAACTAGGCACAGGTCCTTCATGCAGCATCACCCACAGTAACTCCATCCTCACTCCCACTTACCCTTGGAAAGAGGAACCAACACAGAGCTCCTGGCTTTGCACCAGCCACCAAAGAAGCTGGTCTAGGTGAGTAACCCGCCCACCCCCCTTGCTTAGATGTGGCTTACAATTGCTGGTACCCCACCGGGTTGTGGTCTTTAGTTAATGGTGCCTGGAGCCAGCCAATCTATTTGGCACTTTATTGGGGTGGTTATGACAAACAAACAAGGAAGACAGGGAAAGGAATTATTATCCCTGGTTATTAAGCTCTCTTGTAACAGAAGACAGAATTAGGTCCAGCAAGTGGCATAGGTGCCTAGCTGCCCCTTTTGGTACTGAAGTCCACATCCATGGCCTCATTCAGCTGCTGCCTAACCCTGGATTTTATATTAAAGTTCTCCAAATGCCTAAAATTCTGCTGGAAGCACTGAGCCTCTCAGGACCAATCTCATGCCGAAGTCTTGTATGGTCTAGCAAGCCTGTGCTGCTCTGCCTCTCTCAGCTGAGATATCTGCCAGTGTTGACTGTTTTAGAGTACACCATCTTCAGGAAAGATGCAGGGGACAATGATTTTTTCTCTTCTGTCAGCCAATAACTCATTTGGAGCTGTGATCTGTTGCCAGACAGGATCTGAGCCCGGTGCTCTCTGCTCCCAGAAGAGCGCCCTATGCATGCAACTGGTCAGGCTGGGTTGCTCTGAACTTCTCCTGCTGAAGCTGTAACACTTGGGGCCAGTGACCAGGGAAAGAAAGTGAATATGACCACCTTAAGGCCAGGAAAGCATGACAGAAATCCATGTTCCAGTTACTGTTTACTGTCAGTTGAATTTGAGGCTTCAAGTCTTTGAACACTGATCAAGGGAGGCTCCCTCCTGAGGTATTCAAAGCCTAGAGAGAAGTGTTTTATTGGACACCATCCACGTTTTCTTTGTGCCTCAGGGCACTCCCAGGTGGCTCCCCACTGAGGGCACCATCTGGGGTGGCCTCTGCTCTTGGGCATCGGCTGCTCCTCACATTGCCCAAGGGGCAGCTCAGGTGCCCAGTCCAGGGCAGTGGAGCTGAAGGACTGGCTGGGCACCTGAGCGTTGAGTGTTGGAAGGTTCACAGTTAGGATATTAACTTCCCTTTGTCTTGGTGCTTCTGCTGTTTCATCACTGTGTAAAATAGGGCAGTGCATTTAGTTAATCTCGGAACAGACAGTGTTCTATAATGGGACATTACTGCTGTACATTGCACTTCTTTGTCTGTGATAAGATACGGTTTCTAATGTCTCTTTTTTTTTTTGAGTTGGTACTTGTCCAGAGCACTTCTTCATCTTGCCAGCTAGTGATTAATTGGCTGTACTGAAAGGTTCAACACTTTTCTGTATGCTTACCAGAGGAGGTAGAGGAATGTGTGCTCTATATGGAGTAAAAACATGTCCTAAGTGGGTTTAAAAACGGGTCATCAAATCCTCATTTAAGAATCTGTGCCCTTAAAACACATTAGGAAAGGTGCCCTACCTTTTGGTATTGTAATTTTTTTCAACTTAATGATGGGTGGCAATCTCGGTGGGAAGTATGGAGACTTCTGTTTATCTTCAGGTAAACACACAGCAGACAGTCCAAGCACAAACATCCTTGTGCTACCCCAGTGTTGTCAGTTGTCATAAAGAGTGTGGTTTTGTCCTTTGCTGCAGGAATTTTCTTGATGATAATATAAAATCTTTACCTTCCCACAGTCCAGGCAGGGGAACAAACTATTGAAAGAGGTAGGCCCAGGCAGAGCCGCATCAGCCGTAGTTTCATTTACAGCACCTGTGCTGCCTGAGACACCTTTCAGCATGCTAAGCCATGTGTTAAGGCTTTGGGGGGCCAACAGTCCACTTGACTGCTAAGAGACTTGAGAATACTTTGAGCAAGACTTGGAACAGGATGCAGATCTCTGTGTCCCAGAACTGCATCTCAGCTATTTGCTACATAGCCTTTTAAAAGGAAATCCCAAATTAGGGCCTTCTACGATCAGTGTTGTCACCCTTCTGCAAGAAAACCTTGTGAAGCAATTTGACCTTGTTCCTACTTCTGTGCTAGCAACTGATTTGTTAGCCCTAGGATTGGAAATTTGTGCTCTTGCAACCAGACATCCATGGTTCGTGTCTTGCAGATGACCCAAACATGGGTGTGTTTCAGCTGGCCATGGTGCTTGTAACCACTAGACCACAATCTGCTCCCAGAGCCAAGAATAGCAGGAAGGTTTCTGATGTTTGACTTTCAACAAAGCTGTCTCACTTGCAAGAAATTCTGGAGAGTTGGCACTGTTAGTAAACAGACAGGGACCCTAGGAGTAGGCAGGTAGAACTGGAAATGGGAAAGCAGTACAAAATAGAAAAAAAAGGATCCTTAAAAGCATTTTCTAGTCTTGTTTTTTAGTGGTTTTTGTTTTTGTTTTGTTTGTTTTGTTTTTGAGTCTGACTCATAATTTTTAAATTTGTGGTAGGTTATAGTGTTGCCAAACCCAATATATCTTATCCTTCATCTGCTCTTCTCTCCAAAGTTTTCGTGCTTATTCAGTCCTTGATCTGCCTTTTGGAATGGTGTCTGTGGACACCAACCAGTAGCAGATGTGATAGGATTTTTTGTATTGTGGACACCTCCTGAAAGGATTGCACCAAAATAACAAAACAGCAACAGTTTTTGCGGGCTACCAAACACTATCCAGACAGTCAGTACTTTCAGCCATTGCCAGCCCAAGCTGATTTGAACAGGGAACTGATAAAGAAACGCTGTCAAGCCTGGGCAAGTTATGTTTCTGCTCCTCCATCTGAATCATTTCTTGACTGCTTGTTGAATGCTTGAAAGTAAGTTGGGTGCCTTCCAAAACAAAGCAAAGATAGCCTCCCTGTCCCAGAGAGGTTACAGTGCAGGCAGAAATTACCCAGCATGTAACAGCAATGTTTTGCATGTAAGGGAAGCAACGGAGGCAGTTGACCATATGGATCCTGTAGACAGGACCTACAGACAGCCGTGAGGCTCTGTGAGTTGCTTATCCACACTATTTGCCTGCTGGAGGTCCCCGGTGCACAGTCTTGGTGCCCCCTGGTGAGAGCAAGGGAGGCTCGGAGGATGCACCACCTGGTCCTGGGGCCAGCCTCGTGGCCCCCTGGGCTCTGCAGGGAGGGACCTGGGAGCTCTTTGTGTCAGGGACAGGAGGGATGCTGCTCGGGACAGGCCACCGAGCGTGTCCCACTGGCTGTGCTGTTCACGTACATCATGTTTTTAAACTGAGCTCAGGAAAAGGACTTGTGTGGATATCCCACATGATCCAAGTGACGAAGCTTTTCAATGGGAAAGGAGGCTTCTGGATCAGAAATTATAACGTTTCACATACATAAATTACAGGTTCATCTCTCTACACACTGACAGTTATAAACAGCACTTTCCTGGCGCTAGGTCGGATGTATGGCTCTGACCATAATTACATTCTCTGTAGATAACATATTTTTGTTTGGGGTACCAGAGCTTTTGCAATGGACCTGACCTTTGTATTGCTGTATGTGACTCGTGCTCCCTTTTTCTGTCAGGACTGCCACCGCTTGCAGCCAGCAGCAACTAGGGATGTGCAGCATGGGTCCCCAGCACGGGGAGGGCAGCTCCACAGGGAAAGCTTTGAGCTTTGAGCAGGACCCATGAAGGCAGCATGGTGAGAAGCCCCCAAGGGGTGGTGTGTGGTGCAGGAGACTTTGTCCTGCCCCGCTGCCGGAGGAGGAAGCAGTGTTCTTCATCACTCTCATTTCCCTCTGTCCTGCAGTCAGGTTTTCTGCTTGTTTTCCATTGTGCCCTTCATGTGTTTTCCATCTCTCCAGAAATCACTGGCTTTGTTTAAAATAGACTCCGAGTCGCTGCCAAGACTTTATCCAGAGAGAGGGAAAAAAAAAATGCACAGAGGCCAAGTTCCTATAGAGTTATCAAAAGCTTTCACTCCCCATCAAGATCTGTGAATATCCCAGAAATCTGGTCTCTCGGGAACAGCTCTGCACAGTCCCCGTAGCCCTTTCTGGAAGAGCCACCCAAACATTTCTGCCCAGGAGTGTGCACTGCAGCTCCCAGAGGTGTCTCCTGTCACCAGCTTGTGGGTGCCCCTACAAGTCTCTTACACACTGTGCTTTTTGGCTTTCTTTGCAGTACGTAGAATATACGCAGAAAAATCATGAAGTTACAGGAAGATGGCTTGAGGGTGTTTGACTCAGAAAACTTCAAATGTACTGTGCTTATAAAGTAATAGATCTTCACCAGAGCACAGCACTGTGACTCCGGCTGGGAGCCAAGGAGGATTCACCTTGGGGGTCTTTGCTGGATATGTTTGCCTTCTCTTTATGCTTGACCACCTTTTCCTAACCCAACCCTAAAGAGACTTCCTGATTTGTCTCCAAAAGGAGATGCTATTGCTAAGTAATTCCCTGCTTGGAGCTTAGACTCTCTTTCTCTCTGCAACAGTTCAAGTCAGCAAGATGATAAGTACATGTAAAATTGAAAACAGAATCGGCTCCTTCATCGCCAGAGCAAAAGATATTAAAATGGAGACAAAAATGAATGTCCTTTTCTTTTATGTAGAGCAGCGTGATTTACCTCTGGCTTTTGGACCTGTTTGCTAATACTTCTTGATCAGAAAAGCTTACTGAAAATACACGGGATGGCTGGTTGGGGTGGACTTTCCAAACAGAAGCCGTTCTTACTGTCAGAAGTAAACAAAGCTGCAGCGTGCTTTATGAGTACCACTTCTCCCGCTAGAAGTGAAAACACAACAGCTGAAGGCAAGCAGCTCTGGAGTTTCAGTTGCTGTATGTAAATCTACAAGCTCTCAGGAGCAGAGGGATGTTCCTTGCATGGGGCAGCAAGGTCTCATGCTGGTGGTGGCACCCTGCAGCCTCTTGCCACCTGCTCTTGCTTGCACTGAGGTCCCCAAGGTTACACCTTGGTCATTTCCTGCTTCTTATTTTGCCCAGGTGCTCAGGACAGCCCTAGGAGGCCAGCCTTTCAGCTCTGCAATTAGGATTTTCTCTGCTCTGCCTCTCCTCCCCTCTACTCCCACACCAGAGTACATCTCTGTTGCTTGCTCACCCAGTTCCAGTTCTTCAGCCTTTCGGTGGCCCACATCTCAGTTTCCCTGGAGCTGCTTCAGAGTTTTCTTACTGCCTGTGGTGGGACCACTCAGGCATTGTGGAGGATAAGCTCCTTTGTCTGGATGAAGTGTATTGCAGATGCCAGACATTTCTAATGTTAAAGAAGGGAGAGATACAATTCTGGGCAAAGAGTAAAGATGATGATCTCCTATTTCTGCTCCGATTGCTTGTCTCTCTGCTCCCCCTCAGGGGTGTCCTTCTCCACTCTCAGATCTGTCACAGGTAATTTTGGTTTGGTGCAGCCAAACTGCAAGTTTCCTTATGTTCCTCCTCTTACTCTTCATGGGAAAATAACACACTCTTGGTGCTATTTTTTTCTTCAAACTGAAAAAGCAAAACTACTCTTCCACAAGTGCTGGCCACAGAATTACGTTAATGAAGGCAGTGCAGGTCTTTTGTGAGCCCTGAGGGAGCTGGATGCCCAGGTCCTCCCCAGCCCCCCAGCACCATGGGCTCCCTGTTTTCGGAGAATGGGAGTGTCCCGGACTCTGCCTCCTGCTTACGCGTATCCTTGCTGTGATTAAGTCTGCAATTATGGTAAGCACACGGAGAACTCAATGCACAAAGTATGAACTCGTTGTTTTGAAAGTCCGAGCAATAACATCTGATGACTCACTTATCTCTGTAAATAATGACCGAAGCATACTCATTTCTTCACTGTATTGTGAAAATACAGAATACTTCGAACACTGTTTTAGGTTTCTAGGACTAAAGGAGGAAATTGATGCTACCAGTACTATTACAAATGAAATCTTTGGACCTAATTTACATTGCTAATGCCCCATAATAAAAGAGTGCTACTCTCATGGCTCTTTTCTAACACTGTTTTTCTGTGACTTCCTGCATGAGCAGGGAATGCTCATGTAGCCCAAAAAAATCTTGAGCCACAAAGGATCTTTCCATCCATCCTGGCGCACTGAACACCTCATTCAGCACTGTGCTAAGAGGGGATCACTTCTCCCAGAAAGCTCCCATCCAGTGCAGGAGCTGGCCCTAAGCGTTGGTGAGACACACACACACCCTGCTTATACCGGGGGAGGCAGCGAGGAAGTAAGACACAGAGTAGCACAGAAATGCTGGTGCTGTGGAAAACACAGCGAGGCAAAAGAGAGAAGAGATGGGGTACCCTGAGTAGCCAGCAAGAGCAAAGCACAAACAGACTTTACACCACAAACAGAAATTAATAAAGGGACTCAGACCAGGATGTTTCTTCTTTAGTTCTTTTTGAACGGCTCTGAAAATGAAGAGAATTAATAGTTTCCAAACCTATCAGGTAAATTTGCAGCAGGCAGAAACATGAGAATAAAGAGGGTGGTAAAGCAATATTAAAAAAGAAGATTACAGACTGGAAATTGGGCTCAGTGCAAAATTTTTTTTCTTTTTTTTTTTTTTTTTTAAAGTTACTGTAACTATAAGCAAGAAATGAGTGCCAGAGGAAATGAGAATTTAAGAAAATATAGACAGCTTGGCAGGACCACAAAATGAAGGCTTTAAGGAAAGAAAATTTAGAGAACAGAAGGAAATATTAGTTGGAGAAGTGATAGCAGCACAAAAACTTCAGCTTTTCAAAGAAATAATCTTACACACAACTTTTTAACATCAAAGTCCCTCGCTGCATGAAAATGCTAAGTTTTACCACATTGATCCTAGGGGGGGGAAATTACATACAAGGTTTTTTTTTTTACCTGTTGAGAGAAAAAAACATGTACACAAAGGCAGAGAAAGAGGAAACCGAATCCAGCAGTTTAATAGTTAAGCTGCTGGAATAGTTACCAGACACTGTTTCTGTAGGAATGATGAAGCTGAGATTTAGAAGACGTTGAAAGAATTGTGATTCCGAATGGCCAAATACACATTAGTGCCCCCACCTTGACACAAATAAACCACAGCTGCCTGGACAGCATAATTCCCTTTTGGCTTGAAACTGTATATGTTATTTAGAAGGCTCTTTGAGAATAGAAGTAGCCCAGTGAGAGATTCATAGAGAAGCCAGGGATCTAAAGCTGACCCAGCAAATAACTGCTTCTCGCTGCTTGTGCAAGAAAAGTGAGGCAGTTGGAACCTCGGCAGAGGTAGCTGGAAATACAGAAAATGAGCACCAGTCCTGTCCCTAGAAGATACCAAAGCAATAGCAGGTGCTCAGGGGCCTCTGTGAAAGGCCCGGTGTTGAATCCCCAATAGCATGAAGCTGGTGCTGCCATTTTGGCCTTTGTCTGGTTGTCAGCAAGGAGAGCTATCTGGCTCCTCCTCATTCTTTAATGTGAAATTTTTATTCTCTCCAATGCGTGAAGTCATTGAACCTTCTGACCTGTTTACTCAGTGCTTCCAGAGGCCATTCATTTCCAAGCATTATTGTGTTACAGGTACTTGGAGTCCCCAGTTCAGCCCTTTATAGCAGTTATTTATTATTCTGGTTTGGTCCTTGAATGCTCGAGAAGCACTTTTTCCTCACCAGCTGCACCACTGCAGAGCTGCACCCAATGCCTTTGCCACCCACAACACCCTTGTCCTTGTCCTTGTCAGGTGTCAGGACGGGAAGCACCTTCAGCATCCAGCTGTGTGGATGGACACTGATGTTGAAATGGCTTCCCAAGCAGTTATCTCCTGGCTGAAAATGTTGCTTCACCCTGGCGTGACTTAGGGAGGCTTTTGTCTGACTACAGCCCAATGTGAGAGATGCTTTGGTTGTATTGCGCAGGCTACGGGGCTGTGGATCCAGCACCATCTGGCCTGCACATACATCTGCCAACAACATGCTGACCATAACTGCAGCGCTCGTGGAAGGCACCAGCTGCATCACGCCAGGGGCAGAGCCATCACATTAGCCACAAGGCCAAGCCTGTGGTTGCCTTTCGAGAAACTTCACCCCGAGTTCTTCTGGAGAGGACTCAGGAGGAAACCGATAATGGGAAGAGCTCAGTGGCATGCAGATTGGGGCTTTCGGATGATTTTGTCCTTGATGCCACGTTATACTAAATTCTAATCATTGACCTAGAAGCGAAAGCCTGAGTACACATTTCTGCTTCAGGAAAGTGGTGGAGGACGGCTTGTTTCGGCAGGCTCTGCCAGAACTAGCAGGCTAACCGGTAGCGATGTGGGACTCAGCAGAGGATGGAAAACTGGCCTGAGAAACCTGTAAATATTTGAGCAGCTAATCTGTGCTGCATTATCAGTACCTGAGCCAGGTAATTAAAGCTAGCTCTTGCACAGCTACAAAACCTCTGGTCATGCCTTTGGGTTGCAGCGTAGGCATGCCTTGGGTGTCTAAGAACATTTAATTCTGCATTCAAGCCCCTCTTTGTAATTATTTAATATGCTAAATGCATTGTATTGTGGGGCTCAGGGACAAACATGTTGTACAGTCTGTCACAGATATTAACACTGGAGAGCATTCTTTGATGGAAATAGCTGCATGCTTTGGGATACAATGCTCCAAGATGCTGCACTGTGCCAAGACAGGCAGGCCATTGCTTCTCAGAAGGAAACAACCACGAATCCATCGTACACACTGATTTATCCTTTCTTTCGCCCTTCAGCTTGCCAAGTGCTTTGGTAGCCTCACAATTGCAGACTTCACATAAGTAAATCCTATTTGTATTTGCTCCTATCAGTCCTGTTGGTTAAACATTTGGGAAAACCAGCTGCACCATACAGCTCACTGCATTGCAGGAGGGATCCCAAAGTGGTTTGCAAATGGTATTTAACTCATTATTCAACACATATAATTTAGGGTGTTCAGTTGGAATACCGAAATTGAGGCTTTGGTGCTTCAGTTCAGTTCCTATAACCCAGAGCAAGCAGACTAGCTCCTACCGATCCCATATCCATCACTGAGGTGCTGCTTCCCCAGCCTGCAGCACCACTTCCATTGTGTGTTAAGGCATTGGGACTTGGAGATATCCATCTCTGTCCCACTGGGAATTCCCCTGCTTGCAGGCAGTGCGGGAAGTGTTGTCTCATGAAGTGCCCAGGACATGGGGAAACAACTCTGTTTGCTGTCCTTGACTGCTTCACGTCCCTGTCAGGTGTGGTCTGGCACACAATAGCATGGTGTTCTCCTGAAATTGCTGTTCTTACAGGTGGACATTCTGGGAAAAATGTTTGCTTAGCCAGAGCTCAGAGAACAATTTGCTCCTTCTCAGAAAGCTGAGTGAAAACTCCTGACTGCAGAGTGCAGGCACTGAGGTGCGGCTGCTGGAAGGTACAGGGATGAGGGTGGGCCAGGTAAACCCACAGACTCATGCAGGAAGGTTAGGAAAATGAGTCAGGAAGAGACAAACATGTTTCTAAGCACATTTAGCTGTGGGACCAGCAACACTGAAAGGCTCAGCGATTCATAGGACAAGCTATGAACTGCTGGAAAAGGGTCCTGAGCCCCCCTCCTACTTCCTGAGACCAGATCAAGGCTTTTTCTGGAGCACTCAGGAGATGGGTTTGGCAAATGTGGGTGATAATCATCGCTTTTGCCTAAGTCTGCTCACTGTGCTATTGAGGATTAGTTGTTTCAAGGGCCTTGCCAAAGCCTGTGTGTTATGTGCTGTACCCAGTGTGGGCCCCGTGAAGATATAAATCGTTCCCTGATGCAAATGTGGAGCTTTTGGGACAGGGTGAGCTGAAGCTGCTGTGCATATCTGAAGAGTTGGGCTTGTCCTTGGAGCTTAGTGCAGCTGGATGTGTCAGGCTTTCATCCTGTGAGAGGGGAATGGATGGAAAACTGAGGAAAGACACAGTATTGTATTCCACTTACATCAAGGAATATGTGATTTTAGTGGACTAAGAACTAATATAACTACCAGGCCCCCTTCTGGTCTCAGCAGTACAAATTCTACTGCAGAACTACGGTGGCAGCAAACACCAAGTAGGTCCTGTTCAAGAGGAGTGAGTCCTCCATGCTCTTTTACAAGGAGCTTGGTGGGTGCTTTGAAAATGCCAGTGCTGCTGGGGAAAGCAGAGGGGAAAGGAGGGATGTCCTCTGCTTGTTGACCCAACTGGTCTAGAAAAAGATCTAGAGTTTGTCGTGGTGTTTTCAGATCAGTGGTGAGTGCACATATCTCAGGAGGGGATGGTGGTGACTTTTTCCCCTTCATTGCTGCTGGTAGCGGTCCATTTTCACCAGTCCACTGCTGGTCCAGCCAAGCACTGTCTTTGTTTGTTAGCTGCGGTATGTAATTAGTCTGTGGAATCACTACCACATTGCTGAGTCCAAGACTGAGTAAATGAAACTCAGCGGTTTTGTGCAAGAACATTGACTTTTAACATTAGATTAAAGAGGGGTGATATGAAGAGCATAAATCAAACTCTTGCTATTGGCAATTGAGAACTAGTATTCCTCAGCACAGATTATTGCAGAAGACTTCTTGCATTTTCTGGAGAAAGAAGTATTGGATACGGCCAGGAGATGATACCGAAGTAAACAGACGGTCTGTAGGTATAACTTTTCAAGTCCGTGACGGAATGGGACACAATGGCAACAAATTGCTGTTGCCCACTGCACGGATAAACATGTTTCCTGAAGGGAAAACAAAATACCCCCGTCTGTGTCACCAAACTCAGTAGTCTTAAAGATCAGTTGGCCATGTGAAATGCCACCTTTACATTTTCTTCCACTATCTGCAGCAAACAGCTTGGGCTTTGTTAGCAGGCACAAGCAGTGAAGGTGAATATTAAGAGCTGCTCACGGTATTGATTTTTCATTAAGATGAATTGGTTGTAATTAAGTCTAACAGAGGCATACGTGCTAATGCTGTGTTATTTATTGCCTGAATGCAATCCTTTTTTTTCTTTAAAAAAAAAAAATTTTTTTTTTTTTTTAATCATGTGAAGTTTCTTCAGCTTGCTTTTTCTTTCAGTCTCGTACTATTTCTGCCTCTCCCTCTAGAATATATGTTGGTGTGCCTTTTCTTCTTTCAGTGTCTGTTTTCTCTCAAGACCAATTTTTTTTCTGTTGTGTTTAATTGTTTTTCTCTTGATTTATTGTTCCAAGACCATGCTAGGCAGTCTGTTTATTTATAATTTGGATTATTTCAAAATGGATCCAGAGCTGTAGGTCAGTGTTTAAAAATTAACTAATAAAATACACAAATGAGGCCCAATAGTCAACATGAGATTATACATCCTCTAGGATTTGCATGCTACTCAAAATAAACCACTGGGGAATACCACCCCCAGGACCCAAAAGCATGGAAAATTCACTCATCTGGACTGCAGTGGGCTGGTAAAGAAAACATACATGGGGACCTTTGCTGACAGCACTGTGCCATGCTTCTGACTGGCCCAGCAGGTGCTCCTCAGGAGGAGCACAGGCGACAGTGAGGTGTGACAGAGAAGTGCTGGGCTCTGCCCAGCCCAGGTGTCCACCTCCAAGGGTCTGATCCCCACACATCTGTGTGTTTTGGGAAGGCGCAGCTTGAGGGACGATAAGCTTGACACAGAACAGGTCACAGACCTGTTTTCTCTGCACTTTCCCCTTCCCACCACCTGGAAAAGCCACTCCGGCAGGAGGCAGCATGAGCCGCTGTGGCCTGGGACACACCACCCCCCCATGGCGGCCGCGGGGTGCCTTGCCCCTCCGCCATGTTGGCGCCAACCCTCACACAGCACCCTCACAGTTACGGCCCTCTCCTCACGCTCCATTGCGAAGCTTCCCCAGCAAACAAGTGGTGCCAGGGTGAGGCCAGAACACCTCTGGAGCTGCAGGAGCTGAATGCACCTGCTCAGCCCTGTCCGCTGCTGCCCCGAAGATGTGTGGGTCGTGTGCTGGTGCAGCGCGGGTGCGAAGCCTCCCCAGGGCCCTGTGGTGGCCCCGGCAGGAGCGCGCCGAGGCTGCAGGAAGGAACCAGCACTGCTCCGCTGCCAACAGAAGGGTGTTGGAGCAGTTGCCCCAATGAAAACAAGATCAGGCGTTTTAGTGCGGTGTTAACAGCTATGTTAAAATCCTCACACTTTCCAACAAAAGAAAGGCCCTCAGAGAAACCCAAACAAACACTCACACAAGCAACACTGGAAGTTGGCTTGAGTTACAAACACAGGAAATTAAATACAAAACCGTGTTACAATAGCACAGAGGATCTGACTTAAAACAAGCCAGACAAGAGCATGCACTGTACAGATTGCTGTATTTTCCCTACCCCCACTCCCAAAGGGATTGTCCATAAATACACACGTGCGGTGTATGCTTGTGTATACATGTATGCACATACACATGCACATGCATGCACCATTTCTACCACATTAAATAAAACAGTAGAATTAAAATGGTACAGTAGCCTTTCCGTGGGCTGAGCTTACGCAGTGTACATGTGCACGAGGGAGCTTTAGTCAGGACAGCAAATACCACATGCTTAGGAGTAAAAGCTTGTTTGTTTTATTTTCTTTCTTAAAGTGAGATCCTCGCAAAGCTTCTGTCTACGGCACAATTTCACAACAAACTAAGGTGCAACCGAGAGCAGTGCAAAGGTGAGAGCAAGGGCAAGAAGGCAGGAATTCCTTAAATAGGCTTTACTCCTGAAGAAAACATAACATTTAATCTTCAGCTGCAAGCGCAGTAGCAGAAGACACCTTTACTCCAGCAGAAATTCCCACTGAGGGCAATCCCCTGCTGGGAACAAAAACAATGTCCCGATGGCCAAGGCCCGCTGGGCTGTGTCTCCTCAGGCGGCCTCTCCCACCCGAGGGCACTCTGCCAGGCCCTGAGGGCACCCCACCAGCCCCATGCCCGCTGCAGCAGCCCCTCGGCCGCCCACGGGCGCCATGGGGTGGGTGAGGAGGGGAGCAGGGCTGAGGCCGACATGTCTCAACATGTCCCTCCCTCTGGGCAAAGCCCTTCCCCTTGCTGCAGGTCTGTGTCTCTTGTCCTCGGGCCTAGGGTAAGAGCTTGTTTTTTTTTTTTTTTTCTTTTTTTTTTTTTCTTTTTTTCCCTTTTATCTTCAGAACACTCACAAAAGTATTTCAGATGAGAACTCTGTTATGTTTTCCTTTCCTTTATTACACTTTGCTACAGTTTGTCAATACTGGCTACCGGTGTTATTTGAGGCCACACTTAAAAAAAAAAAAAAAAAAAAAAAAGTCCTTCCCGAGCTCTGAGCATTTATCTGAAGTTCTGCGTAAGGTCACATGTCTCCTCCAGCAGAAGGTCTTGCAAAGTTAAACAAAGTCCCCTCGCTTGCTCTGTCTGAGTAAATACAGACCATATTGGAGTAAATAAACAGCCAGGCAGCGTCCCAGACAATGGGCCTTGGCGATGAATTAATAAACTCTGCCTCTCGCATTAGCAGAGTGTGACTGGAACTGGCAGCGGGCCCTGGCGGGCCTCCAGAAACGATTATTACTAGACAGAGCCAAAGGAGACTTGGCACGGCGCAGGGCCCACAGCTGGAGATTAGGTAACAGAGTCAACGCGCTCGCCGAGCTGCCAGGGCGTTGGTCACCCTGCCTGCGGAGAGGGTCAGGGCTGTGTTTTTGTGGCTCGTATTCACACGGGGTGCCTGTCTCCCAGGATCACGCCGCTCTGCTTTGCAACCCCTAAATTTGCTCCATAGAATCCAAATTGTCATCTCAAACCGAGGCGGTCGACCAAAATGCCTGTCTGTGTAGACAGCTGTGCACCCTCCCAGCCACCCGGAGACTCCGGTGTCTTTGGGTCAAATGGGGCCGGGTAGTACTCCAAGGGGACTGCCAGGCTGGGCCAGGCAGCTGAGCAGGGCTATTTTGGGCAAGGGAACAAGATTGGTTTCTGTATAGAAAAGACTTACCTGGGCTTCTCTTCACAGCTGGGGGTTGAATCTGGAAGCAGGAGGTCTGCTAAGGAGGGAAAGTCCTCCCAGTGGCTTGCACTGGGGACAGGCCGATGCATGTGAGGAGCCATTGCTAACCCATCCATTTCCTGAGCTGGATAAAGGTTGTCACTCAGACACTAATTAGTGAAGGAGGTGTGAATAGTAAAGGACTGTGAACAGCTGGTAAAATGGGGTAAGCCCCCATTCCCACACCTAAAAAAAACCTGTAGCTGCATTGTTTTCATGGACCATGATACAAGAACCCCTGAGCTCTCTCCCAGAACAGAAGAACCACCACCTTGGAGCCTGGAAGCCCCGAAGTTGCACTGGGTGAGTGTTTCAGTGTAAGAAGTAGCTTCGGTTAGCAGGTTTATCAGTGGGGCTAACTCCAGCACGGATGCTCTGCTGACACAGTTGTCCAGCTTTCCATGAGATGAACTACTTTCTGCACCCAGTGTCACACTGTGCTTTGCAGGTATTTCAGTTCATGCTCCTGCTTTTTGGATCTCTAGCATGGGTCTGCTCAATGCCACGCACAGGCACGCATGTGTTTGCACACAACATCTCCACAATAAGCTGTAAACATGTTAGCAGCATTAGATTGGCCTAGCCTTGTGTACTGGAGTACAGGTGAAAGGAGAGGTGATACCTACTCCCACAGTGAAGCATTTTTAGAAGTATGAATGAAAAACTATAGCTTTCTCAGCATCTTCAGAAGAAGGGGGGCTGTATGCTAAACCACCCTCATTCACAAACGTTCTGAATTCAGTTCCAAAGGGCCACGGGACCATTCTGATGGCCCTAACTGCAGGAACATCTCTATTTGTGGCCCATGACTTTTACATTGCAATGACTGCAACCCTGGGAATGAAAAACAGGAAGAAAACAGGGTTTCTTAGTGCCATTATCATAACTGGAACTACCTGGATTGTTTAAAGAGACCAGATACATAGGGGTCGATAAAGTTACCAATATGAAGAGAATTAAGTCTTTTATTTTACATGTATGCTACAGTAAATGGCAATACAAGCATTTCTCATCCTCATTTACTGCTGAATCCCAAACCTGTCCTGAACTGAATGCCCCCAAAGAAAAACAATAATAGTTTCCAGCTCTGAATACTGCCTTTTGTCAGGAGCTTTGAAAGCCCTTTACAATGGAGAGGAATCTCATTTTCTGTGTCTTTCCACACAGAGAAACACAGTCATGGAGGCATAGCCTGAGCCCTGCTGTGCTCAATGCCAGGTTGTTATCATGCCACCTCCACTACACGGCTTCCTCTGGACACTGCTGTGCCCTTGCCACTCAGCGCACATCCTCAGAGGCTGAAATGACAAATGCAACTTCGTGTGGACTTGCCATGTAACTTTTTGTTATCTACAAATGAGACTACAAATGCACCTGATGTGAGTAGGTGATTGTTGGATCAGCCAGAGGAGTATTTCAGTAAATGCTGACCAGGGCTAAGGTAAAATTGGCTCCACAGCTCTTTGCTTCCTCCCCAAACTCCTTCTTCCACAGCAAGTAAGCAGAGTTTTTCATTTTTAACAAGATTTGAGGAAAAGAATTGCTTTCCCATAGCCAAGGAGCAGATTTTGTTCTTCTCCTTAAATCACCTTCAGCTTGATGAGCGTGGGCACTCCTTGCTGGTGCCTCTAACCATTGCCTGGAGAGAAAACCTCTGCGGAAAGTGAAATTCAGAAGAGCTAATAAAACATTTTCTGAAGGGTTTGAATCTCTCATTCCAAAGAAAACAAAGAGGTCGGCTGACCTTTCAACCTGACCTTTTTTTTTTTTTTTTTTTTTTCTAAGGCATTAAGAAAAACATTCTGCAAACAATGAGTGCTCGTGGTAATTGTCCCTCCCCTGTGCCCCACTTCTTGCCAAAAGCAACATTTCAATGGCTATGGGGGGTGGAGGTTGAAAGCAAATGAGTGAGCAAGCAAATGCTGGCTTTCACACATCAGTGGCTGGCTACGCCCTGACCACATCCAAGGAGGTTCAAGGTGAGGGAGCCATGCTCTCAGACTGCTCCTCACTGAGTTTTAGAGTTGCAGGTATCCAAAATATTGCAGTCCAGGTATGGAAATCTGTGTTGGAAGCATTCAGAAAGCCTAGTCAGAAGATAAGTAAGAGGGTTCTGCAGCAGCAAAGTGGTAGTGAAGTATAATTTTTACTAACATCTCTTCAACTGACTACTGAAATTCACCTTAATTTCACATGCCACATCCTACTCATCCCTGAGCGTGTCATGGTCATTTTCCTAGCATTGGGAAAGGCCTGATTTGAAAACAATTTCATGTTAGAGAAAAAAAAAAAGTGCTGTTTTTATATGAGAAAAAGCTTCTTGTACCATTTATCTCCATTGTTTTCCAGCACTAGGACCTGCAGTGGATCCTGCTGTGACATGCTTCCAGCTGCAAAAAGAATCAAAAGATTTAGGGTTGAGTTCCCTCCTGATTCTGGAACATGTTCCACTGTGCAATCTTTTGTAATATCTCTCTGCAATAAAAGCACTAATGCTCTCCAAGAGGCCTCCCCCTTTCACTTTCCTCATAAGAGGTGATGACAAGCTCCCAGCCCAATTGTCTACACACATCCTTAACTTCAGGGAGCCAGAGATTTAGCTACCTTTCCTGATTCTGATACTAACCTGTACTCTGGTCCTGGGCAAATTGCTTAAGCTCTCCCCACCCATACAATTTTTTTGTAAAAATCCCTCCTTGGTAATACTGGGCCAGCAGTGTTAGTGCTGCTGGGATATGGATGTAGGCAGGGGGTCTTTCAGCTGTCTTTGAGACTCTGCTGCCAGAAAAGGAGATCTGCCTATGCCAGGTCTCATCTTGCTAACTCCAGGGCAGCTGAATCAGTTTTGTAAAAGCACACTGGTATTGTCGAGGTCCTGCCTTTGAACGTGTTTCTCCAGCTGTAAAATGTGGATGGAAACACCGAGCCAGCTCTGTAAAGGTCTGCTGAGATTTAAGCTATGTTGGCATTCTCTTCTTTAGTGTCAGTGGAGCTGGCAAACACAAGGAGAGAGCAGAACGGTTTCTGCTTTTCTTTGAACCGTACAGTAAAACCCGCAACCCTGAGAACAGACCTCATAATTCCCAACAAGCACACAAGTGGGTTTAGGTGCTAGCGTGGGAGGGAAAGGAGAGGTTCGGAGGGTTATGTAAACAGTGCATCCAGAATCTTTTTGTTACCCTTCAGATTTACTTCTGCTCTTCAGTAGGAGTTTGTACAGCAAAGTACAATTTTGTGGCTCTTCTTCAAGACCATTAACTCAATATAAAAATATCAGCACTGTTTTTATTATCTGAAAAAAAAAGAACTCAGAGCTGAGTTTCTGTGAGCAATGCTCAGTTCATTAAACAATGACTCAGACTAGGTTTTGTGGTGGAGGATTCAGCTTTTCCCTAGCGGTGGGATCAAGATGTCCTGTTTCCACGATAATCTACCTTTCATCTCCCTCACGTTGCAAAACTTGTTTTTACCTTGATCCCACACAAACCCGTTAGTTTCTTGCTTTTGTTATTGTAAATTATTTACTTTAGAAATGCTGAATCATGGCACTGGGGTTAGAGAAAATTGTATTTGTATTTAAAGTAAGAATTGTTCCCACATCATCTGAAGATTCCCGGACTATTATTTTTGCGTGTCCTCATGTTTTATGTTTTGAAAAAGTTCAAGTGGCATTTGGTTTGGCCCTCCGCAGAGAGGTGACTTTTACCCTGGAGACACTCAATCCCAGCAAGGGTTGCCTGCTAACCTACGTGGGAGGAACCCTGCCCAGGCAGCGGAGCTGGCGTCCCTCCGGCGAGCGAGCCCAGCGCATGCCCGCCTGCTCTGCTGCTGGCTGGCCTCCTCTGAGCCCACCAAGGCCCACAGCACCCAGAGCTGGCTGTGCCCACATGGGTGTACGCTGCTCGCGAGTGGTGGGGCAGGCTGCAGCTCAGAGAAGTGCCCTAGGCTCTGCCTGAGTACCGCTGCCTGGCCCGGCCCTGTCCCTGGGGTGCCTCTCTGTGGGCTGAAGAAGAGCCCACCGAGCGGCCTGGAAGCACAAGTGAATTGTGGCCAAGGCCTCAGTGTGGTTATTGCCCACTGTGGCCATCAGTGCAAAGGCAACCTCTCCCCCAGCTCCTCGCCATAAGTTGTCCTGATGACTGGATCATATCAGCTGTAATTCTGCGGCTAAAATCATGTCTGAGACCAGTATCTTTTTTCCCATTTTTTTTTGGTAGGTTTTTATGACTAAGATGAAGTGCAGCAGAGCAGGTGTAAGATAGTGTGCATCTGAAAAAGCTGTAATTTACATCTTGTTTTGTTATGCTCACTTACAGGTGTGTGTTTTACCACCCTGCCTACTGCCTACGGGATGGCTGCAAAGACAGCACTGCTTGTGGAGTGGGAAGATGCCAGGTGGGTTGCCTGTGCTGATGACTCCTTTCAGAGGCCAACTGAACCTGAATCAGTCAATCCCTTTTTTTCCTGTGCATTAGACATAGACCTCTTTTACATTACTACTAATGGTTGAGTTTCCCACTTTAGTGTCTTTTTCCTTTTGAAGATGTAGCAGTGTTCTATAATTGTAGATTATTTAAACCTCAGCACACCTTTGAGATAGGATTTACCTGCCCATTTTACAGAAGGACTAGGTGAGGACAGGCAGCTGTAAGCAGATATGTGCCAAGCTGTGTCACAGACGGGGATAAAAACCCATTTTCCTCTCTGTTTCTGCAATGAGATGTTGTCTGTTTAATCCAGACAACTGTGTCGAGGGACAGGGTTTCTCAGCAGGACAGCATGACTTGTTTGTATGTAAGCAAGAGCCCAAGCTGAAGACCAAATGAATGCTGAAGTGCTTCTGACCTTTCAGTGGCAGAGGAAAGTAACTATTTCATGTGCAAGTTGCCCTGCATTTTACAGCCCTTCCCAGACTGCCACGATCTCACTCCTTCACAGATGGGCTCTCAGGCAGTGTTAGCCTGCTTACAGGCACAGCTATGCCACAGGTGCTAATGTAAATTAGGCTTAAGGAGAAATGCTGGAGTCCAGAGCTCTGAATTGCTACAGGACAATGCCATGCAACCATGGACTTCACTTCTCCCAGGCTTTATTAAGAACCATCCGTGTGCTTGATGCTTGCTCCTTCTCCATGTGTGAGTCTTTGCCAGGCTGTTGGAGAGTTGCGTGTGTGCTGAGAGGCAGGCAGAGCTCCTCGCCATGGCTGCACTCTGCAGCAGCTGCAAGGGGCAGAAACGGATGCCAAAATGCTGCGAATGGGAGATTTTGAAGCAACGCAGGACTCAGGGAGAGAGCACAGGACCCATGAAGCAGGAACCTTTGGGTCCTGCGTTAGCACTAGAAACCTGCCAGAAAAGGGACAATTGTAGAAGTACAATCAGAGAACTGTGTTCTCTGGCTGTTTCCATGGAGTGTTCCCCCTTCCCAGCTGTGCTGGGGTGGAGGTGAATTTCCAGTGCAGCGGGAGCACTAACAAGTTAATGTTTAACATTATTATTACCTCATCTTCCAGAGGCTCCTTCTAAACATAACAATTGACGACAGGCTCCTGATAGTTTGGAGGAGACCGACCTCAGCCCTGAGACTATGATGAATATGATTTCCCTTCCCCCTCTGTTTTGATTTTCTGCTCTGTTACTCCAGAGCATTGGCTGGCCATGACCCCTGGCTGCTTTTTCTGTAATTACCAGCTCCTGCCAGATTTACTGTGGAAGTTAATGTCTGTTCCAGCCAAGTCAGCCCCACTGTTATATTGTACGAGACAGTAACCCCTTCATTACAGGCAGGACTTGAACAAAACAAAACAAAGAATCAGGAAAAGAGTTTCTAAAGGCCTTGTGGAAGGCCTTATGCACTTGACAAGGGTGCCGAATTAGCATTAGCACTTTCATTACATAGAAGCATGCCACAAAATCTTCTTCAAGGTCTTTCAAATCCTGCAAAGCCTGTGGGGTGCCTGATGAGGAAACAGCAAGAAAGCAACAAACTCTAAGGCTTTCTTTTCAGTCCACTGTACTCCTCTGGGACTTTTCTTCAGAGTCTGCACATGATCTGGAGGACTTTTATAATAAATTGACACTCTGATGTTTTAAGGTTACCCTTAAATTGAGAAGGATCTTTTGTCAGTTATTGTTTTTGCAAGCCATTTTTTACATGCTCAAATGAAATTTGCTAAGAAGGGCAAGATTCAAATTCAGATAGATATCCACCAAAAGCACGTGTCTCAGGTTAGGTCCAGCCATCAGAAACACCTTGAATTCTGCCTGAGGTCCAGCTGATCAGAGCAGTTCATGGGTTGCATTCATTACAACAGTGGACAGAGTACTTTAAAGGTTTGTAGAAGATGAAGTACACTTGATATTAGCCAAGGGCTAAATGCAGTTAAAATAAAGACCAGTTTCTGATAAAAATTGTATTGAGCTACCTCTGGAATCATCCTGTTCATGGGGTCATGATGAGTAGCCCTCATATTGTGTGCACCACATGAGCAGAAATGTCCATAACAGCAATGAGTAATGTTAGTAGTTTCTACTCTAGACACAGCTGGAAGATAATCACAAGGAATCAAAGAGATCGCTTAAGAACTAGCCTGTGGCTGTGACCTGTTACCACAGATGGGAAGACGTTATGAACAGACCAAGTGGGCTTGAGTAACACATCTGCAGCAAATCCTCCTCTAGGGCTCCCCTATTTCTGTCCAAGATTTTGCAGACAGATGCACACTAAGAGCATGGTGTAATACACACAGAGTAAGTCAGGTGCTTTCAGGAAGTACCAGATGTGCTGCATGTGCCCTGTAGAGTTATTCTTTGCATTTGAGATAGCCTGATACTGATAATAGGGCAGTACATCCAGTAGATCTCTGCATCAGACTTTCTTCATGTGGCTTTTTTAGCACAGTGCACGTGCACAATAGCACGAGTTGGGGTACTGCCTGTCCCGGGCACCCCACAGCGATTCCTGTGCACCTGCCTGCGACTCTGAGATGTGCTGCAGTGTAGCAGCGGGCTTATGGCCTCAAAAGTTAACCAGATATTTGGAAAAACATGGGAAATCTATCAAGTTAAAGAATAAAAATAAAAGAGAGAGAGAGAATCCTAAAAGATTTATCTATGAGTTATCTATGTGTGGAAAAAGAAGACGTCTGAAAATGCTAGATGTATGGATAGCCCAAATCTTCACCAAGGTTCTTGGTGGATTACCCACTGTTAAGGAAAGAACAGCTCTCTGTTCTTCACCAAGGCCATCAGAGACAACCTGAGAGCTTGTGGGGCTGCAGAGTGTGACTGCTTGGAAGGAGAAGCTGTCTGGGTGTATGTCTGTTCCCACTGTGGAAGCTGGGACTAGGGACATGCCAGCACCGGGGGGCTGGAAATAGCAGTCTGACACCCCGAGGACTTGCACACATGCCAGCTTTCAGACAAAAGACTTTGGGGCCAGCCAGCAATGACTGCCCCACCGCTGACTTCTAATGTGTAAACTTGACAAAAGCCGGTCTGTAACGACGTCCTGACAGGTATGGATGCCAGCTCCTTCTGGGCTGTGTGCTTTTCTGCATGTGCAGGGAACAGGAAGGGAACCTGTCTGTTCGAGTGAAGTTTATAAAGGACGACAAAACTCAAACGAGAGCAAACACAGAGCATCCCTACCAAAAGGAAGGGGAGGCAAAGGGCACTCCTATGGCATCTGTGGTGCTCTGGCCTCAGCCCTGGCCCAAAACTGTGAGGAAACTCACCCACCGGTGCAGAGTAGGGGCAGCAAAGGGGACCCTACGGGGGCCTCCCGGTGCCGAGCAGACCTCTCAGCTCCTTTCTCGCGCGTGAGACAACCCAGTGGCCTGTCACGCAAGGCAGGGACGTGTCTGGCAGGCCGGCCCTGTGAGAGGCAGGGGTTGTGGCAGGAGGCCACGGCAGCCTGGCCGCCCGCCAGCCAGCACGGCTCGCCTCGACAGGGACCTGCTGATCCGCCGCCCCGGACACGCAGCCTCGCCGTGCACCACACGTGCGCGTGAGGAATTTATTAACCTCACAGCGGGGAGGCGTCAGATGGGAGTCAGGGCCGCCAGGAGCACAGGCACTCGTGCTCGGCGCCTGAGACTCAGGGCTCTGGGCGGGTGCTGAGGAGGAGAGCTCTGTCACTCTGTCACCTGGGCACCCCCGGCAGGACCTGCCATGGCACTGCTGCTGGACACTGGTAAGGGCCAAAATAATCCCTGCCGGGACTGGGTGTGAGGGCAGCCCTCTCCACTCACCCCGAGGAGATACAAGCACAGCTCCTGCTCTTTTGGGAACACTGTATGCTGCCGTTGTGAGAGGCTGTGGCAGACACAAAGAGATGCCCCAGGCTGATAGGCATGAATCGTGAACAGGGCCATGCTCTCCCTTACCTTCCTGCACATGTGGAGGCCTTGCATGAACGCTAGGGCATAGACTGGGATATTTTGAGGCACGTGTGTCAAGCAACCCCTGGAGCCAGGGGCTGCCATTGCAGAGCAGGCTGCTGGGCTGCTTAGGCAGGCACTCGGCCCTGTCAGTGGCTTGAACCTGTGTTTCAGAGAGAAAGGGAGATCTTGTAACTGCGTCTGGCCAGGGATGCAGTGCTGTGCTTACTATTCCACGTCTGGGAGACCTGCAGGGTTATAGCATCCAGACCTTCCAGCACTGACCTAAACCGAACCACAGAACATGAGGGAGACTGCAGCCAAAACCAGCCACATTTCACGGGCACCCCCTTAAACCCTGGTTTGTGAAAGAGAGGGCCAGAGCCTCCACAAGGGGCTTTACCTCCATCCTGAGTGACGGCTTCATGTTGGTGCTGTGCAAGTTTCTGGATGTGTGGAAGCCACCAGGTATTTTCATGTTAGGAATCCTACAGGATAGATAAATGTGTGTTACAGGCCATTTGCAGCATCTTTACATTATAGAAGCAGGTTTTAAAACAGTCTCCAATGGTTGCAGCCTGGCATAATCTCAAGTATTTAAATAATTTTAAACCTTCATCATTCTAATAGTTGAATTTATGAAAAATGAGAATTGGACTCTCTTGATTTCTGTATTGCTTGGGATCTGTTTTTGAAAAGGCATTTTCAACCCATACTGAAAGGTGAAATATATTGACAGCTTCTTTCTAAGTGTCTTCAGGTGCAAGTTGGTGTGATGGAAAGATCTCAAACAAGGGCAGGAGTGGGAGGTCCTGTTGCTCCTGTTTATGATGCAGACCAGAATTTGCTGCTGAATTTGAGTTGGACTGCAGTTTTCTTTTGATTTTGGTGTGTATATGTACCATGTATGAGTAACTATTTTAATAGTTACCTCCTAGGACAAGAGCTCTGTGTGTCTGTAAATCTGATGATAAGGAAGCAGAGTTTGTCAGTTTGAAAACTAAAGGACTGCACTTATATTGGCGTGTTGGTCAACAACTGTCTCCATGTAGACATGTGTTATTGGTCATCATGCATGCTGGAGAGCCTGCAGAGAAACACTCCCTATCGTAAACACCTTCAGCTATCTGGTGATCAAGCTGTGGGTTTTTTCTTGTGGGAATGTAGGCTTAAGATGAACCCAGCATCAGAACAAAAGCTTTGTCAGAGAGAAGGGGGTTTGCAGTGTATGAAGTTGGTTTTGATTCATTCCTGAGCTCAGATGTTGCTTTGGGAAATGTATTCTCTTTAGGTCTCTCACTCTGACTCTATAAACAGAGGCAGCGACTTGCATTTGGAGGCACTAAAAATGATTTAAATGATTCAGCCTGGGATTTTTGCCAAGCAGCACCTCCTTCTGTTTGCTGTGGGGGCTTTTCTGCCCTCCCCCGGTGGGTTGTTGGTTGTTGTTTTTGTTTTTTGTTTTTTTTTTTTTTCCTTCCATGCAAAATTTTTTGAGACTATCCTTTGAGACCGTCTCTTTCTCCAAAACAGAAGAAAAAAAAAGTTTGCTCCTCCAGATGGACAGCTGCTCCCCACTTCTTTTGATGTCGCTTTTATCTGCCAGGCCAGTGCTCTCTCACCCTCTCCCCGCCCCCGGAGGCAGTTTCCATGGGGGTCTCAGGGGAGCTTTGTCTCTCACATGTGTTTAAAGAGAAATGTGGAGCTGACACAAAGGCTCCACGGCTCGACCTTTCGCCCTCCGGAGTTATGAGGGCCATAAAGCTCAAGTCCCTGGTAACAGCACTGATGACCAGGGCAGCTCTGGACACAGACAGAGCTTTTCTGGCAGAAAATTGTTTAACTAAAAATAGTTCTAGGGAGGAAAATAAAAGGTTGTGCAAACTAAGCAATGTCTTTTATTTCCTTATTTGGCGTTACTGGTAGTAGGATAAATTTCTTCAGCATGGCCAGGAGCAAACAGCTCCGCTGCATGGAGCATCGGATCTGAAATGCACCAGGCACGGGCAAAAAGCGGCACCTGCTGAGGTGCAGGGGCACGAGCACGGGGATGCAGACACAGAGGAGGAAGGCAGGGCGGCTCTGCCACCTCCTCCGTGTCACAGCCACGGGCAGAGCTCATGGGGCCTGGGCACCTTGGCCTGAGGCAGCGGGACTGCCCGGCGCCACACAGGGGGAGCGGAGCTGCTTCTCCTGCTTTTCCCTCACCACTCACAGCTGGGAGGCCTCTCCTTGAGCTAGGTGTCCAAGCTGGATGTCTCCCACCATGATTTGAGTCATTATCAGGGCAATCCTTTTTTTTTCTTTTTTTTTTTTTCTTTTTTTTGTGTGTGTGTGTTTGTGTGTGTGTCTTTAAATCCCCATTCAGGCTGGCTCCTGACAGATGTTGGATCCAGGTGCTACACATTTGAGGTAAAAGGTTTTTCCAGCTGAAGCTGTTGTCTTTACCCTAAAATGGGCCAGGCATAGAGTGAAAGAGCAGAAAAAAAGGAGGTTAAAACAAACAAACAAACAAAAAAAGGGTCCCCTTGCCTCCTGCTGAGGGTATTTATTTGTAGAAGAGTTGCAAGAGTGTTAAATACCTGTGCATAAGTTATAAAAAGTAGAATAGCTCCAACAGGAGAGTTACTTGCCCAGAGTGTCTGCTAGCTGAATGATGAAGCTGCTCTCTTCAGAGGTGCCAGATACCAGAACAGAAATTCAGAGGTGGGCCCTTCATTTCCTTAAAGGAAGCTCTAATGTTTGGGTACTGGGTGTGATAAAGGGCAGGTGACTATGAAGCCTTGTTCCTTGGTTTTCTTTTGTCCAAATTAAGCTTGCTGCAATGTGGCCTGGTCATTTAGACAGGGTAGGTGGGGTGGGGGCATGCTGTAGAATAGGGGCTGATTGTGTACATTAAGAATCTGTGCAGAAGATTCAAAATCTCCGTAACATCTCAATACTGTGAGAAAATGCCTCGTTCTTTCTGTGAGCAGGTTGTCTGGGAGCTGGGGCCACCTGTTACATGTGTATTTGTAGGTACATCAGCTTGGTAGGGTTTTTATCAAGGCTTAGGGCTATGGCAGTAATAAGACATTTCCCAGGAATCTTTCCTTATGCTTTTGTTCTTCCAAACCAGATAAACAGAGGGCCACTTGCTGTGCAGCAGAGGGATAGTTTTTTCCCCATTCACAAAAGAATTCAGACGACTCTTATTTTAGGTTAAATAAAACAAGGGGGAGGGGGAGAGGACAAGAAGCCTCCAAAAGAAAGGGAAAAAAAAAAAGATTTATGTTGAAGTAGTGTTGTTATAGCTTTAACCAAAATGCAGCTAATATTAGTGCAGACAGGGAGAATTTTTACACCAAAAGGAACACAAGGAAAAGACAGCCAGCATCTCTTTCCACTTACAGAATCTCTTGACCCAGTATCTCCCTATGCAAGCATGCACTGACAGTTGCATGCAGTAACTCTTTGTGTAGCTGAGTTTGCCTGCCTGCCTTGCATGATAAGGTGTGCATGTGCACTCTCCTTTTCTTCCTATAAATCTTTTTCTTTCCAGAAAGTTGTAAACCTAAAGATAACAGTGCACACTCTCTGAAAAGTGAGGTTTACACTGAAATCCTTGGCTTAAAAGTGTTGCCTGGAGGAGAGAAATCTCAGTAAGCCCCGAGGCTGGTGGTTTGGCTCATGAACCAATTGTCACTCTGTGACCATAACACAGGGAGCACAGTGGGGGGAAGGAAAGGTGCAAATAAGGAGTACACGGGGCAAGCATTTCTTTGGCTCTGATCATCCTTCAGTGGTATATGAGCCTTCAGGGGATCGCACGACTGCCATACAGTAAAACACCCCTACAGCTCCCCTAAATCACATCACCTTGTAGGATCAGCGAACACAATCTCTTCCCTCCCATACATCACCCTTACAGCAGACAGATCTCAAACGCAGAGCAGAGTTGAGCACTTCTGCTCTCGCTGGATCCAGAGCATGTGCCTGCGGTTAACAGCAGATGATCCTAATCGCAGCTCCCGCAGCCCAGGGCTAGCTGATAACTCCCTATTCTGACTGCTGACCCCTGTAATCTCCTCAGTCCTGAGAAGGAGCAGATATTGTGAACGATGTTTTTTAGTAGTTGGGACAAAAATAGTCCTCTTCTTGCACAAAGCATTCAGATAGCAAACTATAGAAGCAGCAGTGGCTGAGCAGCCAAGCTGCAGGGCTGGGAAAGATCTGCATTGTGTATCTGGCTCCACCACAGGCTTGCTCTCAGTGACCTCGGGGAAATAATTATTAAAGGTCTCACAGCCTCACTTTCTTCCTCTGGAAAAAATCAAGATAATAATAGGCAGTGATTCTGAAATGGTATTGTGAAGATACATCATTAATGGGTATTTCTAATGGGCTTTGAATTGCCCACGGAAAAGCGGGATGCAGAATTAACATCTGGGAGACAAACTTTGCTGAAACTGCTCCTTTACTAAGAGAGTGGTTTCACTGCTTCTGCAGCAGCCCTTAAGGCTGCATTACTACCACAGGGTAGTCTCGTGAACTCTCCATTTACACTTTAAAACCTCTGCGCAGGCAGCAGCAGAGTCACAGATGCAGCTGCAAGAAGAAACCACACACCACAGTTGTGCAGGTGCATGTGGGCCCCAGTGGGAAAGAATATTAACTATTTCCTGGTAATAGGAACACAGAGGTCCTTCACACTTGCAAAATAATCTCAGCACAGTTCCAGGACACGGTCTGTGTGGGAAGCTGCTATTCATTTGAATACACAACTGTGCTTAACTGTGCTGTGATCCTAGCTTAAATGACTACAGGCTAAATATTCTGGATTCTCTTTCAAATTCAACTAAGTTTGTGCATTGTGTGCCCTGTAGTTTCAGTGTGATAAGGAGAGCTTTTATCCTATGATTTCCATTAGTGTTAGTGTAAAGCTTTATGTCTGGGAGGAATAGGTGATATTTACCTTGGTATTTTGCAGGATCAGATCCAGTTTTTAAAGAAGCTACTCCTGTTGTTTTCATCTGTTCTTCACTAAAATTTGCTGTAAGATCATTCTTTGTACCCATAAAGTAGCCAGGAATTAGAATAACTCATAATTCATCTTTTTAAAGAAGTCCTATATTTCTGGAATAAAATTATTTGTCATGATTCTCTCTAATATATTCTTTAATTACAATTATTGTCTGAAATTGAAACTGCGTGATTGTTTGCAAAAGTAACGAGGCATGTTTCCCTTCCCTGAAATGACTGAAGTGAGAGTCAGGCTCCCAGTATGAATGTACACATAAGCTATATATTGAAATCATTTGCTTTGAAATTGCTTCCAGTTATCAAGTTTTCTATAATATTAAGATGCAAATCTAGGCAAAGCAGATTTTTTTTATACACTTAATATCTGTGAATCTGGTAGGATTGGCTGAGCTGAAGCTGCCACAGGAGATAATGATGTTCTGCTGAAACACGGTAACGCTTCAATAAACCCTGATGATGATAATGCATTGAAATAACAACATGTGGCATTGCAATCCACCCACACATCATCATGCATCACACCAAAAATGTCACGATGTGCTGATGGTTAGGTTTCTCTTCTAAAATCACAAAGCTGGCAGTCCTAGTCGTACTGCTCACAACAAAATGTTCTGTTTTGTTTTGTGTCTTTGGCTGGTTTCGGCTGTACCCAGGATCTTTCTCACTTGAGGTGGCAACGGTGGGTGCTCCTTAAGTGTTTTAAAAATGGCATTCAGAAAAATGCCCACCCAAATTCCTGTTCTAGCAGAAGCCCACCTGAATAGTAGGAGGCTTTAAAAATGGGCAGAAAATCTAGTAAGAAAGAAGTGTGGCACCTGATTTTAATCTCTTCTTCCTTTCAATTTCACTTGAAATATAACTTCAGCAAATTTTCCAAATGTCTTTGAACTTGCACATTTGAACACTTAGTTTTGGCACAAGTTTCAGCAGAGGGTTAGGTTGGTAGCTGGTTGGAATGGTAGCAAAAAAAATGAATTTTATCTTCCCTCCATATCATGATAACGAAATAGCTCTGAAAACTTTTTATGTTTGCCTTCTTGATAAATCATAGAATCATAGTCACATTAACTTCTACCTTCAGGAGTGTCTGTCTGCTTTTCTTACCACTGATGGAGATAAAGTAAAAATGAAAAAAATAATAGCTTGAAATATGCAAGCTGTTTTTCCGAAATCCTAAAAAAGGTCTGTCTGTATTTAGGTTAGGACCTGAATGGCGTTCTGGTGCTTAGACTCTAAATTGCAATTCTGAGGACCTCAGCTGCTGCTTAACTCTGCAAATAACTACTTTCAATAGGTGCTTCAACTCTTAACAACAAAAAATCCTATTTAAGCACTCTTAAAATTCTGTTTCTACATGTGCTTACCAGCACTTCAGTGTTTGTAGGTCAGAGAAGTGTGACTTCTATCCCACATCAAAGGTCAATAGAGATCCCGAAAATAAAAGATTCTCTGCATCTCCCTCCTTTCCCTTATCGAGCTCCACATGAAATGAACGATCCTTGCTGCTTTTCTCTTCTTCCCCCAGAGCAACAGTGATGGCGATGATGACGGTTGTGTTTTCACACAGTAGCTTGGTGGTTGCAACAGTCTTCCCAGGGATATACATTAGATAACCATGTTTAAGACTGTCACTTACATTGTGGTAAGTCTATTAGGACTTCGTCCATCCTTACCAAGAGGAGTGCTGTCCTGCTTTTATTTAATGTTTCCAAATTACTGGGGAGATGTACTCAATTTCCTTCTGAAGGACTTGAAGTTCACATTTCCCACCTCTCTGGAAAGTGCTCTAATGATTAGTGAAGAGATTCTGGTAGGACATATCTCCTCATGTAAGTCTTGCAGTGGAGAAGGTGGAGAAAATGGGATTCACTATGTCAGAGAGAAGAGTTGTCATGACTGATACTACTGATGAGGTCACTCACCTAGCCAGAGCCTTGTCTTCCTCGCCCTGCCTCAGGGCTGCTAACAGTGTAAACAGCTATGGCATGAAGTACTTAAACAGCCCTGAGATCAGCTCAGGACGTCCCTGACCATGAGAGTGCAGGCTAAACAGTTATGTACTGTTCTTCTGGTCCAACTCATTTCCAATGCTTTCCTGAAGTTGTTTTTTTTTTTTCTACAAGACAACTTGGGAGTACCCTGAAACCTCTTGTCTAGTGGCCAGAGTCCTCTGAGCAGCTGTGGCTTTGTCGGGAGGTGGAGGTGTAGCAGAAGGCAATAGCACAGTTTCGGTGCATTTCACACTTGTGGCCAATAGCACCTGCTAATACATCATGTACTCATGAATTAGGTGATGTGACAGCGGCCATGCAACTGTGCACTACATATTTCCCTCCATGTTTAGGTCAGGCCTGTGTCTGTCCATATGTCCTAAAAGGTCTGAGCTTCCTCCATGTTCTGGCTTCTTCTCTGTGGGACTGAAAATTGGGTAGCATGAAGCCTGGCCCTGCAGTGCCAGAGTTCCTCCTCTGGACCCAGCAGGGCCAGAGCCACCACTTCTGCAGCATGGCTGGCACACCAACATGAAAGCAGGCGTGACTCAGTGCAGAATCTTCTTAGGGAAAGGACTCCAGGAACTTCCTGCACAGACACAGGCTCTGTCTCCTCTTTGTAAGCACTGGAGGGGAAATGGAAGAAGAGAAACACCAAGGGTGGGAAATAAGACTGTGTTTTCATTTCCTCTTTCTTGTTTGTTACTTGGTCCTTCTCTAGTGAAAGAAAAAAAAAATGCAACAACAAAAAACCCAGCTGCACCTGTTTTTTTGTTTTTTTGATTTATTTTTTTTACAAAATGTTCTCTTGCACTCGTTCACCTCCTGGTAACGCTGAGCTCCAGAAAATACGGAGCGCTCTCTCTTTAAGAAAGACTGCTCTCTGCCCAGCTGTTGACTTGCCTGAAGGTGAGACCTCTGCTTAAATTCATGGCTCCAGCTGTCAAAAGCAAAGAAAAGCAGCTTTTCCTTGGCGGCTCTCTGCTTTGGGTAGAATTTGACATCTTCCTCAGTCAGCAGAATTTAATCAGCATCAAGTGCCCACAGCCTCTCAGCTCCACCACAGCCCGGCTGGGGGTGGGGGAGCCAGACCTGCGGAGGAGAAGAGGGGGAGTCCACAACCCAGCAGGCACAAACAGACACAGACACAATCACCGGCCTCTATAAGAAATCCAAAGCTTGTCACTGTCTAGGGAGAGCCTCATTATACCCTTTGACTTAAGAATTGCTGTTATCATTCAGTAACCTTAGCCGGCTTAGGCTTTGCTGTGTCCTCCTGAGAAGCTGAGAGCAGGTAAATGGAGTGAGTTACTGACAGCTGACAATGACACTGCTTTCCAAAAGAAAGCTGATGAAATGGGCTCAGGGATACGGTTTCTCGGACTTAAGTGAGCAAATAAAGCCTAGCGAACAACTCCTGCGATTGCCATGCCTTGCTTGCCTTTCTGCTAGGGAAGAGAAAGCCTGCAGCACTTTCTGCGTAGATACCAACAAGCTAAATGATCCAGCTCAAAGCAAAACTGTTTCCCCGAGCAGCTAACCTGCAAAGCTTAGCATTCAAGCCTCAAATGGCCAGATGGGATTGGCGTGAGCAGACCTAGGTACACATGGACATAAGTATGGGTCTGCCACACCAGGATGGCACTTGCTTTTTCCCAGTACTGCCACCCCCTTCCTACAACCAGTCCCCAAAGTCCCATGGAGCGAAATGGGATTGGGGAGGTGGTGGTGCGGTGGTCCCTGGTAGAGGGTTTGGCATTGCGAGCCGTGTCGGGGCTGTCCTGGCTGCCTTCCCCCTGCTGCCCCACTCCTGGGGGGCCAGCCTGCCTGCGCCAGGACCCTCAATGTGGGGCACTCGGATGGTGCAAGGCAGCTGCTGTCACAGCACGAGTGTGTGCAGGGTGCTTTCTCAAGGAGACTGTGTGTTAGTGTTTACCCATTTAAAACAACCTGTTCACAGTAAATATTATCTGCATACATGTTTTGAACACACAGACTCCAGACCTTCCTATACATGCAGTTCATTTCTAGCACCTGCAGCTGTTACCCATTTCCTGGCAATATCATCGTGCCCATTGAGGAGAGGAAGGACACGTTGGGTTGTTTTTTTAGTGTTTACCTCTTCCACCCGTTTGATATTAGCCTGCATAATGGCACAGAGCTGAATCAAAGGAGGCGGCTGGTGGGAGCAAACAGGAAATGAAGCAATGCCCGAGGTAAGGCGGGCAACTTGCAGCGGGGCTGGGAGGAAACAAGCGTGTGTGTGTGTGTGTTTGGGAGGGTATTAATCTGCAAATACCTGCTTGTCCCCAAGCAGAGGGCAGTTAAGTTTTCTCCAGGCCCAAGCCAGGAATCGGAGGGACACTATAGCACTGAATGCCCCCACCTAGAAAAGGAGTAAGGTAGCAGGGGAGAGATGCTGTGGGTGAAGGCAGGAGTGCAGGTAAAGGCTTGCTGTGTGCGCTAGTGGAGAGATCACAGGTGTATGGCAGCCCAGGAGCTTGACAGTGATCAATGTAGAGCTCAGGCTGTGAACTGTATACTGTTGCAGCCTGTAGCCATGAATGTGGTGGCGGTGGTGGTGGTGATTTTTTTTTTCCACCCTTGTTCCTTTGTATTTGGGGAATGAACTTCATAAAACCTGCATTCATCGTTTCTGCTCAGCCACATGACAAACTCCTACTGAACTGTGTCCTGGAGGGGTGATGCAGCCACAATAACAAGATCCCTCCTGCTCCAGTCATTAAAAACACTGCATTTCTCATCTCACGGTGCTGGGGGAGGGGACTGGGAACAGCCGAGGAGGCAAATCCCACTGGGGATACTATTACAATATGAAAGAGACTATGAACCCTGCTCATTTATGTGCAGAATTTATCTCTAAATGCCCTACCAAAGGACATACTTTTAATCTTATCCTAGTATTGCTCATCTTTCTCAACATTCACCTTCAAAACCAAACCAAAACAAACACAACAAAAAGCACAGTTACTAATAAGGGTGTTTCTAAAATTACCATCTCGCTTCCCTTCTTAAACTTCTCTATTTAAGACTTTACAGTGTTAAAAGGTACAATGCTAATCTTGTATAGCGTCTGGAGCCTCCTCTTCTCAAATGATATCCCTCTTATATGAACAGCTAACTGAAGACATCTGTTGGATGCAATTATCTGAATGCTGCACATTTGTTCTAGACATTGTTTTCTATGTTACTTGGGGATAACGTTCTTAATTATGTTTTTCTGTCAGTGCTGGTATTTGTGAAGACAGTTTTCCATTGTCCACCAGGTTCACTGAGTGGTTAAATCCTGTTTGTCAAATATCCAGTGGGATTTCCTTATTGATTAACGACAGAGATGTGCGTATTTTGTTATTACTTTATTATTATTTAAATAATTCTTCACAGCCTCCTGTAAGTAGAAGAGGTAAAGCCCACACTCACGTACAGATCGTTAGCTTTCATTCAGTACAGCATATTTTCGTGGCAGGAGGTGAACTTTGTTACAAGTTTTATGTCTGTAGGATTACCTGCTGTACGGTACGCTGCCTGTGGGACGTGAGCCAACTAATAATGTTGGATTAAAGAATAGATGGAAATGACTGAAACGTGTTTTCTTTCAGATTTGGTCAGGAATACTTTGCTAAAAGTTCTAAAATTTTCGTTAAATCTTGTGACAGACAGTTGCCCTGACCGCTTTATAAAGTCCTAGGGAAAGCACTTTGAGCAAGTGTCAGCAGAACGCTTCTCCCTACCAACTCCATTTTATCTGCTTTCTAAAAAAAGGACCCATCGACTGACACAGCCAAGTTGCTGTGGCTTACGAAAATACCAGCGTTAGCTGAACCCCGGGAATTGCACGCACACGCGCTTTCAGCCGGGGCAAGCAGAAGACAAATGAGGCCGCCTTCTCCCCGCAGCGCAGGCGCCCAGGCCTCGCCCGCAGCGGGAGGCGCCATGGCAGGCCTGGCGGCACGGCCGGGCCGGGGTCAGCCTGAAGCTGTCCCAGCCTGGTGCGAGGCCCTGCTCCTTCCCAGCAGGGACAGCTCTCCCCGTGCCTCACCCGGTGAGCACGGAGGGAAAGCCTGTCATTAGTGTTATTGAATTTGCATTGCTGTGATACTTAGGAGCTCCGGTTTGGATTAGGACGCTGTTGTGCTAGGCCTGTGTAAACACAGATGAAAGCGTGACACTGTCCTCCCGAGCCGCCGGCCTTGTACAAACACACGCGGGAGCCGGGTACGGTTTCACACTGAGGTTGCGTTTTGTCTTCCTCAGTGCCTTGTGCTGTGCCAAGCATGTTGTCAGCTCTTGCAAGTCATCCTTATTTAACAGCCCACACCTCAGCGTGCTCTTTGCTGAACTGGTCATTTGGCAAGTTCGCCTGTTTGTGCAGCATGCGGCGGATGACCCAGAAGGATACTTGAGGCCAAGCTGGGACGGACCACGTGAGTTTACTTTAAGGGCAGCTACAAAAAGTCCCCATGGGTTGCAGTTCTGGGTGGGAAGAGCTTGAGCTGGCTGAGCGTGGAAAACAAAAGCCTGGCACTGGCTGCCTCGTGCCAGTCAGCTCAGGGGTCGAGAGAAGACAGAGCTGAGCTGGCTCCAGCAGTACCCACGGCTTGTGGGGTCTGCTTGGCCCACACGGGGCTGCTGAGCAGCCTGAAGGGCTGCGGGACTCCCTGTCCCATGGAAAGCATCTCCCCAACAACTTTGAGAGAGCCTATTACTCAGCACTAACAAAATTGTCCGTGTATACCTCAGAGGAGGTGAGTAAGGCAGAATCAGAGGGCAGCAGTTAGTTATCTCTGTGTGAAATATTTACTCATTTTCCCTGTAGGCTGTTAATGAGACTTCTGGCTTTAGCAGAAGAAATCCCACCTTATTCCCTAAAACTTGGTAAATAAAGATGAGTCATAAGAAATTTTTGTGTTTTGAAGCAGAGATCTTTTCTTCACCTTAAGTAGGAATGGCAGGGTCACACCTGAGAAGAAAGTGGTTAAAAACCTGTTTGGATAATATACTGTGTTTGGTCTCATAGTGGTGAGCATCCAAACAGTGCTTGGGTGTTCTCATTTCCAGAATAAGAAAAGATCTCTGCGTGCAGTGATCAGCTCTTACCTTGCTCCCTTTCACTCAGTGCTGAAGATCCGACTACATTTCTCCTTCAGAACCAATTTAGTAAGGCTACACTGCTTTTTTTTAGGTAACAATAACTTTAGTTGTGTTAAAGACTTGCTCCATTTCAAGACATTTTGCCAATATGGCAACAGCATGATTTGTACACGTGTTGTATGGATGCACGGGGTGCTGCTTGTAACTGAGGTGTTTTGTGGGTTACACCAGTGATGTGGGCAGATTGAGACAGGGAAAGTGTCTACAATCAAAAGATGTAAGAATTCTCAAAAACAGTATAAACCTCATAAACAAGCCTCGTGAGCTGTTGTTTGAGGTGGTTTGGTTTTGTTTGGAAGTACAGATGCAACGTAGTCAAGGTATTGCAGTCTGATGGATAAACCAGTTCTGGTCAAGGCAGGGTGCAAAGCTTACACCATCCAGCTAACCTTGCAGAAAAAGTGATGTGTCTGGCCTTTGTTTTAATGTATTTCGCTTTGGCTCACTTGCGTGATCAGTCACTCTGTATTAAAAATACACATTTTTACTGTTGTAGACAAAATGCATAAACATTTGACCCCTGGAAATATGATATACAGCTAAAGACAGCTTTTGAAAAACCTGAAGCGTGTATGTGTGTTATAAATTCCTCCTTTCTCACAGGACTAGCACAGTAGAAAAAAGGATAATCAGTTGTCTTTTGGTCTCCCTCTCCTTCCCACCCCTCACCTCCCCCGTGCTCCCCCTCCTTTTTGCTGTGGGATGTGCCAGCACTTGTCTTGGCAAAAGCCAGTCTTGGATCTCAAAACTGAAGAAAACTCCAGTCTGTCCGTGACTGACTCAGCCTTTACCAGTGCTCCTCTCCTCCCCGCCCCAGTGCACACCAAGAGAAGAGAGCGTCTTGGTCTGCTCCAGGGAGGCACAGCAGAGGGGCATCCGCGAGGCAAACACGTAATTCATGCCCTCATAAATCAGGGCCATGTCAGAAGCACAATTTTAAGTGCATGTACATGCACGTACCTTACAGGCAGACAATCGCATGCGCCAAGCACCATGTGAGAATAATAGGGCATTGCCGTCCGGTATGGTCCTGGTCTGTACTTTCAATGGGGAAGTTAAACTAAGAAGTGCTTTGCTGGCAGTCTTAGGGACCAGGATCCCTTTTTTGTACACAGGGCAGGTAAAATCAGCTGACTGTGGTGCAATTTCCACCCACCACCCTCTACACGCACAAAGCTACTGGCTCGCTCACTCTCCCTGTCCAGTCAATCTTTGGCCTTTCCAGAAAGATTGCCAGCAAAACTATCTTTTGGCAGTGGTGATATCATGATACAGCAGGCTGCCTGTTAGGAATTGTGCAGCAGTTCATTTTCCAAAGAAGCTACCAACCATCAGCCACATGATAAAGCACAAATTCTCCTTCAGCCCTGCTCAGCCTGGACTGGACCTCAACCAGGGACATGAAAAGCTTCCGTTCTCCTTCCCAGTACCTAAAGGTGTGTTGATCAATGTCCTAATCATTAAAAGCTAAATCACACAGAGAATAAACATCCATATGTAAGTGTCTATGAAGCCCACGTAAGGACTTAGGATGGAAAGGGACCTACTGGGTCTTCCACATCAGAAGACTGTCAGTAATCTGTGAAGTGCCATCCTAAGCATGTTCTCTACTTCGTCGTTAATAAAACCAGTGGAAAGTTTTTCTAAGAGCTTACTCCGCTAGTCATTATGTTATACCACGTTGTTCTTGTGTGAAGGTTAAGCTGTAGTTTAAATAGCTGTTTTTCTCTCCTTGGCATTTGCCTCTCTGACATATTTAAAGACTCCTGTCCCTGCTCACCTGTTCTCATTGGTTTGTTGCTGTGTAAGTCAGTTTCTTTATGGTGTTGTAAGACAGACTCTTAATTTCCCCGACCATTTGTTTAAGCCTGCCTTTTTGTAAATATGGCTGACGAGCAGTATCTGTTGTTCCAAACACACAAGGTTTGGGTTCCGCTTTACACGATGGTGGTAATGCTAATTACCCACAGCATCTTGTCCAACACACCTCTTGACTGCCTCTACCTTTTCCGTGGCTGGCTCAGTTCCCTGTAATGCATGACTCTATCTTGTTTTTTCTTCACCCCTGTGTCTTCCAAACGGTGTGTCCCTGTCTTTCCTGTTATCTAGGTGTATGACCTTTTGCACCGTGAATTTCTGAAGTCATCAAATTTTTTCCTGATATTCTGCTCATCCTCGCTGTTGATGAGACATCTCAACTTTGTTTCTTCAGTACATTTCATTAGCACGTTATAATTTTTTATGCCTCCATCAGCCCCGCTTAAGATAAATGATTAAAAAAGGCTCCTTAACTTTTGGCTTATGCTGTTCCTGGTGGGAACCTCATTCCTTAAGTTACAACATAAAACTTCTGTTGAAACTCTTTTTTATCAATGGTAGAAGCTACATAGCCACCTTTGCCCAGCTATATCTGCCGTGTGTTTTCTTTCAGCGCAAGAAAGGCAAGACAAAAGCAGACTTCTTATCCGCGCAGCACAGGAGCACGCTCTGATACCATTGCCCTTGAGCAGAGCCAAGGGCAGGGCTCCTGGATGTACGTGGCCAAGCAGCTGACATACCTACAAAGGGGGACAGAAAAAGCTTTCTGGTACTTGTCCATGCTTTGTTTGGGAGCAATCTGGGAGCTGCTGTGGAAGCAAGTTTTACTGGAGCTCAGCAGCATCTAGCTATGCCCTTTACTGCAACGGGCTGGCACGGAAAAAACAAGCTAGAGAAACCATCTGTCTCAAGTTCGTGTGGCAGTACCTTGCCTTCAGTCTGGTCAACTCCAAAGGGGAAGTCTCGGGGCTTCGAGTGTAGCCTTTCAAAACACTTAGAACAAACCCTAGGCATTTGCAGAAACCACAGAGTGTACAGTTAATACACCCAGATGTGCTGTCAGCCCCACAGCACTGCACCGGAGTGGATGGAGTGTGTAAATCTTGGAAAGGTTAAAGCTGAGAGAACAGCGATACGCATAAAGACTTGTGTTCCTTCCAGAAGGAGGAGGGGGGCGAGGTGTTATCATTCGACATTAATCACTTACATCTCCAACCTGCCTAAATCCTCTGAAAAGAACCAGCAAAGAAAACACCAGCTGCTGTAGCTCCTACTTTTTCCTCAGTACCCTCCAGTCTCCCTCCCTCCTCCCTGCCTTCCCCAGACTGTGTTTATTTTTACTGCTCGTGAATCAGCCAGGAACTTGCTCCCTGCAACAGGATCAGCTGAGAACAAGCTGCAGTCTGTACATTCCCTGCAAGCTTGGTTTTGTTTGGGAGCTTACGATCAGCAGCAAAACAGTGGAGAAAAGTAGAGAAAGTGATACACGTCTTCGTTCTCACCCGGAGTGATGGGACTTTCATTCCGCGTAGAGCGGGACTTCCCCAGCTCTCTGTGAGCATATGTCAGCTTTCACTAGAGATTTTAAGCACGCTTGGTTTATGAAAGAACGCTGTCATCACTTAAGCAGTGAGTGCTTCGGGAAAGCAACCATTGTTTTGTATAGGTGTGCTGCACTCCCCCAATAATCCTGACTGATGGCACCCAAACACCGCACGCTGACACAAATAGCACGGCAGCTCGCCCGTCAGCAGTGGCTGTTTCTTCTCAGTTTGCTGCAGTGCAAGAACTCTTCAGTCTTGAGTAGCAGAAGGACTCCCCCACCCTGAGCACACAAGCCCCGGTGTCAGAGAAATCGCTGCCCTGCGTGGCGAAAGTCCTCGTGGGTGACAGCCAGGCACGTGATGAAGGGGGTAACGAAGAATGGCAATTAGTGACAGAGAAGTGAATGGTGGGAAGGAGACAGAGGGAGAGGGGAATGAGAGGAAAAAAATGGGAAGAAAAAAAGGAATTGAAACACACCTCCAAAAAAGTGTTTGTAGGAAACCAGGAAAAGGAAAGGGCCAATGTGACCAAATCATCCCTAGGAGAAGGAGCACCGCCCTCAGCCTTCTCTCTGGTGCCTGGCTGAAGCTACCCCCTGCAGCCAGAGCACCTGCGGGGCCAAGACCTGTCCCACACTCGGTCCTCAAGCAGCAAGACTGTGGGGAAGCCAGGTTTGGAGTCTGGTCATCCACAGAGCGAGGAAATCCTTATTTACAGCTACACCCAAATGCGGGTTTTCTCCAGGCTCTTGTGTTCCAGCAGTCTGAAGGCCGCCCCAACACTTGCCATCCGGCTGATCACTTGTCACCCGACTCCCACCCAGTTTCGGCTCATACCCCACTGCCAGGCACGGCCGCTGGGCTTGTCGCCATGCCGAGCCGAGGAGCACCCGACTCGTGGAGAGGTGCAGGTCCCGCGGCGTGCACCGGGAGGCTGCCTCCTCGCTGGGGCACGCCTGGTGCACAGCTAATCGCTTTCTGATTGAGGCGGCTGCTTGCTGCCAGGACTTCTCTGCCAAAAGATAGCCGTATAATACTGATAATCAGGCGCCCGGCGAAGATAAAATGCCTGTTGCTTGCCTCTAGCTGAAGAGTATCATGTTGACAGGCTCCTTATTACGGCAAGCCGTTTGTGCTATGGAAAAAGCAGAGCCTTTTACTGAAAAAAAAGTAAAAATCTTATCTCGGCCTAGAAGTGCAGAAAGTGCAATTAATTAATTTGTTTCTGGAGTCTGACCTCTAGGCACAATAGATAGCAACGAGCTATATATTGTAATTACAGGACACGGCAAGCCTAGCCTACAGCTCGTAGCTGAGGGCAGTGCGAGGAGCGGAGGATTGGTGTTGAAGGCGGTGGGATGACTAACACACCGTAACAACCCAACTGGTGGGGCGAGAGGAACAGGCACCTGAAACAGCAGCTGGTGTCCTGCTGAATAGTGATGCCATTTCCTATTTCCATTGCCTTCCTCTAGCCTGCAGCCACCTTGTCCCAGCAGCACCGAGTGACACATGGCGTGCAGGACAGCGCTGCCCCACGTGCGGCTGGTGCCGTGCTCATGCTCACCCCTGTGCTCCTCATCCTCCCTCGGGAGCGCTGTGGGATTTTCCCAGGGTGCACACCACAGGCAGGCAAACACAGGTGACAGTGACAGTACCCTTCTGAGAGACTTGCTCTAATGATACCCTTTAATTTGCCTGGAAAAGCAAGGAAGGAAAAGATAAAGGTGAGAGAACATCATACCTTGAGTGCAAAATTATCTTAGCTAAGCTTTTAGTACAGATGAAATCGGTTTCATCCTAGGGTTTGTGGGAGGGAGTTTTTGGTCTTGAACATAGCCTTTTTGTGATGTTCTCCATTAAGACCTCGAGCACTCTTCTTCCAGGGGAGTTCAGTGGAGCTCTAGCTCTCTTGCTGTATTCAACTGACAATAAAACACTCTTGGGTCATTGTAAGGTTTAAGCATGATAGACTTCCTACATTAGCATGTCTCACTGATTGGACTCTATGCAATAAAATTGCTGTGTCCTCGGCAGATTAAGTTCTGAAAACTTTCCTGCTTTTTGTTAGTACCTGTTGGTTTCCTGCTTTTTGTTAGAAAATTTGCCTGGGGAAAAAAAAAAAAAAAAAGTAAATATGATTTTATGGGATTTTTTTTTCTTTAAAATAAAAAAAAAAAAAAAGAGAAAATGAAAATGAGAGGGAAAGGAAAAGGAAAAAGAATTAGAAAAAGAAAAAGAAATGGGAAAAGAAATGGAAATGCTTTAATGTGGAGGTTTCTGGCACACTGTTCAGTAAACCTAGTGCACCACCTGAACGCAATATTGTCGAGCAATGCCATTCCTGAACTTTAACAGCCATAAGGTTTAATTGTCACAGGTTTTTAAGGCTATGGGCAATAACAAAGGGATAGCATTTGTAATACCTGTGTTGCTTCTGAGAATTTCCTTGGCAGGGCTGTGTTTAAGGCTCTGTGATTGGCAATGGCTGGGCTACCTGCTACTGCAAGCTGGGATGACTCACTTGGGATTTCTATAGCCTGAGCACTAACAAAGAGCCTGTGACTTCCAATCTGCCTGGGGCTCCTGTCTACCGCTCAGTGTGTGTCTGCAGACAACATGTATTCAGGAACAGAGAGGGGGATGCCGAAATAAAGGGAAAGGGACAGAAACAAACTCAAATTACAGTTTTTGTACCCGTGTTTCCTGTTTTTGAATGACTCCTGTTGTAGTTATAATGCTGAGCTTAATCTGCTTTACAGAGCTACACCCTGCAGCCCTTAATCTTGGAAGATGCTTTTGAAAAATAAGGCCAGTAAGCGAGGTAAGATTTCTGTATGGATCACAGGAGCCCAGCTCCATGGTAGCAAGGGATGCTGCCAGAGTGTGGAGGTAGGAGGAGGAGAGTAAGAGAGCGAGGGCACTCTGAGCCGATAAAAGTGGAGTAGGGATTTGGCACTACGCAGACCATTGGAGAAGGAAGACATTAAGAAAGGCAAAGTGAGGAATCTCTCTTAGTGCAGTTCCTGCTCTAATGAACTGACCACTCTTGAAAATCATTATCTCAAGATGGTGCTGAAAGCCATCTACTGGGAGGGACAATACGGTTTGGGTGTTGTCAGAAGGCATGAGTGACTCTTGCTGACACCGCTGCTCCAGAAGTGTTGCACAAGTACCTCATTTTCCCTCTCCCGGGAGGCGGCATAAAAACTAGCAATATTCAGACCGGCTGCCAAGGCCACTAACATGGCAGCAATGCCTTCAAGCGCTCGTTCCCTTGGCCTCCGGAGCCTCAGCCTCCTTTCCCCTGCTGCCGCCTTTCCTCGGCTGGGGTGAGGCTGGGGCAGAGCGGGGGAACAGGCAGACAGCTCATGTAGAAAACAGCTTTGCTGTGCTTAGGTCCTGCAGTTTTTTTCTTTCCCCCTATTGTTAAATGGCATTGAATACCAGCAAAACAGGAAACTGCTTCCTCCAGCCCCTGACCCAGTGAGTGCGGCCCAGCTGCTACTGCCCGGAGCGGCCTCCCCACACCACCCTGTTCCTAGAAAGTATCTGAGCGTTTGGAGGAGCACTAAGGAAGAGTGAGAAATACAAGCAAAGCTTAAATAAGCAGGTAAACTTGGCAGCTCTTAAAAGAAAGGAGTCATACTGGAAATATCTGGCGATAACAGTCAAAACTGTCTCTGTTTTCCCAAAACTACGGCTTATGGAAATGAGAGCAGTAATGTCTCAGCCAATCTCTGACACCTCACTCATCTGGTGGCTAACTTGATTGTTTCTTTGTTGTGCTGTGCAGCTCCTGTGTCAGACATCCCCGCTCAGGCTGTGAAGAAACCATTGTTTCACGGCACTGCAGCTTGTGTTGTGATCCTTAAATCTCAGAAGTCCAGCCAGGTCTCGTGTCAGCCTCAGCAGAGACAGGAAACGGTGCTGGTGAGTTGGTAGGTGACCCTTTTCTTCCTGAGAAAGCAACACCCCATGGTGTCAAGAGAACATAACGCTGCTTGCAGGTCTGTCCTTTTGAGGAGAGTGAAAACGGAGGAGAGCAAAGACCTTGTGACTCCTTTTGTAATTACACATCCCCTCGTGCTCGCTGGTATCAAGGACAATGTTGTCCTCCCTAGTGTCATTCTGTTGACCTACAATTCCCATTGACTGTTTTTTCTTTTCTCTATTTTTTTTTTAACATGGTGTGATATTCTTCATTCTGTCTCTTAAGTACATACATAGAAAAAAAATATCCTGTAACCTCACTGGGAATGTCTGGTGGAAATTTTTCACAACTGCATTTCTATGTTTCTGAAAGTAGGACACATCAGTGTGAAAGAAATGATGCTCAACCCAATCTCTGTCACCTCATTACTCTTGAGCTCCAGCTTAATTACCTCCCTGATGCTTTGCACAGCTCTTAACCAGACATGCGGTGTCTGCTTAAAAATCTGCCATACAAAATGAAGTGATGACTATATATCCTCTTTCTGCTGGGAGATGAGCTGTGAGGTTTGGTAAATATAATTTCTAGAGAACCCAGAAGGTGCATCACATTGTGCAGGCCTGGTTCCGCACCGCAGACAACTTACTGGAGTTCACAGATGACTTACAAAGACCCACCGAAACCAGGCTCGAAGGTCATATCGCAAAATTCATTTAAAGATAATAACAAAGTTTTAACCCCAATAAATTTGTGGTTTATTGTTTACAGCTCCAAAGACAGAAGTTACGCTACCAGCTACCAAATTCTGACCTCCTGTGTCTCACTATGACTGTACTGACGCCAGTGGGACTGCGAGACAGATGAATTTGATGGTTTATTTTCGGAAAGTTTTTGAGCTTTGTGTGAAAGTCCATACCTCAAAGTGTCTGTGTGGGAAGTGTTTGAACCCCACGCAAAACTTCCTCCTGGTTCAAACACAGGCCTAAGGCTGCCATTTCAGTAGCCCTGTTTTATTCCAGTAACCCTCCAAAATGTAAGCAAGGTACACACTGAAACTTTATTTCACAGCCTTGAGAATTGGTAACATGCTAGTTTTAAGAGTACAAAATAATATAAGGTATAACCACCAAGTTACTATAATTTTGTCCATGGAGAATATAAACGGGGAGCTCAACCCAGGCACTTAATAATACAGTAAATATGCATCCCTTATCTTCCCTGACAGAGAAGCTTTCCAAAATCTGGGTGGTACTTCAAATCCATGAAGTCCCTTTCCAGCAAACAATCTTTTTGTGTCTCACTGCAGATAGGCTTTGGTTTTTGCTACTATAGTAATGTGGTGCATCAGAGTTTCAAGAAACTTATCTATTTCCTGGTTTCCCTCACAATCAATAAATCACAGCTAACGTTGCTATTACACAATGAAAGTCAGTGTTTGGTGGATTCAGGGTTACACTTAGCCTATCTGTGACAACAATTCTATGGAAATAAAAAATAATATTAAATAAAATATGAGGTATTCACGAAGATGAATAGCGGTGTTTAGGATAAAGCTCAGGGCACATGCACTAGATCCTAAGACATGACAGAAGACCTTCAGTCTCTTATGGAGAGCTTCTCTCTGGAAGTTGACCTCACTGTTGCCTCAGCAGCTTCCTGGTGGCATATCTTGCTCTCAGAAAGATCTTTCAGAAATGTCCAGTTTAGTTCTGAACCTATGTTCAGAATTTCCTTTTCATTATTATTGGCTGATCAGGCAAATCATACCACTTTGTGTACTTATATAGTGTTCAGTAGCTCTCTGATTGTTGTCCCTCTGCATGTCCTTTACTTCTTTACAGGCTGACATTTGCCTGTACCTTGGTCATCTGCTGACTGCTGTGTTGGAAATCTACTTAGCACTAGGAAAAAGTGTTCACTTCTCTTGTTAGAATTTTTCTTCTTTATTTCCCTGGCACAGAACTTGGGGATATTTTGGCAGCTGTTTCAGGGTTAACTGCCTTTCTGCCCAACCAGCTGCTGTTAAATTTTGGGCCCAGAAAACTTTCCCTATGCCCACTGATCTCTGATCTGGTGAGGCTAGGAGGGCACTGAGGTGTGCATCTCTGTTTTTCCAGTGCTAATGATAGGGTGGTAAAGGGGTGGTGGTGTTCCTGGGGTTTTGCTGTGGTACTGCCTCTTTTTGCTGCGCATAGTTACACTGTGACGAGGTATGCCTGAACTCACAGATCAAAGTGAGTTACCAGAATGATCCACTTGTGAGCTGTGGGCCATTATCTGTTATTAACTCATCTCGAGCAGCATGGTCAGCAAACTGTAATTTGCAGTATGTTATTACATTTCTGCGCTGCGGTGTGCGGCAGCTGAGTGTGTGTGTGTGAGATAGCCCAGAACGAGCAGTAATCTTTTCTAGCTCGTTCAAATAGATCCTTGCCAACTTCTTCTAAAGTTGATCAAGAATTTAATTTGCTTCTGATAATCCTGTTTTTCTGCTTCCTGCCCCTCCCTGCACGCTGAGCAGAGCAGAGGTTTCACCTTCTCTGTTTCTCTCCAGTACAAGCCTGCTTCCAGGAAAACTTGGAAGCACAGCAGCAACCTCCTCCAGTTCTCTGCCAGATTTCCTTCAGGATTTAATGATTCAGGTGGCTTCATTTGCTAAATTTTTGCCAAAAAAAGTAGTTCTCTACTGACACCATATAATAAAGTTGAGCAAACAGGAGGGTTGGTAGGAGACTTATTTTTATTGCCTGGCTCTGGTCACATGACAGATCAGGTTACAAAATACTAGTGCCCCTGCCAGCTCTTAGGATCCACCAATTCCTCCTGCTACTGTTTTAATCCAACCTGTCTTGTCTTTTTCCTTTTATTTATTTTTTATTTTTTGCTGGGGGTAGAGGGTGAGGGGAAAGGTATTGCGCTGGGGCAGGAGATAAAGTGAAAAGCAAGTGTATCATGATTGGGAGTATCCCTTTAGCTCCTTCTGTGTTTGTTCAGCACTTTTTCACCAGCTGAGTAGCTTATTGCCTCCGAGTGTTGGCAGCCTTTGGCAAAGTTAAAGCAATGTCAGCATTTCCCTGTTCCATCTATTTTTTGGAAAAGAATTGTTAAAAATATTACATTTTCACCTTGTTTGCAAGTTGCGATGAAGGCTTCTCCCCTAATTAAATTGTGACATTCTGGCTTGAAAAACAGCTCCACGATCGGGAAGATAAGCTAACAGTAACAACAAAAATCCTCTGCTGCACTTATGGAAAGAAATTCAGCAAGTCAGTGGAGCTGCTTCTTTTATTAGCAGTGAGACCCAAATCTTTTCAGAAAAAAAAAAAAAAAAAAAAAAAAAAAAAAAAGCTGATGAAACGTAGATTTTAAAAATGTTAACTTTACACAACTCTAGAGTTCTATATCATAACAGTAAAATCCTCTATTAACAGGGAAAACCTTTCAGTTTGTACAAAAGCAATCCCAGCACTACCTTGTGAAGAGGCAGAAATTGAAATTGTAAGCTGGAAGCTGTGGCATTGCACAGTACTGACAGTTACAGTATGCGAACATCTGTGAGTGCAACAGGAGATGGTAGGGCTCCTCGCTGTGTAATCTGTGTTTTACTGACACCAAGCAACGTCAAGAGGAATCGAACAGTCAGAGCTTCTGGTAGAAGTTTCTCTCTCTCTCTCTGTTTGCATACCTTGGTATATAACCTATTGTGAAACAAAGGCTCTCCAAAACCGTACATTTCTAAAAACTTCTCATGTTTTAGATACCTACAGTAAGTCATTTGTCACACACTGGAGACACACATGCTATCTCCAACAGATTTTGAACAGTTGTCCCCTGCTTCTCTGTATTCCCTTTGTCTGGAACCTGTGGTCTCCTCACTTGTGGTTTGTTTTTCTTGCTCGTCTGCTCTGAAATACTTACTGTCCTTCCTGAATTAGGAGTGTCTGTCTGTATTCAGAGAAAGGTTCTCACAGTGGTTTCTCCCAGCATACAGTGCTATCAGAAATCCTGGTATCACCGATTCCTTCAAGGAATCTACCTCAGGAGGCAGCTGCCCAATGCCCCTGTCCCAGATGCTGTAGCTACACTGCTACTGCTACCTTGATCGCTGGCTTGGATTGGCCAGGACTGTGTCTGCAGTGCCAAAGGCACACCTCAGCAGCAGCAGGAGCTCCCAATAGCGGGTTGAGATTTTTGTGTAGAAGAAAGACTCCGTGGTGCTCATCCTACAAGAGTTAATGGGTTTCATTGCATGAAGTGTGGAGAAAAACTCTCTATCTTCTCTCATCTTTAGGAGAGAGGAGCTGTCCTACAGAAGAGTGGGGAGAATGGTTTGGGGCCACGCAAGAATCCTCTGGTGGATTTGAGGGTCAGAATTTGGTTGAGAGCTCTTGCGCCCATGCTTCAGCTACACGACCACCCATCTGCTCTTTTGGCGACCATGACTGGCAATGCACGGCTTTGGGCTCCCAGTTTCTGTGCCCATGGTAGTTTCCAAGGGAGAACGTTGCAAGCGCTGAGTTTTTCCATTTCTGTTTTACTTTCACAAGTTGCCCATAAAAACCCGCAGCACCCCCGCATTGTCCTCGCTCGGGTCTGATACAACGCAACCCTACAGACACAAGGACAAACGCGCGGTGCGGGCGGGCGGCGCTGGGGCCGGGCCAGCCCTGCTGAGGCGGTGGCCGGGACCCGCTGAGCGCTGCCCGGCGCCCGCTGCGCGCGCCCACAGCTCCCCCTGCTGCCAAGCGGGGGCAGCGAGCGGCCGCGGGGGCAGCGGGGACGCCGCGGGGAGCGGCCGGGCCGAGCCGGGCTGCGCCGCCTCCCCTGCGGCCCCTCACAGCTCCTCACCGCCCCCCCCGGCCCTAACGGCCACTAACGGCCACTAACGGCCGCCCCCGGCCGGCCCCGCCCCCCCCTCCCGGGGCTGACGTGGCGCTGCCCGGCGGCGGGGCGGGGGCGGAGCCTCGAGGCGCCGCGCGTGCGCAGGGGCCGGGCGTGCGTGCTGTGCGTGCTGTGCGTGCGTGCGTGCGCGCGGCGTTTCCGGGCCGGCGGCGGAGCGCGGAGCTGGTGGGCGCGATGGTGCTGCTGGAGAGCGAGCAGGTGCCGGGGGGGGGGGAGAGGGGGCCGCGTCGGGGCGCTGGGGGGGGGCCGGGCCCGGGCCGGGGGCCGTTATCGCGGTGTGGGCCCCCAGGCGAGGCCCCGCTGTGCCGCCTTCTCTTGCAGTTCCTGACCGAGCTGACCCGGCTGTTCCAGAAGTGCCGCACGTCCGGGAGCGTCTTCATCACGCTGAAGAAGTGTGAGTGGGGGGGGGGGCAGAGACGGGCGCCAAGGGCTCAATGCGGGGGGGGGACACGACACGGCCCCTCTGCTGCGGGGCTGGGAGCCGTAAAGGCAGGCGCTGCTCTGCACCACGCAGAGCAGGGAGGCGTTCTGGTTACTAAGAGGTAACTGAAAATCCACGGGCTGCTGCAGTGGGGAGCTGTGGTGGTGCTGCCGTGTCCCAGGGATGTGGTGGATCCCCCCAGCATTTTGAGGCTTACAGGGTTCAGCCACACGGGGTGCTAAGGGAATCCTGCCTAGGCCCCGCTTCTCCCATGATGAGCTGAACCAGGCGGTCTCTGAGGTTCCTCACGGCCTGGGCTTTTCTATGGCTCTGTGCTGAGTGCTGTAGGTTGAAGTGCATTTGAAACATGCGGTTCACGCAGCGTGTCTGCGTACAGGTTTGTGTGTTTGTGCTGGGTTAGTCAGGTAGCCCAGGCAGCCCTAGTTTATGGGATTACAGATGAAGGGATCTGTGAACAGTTTCACAGTAATTCAGTTCAGATGGCCATAAATTTTCAGATATTTTTACAGATTTCCTCGTGAGCAATTTTTAATGTCTCAAGTCAGGAGGCATCCCACAATTTCTAGCCAAATACAAATAAACATTCTCTGTATTTCAATGCAGATGATGGTCGAACAAAACCAGTCCCGCGCAAAGGCCACGTAGAAAGCTTTGAACCCGCAGACAATAAGTGTCTTCTCAGAGCAACGGATGGAAAGAAGAAAATCAGCACAGTGGTAAGTGACAACTTGGGGCTAGAATGATGAGCAGCCCTACCTGGCTTTCATGTAATACCTCGTGTTTTAAGTGAAGCTTGTCGTTGCATCGATTTCATGAGAATTGCCCCCTTAGTTCTACAGAGAAACCGTATGGTAGCTAAAAGCACAACTGAAATCGGGATGCCAAAGTGTTGCAGTTGCAGTTCGTGTTGCAGATGGGACAGTTGTTTGGTTTTGTTTTTGTACACAGCATTTGGCTTCAAAATGGTGTTGCCAGACAAGCAGGAAGGTTCCCTGCCTGTTTTCAGAAACCGTGGCTGTTGTGTTCTCAGTCAGGTGGAACTGGAGGGAGGGAAGGGGGAAGCTCCTTTTGGAGACAAGGGTAATGTGGGCAGAAGGAAAGAGGACAGTGACAGAACCTGCAGTGTGAGGACAAATGGTGTGTCTCTAAGGAGAAGAAAGGTCCCACAGTCAACTTTGGCTGACAGAGGCGGCTTTTGGAATTACTGAAGTGGAATTACTGAAGGTTATTGCACCCCGTCAAACAACAGAATGTTCCCTGACTTTGAAGCAATAGGAAAGGGATTTGTGTTTCTTGCCAGTAATAGACAGGCATGGGGTAGACTCACTTAGCACACCCAGTTTTCTTTCTTATTTACAGAGCTGTTTATATTTCAGGAGGTGTTAACCTTAAAAGTTGAGAGCCTGATGGGTTTCCTTTGAATGTGAGATTGAGAGAGGCTTTAGCTGACTTCAGATCTTCTTAGTGAAGTAATCCAAGGAAAAATGTTGCTTTGAGAAATAGTGGGGAGGATCGGGGCTGTAGTGTTTCATACCAGGATTTGCATTCTGACGTCAATTAAGTTCTGGCCCTACAGTGAAATAAAACCTTCCATAGAATGTTTCTTCACCTCCTTCCCATTTGAAAACACAGATTTGGGGAGAACAGCTTTCAGATTTGCTTAATCTAATGTGGAGTCTTCTCACTTTTCTGAGTCAGTGAGGTGTTATGCCGTGTCAGTACAGCCTGGGTACTGCTGACTGTCATGGGCTGATCCAGCTGCTACTAAAGACATTAGATAGTCCCTGGTGGGAAAACAAGTACTAATGTTTTAGTTTGTAATTTTGAAGCTGTTGTGTTTGTGGTTAACATCTCGTATTACTTTTGTAGGTGAGCTCAAAGGAAGTAAATAAATTCCAGATGGTAAGTTTTGTGTGCCTTATCTTCCTTTTCTGTACCTATTGGGGAGTAGTCAGTAGGACGCAGGGGATTGGTGTGACTGAGCTGAATCAGTGCTGAACTGACACGGATTAACTTTAGAACTGGATTTTGTTTTCCACAAATGTGTGCACTCTATCATACCTAACTTTCTGCATTGACTTAGAAACAATAGTTTCCCAGTGCAGTAGCGTGAAGGCATGTGGAGAATGGCTCGGGTTGGAAGGGACTTTAAAGATCATCCAGTTCCAACCCCCTGCCGTGGGCAGGTATGCCACCCACGAGATCAGGCTGCTCAGGGCCAGTAACTGAGAGCCAAAAAAATGAAGATAGATATCCACAAACAATGGGTGAAGTGTTGCCTCTACATTGGTACTTAAGTGTTTGCTCTGTTAACAGTTCTAATTTTTGTTTCAGGCATATTCTAATTTGCTGAGAGCTAACATGGATGGCTTGAAGAAAAAGGACAAGAAAAGCAAAAACAAGAAGAGTAAAGCAACACAGTGATAGAAGTGTCCGACCATCACTGCAACAGACTTGACCCTTGCTCAAAGCAAAGTCCATTTCTTTTTGAGTTACCACTTGTCTTTGGTTTTCCTTCCAGCAGGATACTGGGATGTGATCAGTACTTTTGTTTAAACTGAAAGCAGGAGATGCTTTCTGTGGATTGTTGTATGGCAGGAGTATTTACAGGGTTATACCAAAATAGCTTTACACTCGTCTGCCAACTAGTTTTGTACTTATACTGCTGTTTGTTTTGTATTATGCAAGTGGGTGGTGTAAAACCCATCTGGGGGATAACAGAGGGTAAAGAGAAGTGCACAGCACCATGAGCAAAGTGAGATTGGAACAGGAGTCTCTGTGACAGATGCCCAGTTTCAAAGATAAGTCTTGGTAGTACTAGGGAAAGTGGGTGCCAACCTATTATCCAGGAACAGCAGCTTTCCTGTTTCTGTCTTATTTTGAGGGCCATGTTTATCCGATGCAGTGCAGATGCCTTGAAGGCAGCCAGTCCCATGCTTGAGCTCTCAGCTCATCAGCTCTGCCTTATCCTGTGCCCATCCAGCTGTGCTGATCCTGGCTCAGGGTGGGGCAGTGCAGGACTCTGCATCACGGTCCCTTCAGGCATAGCTTAAGAATGCTCATGTCACCTGAATGTTTGTTTTTTAAAACTTCATCCTTCAACGTATTCAGGGATCTGGATTTCCCCATCCTCGCATCTTAAAGTAGCTCCTTCATATGAGCAGATGTAAAAGGTGAATACTTACTTGTTCCTATTAAACACAATGAGAAATGGATTTGGTTGTAATGACTGCTGTGATGTGTCTTGGTCATGATAGTTGTCTGTGCTGTTAGGACTGACCCTCCCCCAGCGTTACTTCTATGCATTGCTATGGCAGTGTTGGCAGTTCTCAGATGTTTGGGGTTGTTTTCAAAGTTAACTCTTTGCATATTTTACCTTTGCCTTCCTTTTCACTAAAAGGAAAAGGCTGCAGAAGAAGTAGGTCTTTCTTAATGCAGTGAGCCTGCAGTACTGAAGACAACCTTTTGTGATAAGAAAAAGAAGCGTGAACAAGGTACTGGTTGGGGAGAAAGGGTGAAGACCAGTCTATGTGCAGAAATACACAATTTTTTTCATATTTGTTAATTTGGTATGAAATATAATTATTTACAGCAACAAAGGCTGCTGTAATTGATATTTACATTTGTTTAGCTTTTTTCCTAATGTGTTACAACTTAATTTTAAATACAGTGGTAATTCTAAAAAGCATTGACTGGGAAGCTGTAGCTTCAAGAACGTAATTTTTACCTTCCTTTCATTACTTACGTGTCTTCAAATGCAAACTTAATCTGACAATCCATGTGAAGAAAGCTAGATCAAAACTTCAGTTATACCTCTAAGCACATGCAGGTTACTCTTTCTCAAGTCTTACCTTGAGGGCCTTTTGGTCTGAAACAAGTTTGTGTCCTGCATCAGGTTTTATTTTTGTCTCTCAGGAAGCAGCTGTTTGATTTGAATGCAGGAGTGAGGGGATGGGACAAACACAGGCAACCAGGTTTGCACAACTCTCAGCTTGATGTCTTTTACTACCTTTTATATTGAGATTTAAGATTAAGGCAGAATTTTCTTCAAAAAAGAAAAATCACAAAACCTTGTAATATGTACTTCAAAAGGCTTAGTAGCCAAATCTTTTATTACACAAAGCCCTTCCTCAAAAAAGTTTAAAAGTGTTTCAGAGGTGAAGATAATACATCTCTAATCCTTGAACTGAGATGCTTATTTCAGCACTATTGCATATGGACATACAAGGCATTCTTAAAAAAAAAAAGTCAATTATACCTGGCACAGCTAATAATCTCTCTCGCAACATAATGGTGCAAGAATTTACACAGTAACACATCTCTAGCTGTAGTCAGACTGTTCCTTAATTACCTATAAAATATTTCACTTTTTGGAATAAATTTACAGTTTTATATTACACATGAAATTCAATCTGGACACTTAAAAAGGCTGCCTGTCTTGCTTTAAGACAACATTATGAAATTCCTTTGTGCGAAACACTATTGTCTATTAGTAAAAGCATCCCAGAAAAGATGCTTAAATGCTTAAAGCACTAAAACAAAACCTTATATTCATCTCGGTAACTGTACAGGATGAGAGCAGGAACCCTGCAAAGGGAAAAAAAATTAGTTTTTAAAACTTTGAAGCTACGGATTAAAAATCTATAAATCATATGAGAAATCATGACACTCAGCTAACAGCAAAGGTTCAGTAGAAAAGCAGTAGCTTTAATTCATTTGCGCTGTCACTACAGTTTTCCCCTTAGTTCCCTTTCTCTTTAGCTAGTAATTTAATTTTTTGAAGGCTTATGCCTGCACACAAAACATTGCTTAGCCATAAAATGGGAAAGAAAGACAGACACCCAACACTGTATGAAGTAATATAGTAATTGTAGTAATTGTAATAATTGTAGTAATTGGGTTCTGTTGCTCACAGGTTTGGAAGTCATAGGAAAGAAAGTGCTGTGTTTAGTATTTAGTTGCCTTAGTAAACATTGGCAGATAAAGCAATTTTGGTGCATCTCTAAGAAAAAGGAATTAAAGCCCATTTTTAGTCTTACTTATATGTTACGTAATATGTTCAAATTGAACATTTAAGAAAATGTATTATAAATGAAACGCTCATTGGGGAATGAATATCCAAATCCTACTTAACTGTGTCAGTACGTGCAAAAATTGAAAGTTTAGGGCTTAAAACAACATGCCTGGAATACACTGTTTCAGCCTTGCCAGATCCAACAAGGAGACTGAGTTGAACATAAATTTTTTTACGCTTAGAAAACAGAAGTGGGCTTTACTGTAAATGTGAGAGAACATGCACTGTGTTTGCTTGAAGCTGGGCAGTCTCTCAGGTTTGCTGGATGGCCATCACATTCCTTCAGAACAGGAGGAACTAAAAAGCACTCAATTTTAAGAGTCCCTCCCATGAGAAAAGAGGGTTATATAATAGTAGCGTATTTGGATGTATAATTATTTACTATTTAGTTGTTTGAACAAAGCAGTAAATGAAAACAGTGGGAGTATATTTTAGAATTTCTTGAAAAGGTTTACAAAATGCAGAGTTCAGATTATCACAAGTGAGGATTAGATAATGTTAACTTTCCATTTTGTTTCATGTTTGCAGAAATAGTACTCAAAGAAATATATATGTACTTCCCAAATACTTTTTTTTTTTTTTCCTTCAGGGAGAAGGGAGGACAAATTAAGAGCTGTTGGTTAAATGAATTTCAGTTTCAGGAAACAATGAGATGTGTTATGTACCTATAAGAACTTTACCTCTTTTCCATTTTGATGCTGTAAATTTCATCACAAATTGCTTGCAAATATGAACATCTTTGTTTTGGCCATCGTGACATCAGTTGTCTCACAGTAGCATCAAAGGCTTGCCTGTCTCCATCAAACTGGAAAAAAAAATGGACAAGGAACTGTAAAACAGCACTACATTCTTTAGTGAAGGAAATATTCTACTGGTAGGATTCAGTCTTCTGAACACTGCCTAACATCAACATCCCTTAATTAAACAGGGTATTAAAAGGTTTTAAATGTAATTCATGTTAATAAGTGCAACTTGACTTATGAAAAGGTATTAAGAATGAGACTTGTTAGTGATCAGTTTCTTAAGACAGTTTAGTGATGCTGGGTGAAAGATGAGAACTTTACCATAAGGGCAGTGAAAAGTAAATGATGGAAGCTGATTGTATGCCTGCTCCCTTTTCTGAACTAAGAGGTGATGAATGCTCTCTGAGGTTTGGGTAGACTAGACTAAGTATTTTGAAAATTTTTGATGTTTCACTGAGGTTTAGACAAATACTGCTTCAGAACAACAAATATAGGGCATGAAAGTAAGTATTAAATCTAAATCCATTTCCAGGCAGGATGAAAATTGTATTTTTTTTTTTTGGGGGGGGGGGGGGGAAGGGGGGTGGGCAGTGAGAGATTTCCACCTCTGATAGGAATTTCTGACTTCAAAACAACTGCTCTCTTTGGGGGAGGTAAAGAGCTTTGTCTTCAGGAAAAAACAAACAAACAAACAAAAAAAACAACAATCATGTAGCTTCTGAATTTTTAAAGGGGTCAATATAATACTCATGTGTCCTCCATTTATTTAATCTTCACTAGGAACAGATTCTTCATCTACTGTACTCAAACCAATTGCCTCTACTTTGGGGGACTCCTTCATTAACAGCTTCAGGAAATACTTCCTGAAACCACCCATTAACGCTTACTGGTTTTGAAAAATGCACAGTGAGACTTAATTTCAGGTAACTTCTGGGAAAAATCCAGTTTTGGATTAGGACCTCCTATTGGTGTCTTCTGTAACTAGGGAATTTGACAAGAAGATTTTTCTAGCTTCATTCAAGCAATTTGAGTAAAAAGTCCTTTCAAGTTTGAACACCTCAATGGGTAAATTGTACATTCATTTTCATTAGGAACAAAACTTATTATCTATTGTTCAATTACACTATAATACTTAATTGCTTACCTCTAATAATAAAAAGTGTATCACAGTTTCTTTCGGCAGATCTACCTGCAAAAACATTAAGAAATCAAATATTTAACAGTTCTATCACGGGTTTGCTAACTGTAGATTAGTTATACTAAAGGGAATCACTTTTTGAATTCCAAGGAAGCATTCATGCTGACAGCACTGGGAATATGCTAAGGTTTTAAGCATTTTAAACAAACTGTTCATGACAGATTGCATTATGGAAAGTTCAAAATAGGCACAGGCAAATAGGAAATATTTCTTGAAAAGGGTATGCTATTTAGAGTCCTCTGTGACGTGGTCAGCAGTCTAAAAGCCACGTGCAAATGCTGTGTTGGTTTAAATGTAAGAGCAAATCTAGCAGGAAAGTGAGGCTATTGGTAGTAACGTGTTACAGGTAACAACTGCATCATCCAATTCAATTACAAATCTGAGATGAAAGCTTTTGCCAAAATACTTACTGCTAAAATCTCAATCTCACTTGTTTTCTGTTGCAGGCTAGAAATGAATGTCTGAAGCCTTGTTTGTACCTGCCAACAAAAGATGGGCAAAAATAAAATACACCACTTCTGTGACCCAGGCTGGGAACACTTGTTTTCTGTTTCATAGATAGGAGAGCAGAAAAGGCTGATGCTAGCACAAGTTGTACATCACATTTAAACTAAACTTCATGTTCAATATAATTTTCAGTAACAAATCCACGACAGACCTGGATGAGTAGACAGGAAGGAGATGGGCTGCGCCACTCTTGCAGCAGTAATAAAGATTTGGTAATACCGGTATTGTGCTAAAGCAGACTGAACTGCATGTTACGTTGTGAAGTCTCAGGTATGTACTTAAAGAAGCTGCCTTTGTGGGCCTTACACAACTTTGCAGAAGCAGGAAGAACCTGCAAGTGGATACATTGAATCACCTATAGCTGAAGAGAAATGACTGATTGGAAAGCCATAGCAAAGCATGGCTTGTTCCTCTCAACACTTTTTGCAAAGCAAGCTGTAACAGTTCTGCAAATGTAGCATTTGACAGAAATAGTTGTAGCCTTGCATTAAAATTGTATTGTACCCTGGAAAGATGCTTGTTTTAAAAAACTGAAAGCAGCAACCCTGTTTAGCTCGAAGAATAGCATCCATTTATTTCTTTTGGTTCCAAGAAGTATTTATAGCGGTCACTTTTGTTGCACCTATGAATTTGGACTAAAAAGGGGGTAAGATTACAGTTTTGTTTTACTATGTACTCTAAGTATCTCGAAGCCATTAACCCTAAATAAGTAAACTGGCATTTGCTTTTACAGTATCATTTCATCTTTCTACATTACTATAACTACTGTAGTTTAGCATGTAAGTATTTATAAAACATAGCACCTTTAGCATGTAAGTATTTATAAAAAATAGCAAATTGCAGAACCATTTTTCCTACTAGAGTGGGATTTCTAATATATGATAATGGCTGAGCCACAATAATGTCACAGGTAACCCCCAAGATCCTAAATAATTTTTTTTCAAAAAATTATTCTTTGACTTCAACTGTTTGAGTTGTTTATAGTCTATTTTATGAATACGAACAATCAGAATACATTTGTCTAAGGTGATAATGAAAATATAAATTCTGACATTCCTTATGATTACTTCTTAATACTTGTTGGATGTGTGTACCTGAACTTCTTGACGACGCCTGGCACTGGCAGATAATTTTTCAGGAGCTATAACACTAACTTTAGGCACTGCAAGAGTTCCATGCGATTCAAACACACCTAAAATACAAATACACAGTTTTAGATTATATTTTTTCTTTTTACAAAAAGTAGCAAGAAACAGAAAAATTCACAAATATTGATATGTTTAAGATTTACTGTATTATTCAAAAAGATGCTAAAAATACAGTCAAGTGGAGAGGATTGTGAAACGTGCATGTAAATTCTCAAAATGCATACTTATGACTAAGAGACTTTCTAGGTATAAAAAAAATGGTATTTTAAATCAGCGTTCTCTGAAACTAATAAAAAGTTTCATATGACTTACAGAATTTATAAAAGAATGTAGTAGACATAATATCAAAAAAGAAAAGCTATTACAGGATTGAGGCGACTACTTAATGCTCTGTCCCATAGAAAAGTCAATGACAAAACAAATAGCATACCTACAAGCTTCCCCAAACAATAGCAATTAAAATTTGAAATGGTTTCTTTTGAAATTCAAATCAACATTTCAGGTAATCACAAAAAAAAACAAAACACCAAACCCACAAAGTTAAGCATGGCAGTGTTCCTGACTTTCAGGCAAGAGAAAAAAAAGCATTTGTTTAAAAACAAAGTCAGATACTAAACAAGTACTTACTGAAGTAATTATCAAAATGACAAACTATAAGAAGTACTTAATATTACTTGCTTCTATTTTCAGGCTAAGCAGTGCAAATAAGTATCTATAAATTCACAGGAATTTTCATGTGAAGATGAAAAACCTTAACATGGTAATCATTCATTTTTCATCAAGATAACGTTTAATTTCTTAGGTTAAAAAGTTTTTGTCTTTTTCCCCTTTCTCACTCGCTGTATCAATGACTGCTTATATCAGGCATGTTCTGTATGTTGGTCTGAGCAGTTATTACTTTGGAGAAGATTTCAGTTTTAGATCGCTTGGAACAAAACTTGAGAATGGGGAAGATGTCTCTAACCAGATGTGCTGCTAGAACACATTTTCCTACACAGACCTTGGTAATACTTTTAAAAATTATGTTCCAACCAGATTTTCTTGCAAAACTTGTTTTAAGCAGAAAGAGAAGTCATTTTGTATGTTCAGTAACTAAATACCTGAAATATTAGCAAATGATCCCTTTTGATTTGGTACGGAGAGATTATCTGACGTTTCTCTAAAAATAAAGACAGTTAGGGAAGCAAGTTAACAATAACAAAGGCATGCTGTAATACACTTGGTTCTAGACTATCATACAAATATACTTATTTCAATTCAACAGATAAATCTGTGTTCTATTCTGGAATGGACAGGATATCCTACAACTTACATTACTGAGGTACTAGGCCCAGCGAACTACACGAACAATTGTATTGCTATTGTATTGGACTACTGCTGTAGTCCAGCAATCTTTGGGTTTCCTATGGATACAAAAAAACGTGCTCCCCTTCATTCAAAAGTGATTTAGATCCTAATACCAGAATATATTATGAGAATACTGTCTTTATATTACTATTTTAATCTACAATGTATAGATTTGAGAGATGATACTATAATATCAAAGTAATATTGATCACGAATTAAAAGATGCTTTTGATTATTTGGATCCATTTACTTTCCCCATTCAGGATTCATTAGGAGAAAAATTTTTCATTGTTATTATGATCATAATTACTTCATTTCTCTGTTTAGAATTACCAATTTTTTTCCTTTCTATGTTCTGTTCTCAGGATTTAGATATAAGACAACTTTTAGAAAGTATGCCTTTCTTTCACAACTTCTAATGGATCCTTGTAGATCTGTCACAAAACACATAAGGATAAGGTTAGTTGCAAAGTTAAATGCTAAGACTGGCAGAGGCCAGATAAAGGAAAATTCAGAGGTGGGTATCAAGAGGTATCACCCACTTGTACACACTACATTTGAGTTAAGCCTTTCCCAGCTTAAATATTTCCTTTACTGTTAAGTCTACTCAGAAATACGGGTATCAAATCCGTTGGTTTATTCATACAGCCTAGAATTCAGAAACCGTTCCTTCTGCCACTACATACATATATATGTACACACACATAATGCAGATACATAAACACGTATAGATCTGTGTGTAGTTATATATTTTATAGGATATATATGTATGAGTAACAGCTCTACTGTTTAAGCATATCACTGTGGCTGTAGCAACCATTCCTGTGATTTCTGTGCTAAGTTCTATTTGTCACAGTAAACAATAATTTTAACAGACGTAGAGTACTGCTCTATACCCCAAGTCTTTGGCTAGGTGTTACTGTCACTTGGGCCAGCCAAGGCGTGCCGGAGTCACACCTTCGTTTTTACCATATGAGCACTGCCTCAGAATGAAAGGGACTTGCTGCTTTCATCCTTCAGTTACACAGTGCTTGAATGGAAATGACTTCTGTTCAGTAACTGGGACTTGCAGGCAGTCCTGCCGTACAAACAGTACTGCTGTTGTAGTAGCATTCCAGCTGGACGACCACATGGTCTTCTAATTTTTGAAGCTCTAAGGATGTTTGAATATAACAGCTGCTAGGAAAGTCAATCTCTTAATGAAATTCTATAACCAAGCTTTTTGCTTTCTTTTCCCCTCAAAAGGAACTCAAAGTTCTTGTTCCTTATTGAATAAAATCAAGGTTTAACTAGGCATATCTTAAAAATTATTTCATTTAAAAAACAAGCATTTGTCTAATTTTGACTATTCGTGTACACATTTTGCTACTTACCTACTACATCTTTCATCACAGATTTTAGTTTTCATTTTCTGGATCAGGTGATCTAATAAGTCAGATTCAAAAATCCTTTTCTCCGTCTGTCTGTCTTTCTCAAAGGATTTCACCTATGATGTATTTCAGTGATTCTTAGGATTGTTGATTCTTAAAATGGCATATGAATAAACTACTCAAATTTAATCAAAACCAAACTGGATTATTCACCCATTAAAGGTGAAGCAGTCAAGGGAGGAAGTTGTCATCATAACCAATCAATCACTGACTGTTAAATCTTTGATTTTATATAATTTTTTTCCAACCACTTTCCTCCTTATTCCCAAAGCTTGAACTATCTTGTCAGCATGTACCTTATATGTGATAAGTACTATTTAACAAATTGGTTCTGAGGTGCAAATACTGTATTAATAAAAGCATATTTGGTTTGGGGCTTTTTTTTATTTTTAGTTAAGGAATTATGTTAGAATTAGGGTTGCCTTGCAGTTTTCGAAGATTACACTCAAACATTAAAAACTTAAAATATCTGCTCCATCTTTACTGGTAAGAGATTAACCAGTCACAACAGCATTCATCTCATTAGTGTTCTTTGTTGATTTTGCTTCAATGAAGTCATATTTAAAATAACACTCTGTAACAGTCCCATAGAAGACAAACACACATCTCATTCTCATAATCAAAATCTACTTCTTCATAGTTACCACACTTATTTGCTCTCTCTGTTGCAATGAGAAGGCAAGTGATTAACAAGTTAAGTAAAAAATATTTTAGTAACTCACATTAAATAGATGACATGGCCATGCCATCTCCTGTCAAATGATTACGTTTTTCCTCCAAAGAATGAATTTCAATTAAAGAAAAAATCTTTTTTTTTTTTTTTCCCAAATGATCCAGAATCAAAGATACTGTAAAACTTTTGACTTCTAAGAAGGTACCAAACTAGAGGCTGCAGAGCAGATAGAGTACAGAAGGTGATACGTAATTCAGGCTTTAACACAGTCATATCTTTGTGTCTTAGCCTTATCTTACAGAGAAGAACAGCGTGGTTCAGACTCTTTGCATGTTTGAACAACAATGTAGTGAGGGATAATAAGCTGGCTTTTTCAGAAGAGCTTTCTGATACTTAACAACCAAACCCACGTTTACCTGAATTCCATCTACTTAAAGTTTTACAGAAAATAAAATGTTCCTGATCTTAAAAGAATAAAAAAAATGTAAAACAGACTATCAACCTGAAATAGCACTGAACATCCTTGGCTACCATGCTTACCTTAACGTGACTTCCTTCTTTATCTGACACAAGAGCCACATATGTAATCCCAGAGCATCGACAATATTCCTGCAGTTCCTCCTGGGACTGAAATAGGAAGAGGGGAAGGAGAATGGAATGGAAATTGGACAGATTATAAAATGATCACTTTAAGTAATCAAAGTCTCCTGTCTTCAACTAGAAAAACTCAATATGCAGCTGTTACACTGAATATAAATGCTGCTAAGTGAGGAAAGCTTTATTAACAAATCCAGGAGGTGAAACTTCATTTTGGATTCAGATGTTCACCCAATGTTCCTTAAAAATTGAAATTGAAATCTACACTAGGCAGTCTGAATTCCTAAGCCCTGCAGTCCTAGTTCCCATATGGAAAGACTATCTGGATCCACTTTATGGACAAGACATGCTCAGCAGCACAGCCTCTGTCCTAGCTACAGTAAACTACAACTTCCTCCTTGCCAGCTGTCCTCACAAAAGAAGCACAAGTAATGCAGGACTAGTGAAATGCAGTTGAGCCTCCTTTCAGCATGGATAAAGGTGCAAGAACAGTCTGCACAGCACAGCTGCCCTCAGTGTAGGCTTAGCCTGTCGTGCATTTCAACAGATTCGGAAGATTCTTTGAACCAAGAAGATCTATGAAGAATCTGTGAAGGGTCTGTGAAGGTGTATGGAGATTTGCTCTGCTGGCATCTTCATCTCACCTCCTTTATTACCTTCACTGGTACAAAATATGCTTCTGCCTTGAAGCATCCTCACTTCACTTAAAATGAGGCTGCTTAGCCCTGATTTAACTTAAGTGATTTCCACCTCCTTGATTTCAACAGGTCTTGGATTCTGCACTCAGGATTTATAATGGGGCAGGTCACTTAACTCCTCTGTGCTCTGAGATGCACATAAAGATCCTTCAACAAATTTTTAAAGACTCTGACAGCTAGAGAGGAAGAGCACTGCAAGGCCAGTGAGACCTTCTTAACATTACTGTATCTTAGTAGCACTCTGCATTCTCAGCTTTATGAGTCTGTGATTCAAAAAAAAATAATAAAAAAAAATGGTGTCAGTCTGTGTTAATCTTAGAGTAGAGCAATATGCACACATAGAAAGAAATTCTACCTGGGACCAGTCGTACATTATTTCAGCTGGAATTCCTGCAGTCCAGAGTTTCTGAACAATATTGATAGCTCTACCCATGGACATCTGACCAACACTTACAACCAGCAGGTCACATGAGCTGACAGAAATCTGAAGGAAAAGTGAAAACAAGAGGGACAATAGTAACCGCCAGACCACCTTTTAACCTTCATAAGGCAGTTAAAGTAACAAAGAAGGATATATATACTAACATTTTTCAGAATGCATAAACCTGAAAAGAGGGGTTAGATCACCTCTTTTTAGAGCCACCATACTCCTGAGCATCTTTAAAAGGTGCTGAATTTTAATTTTTGACAAAAGGCAACTGCATGTCCCGCCAAGTATCCTAGCCATTTCCATTCTTTCCTTCTCATTAAACTGAAAAATGTTAATTTATTCTTATAAATAAAAGTTAGTAAAATACACATTCCACAACCAAATGAAACTGCGACATATAGAGTCCATTTCCTTAAGGTTCCTTCTTTGTAGGGGCAAAGTAACAATACCTAAATATCAACAGTTGTAACTTTTCATCTGAAACAATGCTCAGACTGAGAAAAATGTCTCATTTGAATGAAAAATCAAAGGGTATAAACCTGAACATCCGCTGTTCCCCTTACTTTATTAAACAATGCTATGTAGAGAGACACAGAAGAAAACAAGTCATCTTGATGTTTTCTATTTCAGTACAGTATTTTGGAACACATCTGCATCTCTTATTTTTTTGCCTATCTGTAGTTACAATTAGGTTACTGAGCAGTCAGGAGTAAGCAGAAACAACCACACCTCCCCAGAAACAAACTTACAGAATCCTCCATACTGGAAACGGCAGCAGTTATTTTGTCTATAGCTATGCTGACTCCAACAGCTGAAGGAACTGGTCCTACTGTCTGTGGTCCTCTAAATTGTGGAATCTCAAAACAAGACAAAGCAGAAGAACCAAACATTTATCTTTGAAAAATGTCAAAAAGGTTTTTGATCTTTTTCACGTTCTTCTTTTCATCTGAACTCATTAAAAGAGACATGCACATACCAGATGATCATATCTGCCCCCTGCAGCAAGGATTTCAGGCACAGTTCTTTGTCTTCTTTTGATGTATGCTATAAACTGAAAGATAATACCATTGTGTTGCTGTATTTTGTAAACTAGTCCCAGATTTATAGAAACCTGTAAAAATAAAAATGAATAAATGAACAAGTCCTGTACCAATATTACTGGTTAATATAATTCATTTGCTTTTAGCAGCATGTATTGACAACAATGTCCCCACATTAGGAAGACATATGAAAACACTATCTCCAAAAGCTTAAAGTACAGTTAAAAATAAGGAAATAATGCTTTTAGCTTAATGCATCACAACAGACTTGTAACACAAACTCCAAACAGCAAGTCTCAAGGAAGGTGGAAGGGGATGCCTTCAGTAATCAGCTTTCTGTATTTTAAAAATATTTGTAGTTTATTTCAAAATTTAAAATTTCTTTATGCTCTGGGTAATGACTTCAGTCTTTGCTGGGAAGAAAATCTCTGTGCAGTTAAGATAGAAATCGATCCAGAGACTTATTCTTAAAATGAATCTCTCAAAAACAATGCCAGTATTATTACTTGTCATCAAAACAAGTATGAACAACATATATTTTGGTGTGCTTTTTCTACCCTAACATATCATTAGTTTGTTTCATGACAAATTACATGGCCCAGTAGCCTACAAAACAACAAATTTATTAGTAGAGCGTTTTTACAAACCTGAAGCTTTATTCCAAGCTGCTTCAACAGAGCAATTATTTCCTCTAGATCCTTCATGCCATGCTTCAACAGCTGAGTCACACCTGGCTTTTGTTTTATCGTTGTGTTTAAAAAAGGAAATACATTACTTGCTTCTCCCTTCTGCTCAATGAATTTGTAGAGTCGAGAAAGCTAAAAGCAAAAATAAAATAAAAATATAGATAGCATGACTGACAGTGCTCATAACAGGTCACATTAAAAAAAAAAATGCATAATTTTCTGTGTGAGTGAAGTATTGGCCTTTTTTTTCCCCTTGCTCCTCCTAGCAACCTATCAGAGCATCCAGACATCAGCCTCAGCTCTCTTGAGGCAGACTTGCCAACAATTGCAGACAATTCATTATTATTTATTTATTTTTAAGTTTCTTTCATTTTACTAGATATCACTCTGTACAGTGTTCCATCTACCCTTTCACCATTTTCACAATACAAAACACATTTAAGAGAAGACAGATGCATGGAAAGCAGCAATACTGTCTTCAAGAGAGAGCAGAGAACAAAATCAGACCACTTTCAAAGAGACTAATTTATTTTGGACAGTGGATGTAACAGTTGATTCTTCTCACTCTGGTTGAGCAAATTTCAAAGTCAGTGTAATATTCTGGCTTATGTCAAGTTTCAAGTAATTTAACACTGAATTAAAATTACTTACACTATTAGATGACAGAGAGAGATTACAGAATTTGGCTTCTACTTCTCTTTTAGTTAGCTTTTCAGTCTGCAAGAGAAACAGATGTAAACGTATTCAAAACAACTGGGTTACTACAAACATTATTAGTGCTGAGAAGAGTTAAAACATAACTTTCCAATCCTTTTAATTAAAGGTTCTAGTTACAAACTTCAATCATACTTTAGAAGAGTGAAAATGATAAATAACACTTTCTACTTATCTCTTAGCGAGGTCATATCTGGCTTGGTTCAAGAAACATACAGAAGTAAAAACTACCAACTTCTGTTGAAAAGCACTTCTGCATAAACAAATACAAGATTGTTTATGCAAATTAACATAAACCCAAAAAGAATAAATTTGAAAAATTAAAGGATAAAAGTAAAGAGTTAAGAAATACACATTTTTGTTGGGATATAAACACTATCTTAATTATGTGAATGAATTTAAACTATTTTCTCTGCATGGTGGAAAAGATCAAAATGTTACTAATACACATTTTGAAGTTTTTATTGAATTGCCTACCAGTTCTTCACTATACAGGTGAATAATTCTCTCATAAATATAAATTTTAAAATTATCTTAAAACACTCTATTCCAGAAGTAACAGAAAAGTTATTAATCTAATTTTACAGCCCAAAGATAGTGAGCCATTTTAAGCATCAAAAAGATGTTCCTTGTTATGCTGGCAATTCTCTGTTCCTCATTTTTAGAAATTGCTCCACAAAATAAGATAACCTAAGTGATCATTACAAAGATTAGTTTAATATCCAGTATCTTACCACAGCATCATACAGAATGATGTAAACTTGATTGAGTTTATCCTCTGGTATCCCACAATGCAAAAGTATAGCTTTCAATACGGAAGTATGGTTCAAATAAATACTGTAATTTCTTTCCTAACAAAGGGGGGAAAAAAAAAAAGAGAAAAAGAAAGGAAGAAAAAATCAAACAATAAAAATATTTTATTAGCACTCTAATTTGCTTAAAACAAAACAAATCTACCACAAACACCCCTAAATGCATACCAAAAAAGATGTTTCTTAAACATTTAATAACTTCTCCCATTGTTCAAAAGTAACTCCAGACTTCTTCCATCACTTTACCTTCCACTTATAAATAAAGAATGGCAAGGTCTGTCCCATTCTACAGTAATCACTTGCCTGACAGAAGACAGACATTATTTCAATGGCACTGTAAGGGTTCAATTAGTGTTTATGATACATACAAACATTTGCTTCATTTTAAGTTTACCTACAAAACACATTTTTATTTAAATGACAATGCTCTGTACCTGACTATTGACAAAGTTTGTGATCACAAAGTTCTATATTCATTAGAGGACCTACCCTTTTTGAACACAATAGATTGAATATTTACTTAGATTAAAATTTTATATGGAAAAGGAGTAAAAAATATTTTTAAAAAATCAAGAAGCATCATTAGAGAATCTACCTGTAGCACTGGAAACTCTTGAATGATTTCTGAAATGGCATAAATTGTTTCTGCTATAGGCAAAAAACTATTTCCAGTAGATGTAATAATGTCAAATGCACATTCTAGAAGTTCTTTGGGATGACAGCGGTCTAACTTCCGAGGTCTGAAAACTCGCTCTATACAGTATCTAAAGGAAACATTGAAGAATGAATCAGCATCTTCAGTGTTCACTGTCATAAAGCAGTTCATCTGTGCAAAGTGTCTTTAAGTCCCTTACCTTTTCAAGTTTGATATGTTGTTTCTAGCTACAAATCTTGCAAAAGGAATCTGAAAAACAGAATACATAAAAATTGTGGAAACAAAACCTTCAGTCTGGCTCTGCTCTTAAACTGGAAATGAATTACTACCACATAGTCAACACTTCTCATGTGTAATAATGCCTTAAATATTTGCCAAAGCCAAATAAGATCAATCCTCTTTGTGACAAGCCTTAAAAAAAGGCAAACAAAAAAAGAAAAAGAAAGTTCTATAATAGCTTGGAGAAGGAAACAAGGACCTTTCTTAAGTACCCTAATGAATGCAAAATGCATCATCATAAACTTGACTATGAACCTATTGAAATGCACTAGCAAGTATTTTTTCGTTTACATGAAGATATAAAGGAGTATTTGTTTAATAAAACTTTGGCCAATACATTTTCCAAAACAAGCAAATCCAACAGAAAAATCAATATTGTAGATCCTGCACAAGTCCTTAGCTGTGAATCACACTGTATATATAGCTTGATGTTATAAATGCAAAGGAAGAGTGAGTCACATTGACCTTAAATTAATAATACGGAATATAAAAGGTCAGGTTCTTTAACTGTCAGTAATATATGAAAAAATATAACTTAAAGCATTTAGGTTTTAATTAAGTGCAAAGCAATTAACTACACCAACATTGCATTTAATTGGGTAGTACTGAATCACAGACACTAAAATTTCAACTGCACATACAATTCCTCTCCAGAGGAGAATGACCCTTTACAATATATGCTCAAGGGGAACATAAAACTGGGCAGAACGTTACATACATTCTCTAGAAAAGACATATAAATAAGGGATAAGAATATTTTCACTGGTCATAGGAAAAGTCCTTTGTCTCATACATGTGCAAGAAAAAAAATGAAAGCAGCAGTGACATCTACCACATTGATAATACGGCATTATTTTCACCTATGGTAAAATAAATAAATAAATAAATAATTTCTTTTAACAGTTCCAGCTGTGAAAACCAGGATGACTGGTTTTCTGAGCACTAAGAAAAACACAACAGGCACTGAAAGATAGACTGCTTCAGTAGTTTGAGGAAGTATAAGCATAAACCAAATTCATAACCGGTAAACCAAAGGTATTGACAAACACCACAGCACTCTTCAAACCCAGCTTTGCCTGCAGAGAAGATGCTACTTACTCTGAGGTCATAAGGAAGCATAACAAGCATCCCACTGTGATCCATGAAATATGAAGCTTCGTTATGTTCGTACAGTTTTTTATTTCTAGGCATGAGCAGTGGCGTATGCAGCTTGATGGCTCCTACATAAAAATAGTAAAATACTGTTATCTCCCATTTCCAAATTAACATCTACTTTTTACAAGTTTATATCATACTCTGCAAGGTTGCTTAATCTCAACCAATACTTTTTAAAAACTGCATTATTTTAAACATCCTTTAGTGGTGGAAGAGGAAAGTCTATTAAAGAAACACATCAACCAAACTCTGATGTTCTATCTTCCACAGTTCTTGGAATCACAAGGCAGCCCTCAAATAAACAGAGAAGTGCCAATTCCACAGCCCCTGCGGAATCCTCACCTTGCCCTCCCTCTTTAGACACTTTTCAGAAAAACATGCAAAAGGAACAAATTAAAAACTCTATAGATAGTTGTAGTACTGTTTTGGTCTAGAGGCACTTCTGTAGGGAACAAATATTGTTCAAAAATGTATCCCATTTCTCCAAAAACTGCCTCAAATGTTTGTGGTTCACTTTAAAATCCTCATTAATTGCCTTTTTTTTTTTTTTTTTGATTATATTTTGCAACCATCTATCTGTATGAATCTAATCCTCAGAGGAAACTCTACTATAAACAATATAATCACTAATTATTGAGAAAATACTTTCTTGTTTTAAATTCTCTACTGACTCTTAAACTGCTACTTTATTATAGATGCTTTACCAAAATCTTCAACTAGATTTCAACACAAGCCTTAAATCAAAGCAATCAACCAGAAAGCTCCCGAAATATAGGGAAATGCTTATAATCATTGCAGATAGAGATAAAAACTAATGGAAAACATGTTTCCCCCCCACTAAAAGACTGAAAAAAATTAGATATCCAAACTTTGCTTTCCAAAGTTTGTCAAGCTTTAAATGGAGGGGAAAAAAAGGTAAGTTTTTATTTCACTTCAGGTTTCTGTTTCTCTTATTTTGTCATATCCTTATGCTTAATCAGATTATTTGCTACTAGTATATCTACTAGGAAATCTTCCAGTTTCTATTATAAAGATTATCCACTTTTATAGAAAACACAATTAACTCCTATAAAATAATATGAATTAAAACATTTTGAATGGGACAGTGTATACATATATATATATATATATTTTTTTTTTTAAAGGAAGAAAAATTAATTAAATACTATTACTAGTGTTTGGATAAAGTAACAGAAAGAAAATCATCATGACACTAGCTCCAGCTCAATTCCTGAACTGCAAATCTAAGGGCAGTATAGCTGAAGGCACACTTGCTCTATTTTTACATTCTTTTTTAAGGCATTCACATTCTGGCTTTGTTCACAGGCAAGTTACTATACACGTGGATGTTTGGTCTCTCACCACAGAGCTATCCCCATACTCATACCTACATTTTACGTAGCACTCTCTACATCTAAAAGCTCTCACAGACGCATCCGAACAATGAGATATAATCAAAGACAATTCAGCTTTTGACTGTCCTTTCTATTGAAAATTTAAATCATTCAGATTTGAAGTTAACAGCTATGGGGATGCCAAAATAACAGCAAAAACTATACAAAACTTACAAGTGATACGCAACTCCTGAACATACTTTGTGACTCATGTGATAGCAACAAAACCATTCCATTCCCTTGAATCCATTCAGTCACAAAAAAGGAAATGAACAACTTTTGTAAACACACCCACCGTGTCTCTTAAATATCCGGCTGACAATCTCACATACATGCTGCTGTATCTTGGCTGCCCAAATAGAAAAACTACCCTGAAACCATCACAAATAAAAAGTACAAATATAATTTATATGCGATGAACACTCTATACAATATAGGTAATAAGTACGCTGCTATCTTCTCTCACTATAATCAATTGTAAAGTTTACACAATAAAAAGCTACAGTTATACAAAGCATTATTTTACTGTGTTATCTTGTATTTTGATTTAGAAAGATTTATGAGCTTACAGACAGAGAAGGGTTACTTTGGCACCATTAGAAAAGGAAGAAAATAGCCAAAGCCCACAATTTACGTTGGCAATCAGATGCATTAGTTTGACAGAAATTAAGAATAAAGCTTATTTCATCATTGAAGAATGAATGTAAAGTTAAATGGGAAGAGGGTATTCAGCCCCCATAGTACAGGTTTGTAGCTTTAAATGGGAACTAATGTGAAGGTTAATCTTAAGAGATTGCAATTATCTCAAACATGCTTTGAGTTTAACCACATCAACTTCACTTTTCTTTTTTTTTTTTTTTTTTTTAAAATCCAATACATGAGAAAACTCAAAAACATCCCCGTAACACCTACAAACCTTAAGCATGTCACTGTCATAGGTATAGTCTATAGCTGGAGATATACGCTGTGAAAATATTTGACTCATCATAGTCCGGTAGGCCTTTCCATCCACATTTGCTAAGGTATGGTGGAGTACTTCATGAAGCTCAGACTCTTCCATCTGTGGTGGTGGAAGATGTTCACTTTTTAACAGCTCCACAGCTGTTGGTCGTGCTGCAGGATCGTGGTTCAAGAGCCATGTAATAACTGATCTCTACAAATTAAATCAAAATTTTATATGTTTTTTTAAGCTAGCAGTATTTACAAAAACCTTCTTAGACACAACACATATACAGAATGATACATGCATCAGACTATACAGGAAAAAAAAAAAAAGAAAGCAGGGTCTGAATCTTTAAGGTGGGTAATTCTTTGCTTATTCTAAGTATCTTTTATTACGGTAATATCCAAATAAAAAAATGACTAAAATTATTAGAAATTTGTTAGTCCATTTAGGTCTCAAGGGGTGACAAAAATATGCAGTGCTTTTTGCTGTTCTGTGTTATGCAAGCTCTGGCATTTTATTAACAAAGTTAAGAGAAAACACAGTCACATGCATAGGTTAGAGAGTTACAGACACTAAAAAAGAGGGAATCTTCCCAGCATATTTTGGTAAACTGTACAAAAAGGGAATATTTTTATGGTACTAGTGACAGACAGATTGCTGTTCCACTAGCAAAACAGACAAAAAGTTAATTCTAATGGTTAATGAAAGAGTCCTTGCACAACGAAGAATTTTTCTTAGATGGTTCAGAAAAAAATTACACTGCACCTTATCACTTCATTCCTCTGCCATGGAGGCATGAACTAAATATGATGAGACAAAAAGAAAAAAAAAAAAAAAAACACACAAAAAAACCTCTATTACTCTATTCAAATCCACTGAATTCTTGCCCAAGTTGCCCAAAAATGGTAGCAATTTTCAAACTAAGAGTGTCAATTTAAGCTATATATCTCTTCCTGTTCTGTGACACGGATCTCTTTCTAAAGTTTAAATTAAGGGTTAAAAAAAAACATAGCTGCAATTTGTTTATGCCTAAAAAGTAAAAAATGTCCATGACAACTTAAAAGATACATATATATGGGTGAACTCTGCATTTCTTTATGACTGTACTCAGGGAGTTCTGTGGATAAGCATATTTCCATGTCAACTTTATTTATTTTTTTTTTTATTTTGTTCTAATATCAGGTAATAACAGCTTGGCAGAAATTACTAATTTAGACTTAAGTGGAAAAAATAATAATTAATTCTTATTCACAGAGAATACCTACTAGTTAAAATGCCTTCAAAATTACCTGCTTTGCATGCTTGACTTCGTCAAAGTCTTGAGGAAATACAATATTGGGCTATAAAAAAAAAAAAACAAAAAACACATTTAGTTTGAACAGTCAGTCCAGCTTATACAAGCTGGTCTTATTTTTAAGTTCCATATTTTTAATCAGAAAGACCAAGCATTTTTATTTCAATGGAGGAAAAACAAACAAAAAAACATGGCATAGTTAGTTTGAAGAGCTAACAGAAAGAATGTTACTGAAATGCCTGAAATACTGAATATTGACTAATGTTAATAACAAAGAAATCTACATTACATTAAGAGAATGTCACTAACAGCTCCAACTTTATCCTTTCCTTTGTATTAGATATTTTAACTTTTTTTTCCTTTTTTTTTTTTTTAAAAAAAAAAAAAGCACTCCTCATGGAAACATTTTTGCTGTTTTGAATCCTTTTCCTTTTCTTAAACTATGTGATACACAGAATTCAATCTCTTATACCTGTAAACTTACCAGTCTTAGCTGACTAAGAACAAAGATCCTTTCTGATGCAGTACTCATGGGGTGGTAAGACATTTCAAAGAATATTATACCCAGACTGAATAGGTCCACTTTCTGTGGAAGACAAAATGGAAATCTAAATGCAGTACCTGTGAATTTTCTGCCAAAGATGACAGCAGAGAAAAATAATATTTTGTTTACATTTCACATTAGAGAGCATAATAGAGATGTGGGTTGGCTTTTGTTGTTGTTGTTTATTTTTTGTTAAATGATGCAATCAATTCAGATTTGGAAGACTTCAGTATCTTTTGTTTTCACAGCACTGCCATGACATAAAGGGCTCTGTTTCACTTCGAAATCACTCTTGCTTTGAAATATATGTATTTGCATATAAACAGGATCCTCCGTAAAGAAAAAAAAAAAAAAAGTACTACCACCCCCCAAAATCACAATGTAGAAATCCAGGAGAGCAATATATACTTCAGATGACGACATTTTACTTTAGCTAAAGATTGTAAGATTTCTAACCCATTCACTTAGAAAGACCCATCTTTCAACTTCAGGTGGTTTGCATGTAGACACAGTTACAGCACAGCGCAAATAACTGCCTTGCCTATATCCTTTCACCATGGTCCCAAAGGTGGAAATTTCTCATTCCCTTGATTATCTCAAAAGTCCTACCATGTCCTTTTCCACCTCAAATTCACCATTGTTGAGCATGAGTGACCTGCATTGTACATAGTACCTTAGATTCCATGCTGGCTTTTTATTAAGTCTATTTAATCATACCTGATTATATGTAGACTTAGTGTTTCCTTGGACCTCTGGACTGACATAGAGTGCAGTACCAACCATTCCTGTCAAACTACCTACACATCAAAAGATAAAAACATTAATTTCAAGAAAGCAGGAAAAAAATGCAGCATCCATGTCAGGAAATCTCGCTAATCTTTTGTCTTTGTTGCTTTCAGGGTGGAATGCAGTTCTTCGTAAGAGATACCCAGTCAAGAACAGTTTGCAAAACAGTTCTTACTTTCATATGTCAAGCATAAGTGTCTGTCTGTACTATCTACATCCTACCTACTGCTTTACAGAATTGTAGTAGGTCAGTACACAACACAACTAAATATCACTTACAATACACTCATCTTAAGATACACATATACTAACATTTTCTCCAAACAAAAAAATCAGCCTAATATGGAGCAAAGCCAATAGCAACAAAACCAAACCAAACTCCCTCAAGTCTTAAAATGTCCCACACAGTTAAGAGAACATAAATACAGACAGAACAGATACACACGATCTCTACATAACCCACCATAATAAAAGCACCGGTCTGTGGCAGAAGGCTAGCAGTGGAAACAAATTCAATCAGGTAATTGGCAAAACTGCCAGATTATATGTAACATATCCACTCAGAAGTCGTGTGTATTTTTTTTTCCCAAAACAAACAAACAAAACACACACAAAGTCATTTTCAAACAGTGACTCAAAGTTCTAACAGTGTACACAGTATTGCAGAAAACAGAACTTTGCTTAAAATCATTTGAAGCAAGCTACAATGTATACTAACCTGATGGGTCAGACTTAGCAAAACTATCCAAGTGATTTTCTTCTTGTTTAGAGATTGCCTGAAATCAGGAAAACAATATATTGTACGTGGCACTTGAAATGCTTCTGTTGGCTTTGCTTGCTGCTTTGGTTTGCAGTACACAATTTAATTCTAGACTCTTAGAAATAAAAGTATTTATGGCATTCACAATAAAGTCTGATGAGCATTATTTTCTATTTTCATGTATATTCGATGTATATTCGTGTAATGTTACATGTAATATATAATATATTCATGTAATATTACATAGAATCATGTAGCATTCGTGTAATATTACGACACAAAATGAAAGTTGCTTCATTCACTTTCAGCTGTACTTACTGCATTTGCTGGATGATCTGTAGCTAAACCAAAATCACCAATTTTCACATGATCATCGGAATCTAAAAAAATGTTCACAGGTTTCAAGTCTCTGTGGATCATTCCCTGTTATAGCAGGAGAACAACAAAAAAAAGACCAACAGCATATGAAACAAGAAACACAATGCAAAATGTAAGTCTTTATAGCAGATTGAAAAGCAGTATTACATAATTTAATTATTCCATATAGAGTGGAAAATTTAGTGCATTAAGCCACTGATGATTAATCTTGAAGTAAGACTGCAGCCACTAGCCCAGAAGATAGAAACAATCTTTAGTGCTAATAGATACCTAATGCAATGTTTTTAAAGGTAGGCTGCTTTTTTTTTTTTTTTAGACAAAGGGAAAGGTTTGAAGTGAATCATTACAAAATTCAAATTTATGATAATACATTCTAAAGCCCTAGAACTGAATAATAATAGGAAAAATAAGGAACAAAATTTGCTAATAAAGACAACCATACAGAATCAAATGCTCAAAATTGAATAGAGTAGAGTAGAGCAGAATGTATCATAACATATATATTATGGACAGGTCATAACTGTCATACTTACTAACCTTTTCATGGATGTAAGCTAACCCATCTAAAATTTCTCTGAAAAGCCTCCAAAGCCGACTGGTGTCTTCATATAATCCTTGGTCAATGGTATCCCTTAAGGTGCTCTTTTCACAATACTCCATCTTCAGTTGTGCATATGTAGGGAACAGAGGGAGAAAAGAGCAATTTTGTTAAAAAACAAACAAACAAAAACACAGAAACTTGAGCATGTGAGCATATTAATGCCTGGTTCTGTAAAACACAGTTCAGAAGCAGCTATCACGGAAATATTCAGCTGTTTGGAATTTTTATGGATAGGTGTATTTCAGCTAGAAAATATTATCTCACTTACAGGTCCTATTCCATTTTCAGGGACACTGGTACTAGCTTGTTTATTAGTCCATTTTCATACATGAATGTTAAAAACAAGATGAAAGCAGTCTAGGCATAATCCATGCTTAAACCGAACTTCCAGGTATCTTTGGCTTTATTTTACTTAACCAATTATATTAGGTGTATGCACAACATGTGCAAACAATCATAGAAATCTAATTCCATCTAGTTATGCCTCCCTTCCAGACCAGGGCTACAGGCAGACTGACCTGAATATACAGGTAATGCACTGTCTGAATGACTGGTATCTTGTCTTCCTCTTCATGGCTACTCTTTTCATTGCCTTCTTCATCCTGTATCACAGTAAAAATAACAGAAGAGATAGCTACAGGAAGCTGTCCAGAGGATTTTTTTTTAATGCATACTACTATTCTTTAGTGGGTAGAACACATTCATGAAAAGTCATCTTCTATGACTGGGTTTTAATATTAGCAAAATAATATATTGACATTTTTATAACACTGCTGCTTCTAAATCTGCTAGAAAAACAGATATGACCCAACTCTCACTTTCAAAAGTGAGAAAGAATAACATTTTTGTCATAATTAGACACTGGAAGAAAAGTCCTCCAGAAGATCTAGATAAAATCTGAATCTCAAAATGTGTCATATTTAAAACAAACACACGAACAATTGAACAAACAACATGAACAAACAACACGTTTGAAACTGCAATATACAAAGCATACCTAGTAAAATTAATAATGAACAGAAAAAGAGTAACTTTGATATATAAATCCTCTCTATCCTTCCATGATAGTAAGCATACTGCCATCTTATTAAATATATGTTGAAAGCTTTGTCATACTGATGTACATTTCAACAGAAAGAAGAAGATCAAGAATCAATTGGAGCATTTTACAAATCATCAGGATTGGCAATGACAGATTCTACATGCTGTAGAAAGTTCCGTGTATTAGCTTTCTAGTGATATAGTGCTCTGACTTTTCACTAAAAGTGGTGTGATTCAAAATCTTAAGAACAACTAAAATCTCACATACGTTATGCTGACCTCCCATCTCTCTTTGACTGCTACAAACACGTCACCACTTTAAGAAAGTGGCTAGTATGAGCAAATACACTCATTTATGTCCCCTAAAAAAGAGAACAGAATTTGAACTTTCACATCATGTAAGGCAATCCAGATGGTGAATTGATAAATCATGCACATACATGTCTTAAACTTACACTAACCAGGCTCATGACTATGAAATGTGACTCACATTTAGCTCAATGACACTGTGAGAAACAGAATTCAGATTAGTTGCATCAGGTGTATTTTTATGTAGCTCCTGACTGCACATTTGCTTTCATGAACATAACCCTGTGAGTCTGTGTTTACATGAAACAAACAAAACCTCCCAACCGACCTGTTTGCATGTCAAAGGCTATTTTATGATCTCAGCATTTCCACTACCTTTATCTTTATACTTACTGGAGGGTGACCTTTACTGTTTTCATCCTCGTTATCAAAAATTATTTCACTTTCAGAATCTGTGGTTGGCCTATTAAAAAAAAAAAAAAAAAAAAAAAAAAAAAAAAGTTTTGGTATTCCTAAAGTAAATATTACCAAAATATTTATTATGAAACCTGGAGTCTACATTTGCGGAAAAAAAAAAAAAAAATCCTTCTTTTATTTAAGTTTCTCTTGAAGGACCCTTATATGCCTTAAACAAACAAATGAAAACCAAAGTATCCTGCTTGCAAAGCTAAACTTCTTTCGACAGCTCAGCCTCTTAAAACGCAGGCATATATTTACATCAGGAAAATTTCATTTCTGCCTTCAATAAGAAAAACTGAGATAGGTTCACTTATGATCCAATGCTTAAACAATAATAACAAAAACATAAGTGAAAAAAACACCCCCCGCACAGTGATAGGTATTGAATATGTTAATAAAATCAAAAGAAGAGAGAATGAGTAAGGTATTTTTCAGGATTTTTAATATTTCTCTGATATTGTTTATTAAAAATGTATGTCAAGGTTGGAAGATAGTCCAACATAAAAGTAAACAGCCATGCATTCTGAAACAGATGCTAAGAAATTTCTAAAAGCCTAAGCCAACATTTTCCTCTTATACTGACAGTTTTTAACTACAAATTTTCCTCTCCCTGGCTATCCAACTGCTGGTAAATACAGTAATTATTGCTAGAGAACAGAACGAAAATGCAGTGAATTTTATCTGACACAAATGAGAATGGTAAAAGACACAAGCCTGGAATACTCAGCCACGCTGCTGTTCCCTACAGAGCTAATAATGAAGACTACTTACAAAAAAGAATGTGAGAACACCCCATCGCCATCATCATCGTCATCATCACTGGACTCCTGATCAGCTCCACTGAACTTGTTGCTGGAGGACCTTTCACATGAAGTACTCCACTCAACTGAACTTGTCAGAACTGGGGGAGGAGCATTGGCTTCCACATCACTTGACTCCTCAGTATTAAGGATGAGATCTGCTTTGGTGGGCACTCTCTTCTCTTCGGCTGTTTCAGATGATGGAGCAATGGGAGCAGGGCTTTCATGTTTTTCTATCCAAGCATTGTAATACCTCACAATATTTTCATGGTTCAAGCGGGAAAGTAACGTTACTTCCCCCTTAATCCTCCGAAACTGCTTGCTGGCAGTGTTTATGCGGATACGTTTAACAGCATAATAGCAACCATCAAGCTTATTTCGCACCTGAAAAAATTGAACAAATCTAAAGTCAAATGCTTATAAACGCTCTACCAAATAAACGGAGTCAGAAGTAGAATAATTTCACAGAAGTGGGAAGTTTTCCCTCCTCTACCTGGGAAATGTCTGCAATTCAAATGCAAACTTCCCCATACTGATGGACCTCTCCCTATGATCCCAGTAATTCCTAACAAAACTTATCAGCCTGCTCAATTCCAGATAAAACAAACATAATACAGGCACAGCACACTAAAAAATCATCAACAAAACCAAGTAAATGTTGAGTACATTGTTCTGCTTCAGAGGAGACAAACGCATTCCAAAAAGGATTCAATAGTGGGAAATAATTTTTATACCGTACCTTGATGACTGCTCCAAAAGCTCCTTTGCCAAGTAATTTTAGCTCTTCAAATTCATTGTAATAGCGTGAAAATTGTCTCTGTGTTTCTGTGAAGAACGAAGCGCTGGATATCTGACTGCTGGGTACAACTGTTTCCATGCAATCTACACCTGCTGAATCTGTAATGAGGACATCACAGTTACCAGCACTGGTAGTAGTGCGGGGGTAAGGCAATAAGGGAAAGACATTTACACATTTTCATGATGCAGAAGGTGGAGGAATTTCCAGGCTTAATTAAAGCATCAGCTTTCTCTACTGATGAGAAAGCAACAGTCAGACCAACTCAGCTAGTCATGGACCTATAAGCTGGTGTGGTCTTTAACTTCTAGAGTAGCTATTGCAAAGCACCTGCACAAGCACAATTTTGATGCTCTAGTAAAGCCCAATTTTTCTGTTACTGCAGGCATGTGGTCCAGTTATTATTTAACATAACACAAAGAACCGAGTTTCTCACCATCTAGATTTTCTTCTGCTACAGGTGTTTTCATTTGTGGAATGTTTATGAAACTATGTTGTAACAGCTGCTGAGGAGTCCATCTTTCCTTATCTTCTAAGCAAACACATCTGTTAGCAACCCAAAAAGAGAACTGTTCAAAGAACTATCCCAGATCAGACCTAAACGTTCAAACAGATTTCTGTTAAGGAATGATCACCTTTATCAATTCTGATGGAATCAGAGGCAAAGAGAGACTAATGACTTATCTGCACAAAGCTGGTGGCAGAACAGAGCAAAAGAGAGCACCAGATCTGTTCTCCTGAATCCCAGATTAGCAGCCTGAGCCTGCAGCAAGAAAACGCCTTTTCTCTAAAAAACTACGACTAGTGACACAGGGGGATTTAGCTGATCTTTTGAAAAACTGTTCAAGCCTTAAAAATAAATAAAAAAATAATAATATAAAAGAGAAGAAGATACAGGAATGCAGCAAACACGTACTTTTCCAGAAAGTCTTGGAAGTCAGCAGGTAAATTGCTAGGAACAGCAACTGGATATTCCTTCGTTAGTTGGCCCTGGCTGAGTGAAAGCAGAAGCAAGCCCAGACTCCACACATCTCCTTTTTTTCCAGGTTTGCTGGGAAGAGCATCCTCACTAAAACGGACTTTGGTTTGCTCAAAAACATCTGCTTTGCAGATATCAGCTAAGCGCTTGGAAATGCTGTAGTCTGTCACCTTGATGTTTCCTTCAGCATCTACCAGGATACTGGAAGCACAAAGAACTTTGTGCACTACTGAATTACTGTGCAAGTAGTCGAGAGCTGACAAAATCTGGGTCACATAATGGCGCAACTGCTCAATTGGAACCGGAGTCTCTTTGTGCAAGTATGTAGAAAGGCTGTAACCACTTATGTGCTCCACTAAAATGTCCACCACAATTGAATCATCCCGTTCTTTCAGGTTCATACATATATAATGTACTATGTTTGGGTGACTTAGCTTTGTCAGTGAGCTGAACTCTGTCTCTGCACCCTGAAGCTGTTAGAGAAAAACAACATAACATGCATTGTGTCATATTTCATGAACGCACAATTAAAATAGATAATACAAAAAAATATATACAGTATACGACATCCTCATCCTTATGTGAAAAAAATGCATTGTAGACAAGGGGCAAGAGCAACTCTGATTTCTGCCAGGCACATCTGATTTCCTCTTGTTTCAGAATTGTAATATTTTATTATTTTATTTATGCATGCTTGCAGGTACACTTCCTTGTAGCTGTAGTACTTTAAATGTACTCCTGAATACCCCAATATGTTAATTTTGCTCTGAAGTGGAAAACTCTGAACTTTTCAGACTCGTCACCACCCTCCCAAGCTTAATATAAATTAGGAGTTTTATCAAAAGCATTGAACACGCCCTAAACTTTATCAAGCCAAGTGCAACATATGGGCATTACCTGCTTCTTACACTTCTCAATCTTTTCTCTTTCCTGTGTTGTAAGAAATTTTCCCATCTTTTTTTGCCAGTGCAGAACCCACTCATATACTAAAACAAAGTCTCCACTGTGAATTTCCAATGCATTGTAGACTGATTTACCAAGCTGTTCATCCTTGCCTATACATGAAGGGAGAGAAGGGGAAGACAGTTTCTTTTTTTTTTTTTTTCTTTTTTCGTAAAGGCTTGACAAGAGCTCCTGCAAATGCTAAAGGAACACTGCTTTCTACAACTCCCGAAATGTGGAACTACTTACAACTAAACAAAATTTGTACCTACATGTAGCCTGAAAAATATCAGCTCTGATGAATGTGAATTCTATGTAGATAAAATAAACTACTAGTAGTCAAATGAAAGCTACAGCAAATTGGCAGAAATTGCTGCACATTTTAAGAATTTCAGGTTTCAATAACTGATTACTCTTCCCACTGAACAAATGCCAAACTCTTATGGACATAACTGTTTAACATAAAACTGCAATGTAATAAAATTATTTTTGCATCAGAGACTTTTAGATTGCCTATCCTGCCACTGAGGAAGCGCTATGCTGAAAAAGAACAAGAATATTTTATGGTCCACTTACATGGCACTCCATGGAGGCCTTTCCATCTCCAAAAGTCTCCTACTCTTGCATATATTTAGTTGTCACTAGAACTGCTGCTTTCATCCCACTGCTATCAGCAGTGATGGTGGGAAAAAAGCCTGTATCCCTAACCCTGCTCTTACCACTGGTTTCACATTTCCTGAAGTTAAATGATTTCTTGCTTGGTGGCAATGCATATTTGACAAGCTAGCTATTCATTTAAATTCAAAAAAAATATCTGTTTAGGGAGTTATTTTAGTTATGAAGAGAATATAAAACGTTGAGCGGGTGTTTTTTTCATATAGCTGTTCAGATATGTAATTGTTTCAGGAGAAACACATTTACTTAAAATAATCTTAAGAAAATATGAAATATTTATCACAAAGTAATTTTGCATATTACTCCCTCCCAATCCTGGCTATGACATTTCATATTCCACAACAATATTTTCTCTCCCTTGCTACTTTGTACCTGGTAACATTGTTCAGATTCTCCCCCTCCCAAAAAACAACAGCTCCCAAAATAGCATGTCAAGCTGCAAATATTATTTTGCTTACCTAAACATTTTCCTTTATGGACAGTAAGTTGCCCAGTGCTTGTGCTGAAGTTCAACACCTCGTAATTGCTGGCGGACTCTTCATTATTACCAACAGAAAACTGGCGTTCTCGTCTGCAATGTGGACAGAACATTTTTCTGTCTCAAAAAAATATTGTTGCAGTCCCTAGTTCCTAAACATATCATTTCTGTAACAGGATTAGTTTTCTGACACTTTTGTATCCAATCATAACATTCATCAAAGATACAGAGTTAGTGTAAACATAAACATCTGATTAGAAATCCAGCATTTCACCAACAACATTTTGCACTGGGTGTCTAAAATCAAAGCCAGGAATTGAATCAGCAAGGAGTTCAATCCAAACCTTAAAACTTCTGCAGCTGAGGATGACATCTTCAGTTTGGAAAACATAACAGTAATAATAACAACAACCACCACAACAAACATACTACTGCTCTGAAAAACAACTAAGTGTGTCTTGATTTGTATTATCTTTCAAAACATAACAACAAGTAAATATATGCAGTTTTTAAAAGATCATTCCAGCTTTAGCTTAATTATTTTTCCCAAATAAAATGGGTTTGCCATTTGATTTTACTCCTCTAAATTAATCCTGCAAGAAGGAGAAAGGTTTGCAAAAAAGCAAACAAGAAAACACATACAAAGTGCCAAAACAACAACAAAAACCAATGAAGTGGTGCATTCCAAACCTTCTCACATGCATGTATGGAGCTGCATTTAAGATCAGAAAGAACTGAAGACCACTAACATAAACCAACCTCCATTATATCTTAGTACAATCTACTTCAAAATAGAAGTATCACCATTATACAGTGTGTCCTCCAAATAAATGCAATTATGTATAGAGATCACAAGAGTATATGAAGGGTCATGTAGAAACTCCTTAAAAATATTGAATTTAAGAAAAAAAAAAAAAAGTACATTGGAGATGTTACTTCACTAGAGCTGTATAAAGAACAATATACAAAAAAACATATCTGGCCTTCTGAACTCAAATATACTTTATAAATGAAATTAAAACCATTTAAAATAAACTTCTGAATGTTTAAGTCCCAGTAGCCAAAATTTCAGGCTTCATGAGCATACAAACAAAGGGAACCACTGTCCTTGTAAAGACAGACCTCAGAAAACTAAACAGGTTTAGCTTTTGCTTAACTCTACAAATATGGTACCAGGGCACTTCTAGATCATTTTTGATTATTTTTATCATTGTTAGAATAAGTAAATCTGCCTTTTTTTTTTTTAAGAACACAAAATGCAAAGAAGACGTAATACAAGAACAGTTGTGTGGTAAATCTGTATTAGTCCATTGTATGTGTTCTATGTTAAAGCATAGTAACACAAACTTTTGAGACATGTCTTGTTCCACAAGCAAAGACAGCAACTCATTTGACTATACTAAGATTAGCAATAAGATAGGAAAGCGGATTTCAGGATTATCAAATACTATACAGAAACAACTGCCAAATACAAACTGTGATTAAAAAATCCACATGCAAAGAGACATACATACTTTGAACGTCCAGCTGAATTTGGGCGGTGTTTATTATTCACTCCATGTTCCAAACAGTTCCCATTCAAACTGGAAGCAACTCTGTACCCTGCAGTATCTCTCCTGTGAGAATTTTCTTGACTTGTCTGAGCAGCTATTTCCAGACGTTCCTATAAATCGGGACAAATACTGGATAAGTACAGAAGAGTATATCGGTATACTTGACTACTATTCTATAAAGTCATCCAGATCACAGAAGGAAATAGGTTTCCATAATAAATGTACAGGTGAAGCTGAGGAAGAAGTGCTGAGATTCAGAAAGCACATTTCATCACTGTCTATGGGCAGGAATGTAAGGATGGATTGCAATGAAACCGTTAACACATTACCATACTAGATTTATTCTATGTCTGTTTAAAAACATCCATCCCAGAACACTAAAAAGATGCCACTAAATTATTTTCCCTTACAGTTAGTTTTATTTCAGAAAAAAATTCCATGAAATCAAGAACAAAAGATGTTATTTTAACCTAGATCTAATAAAAGCATGGGATGAGAGAAGATATCAAGAACAGTTGAGTCATGTTATTCTTTCAAATTCCTGTGCGCTACGGATTTGACAAAAAGGCATTGCAATGTTTTTGGGACATCTGCTTAGAAAGAGTACCTGTTTGGCAATTTCCTTCTTTTTTCTTTCTTCTCTTTTCTCTTCCTCCCGTCTCTGAATCTCATTAAGGATTTCACGTTGCTGAAATGAATTTCAGTGCTGTTTAACATGCAACGAACAGTGCGTACAATGCAACTGCTAATCTTATCCTGACAAAAATCTAGGATATTGATTTTACAAAAGTGTTAGAGTATTTGTAGATCTCAGAAGAATAAAATAAAGTAACATTAATAATAAAAAGAAATCAACTGTTGAGACAAAATAGCATCAATTGTATGATGAAGTTGAATGGAATTCAGATAAAAGAAAAAAATCAGATGAAAGAAAATAACTTCTACTGACAGACCCAAGAATAAAGTTTCATGCATAGAAGATACCGAGAAAAAAGCTAAAAAGTTATTTTTGGGATTAATAGCTATTACGTCCATATTGCCACAGTGTGGAGATTTCACACCACAATTCTTTGTGACCCAGATGAATGCCCTCACTTCTAGTGCAGAATAAATGTGTCTCCTTAGATTGAATTTTCTGCTCTCTAGAGGAGTTTGTCATAGTGAATATAGCAGTCAAGGAAAGGTAGGATTATGTATGTGAAGGAAGGTAGGATTATGTATGTATCTGGATAATAATTCCTAGTTTAAGATGGAACACACTGAATGTATTTACTCACACTTTTGTATAAGGTCCCCTTTATAAATGGTTTCCATAGGATCAGTAATCAACATTCATGTTTGCTTCAGTATTGCAAACATTCAAGTTTGCACAAGTATTTCTCAGGGTTAAAAATTCATCCATAAAATGTTACAACAACAGCAGCAGATAGTTCATGTAGTACCTATTGGTCAGAGCTGTCAGTGTCAGTTGTAAGTTATAATTCCTTAAAACCTATGGCTATGCAGGATGATTTACAAAATCATGATTGTGTGGAGGGTGGTTTTACTCAGGTGGGCAGCCAAGCTCCACCACAACTGCTCTCTCACTCCTCTTCCTCAAAGGGAAATGGGGAGAAAAAAACAATAAAAAGGACTCAAGGGTTGAGATAAGGACATGAAGATCACTCAACAGTCACTGTCACAGGCAACTCAGACTCAGTGTAGGGAGATTAGAGAAATGTATTGCTTAATCCTAACAAGCTAGAGAAGTGAGAAACAAAAACTAAAAATACCTTTCCCCTATCCACCCCATTCCATCTCCTTCCTTCGAGCAGCACAGAGGAACAGGGAATGGGGGCTGAGGTCAGTCCCTAACTCTTCGTCTCCGCTGCTCCTTCACGGTCCCTCTCTGCCCTGCTCCACGTGGGGTCCCTCCCATGGGATGCCATCCTTTCTGAACTGAGCCTGCGGGGGCTTCCCACAGGCAGCAGCTCTTCAAGAACTCCAACATGGGTCCATCCCTCAGGAGCAAACTGCTCCAACATCAGTCCCCCACTGACAGCAGCTCCTGCCAGGTCACCTGCTCCTGTGTGGGCTCCTCTCCACAGGCTGCAGCTCCAGCCTGGGGCCTCCTCCTGCAGGGGTCCTCCACAGGCTGCAGCTTCCTTTAGGGCAGATCCACCTCGCCTGCTCCACCGGAGGCTCCTCCATGGGCTGCAGCGTGGAACCCAGCTCCACTGTGGTACACCATGGGCTGCAGGGGAACTTCTGCTCTGGCACCTGGAGCACCTCCTCCCCCTCCTTCTTCACTGACCTTGGTGTATGCAAGGCTGTTTCTCACTTCTCACTCTCCCAGCTGCAGTTGTGCAGCAGTTGTTTTTTTTCCCTTTCTTAAATCTGCTCTCACAGAGGTGCAAACAACATTGCTTATTGGCTCAGGTCTGGGCAGAAGCCAGTCCCTTTGGGGCTGGCCCTTACCTAACACAGGGCAGCTTCTGGATTCTTCTCACAGAAGCCACCCCTTCAGCCCCCCACTAGCAAAACCTTGCCACATAAATCTACTACAGATTGTTAAAATAACATAAACAATACAGGGTTATTTCTTTAATTTCTCTTACCTCCTGCTCTTCTCTTCTTTTAACTTCTTGTGCCCTACGCAATTCCTCCTGAGCCAGCCTTTCTTGTTCTTTTTGATGATTTTTTAGCATTTCTTCATGAAATGACTTGGAAGGTGGTTTATTATACTCACTGAGAAATGATTGTATATGGCCTGCAAGTTCAAATATCATCACCTGAAAGAAAATAAACATGAATGACATGCAGAGCTCAAACTAGTTGAAAGAACAAGTTCAAAGAACATTGTAAAATGATACCCCACTTGGAAAAGCAATACAGCAGCAACAGTGTGTGACTGTTCATTTTGTTACTTACCAGATTAATTTACTGTATTTCAGTACTTTTTGTCAGAGCTATTTCATGTTACAGTTCATTAATAAAAATCCCTGACCACAGTAGCACAGACGGTGAAAATTACTGAAAGACAGATTTAAGCACTCTTCTCTCCCTGCAAAATTCCTTTTTTTTTTTTTTTTTTTTTTAAAATCTCCTTTTAGGTATATTTTCCTATTCACAAAGATACATGTTTAAGACATATCAACTACAAAAATAAATCCTTTAAAATTGTCTATCACTGCAGCTAATACTACTACAAAATAGTTGCTTTTTTCATTCATAACAATAAATCCAATCCTTTCTCTCTAATCTAGCCTCACAGTTAGAACTGTAAAGCCACATAAGGCATTTCACATTTCTAAAACTACAACTACTAAAATAAGAACTGCACTGAAACCTTAGCTAAATTCTGCTGCACAGCTTGCCAGGATGAAATCAATTTTCAGTTACTGTTTACTTCAACTAGTTATACACTGATGGCCTATTGACCTGTCAGGACTTAAGCTTTCTTCAGCCTAGTACCATTTCTCTATTAATTCAAGCAGTCCACAGCACTCGTAGACCATTGCAACTCCAAAACCAAAGAACACATCAGAAAGATACATCCCAACAGACTTAGAAGCAGCACTGAGCTCAATTTGCATGTATAGCTGGAAGAACTGCCATACCAAATTGTACCATCTGCCTCTAACAGACTGACATTTCAAACAGCTTCAAACAATGAAACACCTTTTTTAAAAATAAGAATGAAGACAGAAGGCAATTCAGAATAGAAAGAATAGCACAATATTCATATGTCTGACGCGCAAACTAGATTATCTTTCTCAGGTTACTATTAAAAATGCAAGGCAAACATGCATGTGCAAAGGTATAAAAAAAGAAAAAAATCCCATTTTAATTAAAAAAATCCATCTGTTGTTCAGTTTGACAGGTAACTGAAGCATTTTAATTTTTTCAATATTGCTGAATACAGTTTAATGAAGCATATCTGCCAAGGCAAAGAGAATAGTTGACTCCCTTTATATGCAGAGAAAATAATGCAAGACTACATTGTGTATTGTATTCATCAAAAATGTGTACTGTATATATAACTCACAACTGTATCTGCCTGTTTCTGGGTCAAGCAAGATCCTCCATCTGGATAATTATTAGAAAAACCTGTAACATTTTTGTAGCTTCTTTCAATTAGATCCGAAATCAAAATGGGATTTAAAGCCCTACAAGCCAATAGGCTCTCCTAGGGTCAGTTGTGAGCAGACTGAGAATATACATGTATGTCATGGCTTTGTGGTTACTTTGAAAGTTTGAACCTTGTTTCTAGTGTTTGTTATAATTGTCCATAGTGCAGTCATAAAAAGAAATCTTGGCATTAAATATAACGAACAAAACAGTATCTGGCTAGAAGAGTTCTTTTGAAAGTATCTGTATTAAAGTTGGCCAAAAAATAAAATAAAATAGCAGTGTAGTATACAAATGGAAAAAGGCATTGATGTGGCAACACTAGAAGCGGAGCAACCCCTGCCAAACTTGTGAAGTTGACAGGCTTATGAAATTGAAAGCAGAATATTATTGCAGCATATAGTAACTTCTGCAGCTGTGTATCTTTCATGTTCAAAAAGGCAAATAGAGCAAATCAAATGTGCTCACCTGTAACATTTCCACATAGAGATAAGAAATATGCCATAAACACTGCTTTCACAAAGAATTTGATGTTTGCTACTAACTTTTTGAATCATTTCAGTTCTCAGCAGCAATGTAAAAAGGTATCCTTAATACCAAATACACCCAGGGAGCTATAAGATCCCTTAAAAATAAATACAACTTCTATGCTTCACTTATTTCTCCACCTTTCTCTTTTTACCATATTCATTGGGGAAGTCAAGTATCAACATTCCTAGCCACAGTAGGAAAAAAGGCACAATGGCATGGAGTGACTGTGCTACAGCCCCAGAAGAAGTCAACTGTTGAGCTGGTATTATAATCATGGTCTCTCACCCTCCAGTTCAGCACTGGATGAAGCAGATCATACTGACAAACTCCCTATGTTGTCAGTTTGTTTTAAAAGCTATAGCCACTTACAGTACTCAGATTAATCTGAAAAGTGCACAAAGTTCTCAGTTTTGGAGCTAGTTATTGCCTTTCATACTGTGAAATAACTAGGAACAAACTGAGCCTTTAAATCTGCCTTTAAACAGGGATAAAGCTTGCATTTTTACATATACACTATATTGTAGAAGTGTGTAAATTCCGAACTTTCATTAAACAGAAACATTTATAATAAAAAGGTAAATCATACTTCCAATATGGATGTATTTCATTATATTATACATTTTTAGAACTATTTAGGACCAGAGCATATTTCTCAAGTGAAAAGTTCTTACCTCTCCGCAGTGCTGTTTTGCCAGTTCAGCTAGTCTGGATTTTAACTCATTTATTTTCTCATTTGACAAGCCTTTTGCATTTTTCAGTTCTATTTCAGGGACACTGGGGGACAGCAACAGAACATAAAGAATGGCCTTATTAAAAAAGAAGTGTAAAAAACTCCTGTGTAAGACAGAAGGCAGGTAAAATGGTCAGCGATGAAAAAGGAATGGAGTTTATAGTCACTTGGCAATTGGTCAATACTCAACGAGGCAGTACATAAATATTACATACATGATATGAAGTCAGAGATCTGATTTTATACTCATTAGTTTTTCTAGTTGCACATTACTTGTCAGCTACAAGTAACAGAAGACCCATCAAGGTCTTCTCCCTGCAGTCTCTTATGATTCAGCCAGCTCTTAACTAGTAACTTATGTAACAGTTCTTTGCAAGCATTACTAGCATAATATTTAGGTGTTTAAAATTTATCACCACTATACAGATGACAAAAACATAAAGAAGCCTGCATAGCTATGCTAACTTAAACAAACAAACAAAAGAAAGTAACGGGACTGCTAAGCCCCATGCCATAGGGTATAACTGAGCTACCACTTGGCTGGGAACAACGCCCCTCAGGCCACAGTACAAATGGAAGGAGTAAAGGCAGCTCTGCTGTGGACACAGTCAGTGACATAAAGACAGAATGGAACATTTTGGTCTGTGCCTGCACAGCAATTCTATACCCCAAAATTACTTGCTGACCCAAAACACCAGGAGTGCTCACTATCTGCAATTCTTTTTACTATCTCTATGGAGATCTCTTCCAAGAGCAGAAAACAGGAATAGCAGGTGCAAGTAGGACAACAGACTGTTTTACAAATAGTCAGTCCCACTATTAGCAGAATAGGCCGTGAAGAGAAAAAGTTTCAAAAGGGCACTAAGATGCTAACAGGTACACCTGTACTTACTTATCTTTAAGTTACAGCTCAGGGCTGCAATCTTTTCCTGACAGATGTAGCCCTATTATTCTCCATTGCACAAGAGACCACATCCAATTCAGGCAAAAAGATTTATGGTCACCCCTCATACCACAGGCTGAACAAATACAGACATGCAGAAAGCAAAAATAAGCAACAAATAAAACCACATGTTCTTTCAACATACATTTCAATACAAAAAAAGATAAATGTTCACAGGGAAAAAAAAAAGGTTATATTTTAATGTATACTCACGTATCAGGGTAGGTATGTGGACACTTGACCCACAGATCAACTTTGGCATATACTTCATTACCACCAGTCAATCCCTGAGGATGCAGAACTAAATTAATTTCAGGAGGTTGTCGTACCTAAAATGGAAAACAAAGCTTTGATTTAAAAGTTTTGTTGTTGTTGTTTTAATGGAAGCAGGAATTATTGCACACAACTCTCACAACCTGTATCATGGCAGAATTCAGGTTAGACCATCCAAACCATGGAAGTAATACATTAAAGTGTTGATGCTGCTCAATGAAGGTGAGGTGGTTCTTTACCACAGCTTATCTGATAAATTTGCAGTTACAGTTAATAGAAAGATGAGTCAGACTAAGCAAAGAGGAGGCTTAGTAATAAAATCTTCCTATTTTGCTTACTGTAGGCTAGTAGTAGAAAAAAGTTAACAATCTGTGACGGGTTATTTGTGGAATATTGCAAATTAATACATTCAACATACGAATGAAATTGTTTCTTTTCTGTTTGTTTTAGCTCACTAACAAACACCAATCATTATTTTCTGACATGATAATAGACTGTAACATCACATCTTGCGTGGCCAAATAAATAGTAGATTTGTTGTATTTATATTTATATTTTTGGCATAAAGCGTAATTTTAATTAGCATTGCCCTTCCTGCCATTCTCTTGAAGTTTTTTTTTTTTTTTTTTTAAGTAGAACATTCCCATATAAACATTCTAAACTTTTTCTTTTCAATTAGATTTTTTTTTTTTAAAGGGAACAGACCTTAGTAATGCTAGGGACAGGTATGGAACTAAGATGACGTAGAAAAACACATACGGGAATGAGTTAAAAGATGGTCAATATCCCCTCTACTTTGCCTTTGCATTTCCAAGTGGGAAAAGTACAGGTAAAGTCAAAATGATGTCAGGTATGAATTTAATAGGGAGGGAGATCAGCGGCACTGCTATGAACTCTAAAAACTTAGGAAGTTACTGACATTGCTAGCATTAAATTCCAGTCCCTCTCCTCCCCCCCAAAAAAGTCACCGGTTTCTGCAAGAATTTTAGGTTAGGGTGTATGGCAGAAAAAACATTAGCAGCCATGATACTTTGTAGAAACTAAAGCCAAAAGAGGACAGACAGACAATAGTAACAGCGAAGTTTTGGGGGACTGATGTAAGTGACCAGTACCTCCAGGTACAGGAGAACAGTGCCACCAGATGCAGCTGGAAAAAAATTCTCAAGAAGATATTGCAGACATGAAAGAGAAATGGAAAAGAGTAATGAGTAGCCGACCTGGGCAATCAATTGTAATTAAAAAAAATACTGTAAAAAAAAAATAAAGTGTAAGTATTCAGTTCTGATGGAAAACAGCCACAGTGAGAGTAAGCCACAGTATAGAGTGAATGTGCAGAGATCAGCAACACGTATGCCGACGAGATGAATGAGTTAAGCAGGTATGTAATTAGTCAGCTAAAGAATAAATTCGGAAGCATTCAAAAATAAAAAGCCAGTTAATTAAAACCCGCTCTGTTCCTCTCCAGAACGGAGACCTGTTTCGCTGGGCTTCCCGTTCAGCCGGGAGACAGGAGGACGAGGGCCCGCGGGGACAAAGCAAACAGCAAATGAAATAAAGCCCAGCGAGGCGGGCGGATACAGCACGGCCACCGAGCGCCGCCGCCTCCCCGCACCGGGCCGCGGGGCCCCGCTCGCTACCTTCCAGGCCCGGCCCTGCCGCAGATCCTGGAAGTCCTGCCCGTAGATGGACTCCAGCGCCTGCAGCTCGTTCTCCTGCCGCAGCTGGTAGCTCTCCGGCGGCTCCGCGGCCGCCTCCGCCGGCAGCTGCTGCGCGCCGCTCGGCCGGGCCATGTCAGCTCCCCGGGCGGCGGCGGGCGGCCGCCATGGCGGGCGGCCCCGCGGCGCTGCCACCCTGAGAGCGGCGCCGGCCCCGCGGCGGCAGCGGGAGGAGGAGGAGGAGCCCCGGCCGCACGGCCCCGCTCCCGCCCGCACGGCGTGTCCGGGGTGGCGGGGTGAGGGCTGGGCTGGGGCTGGAGCTTCTCCCGTGGCTTCCAGCCGGAGGCGGGGTGTGAGCACCGCAGGGTTTCCTGGCTGAACGCCCGGCGAGGCCACGGCCTGTCCGCGGGTGGCTGTGGTGGGACGTGGCACAGAGGCAGCGGGGAGCTGTCAGGGGAGCGGCGGTGGGGAGAAAGGAAACGTGCTTTTCTTCAGCCTTTTCCTGCTGCTGAACAGACGGATGATGAGAAGATGAGGTCACCTTTCAAGTTTTGTGATCCTGACGAAAATACCCCAAGTAAATTTAAACATAGAAGTTCATGCATTAGGTGTGCGTTCCCTGGCAAACGAAAACGTTCTAGTAGTCCATAGCTTGCTACCCTGAGGCCATATATCATACCTCTCACCTTACTGACCTTTGTGTATAGGCTTCTTGTTCTAAGTAGCTCCCTCCTTAGGTAGCCTACTCTACTGAGTAGTTTCTATAGCTCTGTTAGTCCTTCTGAATGCGAGAACTTGCTACGTGCATACTTTTGTTTATCTTTCCACTTCATTTAATCTAAGATCACATGGTCCCAGCTGGTTTTATAACTTACTTACTAATTGCTAGTTTTATGTCTCCATCATGTTATTAGTAAAAAGAAACAACCAACTTTTTGTAAGTGAAATTAAAGCCTAATTTTAACTGCATCACTGTTCTGATACTGTTCCCAGAGAATGCCCGGAAAGTGCCTTCAGTGGTAGAATTTTTGCCTGATTGATATATATATATATATATATATTTTTTTTTTTTTTTTGTGGGAACTGTGTGACCAGAGATGTTTATGTCTAACAGAGGTGTCCTTTTATGGCCAAATGTGACCTGGGGCACTGGTATTGCTCTTGCACCTGTGTAGAAGTAACTGCTCTATTGGAAGCACTGGTGCAGCAGGGTGTGCTCGTCTGTCACTTTGTATGCATTAAAGACTAGAAATTAAAGTTTCCAGGCCGTGGATTCATCTTCTCTTCCACACAAAGATGTAGCAAGTTTGGCCAATGTGAAGATGCAATGCATCGAGTAATTAAGAAACTTCAGTATAATTGTCTTGAACAGAAAGGAGGGCTCTAGACTTGCAAAGTGCTCTGTGTGGTTGGGTCTGGTAACATTGTGTACTGTTGCAATGGCCCAACTGTGTTAGTTGTTCCTGGCTTGGCAAAATTTTAACCAGTTGGGATAAAATGTTCTAGACCAGATGTCTGCCTCAGGCTATTCTATTTTTTTCTCATAATTTCTTCTACAGAGATTCATTGTTTCCAAGAAGAAAGCAGGAGAAAAATGTAATAAGAACGTGGTGAGAAATTATTTTTAAAAGTCTGGTACCCCAGCAGGAGTGTGAAATTCGATGGGTAAGAGAGGAAAAGACAATTTTTTCAGTGCTGCACTCAATGCTAGCTAGCCTTGTGAAAACCTGCATTAAAGTCAATCAAGTTATAGTTTGAAGGGAGAAAAAAATATTCACATGGTCCATAAACATTTACTGGAGTACGGTGAGCATCCCTGGAGCCCACCTGCCCTGAACACTTTTTGACATCTTCCCAAATTTGTCTGCTGTGGGACATGCACATTGAGGTCCCTGGGCACACGGTAAGAGAGGCACATGGCCCAGGTGTCTGCCCAGGTGAAATCCAGCAAGGGCACACAGGACAAAACACAGGCTTGATTTTTAACAAGCTGCCCTCTGAAAGTCTTTAAGTTAAAGTGCTTTAAGCTGGGCACCTGCCACATGGAGGCACACTTGGCGCATTTAAACACACAAATTTCCATGCCTATACAGGATCAGATATATATCTGTACTGAACACAGATTCAGTATTATACATATTTCAACAAGCTCGCAAGATTTCAGTGGGTAACGTACGTGGAAATTCAAGTTTCGGGACCTGCTTTGAAACACCCTCCTGGGAAGCCGCGGCGCCCACAGGGGGCTCCCGTCACGGGGCGGCGCCGGGAGCAGCGCGTCCCGCCCGCGACACACCCCGACAAAATGGCGGCCCTCGCTGCCGCGCTGGCCACGTGATGGCGGAGGCGGGAGCTCGGCTCCCCGGTGTGCCCGGTGGCTGGCAGCGGGGCTGTGCGGCTCTGCGCGCCGCCCGGGCTGGGCTGGGCTTTCCCGCAGGGACGTAGGGGGCCCGTCGGCTTCCCGGGACTCGCCGACAAGCTGCTTTCGCTGAGGGGCAGCTGGGGTGCGGCGGGAGCCCGCTGTCGGGAGAGCGGGCAGCATGAGCGGCGGCAGCGCTAGCGGGCTGCCCGCGGGAGGCCGGGCGCTCTGCCTCGCTCTGCGCGGAGCTACCGGGGGGGCAGCGGGGCAGCGGGGCGGGCGCTCCGCCGGCTCGCCCGAGAGGCGCTGAGGGAGTGAGAAGCATGGGACGGCTAGCGGCAGGGGACAGCCCGCGGTATCTCCTCCTCTCCTCTCCCGGCGGCATGACGAGCCGAGCCCGCTTCCCGGGACGCAGCAACGCGGCGAGCGGACCAGCCGGGGCTCCCTCCGCCGCCGCGCCGCCTCGCCCGAGCGCCCCGCTGGCTCACTGAGGGGCAGCGCCAAGGCCGGGGGCTGGCGGGCGGCATGGCGTGGAGCGGCAACGGCAGCGCGGCGAGCAGCGGCGGGCGCGGCGAGGAGCGGGGCTACCGGCACTTCGCCACCGCCGCGCAGGTCGTCATCTTCGTGGGCGCTCTGCTGGGTGAGTGCGAGCCGCGGGTAAGGCGGGTCGGGGCTGCCCGGGAGGGCGGCGAGCTGGGTTTCGGTAAGGCGCTGCGGCTGGGTCACTGGAAGCTGCTGCTGGAAAGGGCGAGGCTTCTCACACGAGGCTTGGTGGTGAATGTCTCCAGCTGGTGCAGGTGATTTCAGTAGGGCTTTGCTGGTGGTCATGGGCGCTTATTACCAAGGATTTGTTTTTGTCTGTTTTTTTGAGTAATGCTAGAATCAATTTAGGCGTCAGTTCCAATTCATTCTAATATCGATTTCTTCTTGGCAGTGTTTCATAGCATGCTGCTTCTTTCTAAAATAGATGGTGAGCGTTGTCTTGGAACAGCACTGAGCTCTGGGCTTGGTCACTGATGGACTTACCTGCTATTACTGTCAATCATCAAGTCACTTTGCCTGGTTTATTCCTCTATCCAGCAGGGATAAGGGTCGTTCTTCTGTGCTTTTTTTTTTTTTTTGATCATAGATAACATGTGAAAACAGCCCTCCGTGGTGGGTCGCATGGTATAAAACAATAGCCAGCAAATAGTAAGTGTGATTAATGAACCTGTTCCCAATACATATGGTCTACGGTGTCCTAAAAGCTACAAGATTAGGTGAAAAAAGTCAGAACTTGAGTTCTTGTTCTCTGTCTTGTGGGTTTACAGCCTTAAGATCTGATCCAAAGCCCTTTGGATCATGTGTCCAGGGTTACTTTCATGACGATAGCTCTCTATGGACACACTCATGTAGTTAGTGTGAGAAACACTCCATAGCCAATAACTTAGGCTCAGGCGAGGATCTCAGTGAAGTAGTAATTTATTCGCGATTGCAATGGCGGGCGCCCCACAAGCAGGAGAGAGCGCATCTACTAGTTCCAAAACACAGTTTATATACCTTTTGATGGCAGGACCCTCCCCTGTTTCCCCACTGAGTGGGTAATCCAGGTTCACAATCTATCTGATGCTTCACAAACAATGCATAGTCTTCAGTTACCGGCCTGTTAAATTTCAAATTTCTTTTGACATTTTTACTGCTTGAAGTGGTAATGTTTCTTCACTTATCTGACTTGACTTGACACCGTGATTTTCACCTAATTGTCCTAAGGAGACTGGTTGTCTGCATTTTACTAGGTCGCCTGCTAAACTTTCTTATCACTGTAAGCATATCTCAGTACCACATTCCCTCCTTCTAAACAATGTAACTCTGCAAAAACAACATTTCGATTCCCACAATTCCCCCCTTTTCTTTTTTTATAAACTGTTGATTTTTGCAAAACCTTTCTCTAAGGTGCAATTTGATAGACTTCTTCTTCTTTGCTTTCTTTGCTTTCCATCTCCTCATTATCTCCTTATCTGAGTAAGGTGGTAGCTCTATGGTCATTTGTTTCAATAGTGCGGTTTCAGTTAACCACTGTACTAGTCCTCTTACACAGGGGATAATGCAGCAACCAATGGCTGTCAAAACTCCTACAACTACGACCAATGTTGCAAATATGCCTATTTTATTTTATTTTTTTCTGCCAATTCACTGGCAAGGGTGGTAAGCCCTTGCAATGCTCTTGTTACCGAGCCATCTGGGACACTATTGTTGGGTATAAGAGTGCAACAATGGTTGCTCAGTATTACACACACAAACACACCTACTTCCTCTGCGAGCATCATATCTAATGCTATCCTGTTTTCCCAAGCCATTTTGCTGATGGCATCTAGTTGTTCAGCGATTCCTCTCATCGCATCCTTGGTATAATTGATGAATCTCTGCTGATTATAATAGAAATAATTAATCCAATCCACATTTTTATTGATTGTTACCCACCAGAACAGTGACTCAAACCCTGCAGCAATTTGATTTCTGGCTTTATGTTCATCTGGAACTCCTCTAGGTACCCCAATAGAATCTATATATACTCTATCATCAAATGATATTCCTAAGCCTCTTTTACTTCTGGGTATTTGTAATGTTTCTTTTTCAAATGCCAGGGTGAAGGGTATAGCTAATTGAACAAGTGCGCAAGTGCCTTCCCAATTAGATGGTAGGGTGGACTGTAAGATCTTCCCTCCACCGTACCACCAGAGATCTGCCCTGGGGATCTCTAGTCTTGAGCAGTTTCCCATCAAGTCCTTGGTAGCACAAGGCAAATTCTCCCAGATGCCAGGTAGCACTCACACCCTGCCGTGAGAGGCAAGCTGTATGGTTACCTATAGCTGTAGAGAATGCAGGGGGAACCGCGATATTGTTATCATGCAAGGAACAGCAAAGAGAGACTTACAGGCCTCATTTCCCCAGGCAGTCTTTTCTTGGTACAATGCAATCATACATCGCATCCCTTGGGAGTCTTTGGTCCACCCCCATGGGAAGGGCACTATCTGGGCAATCGGTCATCCCGAGGCACAAGCATAGCAATAGCTACGGTTGAGACTCTGGACGGTATATTTGACCCATTCTATCCAGGCATTCACATCCCCATACCTTGTTTGAACTGACACATTTCAGAGGGCTTCCTGTTTTCTCTCCTGTTTTCTCCTTGAGTTTCTCCCTTTCTCTGATGGCAATAGAGGATTGTTTCCATACAGCTATTCTCAATCTGGCTGTTGGGTCTCTCCCAGTTATTTGTTCTCTCTGCTCAATTGTCGTTGGGCATTTAAATCTCCACAAGCTAACACCTCACAAACATCAAACGTGACAGAATGTGGTACATAACCCTCTGTCACAGTCACCCATATTTTGATGGGGTATCCCGTTTTTGCTATTATCTGGTCATGCCTTTTGCAAGTTGCCAATTGACCAAGGCCTTCTCTGAGGCCTAGAATCACTAAAAACAAAATTAGTAATCAATTTTTCCCTGTCATTATTTTTAAACCTTAGGTTTCCAAATAATTATCGATACAAAAAAAAATAAGATGTACACTACTACTATAACAACCCCCCCTTGGGAGCACTGCAATTCGCTATAGGTCTGTTCTTTCTCTCAATCACAAGTCACAGTCGTTAGTTACCTGTGAAAATAAAAGGTTAGTTTACAATTGTAAGCTCTTATCCTGCTCAGAGTCCACTATGAGATTTTTCTCTTCAATTTCAACTTCCAACAAGTCTTTCGTAGGAACAGCTTCCCAGGTACTAGCGTCGACGGATGCCTTCACTCGAGTATAGTGAGTCCAACCTTTTCCGCAGTTCTTATGGCTGTTTCAGTGGTTAGTAATTGTCCTTCCCATTCAGGCCGGAGTTGACTCTTTCCAGGTCCGAATCAGGACCCGGTTTCCTGGGTGATGGTGGTGAATGGGGAATTCCAAAGGTGGGGTTTGAGCCAACAACCCACAGGTCCTGAGAAATGACAAAGAAGAGGACAAACCCAGAATACAGTTCTTAAGAAAACTCTCTTGTTTTGAATTGTGGTATCTCATCCCTTCTGCCCAGATAGGGCAATCTGAACAGCATCTCATATGGTGAAATTCCTATATCCTTTCTTGGTGCTGTTTAAACCTGTAGGAGTAAGCATTTTACCCAAGGAAGTTGGGTTTCTAACACTAGTTTAGTTAATTGCTTCTTTAATGTCTGATTCATTCGCTCCACCTTCCCAGAAGAGGAGGGGTGCCAGGGGCTGTGAAAATCCCACTCAATCTCTAAGGCCTGCTTTAACCCTTGCAGTAAAGCTTTACACCCATCCAGTCACGTGGTCAATTAGGACAAACAAGTAACTCAGTAAAGTTTACCTGTATACTTTGGAAAGGTCAAACCCCTGGCTCCCGTCCCCCTCTAGATGGGTTACAGAAGACCTTTTTATTTACCTTTTGACATATGGTACATCCTCTACATATGTGCTTCCCTAAAGTGTATATTCCTACACAGACATACTTTCTTAGCACAACATCACACATTGCTTGCACCTCCCAATGACTCTTTTGATGTAAAACAGTTAATATTTGCCTCATTATCACTTTATTCAGCATTTCTCTCCCATTAGGGAGTATCCATTTTCCTTCAGACTTCATGGCTCCTGATTTCTTAAAAAAAAATCTTTCTTTTAAAACTTTTTAGTTCTTTCTTAATTTTCAACAATTCTTTGAATCCTCTCTGCATTTATTCTTTGTTTTCCTTCAGACATTAGATGCCTTAAATACCTGACTTCTCTTTCTCCGTATTGTAATTTATTTATTTTTTTTTTAATACTCCCAAGCCCTGGTTTCCCAGAAAGTTGAATAGCTTGTTAGTAGCTTTCTTCACAACTCTTTTCTCCTGTCCTGACAATAGAAAACGATCCATATATTCGTTAACATTAATACCCCCTTGGGAGGTTGTAATTGCTCCAAAATCTTTTTTTTAGAACTTAACCAAATAGATAGGTGGCCCAGTAAACCCTCGGGGTAAAATTGTCCACCTATATTGTTGCTTCCGCCCCCATTTCAGGGTCTTTCCAGTCAGAGGTGAATATACATGTACGTTTGCTCTCAGGGCCTGAGAGCACTCCATTAATAACACTGTTATTCCAGTCTAACAATTTACTATTTGAATGCCCAATTTAATCATTAAATCCCTTCTCAACAAGTTAGTCCCTGCCTTGGGTACATACAATAATTACCCAGTGATCATTTTATCCCCTGGTCTCAGGTTGGTATCCCCCAAAAGTGGCACTGTTATTCCAGCCCCTTCTACCCCCATCACTTTTTAGGGTTTCATTAGTTAATTTAATCCCTGATGCTTTACAAGTCAGTAATGACCTAGCTGTTCCCCAGTGTATTAGGTTTGATGGCAAGGTTCGGGGGCTGTGAGTGGGGGGCGTGGGAAACTGCAGTGGCAGCCCCCGTGAGAAAAACCCAGAAGCCTCCCCGTGGCAGGTAAGGGACAATTTCATCTGGCCCCAAAGGGGCCCACTGCCGCCCAGAGCCAAGCCATAAGCAATACAGTCCGTGCCTCTGTGAGAGCACAGCCACGAAAACAAACAAACAAAGAAACAAACAAAAGCCTGCTGCTCAACAGCAGTTGGGAGAGCGAGAAACCCCCCCGCAGACACCAGTCAGTGCAGAAGGAGGGGGAGGAGGCGCTCCAGGCGCTGGAGCCGAAGCCCCCCTGCGGCCGCTGGAGAGGCCCCTGGTGGAGCAGGCTGTTCCCCCCTCCCCGATGCTTGGGAAACTGAACAAACACCACAGCAAATATGCAAATATACCAAAACTTCTAGACTGTTACTTAGATAATGCCTACATCACCTTTCCCTGCTCATTCAACTTCAAACAGCTCTGTTAAATACTACATGCCACACCTTTAACACCTTCAGCAACCCTTTTAACACTTCCTTTATCTTTCTCCAGCCTGTACTTTTCTAATACCAGCACCAAAGGCTCAGTCAGGGTCCAACTTAATTCCATACCTTTTCCCTCCAAGATACTGAAACAACATATCAATATAGTATATTTCATGCCATTTTCCTTCTTTCCTCCTTCTTCCACTCCCGATATTCCTATTCGAAGTGGCCAGCCTGGCCACACTTAAAACATCTTATCAAAGCCTGTCTCTGCTAGGACTCAGGCCACAACACAGGCAGCCTTCTTTGCCTGCCATTCCTTCATCTCTCTTCCTCTCCTTTCCATCCTGGCCCTGACTCCCCCTGAAGATTTTCTTCCTCTTTCTCCAACCCTCTGCCTTACTACCTGCTGCACTGTCAATACCATTAGTTTCGCTCTTTTTTTTTTTTTTTTTTTTTTTTTCCCTTATCTCCCCTCTGGACACACACCTCCAGGGCCTCCCGCAGGAGGGTCCCCCAGTCAGTTCACTACATCCCCCCACCTTCTGAAGCATTTTCTGCGTATTTTGCCAGGCTTTAATCACACAATGAACTTTCAAGAGCCCTTGGGATACTGGGTCCTCAGGTCTCATCCCCAAGTACTTTCTCATTCTGACCCCAAGTCTCTCATATGATTTCTGTGTTGCACACTATTATTATTCCAGCCAGGATTGGCAAGTGGGTATTTCTGCCCTGCCGGTATTACCCCTGGTCCTGGAGGATGAGCTCTTTCCCATTTTTGTATAGCAGCTCTCCTCCTGATCATTCCCATTTCTTTCCCTGTAAACAACATACTTATAGACATAATTCCCTCCCCCAAGAGTATAAACCAGGTCGTAGGAACTGGTCTAATTGTTCAACTAGGCTGTTGGGGTCCTCAAATAAAGACTTCCTCTCCTTCTTAAAAGTCCTAACCTCTCTGCTGGTAAGGAGGGGGGGGTAGTTCACCTAAGAGGATACACAGTTATTGTTAGTACTGTTAGTATCAGGGAAGGCAAAATTCTCAATATCTCTTCTACCTTGTTCTAATTCTTGCCAGAACCTAGAGTACGATCCTTCTTTAGGGACAGTGTTAATTACAGCCCCTGTCTCCCTTCCTGGAGTGACTGCTGCTGTCACCAGTTCAATATTAAGATTATAGGGAGCATAACTTGGCTCCTTCTCTAAAAAAAGGAATCTTCTTGTTTACACATAAATTTAAAGCCTGAATTTTCATCAGACCCGTATTTTGGCCAAAATACTGCTGTTTCCTTAATTGGTTCTTTTGTCCAGACTGATACACAATATTTAACCTTTTTTAAAATTATTTTTCTTTTACAATCCCTCTAATTTTGGGATTATGTTTCCAATTTCTTATCATTCTTCAGGAAGAACTATTAGTAGGCACTCCCCCAGGGATATCTCCCTGTCCCCTGGAACTCATATTTTCCCATTTTTCCTAACCCTCGCCAGTATGTGCTACAGAAATTTCCCTTCTGCAGTTTACCACACACTAACGTACTGAAAGATGGGGGTGTACCGCCAAGCACTTCCCCGTGCCAGCGTTACCGCACACCTGAGTTTACCAGATTCCCTGGTGTACTTCCAAGCACTTCCCCGTGCAAGGATTACCGTACACCAGATTCCCCTGGTGTAGTGCCAGCACTTCCCCGTGCAAGGGCTTACCATACACCAGATACCCGACCCCCAAGGCAATACTTAATATTTCTTACCTTGGTCTGTGCACAGAGTTACCGGATCGATTCTTAAAAACCTGGAGTGCCTACCTTCTTCCTTTCCCCACTACTTCACGGATCCTGCCTCTTTAACCAGTCTCGGGCCCTCTGTCAGCTTTCCGCAGAACCGCCACCGTCGATGCACAGGACCGCTGAAATCAGCGGGGCATGCCTTCCTGCTGCTGCGGCGGTGGGGCTCCCCAGTAGGTGACTGGATCCCGGACGAGCCCCCAAATTGTGAGAAACACTCCGTAGCCAATAACTTAGGCTCAGGCGAGGATCTCAGTGAAGTAGTAATTTATTCGCGATTGCAATGGCGGGCGCCCCACAAGCAGGAGAGAGCGCATCTACTAGTTCCAAAACACAGTTTATATACCTTTTGATGGCAGGACCCTCCCCTGTTTCCCCACTGAGTGGGTAATCCAGGTTCACAATCTATCTGATGCTTCACAAACAATGCATAGTCTTCAGTTACCGGCCTGTTAAATTTCAAATTTCTTTTGACATTTTTACTGCTTGAAGTGGTAATGTTTCTTCACTTATCTGACTTGACTTGACACCGTGATTTTCACCTAATTGTCCTAAGGAGACTGGTTGTCTGCATTTTACTAGGTCGCCTGCTAAACTTTCTTATCACTGTAAGCATATCTCAGTACCACATTCCCTCCTTCTAAACAATGTAACTCTGCAAAAACAACATTTCGATTCCCACATTAGGCATTCAGTAGCTTGGAGTTTCTATAACAAAATGAAGAAGACAAAACAAACCCAATCCAAACAAAGCCTTAAATTTAACAAGGCTTACAGTAAGTCATGGTTTGGCGCTCCTGCAGTTTGCTTTCAAGAGATGGGCTCTCTTGATTTGGACCTGCCATAAGGGGCTTAGCGCTGATCATTTAGTGGGGAGGCTGATGAAGCAAAACTAGAGAGGAAATCATGGTAAAAATTGTTGTTTTTTTTTTTTTTTTTTTGAACTATGAAAACAACAGCAGTAGTCCAACAACAAATGTTGGGCCTCATGAATTTGCAGTGATGGAAACCAATTTTAACTTTTTTTTTTTTTTTGGAATTGCCTTCTTTTTCTGTCTCTGCTGTGCTGTTTTAGTAACACCATGTTATCGTAACAGCTGAAAATCTTAGTCTTTAAAAATGTCTTCCCATAGCATCTATGTGAATGTACTGTTACTCCTTATTTACTGAGTGGAAAGAAAGCTGCAACAAAGTTGCATCCCTAGTCTCCAGCACTGAATTTCAGTGAGTGCGTACTCAGCTGTCATATTTGCCACAAGTTTTGCCAGACTGTGATTTCTCAGTTGTGAGAGAGACGTATGCTGCATTTTTCCCTCCTGTTTGAGACCTGTGGGGAGACTTGTAGCAAAAGGAGAAATTTCTGACTTAGCTTTCCTTGTGTTTTGAAAAGACAGTGCTACAGTGAGTGTTTCATGATATTTGTTAAGGACGAAGAGTCAAACTGTTCTTTTTCCAATATATTGAAAACACATCCTTGAATGTTTGTTTATTTTATGTAGTAATGACAATAATACTGGTTTCTAGAATTCTGTGTATCTTTGAAGGGAATTACATAATTGTCACAAACTTGCTGTAGTTTGAAATTCTATATGAGCTGTAGATGTAAGAGGATCTAACCAGTAGAACCAACCAAAATTACCAAAAGAAGCTAATAGTCTGCTATAGCAGACTTTTTTCCTACTTTTTCTCCTAATTTATAGTAAGCTTTTATTACTAAAAACTTAGGATTTCTTAAAGAAACAGATTATTCCATGTTTGGAATGGACAAAATATAATTATTGTTGTAAAAATCACTAGTTTAGAGCAGTTACAGATGAGTTGTTCAGGTAAGTTGGTCATGGATTACTGATTTAATTAAGATCTAAGTACAGTGTTATAGCTTACAGTTCTTAACAGCTGTTCATGAGACTTTGAGTTTGTTTGCACAAGCTTGGTGATGTTCCTCTTCTGCTTGCATGGAAGTTCTTGATGAGCAAACTACTACTGACTTTAGTATTTGAGACCTGAGAAAGAAATCTGTGTCTCTGTACTTTGAACCCAGCTGGTACTACCTGTGATGCGCTCATTTGGCTGCAACCTGCTGTGAGGTTTCAGTGCAAGATGAGAGGATTGGTGGATGGAGGAATTCAATCAATTTATAGTTCCTGATTGGTGTCTCAGTTCACTTCTGTGCAGGAAAGATTTGCCATATTTTCAAGACTTACAAGCCATTTCTATCTGTGGTGCTTGTCTGGACACGTGAACTGGTGAATTCTTTTGGGGAACTTTTGCGCGTGTTGGTGAACTTAGCAAATGTACAAGGTGAGGTATAAAGTATGTAAGGGACTAGAAGTCCTTGTAAATGTTATGTAATGTACCTGTGCAGCTGGTAATGATGGTGCTCATAGTAATGGCATTTCTTAGCCTTTGAGCTATCAATTCTGAGCAGGGCTGGAATAAAACAGTTAAAACGCTTGCCACTTGCATTTCTCATTGAACTGTACTTGGATCAGGAAGTGCAGGGCATCTTGTGGTGGTTTAACCTTGCTAGGCATCTGAACTCCACCACAACTGCTCTCTCACTGACCTAGTACACTTGTAGAATAGTATACAGGTGTGGATACATGCTGAGCATCCACAGTAGAACTAGGAAAAAAACATGCTCTCATTACTACTTTACTTTTCTAATCTGTGTATACTTCTTCCTCCCTGAACCGAAGAGATGGTGTACCTTAGGAATTCGTGAATGACAAATATATACATAGAGATATGTTTCTGGTGTGGTGTTAGGATAACTGCAGGTATGGTGGGATTAAAGCTGTTCATTCTAGGAACACTTGTAGGAGAATATAGAAATTTAGGAGTATGTAGTAAATAATTATGCTGCTTCTGTTCAACTCTCTAATATGACTGACTATTTTGGATAGCTAAGTTCCTTTAATTGGCTTAGTAAAGGGAAGTCTAATGGGATGTATTTCTATGTCTATGTGTAATGCAACATTCCAGTGGCAGAGAGGGAAAACTTCAGTGTTCTTATGTCCATGGGATGTTGGCTCCTCTTGCTGGAGAGTAGTTGGTCTTCAGCTCTCATCTGTCTTGTTGGGATTGCAATGACTGTGTCCCGGAGCAAGGCAGGGCACTGATGGTTACGGATAGGAAAACACATTCTCACTGTGCTGGCTGGTCTGTACCTTGGCCTTGTATGGATGAGGCTTGCTCTCTCATGTCACACTGAGAAACTGGTTAAGTTTGTGAGCTTTCATGGGGAGAACATTTCTTGTTGCCTACTGCCGCAGAGAAGATGAGGATTTGTCTGGATGAGGTGAACACCTCAGGCTGCTTGCTTCTGCCATCGAGGCTGCATCTGGCTGTGCATGTAGGCCCAGTGGTGGAGAGCGCTGCAGGGGTATCAACAGATAAAGGATGGATAAGAGGGCTCAAAGGTGACAAAGTCTCCAACATTTGAGAAGCATGCTGGGCAGCAGTTCAGTTTAATTGCCCTAGGGAAGAGTTTCTTGGTTGGTGTTTATTTTCTCCCTTCTGAGACCTGTGTAATCTGGCTTCATTCTAGATTTTCTCCTTCGTTCTCTTGCCTTTGTTATAAATGAAGTCTCAACTCAATCTGAATTATAAAAGGAATATTTAAAAAAGGCAAGTAAACAGCGCTGGGTGTGCAGGGAGTCTACGCTCCACCAACACGCACACGAGCATCAAAGATTCTAAGTATATAGAACATTGCTTTTACATACTAAACCCGAGAATGCCTATACATACATACAATCAGAAAAGGTAACAAACAATCCTTTAAGTTCTATGACTTAACAGTCTCCATTTCCCATTCCTTTTGAGCAATATGTCTTGCTTTAAGCTGTCAAACAACTCGGCCTTCGGGCCTTATGTATCCCGTTCTTCCTGGATCGAAGAGAAGCATACCCATCTCCTTTTCAAGGTCAAAAGGCACGTCTGGGTCACCAGAGGGCATAACAGCGAAGGCCTGTGATGGCTGTAGCAGCAGAGGGGCCGATGGTGTAGCAGTCGGATCAGTAAAGGAGCCCGCAGCTCCCTCACTGTCTGGCAAACCACACGTTTCTGACTGTGGTCCCACAGGGCTCTTTAAGGCCTCAGAGATTGCTTGCCAGGTGCTGAGCAATCCCACTGCAACCTTGTCATTTTTAGTTGCAGAGTCCCACACCTTAACCTCAGTTTTGCCCCCTATTTCAAGATCATTAACTGTCCAATTGTTAATAAGGAGAATAAGCTGTAAGGTTACCAGGACAGTCCTTGTTCCTAAGGACGTATGATTCCCCATAATGCACCAACTGCTTACCAGCGAGAGGCAGTTGTGTGCGTGGGTCCGCTTCTCTCAGCTTGAGCTTCTTCCCAGCTCTGGTGCGCCTATTTCCAGTGATTTTCTGTACGAGGTTCTCTGAGCGGTTTGCTGAGTTTGGCCGAGCCTATCTTCATGAGGCAATCAATGTGCCTGTTCCCGTCCTGGTCTCCATTCTGCTAGCCTGTTCCTCTTCATTCCTTCTTTCTACGTCTTTATTGATGACATAACTTCATCGGGTTGCCTTTTTTTTTTTTTTTAATTTTGATGACAGGCTCTCCTCTTATACCCTTCTCCTCACAGCAGTTCTTTTCAAAACAACTTTTCATTGGTCAAACAACTTTGAATATAACAATAGCAAACACCCAGAAACTTGCATGCTTTAAGGGCTGGAGAACAACAGAAACCTGAGACTGCATGGAGTCTCCCGAATCACCCTTTTGTGTTCCCTCTAAACTCTTTTACATTCCTGATGGCCTCATTGTTAAGAGTCTAATATTATCTCAACCACAGGGCTTTTCGACCCCCATGGCCACAGTCTACATCTCCCCCTTCTTCATTAATATCAACCGTTTTGTCGACACAAATTACCACTCCATATATAACACCTTGAAGACCATGTAGTGGGATGGGGGCATATTTCAGGCTGTTTGGACTTCTAATATACAGAGTGCTGTGAGGTTTAACGACTGTATGGTAAGACTGCAGCTAGCCCTGAAATTCATTTCAGTAACGCAGATCAGACAGCATGCAAAGGGGAGTCACACGTGTTGGTGGCACTCATGGGCCACCTGTATTTGGAAGAGAGAGGCTTCAGATCTCTCAGGCTGAAGTCACAGCTATGGAGCAAAATGCATAGATTGCTTCCCATTAAACTTAATTTAAGTTTTTAACTTGATTTTTTAAAAAATTCAAATATTTTTTTCCTGCTGCCACCCCCTGTTAGCATGAAAAGAAAGCAATAAAAAGTTGTAGTATATTCTTGGCAGCTATTCAAGAATGAATGAACAATTTATGAAAATAGAGTATTTGAACAAGGTAACTGTGGGGAAAAACCATTTAGGAGAATATGGAGTTACAGCTTTTACCCCTGTGGCTGTCACTCCCTTGAAAAAAAAAGGATGCATGTGGACAGTGACTTCTAAATATCTGACAACTGCTGAATGGCAAATCAAAGATACCTAAAGATACCTTTTATCCCCCCCAGCCCCCGCCTTGTTTTAAAGGTTCAAGATGACATAGGGCTTCTTTTCAAAGCCAGTAAACTTTTAATAGCTTCCTTTAGTACAAGAGGATTCTTGAGATCAGATTTGCAGTGAAAATAGGAACAGAGCAGCATTGCTCTCCAAAGCACGTTTATCTCTTGCCATTAGAGGCAGGCAGCCTGCAGGGACTGACTATTACTCCAGCACAGCAGCCAGATCTTTCAGAGAGGGAGAGGGAGCATTGCTTCAGGGCTCCAGCTGGGAGAGGTCGCTGGAGACTGCTGCAGTTCAGTGCTGGCAGTGCGATTTTCCTACAGTTCACTTATTTACATACAAATCTACGTATCTTATAACTGCAGTTAAATGGCTGAGCTAATGATTTGTGCTTTTATTGAGTGTGCTGTGTGTGTAGCTGAATGCTCCTGCTGTTGGGCTTAGGCGAGATTATATCTCATTATCACGGTTTGTATTTTTTATTCTTTTCATATTCTCCACATCTGAGAGTCTTTGTGTGATCCTGAGATTGAGCCTGTTCACAATTTTCATGTTAGTTTTGTAGATAAAACTGAATGAACTTCTTCCTTCAAAAAATTATGCACCCGTTTTCCTGTGGATTTCCCAGGAGCTGTTTGGCTCCAGGCTCTCCCTGCCCTTGAAACTGATTTTCATTTCCCTGTCTGGACATCTGTGTAAAGCAAACACAAAATTAAATTTTTATGGCACCTGATTTGTGAAGACGTTTATCCTTTTGGGGATCCAATCCTAAATTAATTGGCAGTCTAGGTAATGCATTTAAAGCAAATGCATACTAGCATAAGGAATAAACAGTTGTCTGGAATAACTGTGAGGTTTGTCACAAGCATCCTCTACAAAGAGCAAAGCTGGGAGTCTTGCAGTAAAGAATATTGTAGGTACACAATTAATGGCTAGATGGAATTGATTTTTAAAGACAGAGGCATGTCTTTAATAGCTCCAGGTGAAATCTGTATTCCTGCCTTCAAAATGGGTGTAATAAAAAATAAATGCATGAAAGGATCAGAGATGGAGAAGATGTTTTGTTTCTACTGGGGTTGCTCTTGGGAAAGCTGGAATTGTTTCTGGATGAAATTTGCAACCTAGGCAGTTCACATGGATTGACTTGGTTGATTAGATGGAATAATTAAAGTTCACCAAAGTAAAAAGCAGCATCAGGCAAGTGCAATGATAAGAGTGGTAATACTTGCATGTAATAGCAATTATGTAGTAATAACAGATTACTGCAATGCTATGATACTGGAATAATTTTCCTCTGCATTTTCCTGAGTGGTTCTAAGCCTCAGATACAACGGACCCTGCAGCAGTAAGTCCAGGCTGCACCTTGCTAAAGTCTGCTTGGAACAGGTTCTGTTCCTCTGCTTTTTGCGTGTTGTCAGGTGAGCTGCTAAGCAATTTTCTATGGAAGGAAAAACAAAATTTGGTGAACGGGTGAAGAAGAGGGATCGTGTGAGCCTCTGCGGCCCCTGTTGCTATGGAGAGCTTTTTCGTGCGCTTCAGTGGGGATGCTGCCTTTGGCTCTGGCTGAGGGACTGCTCAGATAGCTCTGCCATGCTTTGAAAAAGAGGCACTGGGGGGGAAAAAACACAACTATTTGCACCGAAATCTGTGGGATGCAGTGATTTATACCAGTAATGCAAGTGGCTGATACTCTGGTGATGCTGTATGCTGGAGTGTTCCTCAAATGTCTGCTGGGGGGCTAGGCTGTGTCTTCAGGCATCGCTTGTGTTCAGGATGTTAAACTGTTCCCTATTCAGGGAGGAAATGACTGATCTCAGTCGTTTTAATGTCTGTAGTCCCCATGTGAACACTTCAATGACAGCTATGAACCAGAGCTGTTTCACTAAGCAACTGGATGTCATGTTTTGCTTTTCACTGTGAGTTGCATTTGCTCAAATGTCAGGCAGTGTGTGTATCACTGCTGTGCCACCTGACAGGTCTGAACTTCAGTGGAAGTTGAGGAAAACCAAAGCTTTGTATTGGATATTATGGGCAGTAATTTACTACTTCAGGCATTGTTAACCTGTGCACAACTTCTTGACTTCTGAAAGACATTAAAATATACAAATAAAACACTTTATTTTAACTTGTGTCTTTCTTGTATTGGCAGGTAGAAAAAGGCTGCTTTTCAAGAAGCAGCATAATGAATTTTGAAAAATTGTACTCTAGATTATTCCTTCCAGGATTGCGGAAGTAGCCTTTGCAGTCTATTGTAATGTTCTATGTATCTTTCTAGAGTCAAATGAAACTATCAGTATTATTATAATTTTGCATCACTAAAGTTGGTTGATCTTTTTTTTTTCAAGACTGAGCTTGTCTTTGCCCATTTCCCTGTCCCCAGGTAGTGAGTGCATTTAGATCCTTTCAAAGCAAGTCAGTTATTCCATTATTAAATCTGGTTGGATCAATGAGGGGATCCAAGCAGCTAGCTTGCAAGTTTCTGGTAGTCATTTATGTCATCTATTTGGCAAAGGAAGGGACACACGCATTTTCTGGTATTATATCTTTAAGCTGGAGGTATGTGACCAGCTGGTACTTATGAAGAATTATAAATGGTGTTAGTTGTGTTAGTGGTCTCATCCAATAGGCTTGGAGTTGAGCAGGCACTGTGAGCATTTGAATGAGGTTAAAACATAATTCTGTTTTTATTTTTCCAGGGTTCTTCTGTGTTTTTTTTTGTTTGTTTTCTTTGTGGGATGTTGGAGGTTTAAAAAAAAAAAAAGTGAGTTTGCTACTTGAAGTGTTCTTCAAGGTGTGGGAAATTGTGTAGTTTTCAATCGCTCTGAAAAATTGCTGTTAAGTGTTTAAGTGCTGTGGAATCCCAGAGGCTGATGGAGGTGAGTGAAGCTGCTGCTGCTCCATGTCCTTGTGTCCATAGCAAGGCTGTGTACTTATTCCCAAGAGGCACATGTGCGTGTGAGTACGTATGTACACAGAAAATCGCAAACAAAAGAGCACTAACAGCTTCGTCCTCTTTCCTTCTCTGGGTGGTCAGGATGAAAGCCTGTTACTGGAAATACACTGATCCCTTCAGCAGCTGGTCTTAGACAACCAGTCCACCCAGTAGCTGGTCCACAATCCTCCTGGTATCCCATTTCCAGCGCAGATGTTTGCACATGTAGGCTGGTCTATCCAGAAGCTGGCCCAGCACTATGACTTTACCAGTAGATGACCTCTAGATTCTAAGGTCTCTCCAGTAGCTGAGTTGGACCTCCTGGTCTGATAGTAGCCTACTCACAGACCCCTCAAGAGGCAATCTGAAGTATCCAGCCCAGGCTTACAGCTACACCAGTACTTGCCTTCTAGGCATCTTAACCTGCTCTCTCACACTGATTGTATGAGTACCAGTGGGAATATCAATGTGAAGTCTTGTAGATAAGAGTGAATTTTATATACATCCTTTATATATTTAAGGAAAAACTCTCACATGATCAGAATAATGATTTGTTTTCCTTTACTTTTTCTGTCATCATCCCTCCCACCACAGAACTTGTAAATGACTGCATTTTGGGATATGCAGTGTAGATTGTGACGGAGTCAAGAGCTGAACTGGGCATCCAGAGCCTTGAGACTTCTTTGCATTAGGTTTACTGAACTTGCTCTTTCAGTATCTGACAAGGAGGTGGTTTTCAAAATGCTGTGAGAGTGGACTAGATACTGCTAGGAAGTTTGAAAATGACAGTAATACCAGAGAAACAACTACTGTATTGTACCTTTTTTCCGTCTCACAGCTGATTAAATACTATCCCTGTAGCAAGTACAGTCTCTTGCTTTCCTAATAGTGCTGTTACATTTTCATTATCTTTAAATTTGGTTTAGTTGCTGAAAGCAGGGACAAGGAACAGTGCACTGTAGCCAGCCAGCTTCTGTAGAAACACTGCAATAAGGAGAATAACTTGTACTGGAGGACTGGCTGGAGAAGAAATCATATAACCTCTCATAGCAAGGCATTAGATCAGCCAGACAATGCAAATGGTAGTTACGGTAGTAACAAGCAGAAGGTAAGCTCAAGTAGTGGTAGCAGGGAATGCTTTAATTTTCTTATTCGCTGCTCATGGCCCTTTGCTGTCAATGGGGATTGCTGGGAGATTGTTGTGGACTGCTGCTGTTTTAAATGCTTTATTACTTGTAATTTCCACCACTGCAATTTACATTCTCCACCATGAATAGTCTGACGTGCTTCCTGGCAAATAGAGTCCTTCTGTTCACCCAATTCTCTTGGGAGTGTGTGCAATTTTTTGTAATTTATAAACGTAATTTAGTCTGCTTTTTCTACTACCTTTGACTTATATCTGTCAAAGCAATTTTATGCAAGCACTCAACAATTACTTCCAGAAGACTGATAAAATATGAAGCAATCTTGCTTTTCCTGTTGCCTCTTGTATCTTTCTCTGTGCATCTTTTGCCACTTGGGTCGTGTTCAGACTCCAGCAGGCTTTATTTTTGTCTGTACTGCTTATGACATAACTGGATTACTCCTCTGATACTATAGAACAACAAAGTCAGTTGTCCGAGGGTCTAAAACTTTCTACTGCTATTGCATGAATGAGTTGGAAAACATAGAAAATATTGAGGTAGAGTTTTTGTTATAATTTACTATCTGTATATCTAAGAAGTATCTATGAGAGTGTGGTCTGGCTTGCCTTTTTTATTTTTTGTATTGGGTGTTCATTTCTCTTTAACCTTTTCAGGAGAACATTAGCTACAGCCCCTTTGAGACTGTCAGTCTGAACCAGGTGTTTCTCTGGGTCTTTTGGCTTTCCCCAGCCTTTGAATATTGTCCTGTGTTTTTCATAGAATCAGAAAAACTAAGGTTGGAAAAGACCTTCAAAAGATCATCTGGTCCAACCATTCCCCTACCACTAATATCACCCACTAAACCATGTCCCTAAGTGCTGAAGGGCTCTGATGGCTGGATGTAGCATCCATCTTGTTTTTTTTTTTTTTTTTTTTTTTTTGCAGATACACACTGTCTCTGTCTTTTGCAGGCATGTGTAGACTAATACTGTGTGACTGCTAATCATCAGGAAATTATGGTGGGATGTTGCTGCTTACGCTTCTTTTGCATGTCCATTTTCTTTTTTTGAGCATGTATTTTAGAAGTTCCTATTTTGCTCACTTCACCCAAGCACTGATGTGTTAATAAAAAACAGGGAACATTGCAAGGAACACCATGTACAGGTCAGTGGAATTGCTATAATACTTGCAGAAAAAGCTGCAGAACCCAGCAATATATTACAGAATGTTCTTTTATTGCACTTATAAAAATCTTTATCTATTATCCTTATTTTCATCCAGTGCAGTTCTCTAATGTTCATGCTAGATTTGGCGAAGTTCAGTATTCTGGGTCTGCAATTTAATTTGAGGAAAGAAATGAATTGCCACCACACTAAAAATTTTTGAGTGAGTATATCAGACCTTTATAAAAGGGCAGCAAGGGCATAATTTTTCTTTCCCGTTCTTACAATATGGCCAGCAAAAGAAAGGAATCATCTGGTTAAAGGAGATCCTAAAGCACCTAGGCAATTGCAGACTGATACCACATGTGGAACCAGCCTCTGGAGACTTATTTTGATTATTTTAAACACTTCTGAAAGTGAAATTGCCCTTCAGGTTCTAAAAGAGCTGAAAAGTACTGTACTACTGTTTGGATTGTGTTTCTCCAGTAATTTGGTGTGATGTAATGTGGACAGATCTGAGTATGGTGCTATCTCAGAATACTTTACATTGGCCCCAATACAGCTGTTACGAGCTGGTTGCTTTGAGACCAAAATGCAAATTACAAAGCCAAATACATTCCTGTGTGGTAGTGCTCAAAATGAAGAAATTACATGTGGAAATGTACAGGAAGGGCAAATAGAGCCCTAGAGCCTATAATATTTATGTATATCATTGTAAGTGGTCTTTTCTTCATGTAGCACCATGTGCACGACTACCAAAGCTGGTAGCTGTTTGTATGGCTGTCCATTAATACCAGTACAATTATGTGCATCTCAGCATCACTGATGAAGTGGCTTAAGCCTCCACGTTTTATTTTTCAGAGGGCAGATAACTTTGCAGTCCCAAGAATCTTATGTAAGTGGGAAATTCCTTGCTTTTTGTTTGGGGGGCAGGGGGAGAGCTGCTGTCTGTGAGGCTTCCCAGTGGATGGAGAGGCAGGCAGGCTTTGGCTCTGCTTCAGCCTTCTCTCAAGGCCATCCTTATATATTGTGCAGTCTTATCTATCCGATAATATCACTCTGGGGGAATGAGACCACTCCTTTTTTTTTTTTGGAAGTTTTTTGTGCTGTATGTACACCTCTAGTGAGAAGCAGGTTATCTTGGACTGCTCTGGCAGCTTGGGATGAAATGGCTGCCATGTTGCTGCAGCGCAGAAAGAAACATAAACATGAGCAATAAAAACAGCCTGACTGTGACTTGATTCTGCACCTGTCATGCAGCCAGTATGTGGCTCTGTGTTCGAGCCCCGGGTGGCCAAAGTGCCACTGCATTTCCATATGTCCTCAGTTGCTAGCATACAGTACGTCATGATCAATATCAAGGTAGTAGCAGCTCTTTAAATTGTCTTATCTGATTGTTTGCTTTTTAAAGAGCAGAATTTCTAAAATATCTTTGTTTTATTTTGGTGATGGACTTGGTGTGTTTGGTTTTACCATTGACTGCCTGAGCTCAGAAAAAAAAAAAATAAAAATGCTTTTGCTGTGCGACGAATTGAATCAGTTCTATTACACTGTCATCTCTTAAAAGATTTTATTTTTTTTTTTCAGAGAGAGATAGTGCATTATCCCTAAAGGCTGTTTTTTAAAAAGAAAACAGTATCCAGCTTTGTATATGTTTTTGCTTTGCAAGGTAGTATTTGATTTCATTTATCTGATACTTACCTCTCAGATCTAAGAGCAAGCTTTTATCTGGTGTCTCTTCTTACTCAGGCAATATACTAGCTAATTTATACCCTGTTGTTTGTAAACAGTGTTTATACAAACTTGCATTTGTTTACATAAATCTGCTTTAAATGATCACTCTTACTCATTCAGTGTCAGCACCTCTGTTCAGAATAAAAAGAAGTTAATGTTCAGATGCTCTCCCACCTGGCAATGGAGCACCACCTATTACGTGTCAGGGTGACACTTGAACTCAGCTAGCACACCATGGGGACAAGTGTATTGACAGAGTGTGCTGAGGATTTTTGGTGCCCACCTGTATTAAATGAAAGGAGCTTTAGCTACTTAGTTCAATCTGATAGCACAGTCACTTATTTCTCCTTAGCTTTGATGTTTTTATCATGAAGCTTCTTTAACATGCTTAGTTTCTCACAGGCAAAAGTTGAAAATAGGAAGAAATTGTCCTGTTCCCTGTCACTTCTCTTAAATGTGTTGCCAGGTACCTGAAGTGTTCTAACCTTTGCAAGTAGAAGGTCCTTAGCATTGCAGTTGTCTCCTCTTTTTCACTTGACCCCAAGCTGCCTTGATGGTACTCCTGTTCTCCTGCAGTTTGGTTCTCTGTGCAGCTACTCTCATGGCCTCCCACTTGCATGCCCCAATGCTGAACCATGGGTTCTCACCTGAAGTGATTGGTGTCAGTGTGAATGTTGATCCTTCCTTCCCCTACCTTCTCCTAACTCTTGTTACGTAAACTTTGGTTTAACTATTGGGGAAAAAAAGCACTTAATGAGTACCAAAGTAATAGCTGTTTAAATATCTCATAAGCATCACCCAATTCTTCACCCAATAGCACACAATGCTTAGCAAACAGTGAGCTTACAGTTCTCATGCCTGATCCAGCGTGGTCCAACCAGTGCTAACAGTGTCCCAAGCTGGGGAGAAAAACAGGGGGTTGAGTGGATCTAAATGAAAACTATTTTTGGTGGGGATTTTTTTTTTTTTTTTGGAAGTCATCAGCCTCATCTTCCTTATCACCACTTGCCACAATGATGAGGACTTCCAGGTGAGGACATTAGTTGTGAGATCACATTGCTTTCCTTCCACTCCAACTCTTCATAAGGGAGAATTTTTCCTACTTCCGTTGTCTTTCTCTTTTTTTTTTTTATCTCTAAATTAACTTTAAAGTTTATGCTATCAGTTATGGACATGATGCATATTTTTGTGCATTTAAGCCATTGTCAATATCCTTTGAATGGAAGGTTTTCAGATACCACAAAGTTTCTATGAATCCTCTGGTCAGATACCACAAAGTTCCTATGAAATTCATTCCCTCTGATATGAAGCAGAGCTGACCAGAGGTGAGCCTGGAGAATAATCCCCTCCTTGTTTGTGCTTCAGCCACTGCTTGCTCTTCCTCAAGTGTGTGAGCGAGGTATACGTATGTGTCTGCCACCAGTATGGAAGTCTAAAAGACATGCCACTTGGATTTTTGCCATATCAATTTGCTTCATGCCTATAATGCTTCTAATTTCTACAGTGGTTTCACTAGCTATGGCTTGAACTAATTTGCTGTTCTTTTATTTCCCTGAATTAATAATTTTAGTTAAGTTTTAAACCGGAGATGAGCTTGTACTGTACAATCTTTCCAAAGTCCAAAGAGCAAAGTAAACAGAAAAAGAGGTAAGTTTGTGGAAACGAATAGCAGAAGAAGCAGTGGTTGTGATGCAGATGTATGTCCATACAGCAGAAATTGACTGAAATCATCACTTATTTTTGGCAGTCTGTACTGCGAAGCTGTACACGTTTATGTTCCCCATCTTCTAAATACCAGGCTTGGCTTGTCCCCAGACAGAATTACTACTTGTTTTTGCAAAATCGGGCCATAAGTGACTTTCCAAAGTAACACTGCTACCTAGGGAACCCTGTGATTTTATCTTAGTATTCCTATTTCTGGTCTCTCACACTAGTCAGTGGCCAGGCTGTGCCTTTGAAAGCTCTAGGAATCAATTTTTCATATACTTATTTAAAAAGCAAATAAACTCACCCACTTACATGCTTCAGATAAGCTATTTTTAAAATAAATTTTCATTTACAGAGTGATTCACTATATTGGAAGAGTCTTAATTAGAAAATCCCTGCTGGCTGTGGAGTGCTTTGAGTTACTCTGATTAATCGGATACTACCGCTGTGTGGAGTAATTCTGTCACGACTTGGGGAGTCCTCTGAACAATTTGCTGCTGCTCAGGGGTTCCCAAAGGATTGATTGCAGACTGAGACCATCTCAGGAGCGTGCAACAAAAAAGTTATTCTTTGCTTTTTTTACCTCTGACATTTGCAAAGTCTGTAAAGAATTGGGATAAAGACTGAAATCTGGCTGTAGATGTGGAAGTGATTTACAGAAAATGCCTTTGGTACAAGAAGAAGACAGGGGTCAGACTGAAGAGTTTCCCCTCATCTGTTTTTTCCTTTGACCTTTTGACTGTTTTGTTGCTGACCATCTCAAGTGAGATCAGAGAAATTTTGACAATGGTCTTTTTGGCATGGTAACTACTGCTGGAGCAGCATGTAACAGCACTCCTGGACACCAGTAGTGTGTTAGTAGGCAACAGGGAGTACTGAATTAGAGACTTGTGTTGCAGCAATGCTTGCCCAATAAACACACTAGATAAGTGCCATATATTTCAGTGAGACACTGGGGAACCTTGGAAACATACATGGGAGCTTTTGCTTTGTTATGCTTAACTTTCTTTTTGTGTTAGGAAACCACCGGGTGTAGAGACAGCCACCTCAGCTAGCAAAGAGAGGGGGGCGCTTTTCAATAAGTGTAAGAAATCCTACTGCAGTTGTGCTAAACCTGACTGGAAAAAATATTGCAAATAATAGTAGATCAAAAAGTACTGAATAATTTCCATCACCAAAAGAGGTCTGGCTTTGCCTGGAAGCTTCTTTCTCTTCCCTACAAACTTTGCAGCTGGTTTAATGAAAGCTACTTAATCCCATGCATCTTTGCCTCTTGTTACTTTGTGCAGCTGTGGCTGTATGTAATTCTGCAATGGTGACTTGAGATTTCATTTTGTTCTGCTTCATCTGAGAAGCAGCAAAGCCCTTCTCTGTGTAGAGCAATTCTGTGAAATGTACAGGACTTTTCCAGTATAGCTTCAGTAATGGGTGTTGAAGATGTGTGTGTGTTTTTTTTTTAAGTTCAGGTAATAAAAATGAAAAAATAATTACTAAACTAAAAATGTTTGCGAATATAACACTTGGTAGAAAGCTTACATTCAGAGGGGAAAAAATGACCCACTAATATCTACAATAGCCAACAAAGCATGGTAACAGTCTTTGTAAAATCTTGTTTTTACAGTGACAAGGAATTTTTGCAAACAAAGGAACCCTGGGAATATTTATGTGGGTAAAGAGGAGGATGCTTATATTTTTGTGCTTGCATTCACCTAAGTAAGCACTGGGACAAACAAATTCATGGACGGGGCCTGCTTGAATGGTGGAATGTGATGTCAGGTCTCAGTTTTGCATTTTGTTTTGGTTGTAGCTTTTCAAAGGAGGTTAATTTATCATGTGAGTCCTACAGAGAATCCATTGTACCAGCAAAGGAAAGCTAGTTATGACATAATTTACCTCTAATTAATAAATCAGGCAGTCTGGAATCAGTAGGATGACATAAAAATGCTTTTCAATTAAGTCTCCCTTATTTGGGGGGAATGGAAATAGTTGTTTGGGTCATTGCACAATTCCCTTAGTACATGACATTATAGAATTTGTTTTTAATTTCCATTTTCTCACAGTAAACCTACTGAGTTTTCCTATGGAAATACTTTTCCATCTTCTTTTCCCTCATGAAAGTTGTTCATAGATGTTCCTGGGAAGTTTGTCTGGCAAATGGGAGACTTCCTGCAGCTCTTAGCCTGTGTCTGATGTAGTTTTTCCACAGAGCAGATGAGATGTGTTCCTGCCCAGCTGTGTCTGTACTGGCAGACTGAAATGACCAGCGTCATGAAGCCCTCTCTTTGCTTATATTGAACTAGCCTTTAAAGCTTACAGAGTGAATCTAATGTGGATTTCCTCAGTACGCATCTGGTAGCAAATCTGTTTTCAACAGTGCCAATCAGTTGTCTCCCACTGGAAAGTGAGCGAGTCAAGGTAACCTCTCATGGTGCATTGTGCTGCTGTTTGAGTGTCTCTTCATTAAGCACTACTTATGCTTGCATTGGCACTTCAACACCTGAATGGCTTATTGCCATGTCTCTTGGAAAAATTCTATAACCAAGTTATTAATTTTTTAATACGTTTCCCTACCCAGATTGTATCGATATGAGAAAATAACTCATATTTATTAGTTTATATTTGAGATGTTCTTATAGTTTATTCTTAGTACAAGTATACTGGTGGTTCACTTTGGACTTAATGGCACTTGGGTAGCACACATGTGAGTAGTTATTTTGTTATGTGACAGTGTGTGCCATGTCCAGTACTGCTTGTTTTCCTGCTTTTTTCTTCCACCATTCATTTATATTATATATTTCATGAGATTTGCTTGTTTCCAATACTAGCTTTATGTGTAGTTAATGAAAACAACCTGAATGTGTTTTGAATCCAAACAATATACAGCTGACTTTTTTTTTTACCTGTGTAATGATTTTGCATTTATATTTGTGAATGTATTCATTAATTTGTTTCTACAGTCATGGCTGAGTGCAATTGATGAAATAAAAACTACATAAAAATTCAGGCATTCTTCTTCATAAATGAACCTAAAGGGATGTGTTTAGAAGCAATTAAAATTTGGTCTGTGTTAAAGTCTTATTTTTAAAAAAGCTAAATCTTCTGATAGCTGCTTAAAGGTTTCTTTTGAAATTTAGCAAAAACACTCCAGTAGAGAAGAACTTAATTTTTCATTGGCAACAACTCAAATGGACTAAGACTAGGCAAAGATGCAGTATGGGTTTAGATTGCTTTGATCCATTGTAGTATTTGGTATTGTGGCCTGTGGGTATGAGCAAGTTTAGGTTTCTTATGAGAAATAATGCCTGCCTTCCTGCTGAGGGGTGTAGCTGGAAGGGAGCAGCTACGTGAGGTGAAGAAGCAGACAAAACTTTTTTAAAATTTGGTATTGTGTAATTAAACAACCACTAGTAATAGTGGGGTAACCTTGGCACAAAGTCCAATTTTTATTTTAAGATGCTTTATAATTGTAGCCCAGTTTTTGCTCACAGGTTAGTAATACCAACCATAGCAGGTGCTGGGCTCATGTAACTCAGAACAGCATGTGAGAAGAAATCCTGTCACTTAAACCTTTCTTCATTCAAATCCCGTTGGGGGAATTATGTCTGAACTGCAATGCATTGCTGTGTTTTGGGACTGGTGATGTCAGTGTTACTTAGAAGGAAGTTCCTGTTCTAATTTGTTTTTCTTTGATACATTTCTGTCTTAAAGTCTCCAGGAATTTAATTTAACAATTATAACATTATATAACAACATAACATTGAAATGTTCTGAAAGGGGAACATGGTTTTATTTATTAAACCATGCAGATTTCAGTCCTTATTCTTCAGGTCTTGTTCTCATGCACATTCTTATAAGTGCTAACACGTGTGTGCTCGAGACAGGATTACTTGCGAGCAGTCGGGAGAACAGCAATAAACTGGTTTTTGAACAGGTCTTTTTGACTTGCTAGAAGCCAGCAGTTACTGCAGAAGGGCTTTCTTTCTGCCTTGGAGTCCTGCTTGCTTCATCTCTGTAATTCCCTGGCAAGGTGGCTGCCCCTTCTGTTTCATCATTTTGGGAGTCATGGCAGCTGCGTTCACACACATTCATTTCCATCCATCTTTCATTCAGACTGATGTTAGTATCACTGTTGCAAAACTGTTATATGCCCCAGGAAAAGAACCCCCCATTTGTCTTGTATTTCGGTCTCTACTTGAAGTACACCAAATGCATGTGGATAAATCAGCAAGAGCTTTTTCTTTGGCTGTGTATCTTAGACCTTTCAGGTTTGCAATAGCAGTTTTCCAGGAATTAGTTCAAAATGTATGTTCCTTTTTTAAGGTAATAGGACTAATCATACAGCTGTTATTTAAAAACGAATGTTTTGTTTCCAGGTAATGGACTTACAAAGCTTGAAAGGGTTTCATTTTAGTTCCTTCATGGAAGAGCTGAAATTGTTGTAGACTTCTGGCATATGTTTTTGTCGCTACCTTGTCTGCAGAAGTCAAGAGAAGTTGCTAGATAGTTCTTGTTTTCTGTTTGTTTCCATATGGCATAGAGAAGTCTGAAACGCTTCCATGGGTTGACAATGGATGATTCCATACAGAGAGGAGCAATTACACAAACGTGTCCTGCAAGCATTCCCAGCCACTGTGATGTGATTTTTTATTTTGTGGGAAAGCAAAAGGGAAGAAGTGGAACTGTAACCTTGTAAAAATAAATATTACATATGTAGAATTGTGAAGGACCACTGCTGGAGCCCATTGAGCCCATTCGTGGGGCTGGGAGGAGCAGAGACAACTAGTCATTCCACAGTCAGCTGCGGAGGGAAAAAAAGAAATGCATGTTTCTAAATATAACATGAATTAATCCCTCTGTGCGGGACATATTAAACATATGTTAAGTTCTGTCTGAAGACAGCTGTTTGTAAAGAATCAAGATCAAATGTGCCCAGCTGGTGACCTGATGAATGGCTGCGTGGCAAAACTGTATGAAGAATAAAATGATGCTTCTGTTAACTTGGCACTTTGGAGAAATGGATGTACAGGCAAAGTGATGTAGAAAACACCTCCGATCTTTCTTGGTTTTATGAAGAATAAAAAAGTCATGACACTGTGGTAGAACAGAAAATTTCTGCTCCACAAAAAAGCTGTTAACTACGGCGTCTTTCAGCTACAAAGTATAATTTCAGCTGCAAAGGAGGATGAAAATTGAGGCTAATGGGTAGGAATCTTTTTTTCCTTTTGTTATTTTTTTTTCCAAGAGTGCAAGATAGCTTCAATTACCAATGATAATATAAGGTCTGTCTTCCAACTACCAGTAATTACCATAGGCTTTTAAGTTTTGCTCCACTGTTAAATAGCACAATTTAAAGTGAATTATGCTTGTGCTTTTCTTCTGCAATAATTAAGCTAGGGTATACCAACTAACCAGCAATTAAGTCAAATTATCCAGTAGGTCATATACTGTTGGAGTACAAATCTCAAATACTGACTGTACTACAATATGGCACAGGATTTTTTTTTTTCAAATTTGGTTTTATTATCTTCAGTGGAAAAAATGGAAATGTATTGGATGCAGAAAAAATATTACGTGCTATTGGACCCTGTCTGCATCACATACTGGTCTGGTAGAGTTTTGTACAGATCTGAGTGTGAAGGCAGGAGGGAGTGAGCCACTGGACAGCAGAGGAGGTCACAAGGTCTGGATGAGAAAGTGGGAAGTTGTGGTTCCTGTTTGCCGTGGATATTACAGCAGCTTACATCACAGATTAAATATTGGAAGTGCTCTGAAAGGCCTAAGTTTCTCCAGAGCCTCAAAAGTGCCAAAGTAAGCTCAGATCCCTTCTGGATCTGAGCTTAGTGCATTCTTCAGAGAGGACTGAGTCCTTCAGGTTTCTTCTGGAAGAACTTAATATACTTAATATAATTAAGAACTTAATAGGGACTGGAGCTGGCTCTGTAACCAAACCAAAACTGAGCAGCATCTGTGATGTGAAAAGTCACATCTTAGTGGCCATGTCTCCTTAGCAGCGCCAACATATATGAATTGTAGGTGCATGGGGGTGAAGTCGGATGAAAAATGAGCATCTGAAGAGATGTGACAAGGCATAGGTAGCACAGCTGCCTCCAGAAGTGGCTACAGGCTGTCTGCAAACAAAGCACTTATGGGGCATAAAAATTATTTTTAAAACAAATTTTAAATGTACTTGATCCCATGTTAACACTGCTATTTACACTTGGATTCAGCACAGCAGTCAGGTGAGCCTAAATAAATAGCTGTGCTGCTTGACATCACCTCACTTGAGCTACAATTGCATCCCCCTCAGTTGCTTCATGACGTACAGGTTCAAACTGGCTCTCTTCTGAGTTCTTTTTAAAACAAAGGGACAAAAGCTATTCCTCTTGTACCAAGGTTGATGAAAAACAGACAAATAGGCTGCTCAGAAAGATTACCTGCCTTGCTTGCATCCCAGCCCTTGCACTGTTTCAGTAAGGTCATCAGATTTGTTCTCTGAGGGCAGCTGGCACAAAGGCTGGTGTAGAGAGACCTTGGTGCTTCACTGGGTATGATAGTAGGCTGGCAAAGGAGATGTGGCTGCCAGTACTGCTTCTGTTAATGAGTTCCTATATGTTGGTTCCTCTATGTTTTATCTAGGTAGAGAATATTTTAACTGCTCATCTATCAGGCTAAAAGGGAATGGATACAGAAGAGGTAAAAAGATTAATCCCCACCTCATGGGGTATGTCATGGGGGTCATGCAAAGTCCTTGGCTTTAAAAATTTTGGGCTGCATTTTTGCAGTAAGTAAAATAAGCTCGTCCCTTAGGCACTGTGATTCAAAAAGCTAATAACCTTGGAAAGATTTATATTCTTGTTACAGTGATAGCAGTAAATCTGGACATTCTTTTTCAGGTTTTTAATTTCCTTGCGTAGGTTTCAAAGGCAGTGCTACAAATTTGTCATATTTTCCTGAGGTGGGAACAATTCAAGGTCCTGAAGTTGCCGAAGCAATATTCTTTAAACTTTCATCTTTCCAAGAAGCTCGGAGTTTCAGGTTCTTTGAGGTCACCAGCTTTAAAACAGGCAAATCGTTCAGAAAAGTCAAGTGTACTTCAGCAGAATAAGCGGGTTTGGTTATTTCCTTGATTGGCTTAAATGGTTTTGGCAGTTGTTGAAGGACTGTAGTTTATCGAAAGGGAGAAAATGACTGTTCTCTACCCAGAAATTTTGTCCATTTAATGGGATTGTAAGTGCAAAATGTGAGATGGAAAAAAGTGGCAGTGGATGTGAAGAACTGGAGAATTACCAGTGTAGCACTTTACCTCCCTTTAAATATGTTTATCCGAAAGAAATAAAAATGGGTATCCGAGATCTTTAGCATTATGTAGTTATTTAAGAATCTGTCCATCAAACAGAAAATCTATAACATACTAAGGACAAGATTAATATAATTCTGTACGTGACCTTGTTTAATCATCATTCCCTTTAGCCATTTTGACATGACAAATACCATTGTACCACACAAGAAATTAAAGAAAAAAAAACACTCATGAAGCTAAGAAGCATTTAAATGATTCTGTAAGGTTTGTTTTTCTTGATATGAGGAAATACACCATGAACACTGTGTTCTAGGCATGCTCAGAGCCCATTAACTGATGCTTTAAGGAGAAAATCAGTGACTCACTCATGAATGTGCAATGTGGCAGCTCTGCCACAAGTCTGAAATGCGAATGAGAATTCTAAGAACAGGAGTGAGGAACATTATCTTCAAATTAAGGAGAGAACCCGATCTCTGAAGAGGGAAAAAAAGGTTTGTTTTACAGCAAACTTTGTTCAAAGGCAGTTTTCATGCAGTTTTCATTCATCTGGGACACAAAACATTTGGTTGCATGTGTGCACAAACTGCTAATAAAGGAAGTATGTTAAAATGGCAAATTAATTCAAAGTTACTGTCTATTCCTTTTAAGTGGTTTGCAAGTGTTACCACTGAAACAAATCAAACCTTTTGTAACTTCTGGCTGTTTTTGTCTTTTTTATGTATAAAGACAGTTGTCTGATTTTTTTTTTTGAACTAAAATATACAATACTTATAAAGAATTACAACAATTTGGGCCTGTTTGAGGAAAGTTGGACTAGATGATCTGTGATTCTGTGATAAAGTAATGCACTTCTTCATGCTGTATAGCACAACACGTATTCTGATACGCCCCTCTTGCCTCTGGAGACAAGTAAGCAGACAACATATGTTTAACGTAAGGGTATGTGATAGCTACCTGTCATGGGTTGTCAAAAGTGTTTTCACGGTACTGCCTTTTGAGTGATGCTTGTAGTTTAACAGACTGAGTTCTGCAGAAAACATCTTCCTCGAAATACCCCTGAAAATAACAACAATAATAAACAGTGTTGTTGGAGGCTTGAGAGTGTAATCATCCTGGTGTTTCAACAAGTGTTTTTCCCATTGAAAATGTCGATAGAAACTGTGACTTGTTCAGTTGTTAGCTTTTGTTTTTTAATGAAAGGTATCAATAGAAAAAGGCTTGTTTCTAGCCTTTCTTGTTGCTTCCTAATTTCTTTTTTATAGAGAGGGCTGCTGTCTCCTTTCCTGTAACACTGCAGCCCATGGGGGTAGGGGCTGCAAGAGGCTGTGTGGTGGGAAGGATGTTTGGACTCTGAGAACCCCGCTGTAGATGGAAGGGGAAATGAGCAGGCAGAGGAAGGCAAGCTGTGAGAAGGATTATGCTAGAGTGTGGACTTTGTTTTGGTTCAATTATGTGCTGATGAATGTTCACAGAAATACAAAATGAATGTCGTACCCAGCTAATGGACTGCGTTCCCTGAGATGACAAAGAGCAATAAGTATATTTTTTTGGATGGCTGCATGGCAAATGCATTTGTTTTAGATAACAACCAGTGGTTTCCATGGGGATCATTCTTCTGCTTTTTAAAGGTATTATTAAGAATCTTTTACCTAGTTTGAATTACTGCTAAGAGCTGTTACTTCAAAACTATGTCAGCTGTTGATGCCTGAATCAACACTTTGTGTCTAGCAGTGAAACCTGGGGGGGGGGGGTACAGCTTGGGGAGAGATTTTTTTTGCTGCTTTGAATCAAAAATCATGCACCCCGATAACATGTAATGCTCAGGGAACATTACTCCTTGCAAATACAATGAACTTAAAATGCTAGAAAGGCTTGAAGGGCGTTTTCTGGGCAGTGTGACGTGTCAGACTGTTCTTGTATTTATTTCTCAGTGTAATTCTGTGCAACTTCATGTACTGCGTGGCTGCTTGTCTTTTGATATTTCTCAAAAAAAAAAAAGTAAGGGTTAACTAGAAACAATTATCCTTTCAATCCAAGTATGGTGGAATTAGTGCATGGAGATTTTCTTGAATATTGACATTTATGATAAAGAAAATATAAGAAACGTTTGGCAGGTTTTATACATATGTTTGTTGCTAACATGAGAAGAGCTGCTTCTCATGCAATTTTAGTGTTTCTTATTCTTCTTTGCCTGGAGAAATTCGAAATTTTCAAAGGCACAGAGAAGCTGGATACATTTCTCCTCATTCAGTCTGTATATTGATAAGGTTTCCAGCCAATGTCAGATATATTTAGGGTGATTTGTAGGCTTGGCTCATTCTCTGAGAAGACCAAAGATACTTTTTGAAATGAAAAGCACTTTTTCTTCTTTCAATGTTGGAGTTCTGTGCAACCGCTATGGGATATGCTTTGTCACATGTGATCATTTATAAATGATGCACATATCCAGGTCAGTATTGACTTGCAGGTAAACAGCCAGATGCTACATTTTCCAGCTGCTTGTTCACCCTAACTTTCTATGGATGTCCCTAAGCTAACCAATACTAATCCTGTGTAGTTCATCAATTCTTCATCCAAGGTTATGTAGCCCTGGGCCAGTTCTCCAGCAGAAATTCCTCACAGAAGAACCCATGATGAAAACAACAGCTTTGCTCACTGTGAGGACATGCAACAGCCTAGAACTGTTGTTCCCCACAGGGAATATCTTTGTTAGATTAGTGACTTCCATGGGTTCAACAGTGAATGACTAAAACATATAGAACAGCAGAGTGGCTCTGCACACTGTGAGAAGATGCAGAGTGCCTTTGTTGTAATGCTTGTTGAATTACCTTGTTGCCTGGAATGTTGTTATCCTTTTCCACAGAAAGGAGTAGCTTCTGAAAGATGAGAAGGAACAAAGTGGGAAACGTATTCAGTCTGTTGTTAACCTTCTTAATATTTGATGCTGTACAAAGTTTCTGGTGTAATTTTTTCACTGTGTGGCTTTGAGCTGCATAGAGGGAAATAATTGATTAAAAGGCATCAGCAGAAAGAACTACTAGCTTGTACTGAAGCTGATCATCTGATTCATCAGATCAGAGGGACTTATAAATATGCAAATTACTCATAGTTGCAAGTGAGGGGAGGAGGGAGAACGTTACCCTGAAGGATATTCACTCATTAATTTTCCAGTGTCCCAAGTGAATACTTCTGTGTTCTTACCATTTTTTTTTTTTTGCCTTTAAGGTTCTGACTTTGTCTAAGAGCTCTTCCTTGTCTTAGAACCAGTATTTTGTGTGCTTTAGTCTTTCCATTTCTGTCTAGGATTAATCAGCACTAATCAGAGCTAATGTCATGTCCTTGTAGCTCTGTGATGCATAAATAACGATGTAACATCATGTGTAGAAGTAATTCAACAGTTGAGAACCTAGAATCTTGAGTCAAGCTTCTCTGTAGGACCCTGAAGAGTAGCTCAGAAGTTCTCTAGCAGCTCCTGGAGAATTATTTTTAAACCCTCTGATTTTTTTTTCTTTCTGTTCTTCATTTATAATCATTTAATAGAGGTGAAACTTGCTTTGGAAGTAAGGTTATAAAACGGTTCAAACCAGATGAAGGATTGTAATTAAATACAAATACAGCTTCTCCACTACTTCAGGGCATTGTAGTAATACGTTTTTACTATGTGAGCAGTACTTCTTTAATAACTGGGAAGTTAGAGAGATTTTTTGAAAGCCAGTGATTTGGCTGACTGCTTATCTCTTAGTAACTGGAAGCTTTAAATACAACTGATTGAATACTGCCTTTTGAATATATTGTCAAGCCGAAAGCACCTGCCAAAACCAGATGATAATTCCATTCTTTAAAGTACATCAGCTGGTAAATACATAACTCAATATTTTGTCAGCTACCCAAAACAAATTGGCATAAGACACATGACACAGTATGTAGAAAATTGAATTGCAAATTACATTTAAATACTGTAGACCTAAATAGCATGTCTGTGAGGTAGATTTCAAAGCTAATACTGCATGCTCTTACTGGAAATGCTGCATGAAGGCTACTGGTTTATCAAGAAGCTGAACTTGTCTTTCTGATATTGTTATTTCCCTCTTTTCTTCTATACGCATTGGCCACATGAACAATATATTCTTGCTGGCATTTCGGTTCTGTGAGCGACCATGGGAAAACTCTACGCAGCAAATAAAAGCTTGGTAGTTTTTTCTTTTTAATTGGATAGAAAAATTCTCAGCTGTGAGGGACTGCAGCTGCTTTCTCCATATCTCAATCAGCAGTGCAAGATGTTCTCTCATTGTGTAATATTGTTCACCCTATCAAAACACTAAAATCTGACAGTCTCATAAATCAATTACATTTCAACTTAAGAGCTTCCGTTGTCAGTAATACATGTTATCGACAATATGCAGTTGTTGACACAGTCTGTGGTAAGAATGATTCTTCTTGCAGGTAGGAAGATAAATTCCACCGTGCGTGCTGTCCAGCTGCAGCAGAATAAATAAATGGGGTTGTCTTGTCAAGCAGTGCTTTTGTGCCAGTAGCTATGCTTTGGTTGCCCTTGCGGTACTGCACAGTACATCTCCAGGAGAAATAAAACCAAGGAGAGTCATTTTACTGATATGATACTGGCCTTTGCTATGGAGTTACTGATAGTGCGAAACATATAGCTTACACATGAGCTGTGCACTGAACAACACTGTGTAATTTGGCTAGCGTTGAGAATTTTACTGATTCACCGATCATTCAGGCCAGTTTTTTCCTAGTGCACAGTGACTGGCTAACAAAGAATGATTGCAGTACTTCTTCAGTATGAAGACTTGAACATAGTTTAATCAGTCGTGCAACTGAGCTATTACGTTTTAATTTTGTCCTAAATCTGCTGCCTGGCAAGATGATTTACTGTCTATTGCCTAGTGCCCCATGGAAAGAGGCATTAAAAAAACCTCCATTGGAATTGATTAGCTAGAGCATAGTATCATCAAGAGATGCATGTTCCACTTGAGATTTCTCTCCATTAAAACCTCTGACTGATTACTAGGGGAAGTTGTATAGAATATGTTTGCTTCCTTTTCTTTGTCAGATCACTTCATAAAAAGGTAAATGCTTTCTGAAAGTAACTCTGATGCCTTGTAAGTTTACAAAGAATGCTCGTCAGCCCCCTGAGAAAACTTTGTATGTTTTTATGATGCTTTTATGATGTATATATGACAAACATTTAGATGAAACATAAGGCAGCTTTCAGTTTTAATTGAACAACTTGCTTAGAAAGGCATGATATGCACATATCCTTAAAAATAACTTACTCTGGCTGCCTTGCTGTGTTCCAGTTTTGACATGCTTTGAAAGTCTGTTTCCTGTTGCTGTCAATGCGTCTTCAAATGCTGTGTCTGGAGACAGCACTTTAAAAAATAAAAAATAAAAAAAAAAATATCAAATTGTAGATGCTGGAGCCTGAGCCAAAACCCTGTCTGTGCAGGCATGGGTGGAAAGCTGGGGCCAGGCTGTATGTGCACCCTGCTCAGCTGTGCCAGCAGAGATCCTCCCCAGCTCTGCACCATAAACCCCTCTCTGCCTGGGTACCACAAAGTGCCTGCCACGGCATCTGATGAGCCAGAGAGCTCACTGCCCCTTGTGCATCGCCTGCCTTGCGAGGGAAGAGCCAGCGCCAGGGTGATGTGGGGCTCAGGAGAGAAGGGGCTGCCTGCCTCTCGCCACCCCCTCGTGTCCCTCCCCTGTGCTGTCACAGAAACCCTGAGAATCAGGCTGTTTGATCAAAGTCAAGAGAAAGAAGACTCTAATAGTAAATTCATCTTCATTTTTGCACTGTTCTATTAAGCCTTTTTTCTCCAGTAGCGCTCTTTTAATATATATTTATATTTTAAAGCAAATAGCTTGCTAAAGACAGTTTTTTAAAAGGAGACATAAAATCCTGTATTCTGAGGGGTTTTTTTAATGACATCTTGGTACACGGTAGAAGTGGCCCAGAGCTGCTAAAACAGACCGCTACATGTACTCTTGTGCTGCTGTGAATTAAAATCATGAAGAAATTTGGGGTGGAAATTTTGTTTCTGTGATGTGGTATTTCTTCCTGAGGTCTGGATAAAGTAAGATGATGAGGTAAGAACTGTGTTTCAGCTAATTCTGGTTTCTCTCTGTGCTTCTGATTCCTGTCTATTCTCTATTTGAAACAGATGTGTAGGGCTTGAATATCTAAAACAGTGGGTTGCATTCAGTGTGTTCTTCAGTGAAGTTATGTGCATAGAGTCTTTTTTTTTTTGTCCTACTTGTTTAATGGCACGATATTATGGATATTCAGAATCTCTTGGGGGAAAAAAAAGATCAGATTTCTTCTGGATGTGGCTTCACTGAGGCCTTTCTGTGCCATTACGTTGGCCAGTGGAAGGAAAAGCAAGCCGCTGTGATCCACTTACAGCGACACAGATTAACAGTACATCTATATTTGTTTGCTTACAATGTATTTGTCTGTTTTAAAAAATGCAGTAATTATTAAAATATCTGCACTTTAGCGGACTTCTGAATTTGGATGCACAGGATCACTCACTTCATGCGTGAGTCAACATAAGCACCTGAAAACATAGTTTGGATGTTCTGCCTAGGCACGCACTTCTGAAATTCTGCAGTTATTCATTACTGGTAACTGGGAGGAGGTAACTGGGGCGTAATTGGTGTGTTTCCAGTCTCCTGACCTACCAAGCCACTGGCTGTTACACAGACTTCATAGTCTGAGCAGTGTGGTGGTTCAAATCAGTGACTCCTGGCAAACTCCAAGCAGATGCATTTTATTTGCAATATTAGGGAACAATCAGAGCTATTAAAATTAATGCTTTTTTCAGGGGCGGGGGGGATGGGAGGATGTTTTTGTTGTTGATTTGGTTAGGTTTGTTTGCCTTGTTATCCTTCCTGTCTCCACTCACAGGTAACATCATGGTGCTGTGGTCAACTTGCAGAACATCGGTACTTAAGTCTGTAACAAACAGATTCATTAAGAATTTGGCCTGCTCTGGGATTTGTGCCATCCTAGTTTGTGTGCCTTTTGACATTGTTCTTAGTGCCAGTCCACACTGCTGCTGGTGGATCTACACGATGCTCTTCTGCAGAATTGCCAAGTTTCTGCACAAAGTCTTCTGCTCAGTGACCATCCTCAGTTTTCCAGCCATTGCTCTTGACAGGTAAGAGGTCAAACTTGCCAGGATGGTAATCCTTGATTTTTTTTTTTTCCCCTTCCACTTTTTCTCACTCATGATACTCATTTCTTCCCTTTCATTTTAGTCTTATAAATGCTCAAGTGTTGTTTTATGCTGTTACTGGCACAGGCTGCCCAGAGAGGTGCTGGAGTTTCCTCCTTGGAGATCTCCAAAAAGCCACCTGGGCAGCCTGCTCTGCATGGCCCAGCCTGAGCAGGGCTTGGACCAGGTGGGCTCCAGGGAGTCCTGCCAGCCTCGGGTAGGTTGTCCAACAATTTCAATTTCCAAATCTAGCTTTCTTTAAGGAAAAATAAAATGAAATAAAGGCCCCTGTTAATACAACCAGAATTATTTCAGAGAAATTTTGTATGTAGAACGTAAGTCTAAAACAGAGGTGGAGCTTTGGACTGCATAAATTTTAGGATTCCATTAACTTTGCTTATTATTATTAGCTGTCATGGATCCCACCTAAATGCATGGCTCTATCATCTTGAGAGTGACTAAGGTATCTGTAAGGAAGGGTAAATACTGTTGTAATATAACTTATATTGCAAAAACAGTGTATTTTATATACATTAGATAAAATTGTTAGTCTGTTAACATGTCTCACTGCAGAAAGTTAGCTCTACAAAAACAAAGCTAATGAATTAGAAAGTCTCTTAGAAACTTGGTAAGTAACTTGGTAAGTATAGTATCGTTACCTATAATGCATAGCAGTGTTGCCACTGGAACAGTTATAATTTGGCCTTTTCTAGTAAAACTTTGTGATCTTACTAATAAAAACACAAGTTGTTACTGCTTATGAGGATAAGAGTAAAAGGTTAGGTCTCCTGTGGAAAGTCTGCGAGCTTAAAAGTTCACAGCAGTAAGCAAGTGAATCAGTGAATGAAAATTTGATGTCAGAGATGTGTTGCTTTTTTTAATGTACACAGAGCATTCAGTGTTTGACTACACTTTTGCTCAGGGCTTTGCCAATTAGAGCATGTGCAAAACAAAACTCCATTTTACTTCCAGTAGCTGCATGTTATTTGTAGCCAACAGGTGGTGTTATCCAAATATAAGGGGAAAAGCGTCAGAAAGTAGCTATTCAAATTAACTGTGCCTGGCCTTCCACAGCCTTATAACTATGTCTCCATCACATATTTGGAGGGTTTGTGCTGTGTGCAATATAGTGTTCAGTGCACAAGTAGAAAAGTTACATTTTCATAATGTTTATACACATTGAAGTGAAATTTTTTTCCACCATTAATGGGACCCTGAAGTGCAAATATTTTTTTTTTCTACAAAGAGACCTGCAAAGCCAGACCCTTGTTTCTTTTCTTTCATAGCAGGTAGTCAGTTGGCAACTCAGTTAGGGATTTGGCAGCATTATGCTTGGACGGTTTGTGAGAGGCTTCACGGAAGTGCTATGCTTGTTCTGAACCATACCCTTTGCATTGTATAAGTTACATGTGGTTGTTTTTTTCTTGGTTTATTTTTCCACAACAGGTACTATTCTGTTTTATACCCTCTGGAAAGAAAAATATCTGATGCAAAATCCCGGGACCTGGTTATCTACATCTGGGCCCATGCAATAGTGGCCAGCATTCCGGTATTTGCTGTGACCAATGTGTCTGATATTTATGCCATGTCGACCTGTTCCGAACCCTGGACCTACTCCCTCGGTCACCTGATCTACGTTATCGTCTATAACATCACCACTGTGATTGTACCAGTGGCTGTGGTATTTCTCTTCATGATTCTTATTCGCAGGGCACTGAGTGCCAGCCAGAAGAAAAAAGTCATCATAGCTGCCTTAAGGACCCCTCAGAATACAATTTCCATCCCTTATGCCTCCCAGCGAGAAGCTGAGCTTCATGCCATGCTGCTTTCTATGGTTATGATATTTATTTTCTGCAGTGTTCCCTACGTGACTCTGGTGGTTTACCGCACCATACTCAATATTTCAGATATTTCAGTCTTCTTGCTCCTCACTGCCATTTGGTTGCCCAAGGTATCTTTGCTAGCCAATCCTTTGTTATTTTTAACTGTTAACAAGTCTGTACGGAAGTGCTTAGTGGGGACGATAGTACAGCTGCACCAAAGGTATAGCAGGAGAAACATTGTCAGTTCGGGTGGTGTTGCAGATGCTAATCTGGAGCCCAATGTCCGTTCAGGGAGCCAGCTTCTGGAGATGTTTCACATTGGGCAACAACAAATCTTCAAGCCAACAGAGGATGAGGAGAATGAAACTAAATCCATTGGCTCTGGTGACTTTCAGCAGAAAGAAATACCTACCACCAGCTTAGAGGTAGAAGAGACTTTGGTTCATAAATTTGCACCACAGATGATTGCAGACTCTGCAGCTCAGGTAGCACCAGCTGTGCCCACTGAAGCTGATATGGTAAATGACAAGTATTCCATGCAGTTTGGTTTTGGACCCTTTGAGCTGCCTCCACAGTGGCTCTCAGAAAACCGGAACAGTAAGAAGCGACTCCTGCCTCCTTTGGGGAATACCCCTGAAGAGCTAATCCAGACAAAGCAGCCTAAATGTAAAGCAGAAAGAAAAATCAACAGAAACAATAAAGTCAGTATCTTTCCCAAGGTGGATTCTTAGGAAGAGCAGGAGCTTTAAGTGACAGATGAAGGTCACCTTCTGTTAAATGTGTGATCCCATGGATCTTTGTTGTGCTAAAATTTGTTACAGGCTGATATTTTTTGTGCCAAATACAATTAAAACAAACAAACGGGAAACACACACACGTGTTCTTTATTAATGTGTTTTCATGAAAACAATACATTGAAAGATGATGATTCTTGATTTTATTTGTGAAATACCTACAATAATACATTCCTGATTAGCTTTCAAGAAAACAGACATGGCTTTGGGAACACTTCTCTTATGACTGAAGAATGGAAATGTGGTTGTTGGTTTGTTGGGGACCCTTATATTAAAATGGACTGGCTATCAAAGAAGCTTAATAGGAAAGGATTTAGGGAGTACAAGAGGATGCAAAATGGATAAGAGCTAACCTCGTGTAAACAGACACAGCCAGCTTCTGCACGATTCATTAATGAAATAAGATGGACTACCAAGTACATCTATTATTAAGCCAATTTTTCAAATCAATGTTAAAATAAAACTTGCTGGACTCTTGCACAAATTAGTTTCCAATTATCTGTTGAACTATACTTTTTTAAAACTTAAAACTCTATTTTGGCTTAAAATTTCAGCAAATTCAAGGATATCCAAATTGTTGTGTGTGTCACAAACCTGATAAAAAAAAAAATCCTGAAATACCACTTTTTAAAAAACATACATTCTTATTTATTGGGGTCAGGATTTGTCCTGCATTGTCTCCAATCTAGCTTTTACTTCAAGCTCCAAGAATAAATGTGCCAAGGGCATAAATGTATCATTTTGATCCTGTGAAAAAGGACACAATGTCCCAACAGTGTTATGTATGTATTATGTACATAAGCAAGGGGTCAACCTTAAAATAGACTTGTATCTATTGGTGCACTCTGCTTGTTTTCTTACAGGAAAGCTAGCAAATGAAAGAAAAGGGTCAGAAAAGCTAGCAGCCTTATATTGAACCTGTTGAGCGAGGAAGCTGATAAAGGACTGCAAAAGGCAAGTTTTGCTAATGTTGTTGTTCACTATTGTTAAGAGGCAGGGAGGTTTTTCTTTTACCTTCACTGCTATAAATACCACTCCTCTTACTCCACTTGTCTCACAGATTAGACCACCCAGCGTACAAACATGAGACTTCTAAATCTGGTGAATCAGTCGCACCATCCCTGGTATCAGCACAGCAGCCTTTCTCTGAGAGTTGATTGTACTGCAGCTTGCCCCCTGCATTGTCACAGGCACATCACGTCGTTTATACTGTGTGAATTTTGAATTGTGTCAGTCTGTTAGATGACCTTGAAACTATTGTAACCCTGGTATTTTAATCCTTGTTCAGTCACGAGTAGTCTTTCCTTCTTTCTTATTGGCATTCACTGTTGTCTCAGTGGGTAGTTTCTGAAAAGCACAATCTAGTAATGCCCAGACACTCTGTGTGGTTCTCCTGTAGTTCAGCCCTTTGGTGCATGCTGGACCTTCACCTATTGTAACTGCCTGTTTATGAAAGTAGTTTTCTTTAAAGCATACTTCTTAAAAGGACAAGGTGAGTTATCTTGCCAAGTTCACAGTAGCTTGCCAAATCCAAACAGTTACTGTTGAAAGTGGACAAAAAAAATATCTGCTGAAGCAAAATTTGGAAATGTACCCGTTCTTCCTTTCATGTGTATGAAGCAAGTCAACAGCTTCTGGTGGCTCTGAGGTGGTAGATTTCTACATGGCATTCAAAGCAAGTGTTTTAATAAAAGTTATTTTAAAAAAAAGTTTTGTAAATTACTGTGTAAATTGTTTTCCCCTGTTTCTTCTCTGTTTTCAGTGCTGTTCACATTTTTGCTAGTTCAAGAACAACTCAGCTTGGGAGCAAGGAGCACTCTCCCCAGCTGCCTTGCCTCTTAGATGCAGAGATGACGAGGCAGACACAGTTTGCCCAGAACCAGACAGAAGAAATACTCCAGGAAAAGGTGTTCTGTGACAGAGGTAGAGAAGTGCCATAGCACACAGACTTCTTTTGAAATACCGATAAAAACATTTTTGTTTTTTTTTTCTGAAGTTACTGAAAACAGAATCCATTTAAAAAAAACAACCAAACATCAGAAACAAAGTAGAAGTTATAGTTTCCTTATGAATTTTGATTAGATTCAGTATTTATGGCTCACTTACACATAGATAACTGGCCTCTGTGATTGATGAATGTGATAAATGGCTACTCAGATCTGAACTTCCTTTAAGGAAAGCAAACTTGGTCCTAGTTTTGTCCCTTTCACCTCTCATGTTGAATGAAATGCCAATGATAAATTTGAAGAGACAAATTCTATAGGATTGTTTTATATCTGGAAAAGTAAGGGGTTTGTTTTTTATGACTGTTGAGAAAAAATATATTTTCATTTCAAATAGAACACATGTAAGAACTTGTGCACAGTTCTTTAATAGATTGTGTCTGAAGACATGGAAACCTTTCCACTAGAAGTTAATAAAGGTCTTTTTTTACACCTGAAGAATTAATTCAGTATGTAGTAGTTGTGAATATTTTATTGTTGTCCCTCTTCCAACAGTTTATCCATAGGAATTCTTAAGAGAAATGGAAAAAGTACACAAAAGCACATCTTTGCATAGAACAAAACATCTGTATAAGATTTATAGTATGGCCTCTATAGAAAACTGTCATCAGAAAACAGTAATTCAGGAGACTCTGCAAGATGGAGTATTTGACTTGTAGAGTTTAATTTGTAACTTCATCCAAGGCAGTGGTACCTTTGAGTCATTACTGCTGCCTGTAGGCTTCTTCAAACAATTTCTACAGGGCTAAATGTTCTACAGCATTCAATATTAAACAAGTCAAAATATCGCACTGAAGATGAGCAAAATTTTTTATGTTGTTTTTAACCACCAAAGGTTTTGGTAAGATATTCTTTTCCCTGACTATTGATGAAAAAATTGAAGTACCAAGCAAAGCTATGGGGATGAAAGAAAAGAAAGCCTGGTGTAATTTGGGCTGTGAAAATAGATTTAAGGGATAAATCTTCTTACTGGAGCATTAACTTGTATGTACGTAGGAGTGGTTCTTTTTTTCCTTATCCATGAAGAGAAAGTGGACTATCTTTTTTTTTTTTTTTTTTAAAGAAAGCATAAGAAACACCAAGTCAGATTCAATTCCTGAATATACAAACATTCATTAAGGCAAACCAGAGTTTCTCTACTTAGTTGCTCTTCTGCATCCCTATGGCTAAACGTAATGCACCGAGATAATGGCTTACTTAAAAAAATCCTTTCTGCACATTAAGCAGTATTCTTTCTTCTGTGCTTCCATTTTCAGTGAAACCCAGCCCTGTATGTCTTGCCTGGGTCATGTCCTGTCCGTAGGCACTGTGAGGGCCTCATTGTCCTAGTCCCCTTGTGAGGGGGGCAGCGGACTCCAGCCCTCTGCACCCTGTGTGGGCAGGCAGCTCAGCACAGCCATGACCCTGCCAAGCTCCAGCCTCCTTAACCCGCTGCCTTCCAGCAGCAGCACAGAAGACAGCCTTGTTGAGGCAGGAAATTCCAAATGCAAATCAAAGAATGAAAATCTGGCTTTATTAAACAAGATGTGAGTTTACTGCTGACTCTGAATTTAGCATTTTAGTTCAGACTTTCCTCCTCAGCTGACCGGTTTCTATGCTACATCGCTACTGCTGATGGAGCGTACTGCAGAACGCTACTCATCCTCACAGTGAATTTCTGGAAAAGCTGGAATATGACACAGGATTCCTGACTTTTTACCCTTGACTTGGTGCACACCAGTCCAGAGATAGTAATCTATTTGTCCTTTACAAGGGTCTGTTTATTCCCCAAGCATTTTGGAGAATTAATACAATGTGTTCATCTTGCTCTCAGTAGTGCAACTGTTACAGTCTATCTTAAAAACGTTGCCTGTTGTAAAGGAAAGCTACTTCATGTGAGTATGCAAAGAAAATTTAAAATATCAAATATGTAGTAAGTATTAAATGAAGTTTTGGTAATTTGCCTTCTGACCTGTACAACAATGAAGGTAGTGTTTTGGCTACCTGTGTATTAAAACATTGTTTAGCAGAAAAGTATGAATACAAGCAGTACTAAAAGGAAAAAAAAATCCTGTATTTCTCCCCTCATTTGTGTTTCTTCTTGATGGGATCAAGGAGAAAAGGATAAATGAATTCTGTTGCTATGGTGACTGTGTTCCAAGTATCAAGACAGCTTGTCTAAATGCGTCTTCATGATGTTGTAACCTATCTTTTAGGATGAAAAGCACAGCTTGGAGTGCTTTTCTTGCTGTGCTCTTTCTAAGCACACAGTTTTCTTTCATTCAGTCTTTTTTTTTCTTTTCTTTCTTTTTTTTTTTTTATTTTTAATCCCCATCACGCTCCAGATAGGTCTCATTTATCATGGAACAAAACTGACATATTCCCCAAAAGGCAAAAAAGAAAATCACACCCCTTTTTCTGCTTTACTAGTTCAAATTTCATTATAAACACACCACCATTGATAATATTCAAAATTCTTTAATATTTATAATAATAATATAACCTGTACAAAAGTTCACCTCTGAGTAGAGGACTGAAGGCGGCAGTGTCCTGACTGGTGTGTTACAGCCCTGCTGAGCTCATTTCAGTTGCACGGCAGGCGCCTCGGGAAAGCAGCATCGTCGGCGCTTCGAGGGGCCTCTGGTTGGATTGCTCTCAAGTTTATCCCTAGTGATGTACAACTCCTGGAATTTCAACTGCCATTAGGATCATTTATTTTTTTTTATTATTATTATTATTATTTTTTCCCTAAGCACTGTAGATAAGAAGAAAAGTTTAGAAATTTCAACCCAAAGCCTCAGAATACAGAAGATGGGAGGAACAAAAATGTTAGTATTAAAACTGGTTAAGGATGTCCTGTTACCGCGGGACTGCTGAATGCTGAGACAGGCTGTCCCCCAGGGTGTTCCCTACATAATTTTTGCTTCCTTGCCAAGTGTTCCCCACAGACAGAAACCACGCGGAGAGGAGAGCGTCTTCTCAACAAAGGTATGAATACATGAAAGCAATAGCACATTCCTTCCAGAAAAATAAAATAAAACCATATATCTACCTGGAACTCAGCATGCTCACACAGGAGGCTAAAACACACCGCTGGAGTACTGTCTCTCTGTTTTTAGCACTTAATGGTAAAGGCTGTTGTATTACTGCCCTAAATGCCAGAAGAAAATGCCAGGAGCAGGACAATTCCCGTAACAGAGCAGTAAAACGTCTGTCGTGCGCTGTCAACAGGGGTTGACAGCAGACCACAAATCCACACCCTCAGGAAATCAGGGATTATTCTGGCAGAAATGTTTGCCAGTCAAAACCTTACTTTGAGCGCGGTGCAGTTCGTTCCTTCAAACTGCTTCTTGTAAACTGCTGCTGCCGGCGGAAACCTGGCTTTAACACGCACAGATACAAGAGAAAGTTGCAATTAATCCCCAGATAGAATCACAGAACGGCTGGGGTTAGAAAAGACCTCCGAGACCAGCCGGTCCAACACCCCTGCCACCACCACCCGCCCCAGCGCCAGGCGCAGCCTTCCCTCATCCCCCGGGCCGGTGACAGGACCACTTCCGCGGGCAGCAAGGAGCGGCTCCCGGCCCCCCGCTCCCGGCAGTGGTTCCGCCCGCTCCAAGCCAGGCCTCGCGAGAGACCGGCGCAACCGGTGACTGGGGGGGGGGGGGAGTCATGGTAACGGCGCCGCCGCCCCTGTAACGGGTAGGGCCGGGGCCGGCCCGGGCGGGGGGCGCTGCGCCCCTCTGTCCGTCCGTCAGTCAGTCAGTCAGTCAGTCTGTCCGTTCACCTCTCCGTGGGCGGGCTCGGTGGGTGTAAGCCTCGCCTCAACGGGCACTGCTGTCTTTATACCTTGGCGCTGGGAAAGCTGCCGGTGCTCCCCAGGTGCCTCATTCCCGTCCATTTCCCAGCTCCTGTCTGCTCGCAGCGCGTCCAGAGAGGGGCCTGGGACACGGGGCCTGTGGGGAGCGGCTGAGGGAGGGAGCTGGGGGTGTGCGGGCTGGGGAAGGGCAGGCTCAGGGGAGACCTTACTGCTCCCTGCAGCTACCTGAAAGGAAGGGGTGGAGAGCTGGGGGTCGGCCTCTTCTCACAGATAACCAGTGATAGGACCAGAGGGAATGGCCTCAAGTTGCACCAGGGGAGGTTCAGGCTGGCAATGAGGAGACATTTCTGCTCAGAGCAGTCAGGCACTGGGACGGGTTGCACAGGGAGGTGGTGGAGTCACCGTCCCTGGGGGTATTTAAGGAGAGGCTGGACGTGGTGCTTAGGGACATGGTCTAGTGGGTGACATTGGTCGTAGGGGGGTGGTTGGAGCAGATGATCATGGAGGTCTTTTCCAACCTTAATGATGCAACGCTTCTATGTCCGTTGTTTAAAAGCAAAATTGAAAGGGGACTGGGAACATGGTCTCTTGGATTTGAGAGCTCCTCCTGTTTAGAAGCAATGGGCATGAAACAAAATAAGCCGTGGCACTTCCTCATGCCAGGTGTGCAAGTACTTTTAAGGTTCATGCAAGCTGAAGTTTCACTGAAGCACACTTGAATCCTTTGATTATAAATATATATATATATTATATATATATATATTTATATATTTCTTATATATAAAAACTGACTGCTGGAGTAGCAAGCTAGTCTGTACTAGAAAGACCTCTCAATATTGAATTGCCAGAAAGGATTTGAAACTTGTTTGATCTACATGTGAAATGAGCTTGTATTCTTGCTTTATTAATAAACTGGTAGTTTGGAAGGTGTTTTTATTACTGTTATTTTTTCTTCAGTTTTAGATTGCAATGCATATTATGAGGTGGAGCTTGGATAAAATTTCAAGGTCTGCATTGAAAGAGCTTATACTAGTTGTAGATCTTTAAGTGCATCTATGGAGTTATTAACACCAGAGCCATGTTTGCCAAAGGTAATTCTTTTCACCTTAGCTGCTTAGAAACTCTGTGCTTTCTTAGCAGAATGCCAAAGAAATAAGATTCTGCTCTTTTAGTATTGCATACAGTTCTGGTGTGTGTCAGTGTGCTAAGGAGTTATGTGAAACTTCATGAATTTGGACTGCTCCTTATGCATGTATGGAATAATGTTTAGTTTTTTTAAGTCGGAATCTTCTAGGTTTGCTGCAGAAAGGTCTGTTCAGCATTACCACCTGGAAAACTTGGTTGTATTAATTTTAATACTTAATCAGATTATTAAATAAATCCTATTTAAAGTGTTTGTTTGTTTGTTTGTTTTAGTTAATAGTATTCCAGCAAATACAGGCAAGCTCCAGGAGTTTGACAAATTCTATTGGAAGGAAGGTGTTTTGTCCATCCTTTGAAAAAATTAATATCAGGGTTTAACTTAATTTTGGGAATGAGGGTATGTAATACAGTTGTTAGGTTGTAGGAACTGGGACTTGAGAATCTGAGATTTAGGTTTGAGATTTAGTGCTGTACTGTTCACCTGTCCGTAGAATGGGATCATACCTAAATTCTTCTTAAAGATGTTAAAAATATATATATTTTTGTAGGTTCACTGTCAGGTATTAGGGTTACTATGAGATAACTTTGAATCCAAGTTCTCACGTAACCATCATTGGCAATTGCATGAAAATTGCTGTCTCTCGAGACTGATGAATTAGGCATAAGCATTTCAGCCTTTCAAAAGCTCTAGAAAAAACTCTGTGGTATGACCAAGAGATGAGGATGCAACCTGGTGCAGAGCAGCCAGTGTCAGGAAATGGTTGAGGCTGTTGCACACGCAGACTGGTTGGCTGTACTCTGCTGTAGTGGAAGTGGCATACATCTTTAGAAGTCCTTCCTAGTGTGACAATCCCAACTCCAGCAGCCTGTGATAAGATGAGCCTGAGCAAACAGACTCATTAGTGTGTCAGAACACTGAATATTGGGTATCAGATCTGAAAATTGTTATTTTATTTAAGAGGTATTTTGCAGTCTTACGTTGAAGCATTATTAGCCTGTGTAATATTATGTAATTGTCATGATTACCTGTGATTATCCTCCCAGCCCTACAGATTTATATCTGTGTGATATTAACTAATTTACATTTCATAGGTTGATTCACCTGTCAGTCTGGGTGGTAGTCATCAAAGAAATTTAGAAGACTGCTCTCCAGAAAAAAGCAAAGGTGATGGCAGAGGGAAATCTGATACCAAGGAAGTAAGAACAGATCAGCAAACCTCAGTGGAGAGTGTGTCCTTTTTTCAGGAGTGTGTGCTGAATCCCAATGAGTCAGGTGCGGGGATGCCTAACATTTCTTTTGGTGTGACTAGACCAAATACTGTGTCAGTAAAGTGTGGGTAAAATTCTGTTAGTGGAGGGCAAAGAGAATGTAAACAAATAAAGTCTCCAAAAAAGAAAGAGGAGGAAAATGGTGGTGTCAAAATTCATGCCTTCACTTCTTTTCACTATTTTGAAGCTATCTTTGAAATAACCATGCTAATAGGTTTGATTACGCTATGTGGCGTCTAAGCTGTGACCTGCACCTTGGTGATGGCCTAGAAAATCAGGAGAAATTCTCTGCACTTGTTTTATGGAACCACATTAGAAAGTATTTTCAGTAAGGTGTTTTTATTCAACTTTTCAAAGATCACGACCATTTGTGAGAACTTTATATTCTAATAATGGTCCATCAGACCAAATAAAGGGAAATGATTTTTGTAAATTTTAGTATTTAACAACTAAACAATGTAAATACTAATAGCAGTCTTTAAATACAAATGTACAATATCTCATTGTAATGAAATCACTTGTTGAAGTGCTTCACATGGAATTCTTTTGGCATTCTATAAATGCTAATAAACTGGCTTTCCAGAGCTTCTGCCTATTTAAAAATAGACAAGTGAAGGCCAGTATGCGAAGCAGAAAGTTTCAATATCTGCTTTAAGCTTAGATAGCTTTCCTGACAGAATTGAGGTCAAAAGAAATCCCATGATTTCTAACATGAGTACTGGCGTACCAGTATGTACCATTTTTTAGAGAGTAATCCAATTTTTAAAAATCTGAGAGTAATCCACTTCAGTTCAGGCTCTCTGTTGTTCCTGAAATGACAAAAAATATTTTGTTCTCTTAGTTATTAAAATGTCAATAAGTTTATTTCACATCTATAATATTGTGAAAGGCTTTTTTTTTTTTTTTCCCAGGATGTGTCTCTAATTCAGATTCTGGAGATGATAGCACTGAAACACAGACTTCGAAATTCTGTGAACCTTCCCAAGGAAAAACAAGTAATGCCAAAGAGGGTATTACTTTTCAGGTGTATAAAGTGTAGGGTGCAATAAATTAATGGTTTTTCCTTTTCTTGTTAATGCTCATTGAAAATGTATATGCCTTGTACTATTCAAGAGGTATTGGACAAATCATTCATTTAAAGATTATTTAATTAAAGATTACTTTATTTAATGATATGTTAGTATTTAGGTTTTATGTAGATAGACCAGTCTAATAAGGCAAATGCAGTGGTGGTTCTATCTAGTTGTTCATCTCACACAGTGTTCATTTCTTTGGAACAGAAACTGGGGGCACGGACAGTGCCACAAATGTTTTTCTACTCTTGCCATGGAAGCTAAATTCCAGTAGGAAAGAAGGTGCTATGACATGAGAGTGCTATAGAAAGAGGAAAGGCTAAAAGTGATAAGAAATTGAAATCTTAGTATTTAGGAAAAAGAAGTCACAACACAAAAATCCATGTAAATTAAATAATGGTAGTTTCTATAATGTTTGACCATTTTTATTTTTAAAAGCAACATTTTTCCAGAACCAATATCAGAATCTGCTCTGGTCGAGATGTCAAGACTAAACCTTGTATAATATATAAGAGGTATTGGAGAGTCTCTCTTAACCCCACAGTTGTTCACTTTAATGAAAGACATTTCAATGTGTATTCTAGCAGTCAGCCTCAAAAAAAACCTGTTTTGAGTTGTAAACTTATTTTGTCTGTCATTATTGCTGATGCTGTGGAGATGTCACTCTTCTATTATATATGAAGCACTTACCCCAAATGGATTGCCCACCCCACTGCCCAATATAAAACTGCTCCAACTAAGAGTTTTGTTCAGTGTTCTTTTACAGACTTTCATGTTTCTCCCTGCTTCAAACAGGTCTAAAAATGAAAATGGTATACATTTCCTTGAGACTAATTGTACTTTTTGTCTGTAGTTGTTGTCAAATTACTTGTATTGTTTTTTCTACTTTTTTTTTTTTTTAATTTGATATGTGTCAAATTAGCAATTTAAAATCTAATCTACAGCAGACTCTTCCAAGTTAGAAGATTCTGAAGAGACAGAAGGAGATCCTCAGATTCAAGTAGCCATAAGGAAAATGAAAAAGCTTGATACAGTACTGGCAAAAAAACATTTTAAGGAAAGCACAATTAAAAAACAAGGCAAAGAAATGAGAACAAAGCTCTGGAAAGAACTTCAGGTTAGAATTATACTGATTGTTTTGTAAATAATATATCCTAGATGACTGTCTTACAGAATGATCTCATTTCACAGGCACATTGTTTTATAAAATAATTAAGGATTGACTGACTGTAGTGAAGAAATGGATTACTAAAAAGTAACTTTGAATAACTTTTAATATATATTGGCTAGGCAGGCTTTGAAACAGGGACACGAACCTTAGAAATTGGTATGACCAATAGTCAAGTATACAGCTGCCTGGGTGTGATTTACATGCACAGAGTCTTATGCTTGAACTCGTTACTTGCAGGTTATGATATGGCATGAACCCAGAGCTAAGAGTGTTTATTCTGCTCTAGCGTGACCATTCTTAGGCCCCTCCATTTCAGTATTTGTTTTTATTGAAGCAGTTAGAGATGCACCCTGATGACGAAGGCATGACAATGCTACAGTGTGAATTTCTTTACATTATTCCTGCCATAGCCTTTAGCAGTTAATTGTCATCTCAAGCCTTGAAACATGAGATTTAGATTTTCCTCTGAAACTAGATTATTGTATACTTTTCATGAATATAAATTTATGTTGCTAAAAAGATGTGATTGCATTTGGTTTGGGTGCATCTCATAACTTCAGTGGATTTGAGAGACATATATCCATTACAGAAGCTCCTTGCCTTGTGAAATGTCTCCATGAAAGAGGCAATGCATAACAGATGCTTTGAAGTTCCACCACGCCTTTGTCTTTACTCCAGGAGATGTTAAAATTGCCTTAAGACTAAAACAAAGCAGTAAGGAAATGTTGCCACTGAACACAGAATTTTTTGATAGGGCCTGAAGTTTGTTAGGCCTGCTAAGCAGATAGATTATTCTGCAGCAGTTTAAGTAAACGTATGCTAGTAACTGTATATTTATGCTTTATTTCTTTTAAATAGTCTGACAATAGCACTGGAAGCCATGAAGAGATAGAAAACACAAAACTTTTCTTAAATTTGATCTCATCTTGGCAGGATACAGCTGGTAAGTAGGAAAGAAAAAAAGACCCTGATCTAATTCTGTATTTTATGGACTACTTGAAAAATGAAATAATTTTTGCATTCTCACAGAACTCGAAGTTGTGCTCTATTATGATTTTTCTTAAATAGATTTTGTTGTTGTTGCTTTTTTTTTTTTTCCCCAAAGAACTGGCTACTCAAGAAAGGTAAGGATTTAAGATAAGTAAAACTTGCTTTTTTCAAGTTGATGGCCAGCAAAGATGATTTCAGAAAGGATGCCTGACTGAGAACACTGCTAAATTGAAGTGATAATAGCAGATACAGGGAAAACAGAGTGGAAACCTGCCGAAAGATTTGGATGTCCTTACCAGTTTGGAACTTCTGGGCAGTAAGAAAAGAAATCAAAATTGATTTTGTAAACAAAATGACAAAATTTCTGATGGTGGTTATTGGTGGTCTTAGCAAGAGAGCTTGCAAGGCTGGAGTACTTCATGGAGGAAAGGCAGTCAGTTAAAAAATATTAGGCCTAAGAAGTTGTTAAGAAGGTCTAACAATGTGGGCTCAGCCACACATGTATTTTGGAGACAATTTTCATGTGGGAATATGATTGAGAGTGAGAAGTTAATGCCATTGTAAGGATCTGATGATATTACAGTATCAGAGTTACGGAAAACCTGGGCCTTTTTAGGAACTGTTAACAGAAGAACCAAAGAGTGGGACCAAATGATGATACTAACTACTCAGTTATGTATTGAAAAATAATAAAGGAAGGTGCATGCACAACCAAGGTCCTTGGAATATGGTCCAAAGAAAAAAGAGGAGTATGGGTCTTTTACATTAGCTTTGATACTGATTTCATTACATTCACTTCTAAAAGATGTTAAGATCCTGATCATGGTAGAGAATTTGAGTGAAAAAGATCATCAAATAATACGGTGCAATTCTAAGGAAAGACATAATATGAACTATGAACTTATTTTTTAAAATCTACTTTTCCTTTTTTTTTGTTTTTCCTGAGAATTATAGGAAAGAAAGTTTAGACATGTTATCAAACTACTTTAAGGAAGGAAAGACCAGAAAGTCAGATTAGATAACTTTTGAGTTTCAGAGTAAAGACAAAAATATTCAAAGCGGAAATAAAAACACTGATAAGAATCAGTGTTTGCATTTTAGTATTTTCTATTATTTAGTCTGTTCTTAAAATAAAAGCAGGCAGACTAAATAGACTCTATTTAAGACTTTCTTTTTAAGCAGAATTGAAAACACAAAGAAAATTATATAGCTGTATAAAAATAGACAAGTGATTAAGGAAGGACTGAGTTCTTTAAGTCAAAGGTAACCAAATGGTTAATGATAAAGAGAAATGTGGATAACAAAAAAAATCTGATCAAAATTACAGTGCATATCTATGTAAAACTAGAGGTAGAATAGAGAAAGAAAAAAGTTAAAGACTAGATATGTTTTCATGTTTTCTCTATTGAGTCAGAAGAGCATGATTCTGTTGAAGTTCTGTAGCAAATAGTTGAAGTATATTCTGAATTATTGGTAGTTTTCTTCAAGAATGTGCAGAAGATACGCTAGCTCCTATGGACCAGGAAAAATAAAAACATTGACTAATGTTTTCTTTCTTACTGTGCCTGTACTCTAACTGGAGGAGACACTGGAAAAGAAGTATCCTGTAGGCATCTTGCTCCTGATGTCTTCACTAGGGAGTGGGGTGAACAAAAACTGATTGTTTGGATTTGTCAAGAAACAGTGTCAAAACTGCTTGAGAGTGGTTTTCAAAAAATTATTGTTTGAGTATTCTCTCTTGGTGCTGGAGATCTCAAATACATGTCAATCATACACATTTTTCATCCTTTCATCTGTATATGTTGGCTGAAATGGTTTCTTGGTTGAAGAAAAAGAATTGAAAGGAAACAGGATTGTGGTACAACCTACCTTTTTCCTTGCTAGGGAGAGAACAAGGATTAGAGGATTGAATGGATATTGCTAAGCAACAATTTCAACTTGCAAGTAGTAATGTGTGGTCAAAACACATCAATAAAACTACTGCAATGTAATGTTTTTGTGCTAAAGTTTGGCTTACTAATGGAAAAACAGGATTTAAGTTAAGGTTGATATTTAAAAAATTTCCACTAGATGTCAGCATATAGCAAAAAAAACACACCAACCAACCAACCAAAAAAACCCACAAAAAACAGTCAGGCAAGGATATACATGTATACATAAATTATATTTATATCAAATATAAAAAAATATATAATGACTTCCATGCTTTGATTCCTCTTTTATTTTAAAGATAACACTTTGATGCAGAGATCATGTGTGTCATGGTGTACTGTATTTACAAAACTCTACTTGGTTTAGATTTACTTTTCTCCTCTAATCTGATTTTGCCTTGAATTTTCTGTTACATGCTTGTGCTTTACTTTTTGGTTTTTATTTACTTTTTTTTTTTAAATGTCTGTCAATGACTTCCAGACCTGATAGTTGCCCTGATTGATACTGAAATGAAATGCAATTCATATATTTTGCATTTAGAGCTTTAATTTGTTAAAGAACTATTTTAAATAAATTATATAAAGGAGACATTTAATTATAGTTTTTAATAAAGCTGTGAGATCAAACACAAGTTTTGGGTACAAAATCATTAATAACAAATTTGTCCCAGCTGCTCAGGCACAAAACCCCTCTAACATACTCATAGCAGACATGTAAATTAGGGATTAATTAAATGGCCTTAAATTCATCTCCTGTGTTCTGTGTAAAAAAATTATACTCGCAGTCCATTAAACTTAATTAATACAGGATGTGGGTTGTTTTTTAATTGAAAAGCGTTTTTGTCATATGAGGTATATATGGTTCTTTTCAATGTGAGTTCTTTTCTTTATGTGCTAAGTTTATAGATTGTAGGTTAATACTCTTATATTTTTTGTTGGTATAAGCTTGTACCATGACTTTTTTTTTTTTTTTTCTTTTTTTGAGTAATTGAAACAACTCATGCATGCCTGGGATCTTTGAATACTCTCTTTTCCTAGACTGTACCCTTGACCTAAGCCTCTTGGAAGTCAAATAACTCATGTAGAGGGAGAGACACCAGCTGTGAAAATCTGGGTACTTTATTCCCATTTAAAACTCAAGGTGACTAAGCACATGGTGTCTGTGGAGGCTTTGAACATAATAACCTATTTTCTACTATGCAATTACTTGTCATGTATGTGTGGTACGTAGATTCACTAGTTGCTAAAAACACATGCATATAAAATAACATCATAATTTTTTTCTGTTACATGTTACTCATGAGACACAATTTACACTTTTATTTCTTGAAGAAGGTAGTGATTTTATAATTTATCCAAGTAAATTTTGGAAACTTTCTTGTGTGAAATTTTATAGCATGATATGCATGAAACTAGGTTTTCTCTAAATACATTTTAAATTTTACTAAAGACTTTCTTTGCAGATCCATTCCATGTTAAAGAAGATGAAATATGTACTTCAGTATTTCACACACAAATTAATCCAGCAGATTATGACTGCCATAAAACCCAACATAATAAAGGTGAGCTTTATTATCTGGTAAAACATCAAGTACAATGACTGGGTAATGAAGACTAGATTTTTGTAGTTAGGCCAAACCATCAGAAAATTCAAGATTTTTTAGTGGAACGGCAATAATTTTATTTTATTTTTTCCCACAAATGATAAAATAGAGTTTTATTTGGGATTTAAACTAAGCATTTTACTCAAGATGCTGAGAAAATTTTTGTTCCCAAGTTATAATTTTTTTGTTGTTGTAGTAAATTGATAAGGTGTATAGCATTCATTGTATAATATGCCACTTTTTTTCTTGGAAATTTTTGAAAAACTTGTGATTGCTGTTAATCTAAGGTATGGTAATCATTCATACATTAGCTTATATTCAAGAAGTCATCTAGCAATGAAGAGTGATGTTGTATACAGTTTCAACTGTTGCGTAATTTCTCTGTTTTCAGGAGAAATTTTATGGATGTTGTGGCAATCCTAAATCTTCAGACAACTAATTTTATATTTTGTTATGCCGATTACTGTAGAGGCTGCAATACTGTCATTTATTAAGTACTTTCTGGCAAAAAATCAAGCATCTATACCGATTATTTTAGATATTAGTTGTTTTCCTGTGCTACTTAGAGGTATCAAATGCTGGTGGTAGTGTGAAGTGTCCAGTACTTCAAAATAAATAGAACTGTGCTTTTGAGCCTCTGTTCTTTCTCTATTTGAAATTCAAATATGTATGGTTGAGTAACTTCTCACATGTGTTGTGACATAAGAAGAATGACTTCAGCTGCCATTGCTGTCATCTGCAATTGTTTATTTTCTTGTCATGTCCCATTCTTTGTAAACAGAGTGCCCTTACTGGTGACTGGCTAAGATGACAAAGATTTTGTAAACAGGTGTTTCTCAAGGTTGGACCATTGATGGCAGCAGAATCTCTTCACTTTACAGAATATAAGCATGTTTTAACTGTTCTTATTCTTATATAATCCAATTCCTTGATAGATTTAAGAGTTTGCGTGGCAATGTTAAATGCAGTTTGGGTTGCCTTGAGTAAACGATTGTGTTCTTGACCATGTCCTACACCTAAGTCCATTAGGATGTACTTACAATTTGAAAGTCAGTCTGATCACTGAGAATATTATATAACTCTTCATCCGTGGAGTTACACTGAATTAATTTTATGTCTTTGGGGGTTTGTGTTCAGTCTACTCAGTCTGAAAAAAGTTATTTCCATGTAAACTGTAAAAGAGTGAGCTGCTAGAACCTGTGTTATGGCTTGTCTTCTATAATCCAGCATGCTAAATTGAGGTTATTTTTGTAGATGGAATAACACTCCGTTTTTCAATTTTATACTTTTCAGAGAAGTACTGTGCATACTTCTCAAGTAGTTTGTGGGACTAAGATATTGTATTTGCTTAGTCGTATTATTTAATATGATAAATACGTGGTGTTATTTGGTGTTCGTAAAAGAATTGTTTCCTTAAAAGTAGTACAAGTCTCTGAATAACTGAATTTGTGCCTATAATTATATGATGGATAGAAAAAAAAACCTTATGTGAGATGTTGTCAGAACATCATTTAATTATGATGTAGATTTAATTGTTACAAATAATGTATGTGGCTGTTTGTTTGAGTACAAGTCCATGTTGAGTTTTAGTTTTAAACCGAATTTGTTTTATAAGCAGTGTTGTAATAATATCAAATATATCATCTGTTCTTCAGCTGTTTTGTTTAAAAAAAAAAAAAAAAAAAAGTACTTGGTATGACTCCAAATCATTCTGTGGTTTCCCAAAAAATTACTGTCTGGTTTTGTACTGATGGTAAAACTGAAACAATGATAGGGTTCGAAGGAATGCTATGGCTTTTAAAGCAGCCGTGTTTAACATTTTTGAGGTCAGAAATCCAAAGGCATTTGAGCCTTCCCAGTATTGTATGATCTCAGATAATAAAAGCTTAAAAATGAGACTAGTCTTTCATGATAGTTATCTCTTTTAAATATAGCTATATAAGTTATACAGATAATGGAAACAGCATATCAAAATGTTGTCTATCCACTTTACAAGTTAGTTAAAAATTTTAGTGGACTTACTGTAATTACAGCTCTAACTGAATCAGAAAAGGAATTATCATAACTTAGCAACTTTTTCTCCTCAAATTTCAGATTATTCAAGTGAAATAGAAACAAATGAATTTCATCAAGCAGAAAAAACACAGAATAAAAGTAAAAACAATCAGGATTTCATTAAAAAGAATATTGAGGTAAGCATTAAACCAACAATCATTAATATGTTATTAAATGTTAACTGAAAAACAGTATAAAAACATTTCTGGAGACAGATGGATTTCTTTATCAGGGACATGAAAAGCTAATTAGGAGTAAATGAAAAAACATCTTACTACTAAAAATTGATGTTTATGGCAGAGTACTGTATAAAATGGTTCTCATCTTGGATGATCATGTTTCTCGGGTAGGCATAGTACTGCTTTTGCATACTTGCTGAAGAGTACTGGAAGTTGAATTGTTCTGTTTGTGCCTGAGCATGTAATAGAAGACATGTCAGAAAATGGAAGCCTTGACTTGCATGCCTTCTTTTCTATGTCTCTAATGATTTCTTTTAATCCAATGCCACCCCCTCCATCCATGTCTCTGTCAATGACTAGTATAAGATTATCAATTTATTACCTGTCAGAGTGATAATTTGTAATATGAAAATAAACAAATTTGGACGTTAATTTCACAGAGTTTAAAAATTGTATTTTGATACTCTTTGAGCTAATGGAATTCTAAAGGTTTTATTTTTCTTTTCATTTGCAAAATATTTCAGCTAGCAAAGGATTCAGGAAACCAGATAGCTATGCTTGAAGGAGAAAGGAAAAGGTTAAGTGAACTATTGAAAGATACAGAAGATGGAAGTGAATTGCAAGATCTTGAGGTATGTGAACTTTAATTTGTACTGTCCTTGTGTAAGCTTACTTGTTTTAGCTTACTGTAAATCTGAATTTGATTATTGTTTTAGTCTTATCATGAATAACCAACTGAGACAAGAGAGAAACTGAACAAGTCCAATTGGCTTTGTCTGCAATATCGATTTGTCCTTGGCTTCTTTGTTCACTTCACTAACAAGTGGAAGTGCACAGACCTCAAATAAGCAGCAGAAGTTTCAGGAAAAGTTAGACATGGATGGAATGAGCCTTAGAAGCACACAGAGACTACTTTTTATGCAGAAAATGTGAAGTTGCTGCATAAAGATGCTGAAAGGCCAGCATCTACTTCAAACGAACAAAAACCAACAACGAACAGCACTACAAAACTCAAGAGTTGTATCAGAACATGAATTTTAGGATGCAGCAGTTGGGGAAATAAATGATGAAGCTTGTGTCTGCATCTGGAAACATAACTGTGTGGCTTCCAACTCAGTCTGTCTGAAAAGTACACAAAGAAGCCAAAAGCCTACTTAAATATTGGACGTGTATATTTTAACATAATACTGTTAACAAGCAAGCTGTACACATCTATGTACTGCAGTGGATAGAACTGAAGTAAATAGAAATACTTTTCCTTATGGAGAGTAAAATAAATATGCGATTATGCCAGCCACCACTGCTTGAAGGAGGCTATGTGCCATAAAATGATTCCCAGTAATGTGAGCATGTCAAATAATCTCTTGATCTCCTAGATACGAGTAGACTGCCTTTATTCTTTACTCCTTTGAGGGAAAAATCATTGTGATAGAGTTGTTGGGAACATTTCTTATGTTACAAAAGTAATCATAAAGCTGCTAGGCTATGGGAATGTAAAATTTGATTTGAAAAATAAATCATAACATAAGCCTAGGGTATTTTTCAAATATATATGGTATTAAACTTTCTAAAGATAAGTGTTTTCATAGTATGATCATCCTTAAACTATGTAAGTTTGATAGAATACTTCAAGAAAATTCATTTTAATAAATAAGAAGAAATGCTGGGAAAATCCTTGCTTTGTTTTTTTTTTTGTTTTTTTTTTTTTTAAATCACATGACCTTTTAAATTTGTTTTACATTAAAATGTACAAGTCTATAGTAATGTTAAGAATTTTGTCACAGTATGTCAGTATACACTGAATCTCTACCTATGAAGAAAGATGTGAACTTTGTGTAGAGTGAACAAAATATGATCTAGGTCCAGTTTCTGTTTAACTTAGACAACAAAAATTATCTGGGCTAAATTTTTCAGTAGGATAACAAACAACTTGTATGTGAGACAAGCAGATGCATTGTATTTTTTTTTGTCTTTCCACGTTTTACTCTTAAGTTATTTTCTGATAAGATTGAGAGTCATCCAAGAGGTGCTGTACTTAATTGCTCTTTTCCAAAATGTGGCTAAAATACATTTTTATAAATTACAGTTTCAGGATATGGGGTAAAGTGAGCTCAGAATTTTCTTCATCAGAGTCCAAACGGCTTATGGATACAGAGCACTAGCCTTACCATGGTTTGTGGCATTAAACAAATCTTTAATTTACTTAACTTCAGTGTGACTTCTGGGTTGACACTTGTGTGGTCACTGGCCCAAAACACATTCCTCTTTCATCCAGAGAAACTAGTAAATATTCAGATTTTTAGCATTTTTGGAGCTCTGTGGAACAAATGTGAGCTGAGGAGTCCAAAATGTGAGCTGAGGAAGATCTAATGAAATGGATGATATAAATGCCCAGTATTTTAACAGTAACTCTTCTTTCACAGATTATAAGCTAGAGCAGAAATACAGAGAACTTAACCTTTGCTGATTATTGATATACAAAGGTGTAAAACTATCAGCCACATTCAGTGTTTCTATTAATGAGAAGAAAAACTTTAACTTCTATGAAGTTGCAGCAGTCTTCCTGTTGCTCTGACTTTTGTTCCATCACTAAACATAGAAAACTTACATACTTTTTTCTGGATGTGAACACCATGCTTGCAGAACTGACATATTTATCTGTGTAAGATACTCATCAGTTAATGATCAGTGATATTTGACTTAGCTGACATAGTTTAGCATTAAAAAATGAAGTATAAATGCATCTTTGGTTTAATGTTGATCTGTAGGTTATGAAAGTTGATTTTAATTTGAATTTATTGTTTATTAGAAGAACAAAGTTAAACCTCAGTGGATCATTATTTAATTCTTTTGTTGGTGCATTCTGGAGGAGATTCAAGGTCTTTATTAGATATGCTTGAAACAGGTTTGGCATTGTAATACCATGTAAAGGTCAAAATCTTCAATGGATGCAGTGCTTCATCCAGTCTTTGAACAGGAAGAAACTGTTGGGAATGGGTGCATTTTGGTTTGTCTTGGTTCTGGTTGGTTGTTTTTTCTCCTCTTGTTGGAAAGGTTGCTTGGTGTTTAATTACCCATACCATCCTCAGTTCTTTGAAAGAGATGGTCTTTTGTTTGATGAATGGCAGCATTTAAAAATCACAAACTTCACAGCTATTTTTTCCAAATAGCTGATACAGATTCTGACTAGCAATGTGTGCCTTTTCTTAAGTTCTTAAGCACCAGTTCTTAAGGCATCACGGCAGTGGAAAAGTGCAACATTTATGCAAAGTTTGTGTTTAGCACGTGGCACTATTATGTGGGCACATATTTATAGAGCTTGTACTCTTTATAGCAAATATTAAATAGGGCACTACAGAAGAAGTGTGTTGCTGTATGTTCTTGATACAATTCCTGTTCTTGTCAGTTGTAGTTTGAGTGTATTGGGTTTACGTGGCAAGGTTTCGCCAGTGGGGGGATGCAGGGGTGGCCTCTGTGAGAAGAGTCCAGCAGCTGCCTCATGTTAGATAAGGGCCAGCTCCAGCCGGCTCCAAAGGGCCCCGCTGCTGCCCAGAGCCGCGCCAATAAGCGATGTTGTTTGCGCCTCTGTGAGAGCAGATTTAAGAAAGGGGGGAAAAAAAACACAGCTGCTGCACAGCAGCAGCTGGGAGAATGAGGAGTGAGAACCAGCCCTGCAGACCCCCAGGTCAGTGCAGAAGGAGGGCAGGAGGTGCTCCAGGAATGGAGCAGAAGTTTCCCCTTTTCTCCCCCTTGTCCTTTGAGGAAGCGGAGTGAGAGAGTGGTTGTGGTGGAGCTTGGCTGCCCAGCTGGGTAAAACCACCACAGTGGGTTAGTCTAGTCACTACTAGACCAGCCCTTTAAAGAAAATAGCTCCTAAACCAACTGCCAAAATAGAATAAAAGAAAGGATAATACTTAGCTACTTGAAAACTGTCTAGCTTAGAGAAAGATTCTTTCTCTGCGACTTTTGAATTACATTACGGGTGACTCATTTCCCAAGGCTGCTTTATAACAAAGATCAAAGGAAGTTATCAGCTAATGAGTAATCTCCACAGCTCCAAGCTGGCATGGGTAACTGTCCAACTGGTGGCCACTTTCATGTTACTTTGTTCTGACTCTTAAAAAGTTGGTACAACTACATTGGCTAAAATATTTCAGCTTTTGGAGGTTGTCTGTCAAGGCAGAGCTGGGTATGCTGTATTAATTCTTCTGTATAGTGTAATGTGGATTAGATAACTTCATTTGACTCATATTACTACATATGTCAAGTATCTGAACAGAATAGTTCAGATGGATGTGACCTTCAAAGATAATCAAGTCCAACTAAGTAGTGCTTCTTACTTAAAAAAAAAATAATAAATGACTAATTAAAATATTTCAGGCTTATATAATTGTCAAAACTGCAGGGGTGTAAGTCGTTTCAGATGTTACATAGTAATAAGCCCTGACTGCTGTTATAAAAATATTGTTCTGAGTTAACACATAGGAAGCATTGACAGGACAGAAGCACGTTTTCCAAGACAAATGTTAAATCAGTGGCCATCTTGAAAATACAAAGGAGAACGTGTAAGTCTGCAGCTGACTTCTGTAGAGTCATTTCTGTGTGTTTACACTGGTAGGGGGTGGTTAACTTGATGCACATTTAGTACCACACTGGATATTTATCTTACGATAGTCATTGTCTCACCTGAACAGATGCTTCTGCATAGCTGGAAAACTTCTCCTAGAGATGTTTCTGGGTGGCTCTTCTGCTATCAGGTCATGTTTGGTCAGGCTTTCTAGATCTGTCATCATACTTGTATGAGAAAGCAATAGAGAAACTACTTTTGTTTCAGATAAACCAAAATAGAGGTAATTTATAGTAAGAGTTTGGGGTGTGTGTTTTTGTCTCCTTGAAACCAGCGTGCCTATGAGTAATGAGGATGGCCAAGCTTTCTCAGGCTTCCTGTCTTGCACTGGAACAGTAGATGTGTAGTGCATTCTGAAAAATAAAATGAAGTATATATATATATTTTAAGTCCACTTAAGTTGCTGCTTAATTTTATTTAAAAAATGAAAAATGCACGTCTCTTGTTGTTTGTTGCATATCTGCTTTTGGATGTGCTTGATACATGATTACTGGCAGAGTTCAGCTATACACTGAACTAGATGAGAACTTGCATTTTGTTCTTAAGTACAGTTTATTTGAAAAATAAATACACTTGATGTGTAACTGCCTTTAAAATCTGTTTCCTTTGGGAAAGAGGATTAAATATTTTCCTTATCTTTCAATAGGATGATGAATCTGTCTGGCTAGCACCAGGAGAAGGGTACACACCTGAACCGATGGAATTTCACCACCTAAATGAGATAGACATTAAGCTTCAAATACTGCTATCTGATGGCGATTTTTCTGCAATTTCGGGCTCTTACTCCAAATCTCCAAGCCAGATTTATCAGGTATATTAGAGAATAGACCTTTCAACAAGAAATTTCATATGTAGGTCACTGTTAGTGATATGTATATCACTGATAGGAATCTTTGGGGTCTCAGCCTTGGTTGTTTGAATTTTGTAGATAGAAGTCTGTTTTTTCCCATGTCCCAGTAATGTTGACCATGGTGTAATGTGAAAAATAACTATGTAAAATACCATTAATCCCTATTTTTGCACTTATTTGCATGCAAATTGCTTACTTTTGTAAAATTTACAGTTCATAGCCAGAATGGAGGCTCTGTAAGACTGTATATCGACAAAGCTATTTTCAGTTACCGATGGATTGAAGGAACATCTCTTTGAGGAGTTAAAATAACTTTTTTTTTTCTTGTTTTTCTTGTTTTTTTCTTTTTTTTCTTTATTTTTCTTTATTTATTTTTAGGCAACATTACATTTATAACAGCATTTTAATACTAGTTTTCTATTGGCTTGTTTCTGGATATCAAATTTTGTTTAAGTAGTTTGCTTCTCTTCAGTTCCAGAGGAGTTGCATTTCGCAGCTGATCATGTACCAACTGAGGTTTAATGTGTGAGACAGCGACTCCCTCTAGTGGTTAATCACAGAAGTTCAGTTACCCAGGTTAACTCAGGTTCGTGGACCTAAGGTTGAAATGATAGTTGGATTTTGTGTTCACTATTACAAGACATCAACATCAGCTTGAAGTTAATGATACTGTCTGTGATAATGAGTACTCTGTTTGGGAACGCTTTGTCCGAGTGATTGTTGCTGCTTCCTTTGCAGGACAAAGCTCGAAAGATTTGAATAGAAATTTGCATTTATGTATATACTAATTGAAAAGAGTAATACATTATCTTGTTGAATGGTATCAGACTTAACAGCCATAAAGAGATGGGTAATTCCATAAATTCATCCATAGTCAAAAGCAATTGCTTCAGCTTTGTTTTCCAGAGTATAAAAGGTTTTTAAGACACTGTGGTATTGGGAAATACAGGATTTGATTTGTCATTTTTTCTTCAGATAAACTACAATGTGCGAGTGATTTTAGTGAAAGTTACCACAGAATGGAACTATTTGTAGGTAACATAATAAATTTAGAGAAAGAGTTAAACATAATAAATATAAGTTGAAGTGCGTAGGAGGTTTTAGCTATTTAAAATTGGATTTAGAGAGGTGTTAATTGTATAAATCCAAAATTAATTTAAAGAAAAAAAGTTAAACTCTCCCACTCTTCAGCTGTCTAATTCCAGAGTTGTCTTGATTTCTGGATGCTTTTCCAGGTGACAGCAAATTTCCCTAGGCACATGCATTGCTGATTCTCTGCTTCTCCAGAGCTGTGGCTCTCTGTGGATGCTATAATTTCATTGTGATCCAGACATTAGGGAAGTCAGTGTTGAATTCTTCATGAAGCCTGATTTTGTAGGTACATTCTGATTTATCTGGCACTGTGACATGACCGGGCTTGTGTATACATGTATTTACATAGAATTTCAGCTGCTAACATTTTTGATGGTAGGTGGAGGAGAAAATAGCTCTGTCAACTTTCAGAAACCTGGCTGCTTACTGTGGAAGCTTTGTGCTGGATCTAGCCTTTAGTTCTGTGTTCTTGGTTGTAGTTATTTGTACCTTGATACAATCACTTCAGTTCATATGTAGAACAGTTACAGCAGGTCACGTTCTGAATTTGCTTACATGAATTCATTCTCAACACCTTTTGTTTTCAAATTTATTTACCAGTTGTTTTTTCAAAAAAATAGTAGCTAACATGCAGCTGTAGCTGAAAAATTATTGACTATTTTGAGTCTAGAGAGCTTCCTGAGAAAGGCCATACTTTTTACATGTTCTAAGCTCATTGCTGCTCATTTTTTTTATTATTATTATTTTATTTTTATTTTTAAGAATAGCCTTGTTATAAACTTGAAGTTCTCATGATTATTTTTAAAGAACTTTTTATTCTTAAAGCATCAGTTCTGGTATCAGAAAATAGGTGGGTCATTCAGTACAAAGAATTCTAATGTTTCTCTGTCTTTCGGATCAAAGGCAAATTAATCCACGATGCATCATACAATCTGTCAGACTGAGCTAAATATAAAAGTAATGTTTAGGGAATCACACTGGTTTAATACAGTATAAGGGGGCTTCCCAAATGAGACTAGGCTTCTGTTGTTTGTACTAGGTTAAGTTCTCAGTACATCTTAAAAAGGAATATTTTTAAAGTCCTGCAAAAATGAAACAAAAATAACTTCCCACAAACTTCATGGAAGACCTAACCAGGTAAAATTGCTATTGTATTCCAAAAAATTATAGATTAAGAAAAAAAAAAGTGTTCTCCAGATCCAGGTTGCTGCAGTCCTGACCTTTCTTTGTGCCAGTTTTAAATCTTGCTTTTTTCCATGTCCATCATCATGTTAACTCTCCCCTTGAGCATGGCATTTTTGTCTGGTCTTGAAGCCATTCACTACTAATCTCAGTGTGATCTAGATGGTTAAATTGTCTGGTTTGTATAAATTATTTTAAAGATGTAGTGATTTCTGTTTAGTTTCTATACTATTTATGTTTCCTCTAGCAGGACCTATATCGGGGTGTCTTCATCTTTGCTTTGGTCTCTTTCTGTACTCTTCAGACTTCATCAGTAGTTGTAGCTAGGACACCTCCTCCATGTAATTTCATCACAACTCTCACGTTGTGCTTAGGTTTGAAATGTCTTTGAGCTATCAAAGCGCACAGCATTTTGCTCAATGAAATCGTCTCCTGTTCTTCAGCTCCCTCTTTAGGCTATGACTGTTGCAACATTACATTTTGGATTTACTCTTTAGATTTAATGTATTTGCAGTTGTTCTATGACATACTTAATGTGCTTCTGGCTGCTTGAAAAATTTAAGTAGTTTGATTGGAGGAGAAAAAATGGATGTTCAAGTTTTCTTGTCTTATACTCTCAGATTTATTTTTGCTGTTGCTGGGAGGTTGGGGGGGTTAGTTGTTGTAGTGAACATATAGGGAGAATAATTTAGCTTACAATTTTTATACTTGTTTTGGAGAAGCTCTGCCTGCTAAATACAGGGCAGCCCCATAGTCAGTGATTTATTTTGCAGGGTGAATTGACAAATTTTTGTAGAAGGGCAAATGATACAGATAGGGTAAGGTGAGCTGACATTCTCAATGTGGCAGAGCAAGTTATTGTATTGTTCTGCATGCTCTCTCATTCTTCTTATATGCTTGGTCTTTGTGGCTGATTTCAAAACTAAAACAAAATAGAAGAAAACTTAAAATAGAAGAATTCTAAGAAGTGAATACATTGCTACATCTGCATATACATATATGCAAACATACTTTTACCACTGCTTTTCACACACAATCTTCACTGGGCATATGAAACTGCCAAACAATAAAAGTTATTTCAAGTTTTTCCAATGTTATAATAAGCTTATCAAAGAAACAGTCAGGCACTAAAGATGAGGAGATAAATGTTTTCTTCAAGATCTGATCCCTGTGTACTTTCCTAGGAATACTTTAGACTTTCCAGTTGCTTCCATGATGACAGCAGTACCGTGTAAGTGGAAAAGCCTGAAATCTTGAAAGAGTTGGGGAGCACTGGGATAGTTCAGTGAGAACTGATACACAGAGTGATTAAAGGTTAGAGATGCACTCCTAGTTCTGGCATTGCCTAATACTTGATTAAGGCTTTGATTTTCATCCTTAATTATCCATGTTTCTTGGTAGTGCTGGAGGCAAGGGGAGTTGATGAACAAAGTGGGAAGCATACACTTTTGTTGTTCTGCCATCTGGAAACCTATGTAAGTGCCTGAAGCAGGTTCAGAAACTCTACTTGAAAGCAATACTTGAGATAACAGTAACTGATGGCATGGAGGTTGGTCTAACTGCGGGAAAAATGAGATGCTATACCAGTGAATGGCATGTATATGTGCTGACAAGAGGAAGGGCAAGACATGGATGCTGGATCTGTGCAGCCCCTAGAAAGCAAGGTTCTGTTGTGATCACAGTTCTTTCATCTTGTTTTCCTCAGGTGTCCCGACTCTGGTTTCACGTTCACTTTCCTTTGCTTTCTCAATTTTACTCCGCATTGGTTCCTTTTATCAGTGAATCTTAAGCTTTTTGGTCCAGATAGTTTTATTTTTCAGATAGTAGTTTTCAGAACTCTCCCTAACATCCAAACAAATTTAACTCCCATGTTTTTTCCTTGTTTGGTTCTTTAACGTTTCTAATGCAGTAGAAACTCATTTTCTCTCTCTCTCTCTCTCTTTTTTTGATTGTTGTTGTTGTTTTTAATTCAGACTAGCTTGTCTGGTTTAGCTGATACTTTATATTTTTCTCCCCTGTTCTTCTACTCCTTTTCTAGTCCTGTTGCAACCTGCTCTAGGTACATGTATGTCCCAGGTATGGTGCTAGTATCTTCTAGAATGAGTTGGTTAACGAAACAGTTTTGATTAAATTTGTGAATGGCATCAGACTGGCAGATGTTGCAAAGTATTTACGATGGGTTATAGAAATGTTTTTAGAAAAGTAATAGCTTCAGAAAGGTTAGGTGCTACTTACTGCATGTAAGAAAGAAAACAAAACAAATAAACAATCTGAAATGGAGGTAACTGACTGACCAGTCCTACACAAAAACGGAGAAAGGATCTTAAGGAATTGAGTGATGCCTTTGCTGAAAGATGATATCGCTTTGTGATAAGCGAACATGAATGCCATAACAAGACAAAGGCAGTAAGAGTTCTGGTTTTCTGCCCCCCTTTTTAGGGCTAATTTCAAGTGTTTCATGACAAGTTTTTCAATTGTTGCTTCAGTTGATCACAGCAACTAAGTGAGGAAATAAGGTAGATATCAGTGCTGATTGTTACAGGACAGAAGTCTGATTTGGAAAGTGGATGCCTTTTCTTTTGAAGAAGAGGCATCACTCAGTGGCACCACTCCTCTAAAAGGCAATGCTGAAATTCTTTCTGACTTCTATGATATGTGGATTTCATCTGCTGTGGTTAAGTAGAGTATAATGCATTAGTGATGGGGAACATTGGAAAAATTGTTGGTGTATAAACATCTGCTTGGGTTTTGTTTAGAATTTTAGAAGTAATTAAAATGAAATTTACTTAGAGTTGCATATCTTAAAGATGTACATTCTTGTCTTTTGAAGAATTTCATTAGATATAACTTTCAAAGAGCAAACGCTTAATCACCACTGGCTCAATAGGAGAGAAGCTTCCTGCCACTTACAAATACATTGGCAGGATATAGGAACTATGCTCCAGCCCAGAAATCTTTAACAACTGGATTTAATTATTGTACAGTACCATAGCTGAGCTGCTAAAGAGAAGCATACAGATTTGTTTTTTGTGCAATCAGTCCAGCTGGATTCAGAATGCTTTTCCATGACTAATGTTCTATTTTACATGGAAATGTTTCTCATCAGAACTTAATTTCTCTCTGAAACATTTCTTTGTTTTGGTGCCAACTTAATTAAATATTTTTAAAATGCTTTTGTCTTACTCAATATTTTTGGGGAAGAACAAATTAAATTGAATATAATCCTGGAAGAAACAGGAAAACGGTAGGATGAAGAATGTAAAGTGCTAAGACTGAGTACAGTTACAGATGAGTACAGTTACCAATTTGAACAGCTGCAAAACTACCTGAAAATAAAGAGCAGTGGAGACTCTGATTAAGGAAGCAATAATATCTGTCTGCTTGATTATCTTATTAAGATAATTACTTTAATATTATTTATTACCTTAATGAATTCTTTCATACCCGTTTGGCTTCTTTTTATCATAAAAATAATTCAAATTTTCAATTATAGCACAAAACAGTTAACAGTTAACAGTTGAAAACTAAATGATTACTCAAAGGGATGGAAGATTCTGAAGACATGCTGATGTTTTCATTAATGAACTGTTATAGCCTATACTCTCTGCCTCTGCTTCATTAAAACGGATAATTTTGACAGATATCTCTACTTCAAGGCAAAGTTAGAAGCAGGTAAATAAACTGATCAGTCTATTTTATGGCTCAAGAAGATTGTAGGGCACCACTATCTTTCAGGAGGTGGCTTTTTGTTTTGGATTTGTTTTTAATTTTTAAAGTCTTGGAGCAAAGAAAATGCAAAACAATTTTAGCCACTTCAAATACTGGGTATCTCCACTTGTATTATGGTCATTACAGCTTTGACTGTCACTAAGTACTTACACCCTCCCTTGTGAGTAATAATTTTATTTTTTACCTCTTTTTTTTTTTTTTTAAATCATTTTTAATCACTAATGATGAAAAACATAAAATGTTTCAAAACAATTGAAACATGGACAACAAAATATTTTCTGTGATATAATACTTCCCTTCATGCAGATGTCTTGAGAAATATGTTATAAAATGAGTATGTGGAGAAAATTTGTCTTAACTTTGCTCATACAGTGTGAATTCTGATCAGTTACTGTTCAGGGATGAGATAAATGAGACTGTGAGAACCACTTCTGTGAAAGCAGAAGTTTAATCTCCGTAGTGGTCAGATATCAGCTGATGCGCTGAGACTACAGCTGGCAGGTATTCCCAAGAATACAAGGAAAGGAGTAGTTTATTAATGTTGAGTTTTATTCAACTATTTTCTGTATTTTCTTTTGTTCATTTGTTTTTTAAAATTCTGAACTCTAGAAAAAAAACACTAGGAAAATAGTGCAAGGCTTTCCAGCTTCATGTTTTCCACTACTTATTAGCATGACGGTTTATAGGCTAGGATTTGAAATTCATGTGACTTTTCTTCTCAGAGATTTATAGAAATTAACAGAAATCTAGGTTTGCAATCTTGGGGCTAAATAGAATTATATCAGTCATGGATGTTTGTGTAGGTAAAATGTTGAAACAAATACTTTTTCCTCCCATTTTCTAGTAAATGTTCATAGCTTAAGTTTTTTATCTACCACTCTCTGATAAGAATTGTCTAGATATCATTGCAGAGATCAATACTAAAGAAAAATTTGTGGAGAGTGAAGTCATCAGGCTCAGTTAGGAATTTCTTTTGATAGAACAGTGTTGACTTACTTGAGAAACAAATAGGTTTAAAATCATATCCAGTGGGATAAAAGGAAAAATACATCACAATACACAGTTTTCCTAAAGGCTGAAGAGCTTGCTCACAAGTACATGCAGAAGCTGAGCTGTTTCTCTCTAAAATTTGACATGGACTAGGACAGAGATCTGCATAAGGTTGGCTTCAGGAAATTGTGTGGGGAAGATGATAATTTGAAGGTACTACTTTTCTGATTTTGACTCCACTCACTGTTACCTTTTAAGATCAAGCTGGTACTGTAGCAATGTTTTCAGAGATGCTGTTTGCAGTCTGAGCTCTCTTCTTGATTGAAGGCTGAGTTCATATAAAAATGTCAACCAGGAGTCCTTGCATATGACGTGTGCAATGAAAAAAAGAATTAAATCACTAAAATATTTAGTGATTTCTCAGTACCACTAATTGCATATTCTTAATTGTGTTCATAACATTGTTTTTTAAACCAAATGATAACTGCAACTCTAATCCATATGGAGCACTAACTGCTTGGATGACAATGCCTCTATATATGCACAGATCAAAAGATTGGATTTAGGAATGTAATTGCAGAAATAACTATATTTTTTTTACAACAAAAAAGTGAAATATGATACTGCTCTGTGATACTGCTCATCCCCTTTTCTTCCCCAGGATTCCATGGAAGATTTAACTTGAATTAAAATCCCTGGGAACACAAAACCATGCAAATCATCTTATTAGAGGGAGAGTCAGTTATACTTTGGACTCATTTGCCAAATCTGTATTTATATCACAGATATAAAGCTCCTATCCTTGTTTCATGTATTAATAAACACAAGTTTAAATAAGTCATTTTTTGTGTGTGTGTGTGTTCTATGTAGATGTAACTCGTGCAGTTTTATTGCTATTGGGCATTATATTTAACTAATAAACTACCTTTGTATCTAGAAGCCAAGTTTTAGATGCTCAATATTAACAATTTTGGCTTTAGGCGGTCTTCACATTAAATTTGAGTCCAGTTTTGAGACATTCCAGTCATTAACAGATGCTGCTGCTTATACCTTTGTCAGTTACAGGAAAAAATTGCTGGGACTGTGGCACAGCCAACTACTGCTGATACATATTCAAAGATCTGTACTGTGTTTAAAATAAGCTTATTTTCAGGCATATAATGGTTTGGATTTCAGAGCTCATAGATTTATCTGATGTTCAGAAAAAATGTTTTGTAATGCTTACAGTTTTTTCAACCTTGTAGTTGCGAAATTGTAAAGATTATTCTCCTTTCCGGTTAAGACAAGGTAACTGAAATTGTTCTGCTTGCATGTGTTTATTAAGATAACTTGAGCTGCTTCTGAAAATAAGAATGAAAAGAGCATGTTTTTCTTAAGTGCTTGTTCATGTTCCTTTGGGTTGAATTGACCAACAGGTTTTTGTTTTTTTTTCCTCTCCCTTATTGGTTTACTTGGATTCTTATATAGGATCCTTGGTTTGCAACAGAAAGTCCTGATTTTTTCAAAATAAAACATAGCTTTGCTGTTTTGCCAATATTTGCTATTCTTAATGATCTATATGTCTCAATGACCTTAATGTCATTCGTAATTATCTAAATTACTTCCCGTTCTTGCATGTAATGAGACTATATTGAAGCTTGAAAATATTCAGCACTGATATAAATTTCAGAATCTAATCCAAAGCTACTGCAGAGTGTGAGAACTGTTTAATAACGGTTGCACAGCTAACTCACACTTGAACTGTGAGAGAGGGTTTCTTCTTATTTACCGTGATGTCTAGTAAACAAAGCCTACACTTCAGTTCTGATTCTTCTGCTCTCTTCTGAGAGTTGTCAGTGATGTCCTGATTCTGTTCCCTGTATCAGTGATAGGAGCAAGTTTTTCAAACCCTTGCTCACTAGTTATTCTAAAGATTTACATGTTTTCCTGATGGAAACATGTCAATGGAACGCTCTTCTGGCTGTGAAGCAATACAAAGTCATGCGTTTAATTTCTGCCTAATCTTTCTTTCATCAGGAGTCTCTGGTTTATGCAAACAGAACCCTAGAAGCAGTTCCAGGTGAGAAAGTTCTACGAGACAATAAGGAACATCGTGATCAACAAAACCGTCTGAAAGAGATAGATCATCAACTGAAATCTCTACAGGGAAATTTTGTAAGTCTCCTATTTTTCATTTGTTTTTCCTCAATTTGAAAACTTCAGAGTTTATAATTTCATTTGTCTTTACAACAAAATCCAGTTCTGCAACCTTTTGTTATTCCTGAAGGAGTTCCTTAAGAAATATACATGCAAAACTCTCAAATAAGCTTTCTTAATCCGGGAGGTATTTTTCAGTTGCAATGCATCTTTTTGATTAACATTGTGTCTTTCAAAGTGAAAAAAATTGCTCTTCTCTCTTCCCTAGAGGGGGATACCATTTATAAACAATCATGTGTAAATACATCTGTAAGGCATTTTTTATGGTTCATATAAATCAGCGTTCTTTGGATGACCAGGTCTAGTGGGAATGCTGTGTGTACTAAGTTATTGTGTGGTTTAGTTCTGCTGAATTCATTTAGCGTATTTCTGTACTTTTCATTTGATGCACGAATGTCATAGAGGCGAGCGCAATTAAAAAATTAACATGTAAGTTAGATGGTAGTAAAAAATCATTACATAATTAGAAAAAGTACATCACATTGCGTTCTTATTGCTACTTTTACTCAAAAGTGGGTAGAGAGAAGGCAACTTAAAATCTAAGAGGATCCCATTATTATCCTAGTAGGCAGAAATTGTTTATTCCTAAGTCATAGAGTCAGTACTAACAAGTCTGAACTTGCAGAACTATGTACCTCTCTCAAGTAGAAGATTACTATTCTTTTCTTTTTCAGTGAGTATAATTTATTACATTACTCTCAAGTTACAATAAGGAAATATAACTTAAAAAAATGGTGGCAGGGGAACCTCAAGGACTTCAAGAATTCTTTTAAATCCTTTTTGACATATACATTGTAAATGTACTGTTTAATCTGTGCTGTTTAATCCTAAAGAGCTATAAAACAATCTATACAGAGGAGGATTAGGGAGAAAATAAACAAAACATTCTAAAGCAGATGAATTAAAAAGAAGAGTCCTAAGATGGTACAGTTGTCATCTGGTCTGAAAGCTGATGTTGGCATTTGTTTATATGTTGAATCCCGCATAGATCTTTTGAAGAACATGGAAAGAAAATCTCTAAATCTCTTTTCTTTTTTTTAAATAACTTTGAACAGAACTTTGAAGGCTTGTCTTACTCACATAAGATCCAATGAAACTGCTGAGGGCTCAAAAGTACATTAGTGCATTAGTGAGCAATTAGTGACTAGCAGTCAAAAACTGGGTATATATGCATATTTTTAAGATTTTAACATGTTTAGTATTATGTTTCTGCTTTGAGATTGGAAGGCTTTTGTTTTTCCATAGAAAGTGCTATGTGGGGAAGACAAACTAGTTCAGCAGTGTGTGAGAAACTGACTTGAGGCGAAAACTTTCATGGGTAATATGATAAAGCAAATTTTTACTACAAACTCTTTTGCTACATTAGCAAGAGGTATCATTATGGTTAATTGAGATGAAAGAGCTGTGCAAATGAGGCAGGTGGTGACTGGGGACAGTGAGCATGGGTGAACATTTGAAGTCCTATCTGAATACGAGAACACACCTCTTTCTGTGTGGGTGACTGGGCACTGGAACAGGTTGCCCAGAAAGGCTGTCGATTCTCCTTTTCTGGAGATACTCAAAACCCACTTGGATGCCATCCTGTGCAATGTGCTCTAGGTGGCTCTGCTTGACAGGGGGCTGGATTAAATGATCTCCAGATCTAGAATGGCCAACCTTGGCCATTCTGTGATTTATCAAGAGTAAGTCATACCTGATGAACCTGATTGCTTTCTATGATGAAATGACTAGATCTACTTGATAAACTGAGGGCAGGACTGCCACTCAGCAGGATTTAGACTGGAAGAGAGGGTTTACAGGAACTTTAAGACATTCATCGAGGACAAACGCAGAGTTCTACACTGCAGAGGAACCTTTCCCTCTAACAATCTGAGCTGGGGTCTGACTGGCTAGAGAGCAGCGCTGTTGAAAAGGACCTGGTGTTGTGGACGTTAGGACAGCATGAGCCAGCAGAGTTCACTGCAGGGATGAAGGGTAACAGCCTACGTGGCTATGGCAACATGAGCATAGTCAGAAGATTAAGGGAAATAATTACTTCCCTTTACTTAGTACTCATGAGACTCTGCCTAGAGTATCACATCCAGGACAGAGCTATAGTATCTTTACTAATATATGTTGTGGGAGAATGAGATATTGTTCATAAATTGAAATGGGAAGTTTCCAATTGGATTTAAAGGGAAAAAAATAGCTCCGAGTTCATTAAGAATAGGAAGCAGGTTGCATGAAGAGACTGTGAAATCTCCATCCTGAGAAATTTTGTAGACCTGCCAAGATAAAGTCATAAACCATTACGTCTGATCTCATTGCTGACCTTACTTGGAGCAAGAGGTTGGACTGGAGATCTGACAGCTGCCAACCTATTGATCTTTCTGCTCCTACAAGGGAAAGGATCAAGAATGTCTGCACATTTCTCAGGTAGTAATCTTTATCAGTGGATTGAAAGAAAATCAGTAAGTTTTTAATGACTGCATATTGTATAAAACAATTTCTTGCATGTAGAACAAAAATCCCTGTAGTCCATCTGTGACTTCTGGAGGTCCTTATTTCAGTAGTGGGCTTACCTTCTGCAGATCAGCTAGGATAAATACTATTCCCTACTAGTCTTTGCATTGAAGAAAAAACAGCGGTCAATTAGCATGCATTCCTGGCATCAGTTCATTTTGTGTATTTACAGAGTATGGGAACAAGACTTAGGACAAGGAGGCAGTCTTGGTTTACAGATGGTTTGCTCACGTGTGTGAAATCTACAGTAAGTCAGCATATCTCTTATCTGCTCAAAGCACCAAAACTTCCTTTTAATACGCTGCTATGTCTGCTATGCAAGTGTTAGTTAAAACGTGGGAGGCAAATAACTAGAGGAATTCTGTGGAACTTCAGTATATTGAATAGGTTAATGGGTAAACAGATAAAATAAGTCTGTATACTATCATCATTTCCTGTTCATTGACCTTTATATCACCTTTTGTCACTACTGACCTTGTTAATGAGACAAACACAATCTGAGGAAGTGCGTCTGGGAACTCTGTGCTGGTCTACCACATGCCTGGGAAATGCGGTGGGCTGCTGACTTATTCAAGTATTTTGAATATCAATGTTCCGAGACTTGATAACAGTATTTTTTGGTATCAGCCTACAGGCAAACATTTGTAACATACTGGACATTTATCCTTGGACAGAGCGTGTGGGCATTTAGAAGTCTAAATTGAAAGTCTGTAATATTTATTTACAGTGTTAAAAAATACAAAGTTCGTCTGTACCGATGTAACTCATGGCCAGGCTAGCTTTGCTGCACGCTATGCAGCACCTAGTATGGCTTAAGGGGACCTAATGTGTATTGCTATCAGCTCTGGCTATGTAGGATAGCTGTGAGATATGAAAAATATAGCATAGCATATGGATATGAAAAATTTGTTTATAAGGTCTTCTGTGAGATATTGTGCTTGCCAGAGTAGATAAAGAAGTATTCAACTGTAAATGAAAGTAGATTTTTCCTTCTAGCAGTCAAATACATAGAAAATCTACACTTTCAGAGGGTGAATGAAGCACAGCTTCCAGAAAATACTTGTTTTTTAGTTTCATGTCCATTAGCAGCAAAAGTGGTCTCTGCCTAGAAACTGTGACAGAAATCTAATCTGAATGTTTGGGGTGAGGAGGGTGTATGTAGATGTTATGTTTCCTGAAAAAAAGGTCAGTATTTTAGGAAATACTGTTTGAGGTTCAATAGGTGGCACTCTTCACTGTATGTCAGTGGAGGAATGCCTGGGCATGGTTCTAGGGCATGTTATACTGGTGAAAACATTTCTGTGGTGTAAAATACAGGTTGTAAGAGATTTTGTCTCACTTTTGGCATGATACCAGGTATGCAGCTTCTAACATTGCTATTTTTCTAGCTTAGCCAATTCAATTGTGTTAAAATTCATGTTGTATTTAAAGATCTTCTTTACTCTTTCCTAAACTACTGTAATTCTCTGTGTAAAACTAGAAATAAATTCTCTGCTCGGAGTGGAGGAGGTGATTTGTCAGAAGTTAGGAATGTTATTTATGAATCCATGCTTGTATTGGACTTTGTACTTTTAAAATAGAATATTTTACAAATGTCTGAGAGAGAGCTTTTAACAATTTATTAAAAAAAAATCCATCAGATAATAATTGTTATTATTTTTGTTTCCTATGTGGAAATAATGGATAGATTAACTAGCTGAATTTAGCTGTATGTATTAGGTAGTAACTTGCAGTAGGTATAAAGTTAACTTCACAAAGTTTTGGTTTTGCTGGGGGAGAGAATGCTGTGTTTCTTTCACTACCACAATATGAAGAAATTGTTCAAATGGATTTGTACAACTGTAGTTGTACTCTGACCCTCTCTTCATGAGGGAAGAATACATTTGTAATATTTCTGAAGGAGGCTATTTAGTAGGCACTGGCTTCTGAAATTTATGGATGCCTCCACAACACCTTACCTCATGTATGCTGTTAGACTTCATGGTTTCAGCTGAGTGTGGGACCAAGACCACAAAACAAGGCTGGAAAATAAGACATTAATATACTTTATGATCAATACCAAAAAAAAACAAAACAAAGCAAAACAAACAAACAAAAGAAAAACCAACAGAAAATCTGCTGAACTGTTAGACTCCTAAGTAAAGGAACTAGGGGTTTTGCAATCTGAGGTCCTCCTTTACTTTGAAAAAATTGTCTCCAGTGAATTAATATACCAAAGAATGTATTGTATGCATTCATGTTGAAATGTATTGTGAAATTTCAATCCAACTGAAATGTATCTGTACCGTGGTTTCTGGGCCCTTGTTGAATTTCTTTTAGGTTTTAGTTTGACCTTAGTTCACTTGTTCTTCATTTGAAACCATGGCTGACTCTTTGCACATTCTTTCATCTTTCAGTTTCCTGGAAACCATTGAGCTTATCTTTGTTTGGTGAATTGCATTGTTAACTGCTGCTTCAAAAAAAAAATGTTCAGCTGCCAAATGCGTGTTGCTGAGCATTAACGAAAAGAATTTTATATGGAAAGAATAATAAATGTAGTTATTTTTCAATTGAGGCTTCCACTAGTTGGCCATTTGTGATCTAGTAGCATGTTTGGTGATGTGCTGTATTTCTTCGTAGAAGATAGTAGGTTTAAATATATGTCCAAGCAATCTGTTAAGTAACACAATTTCACCTTTGCTGGGTTATAGGGATGTTTTAATTCAAATGTCTCACCCTGGAGGCTCATTCCTTCCTGCCAAAAACTAGCCACAGATGCTTGTTTTAGTGTTTTTGTTAAATATATAAATTCAAATATATTTAAAATATATATTACAATGGCACATAATTGTGTACACACACGTTACCTCTTAGCATGACTGAGATGGTTGTACCTACTTAAAAAAAAAAGTCTACTTACTTTCAGTAAGTTCTTTTAAACCATAAGTTAAATTTAGTTTGCTTAATTTTAAATTTAGTATCATCAGATGTCCATACATCTATAGCAATTAATTTTTCCCAAATTTAGTCAATATGGTGGCAAAGCACAATGTATGATTGTTAATTATTCAGGTGTTTTTTCATAGAATATGAAAATTACACATACTCTGTCTTCTGAATAGCTGAACTTTGCAGGAAGTTAAGCAATTGGTATAGGTGGTGCAGAATGAAAACAGAAAATGAGTATCGATGTTGTCAAGAAAAATTATCTTCAGGAGCTCAGCCAGAAGACATGATACTTTTCTTTGTGATGCAGGATAATGCATATCTGTGAGGAAGGAAATCACGGGATAAAATTAATTATTGTTTATTGCTGGAGAAAATCTCTCAAACTGTTTTATGGCTGAACCTGCATAAGGATAACAACAATTATGGATATAATTTTGTGCCGGCTTTTCCCCTGAAACTGACTGAATTCAATGCACCTAACCCTGTGTCTGTACTAGACAAATTCCAGATGAGATGAATAATTTGTTCCTGACTTCTGTCATTTAAAGGGAAGAAGAGGGAAAGATAAAGTCCTTCCATTAATTTGGAGAACAATTTGTTAACTGTACAATCCTGTAATACAGTTTTCTATCACAGCGTTTTTGCAAAAATTCATTGCTAAAACTTTTGAACACAGGTCCATAGTCTATGGTATTACAATTGTTGTTTTTTGCTTGCTTTCTTTTGACTACTTTATGCATTGTTAGCCTTTGTAGGCTCTTCCTGTGTACTGTGCAGTTACATACATGTATAAATAGCAAACATATTTCTTTTAGTTCACATAATACCATGTAATGAGCTAGTTTCTCTATAAGCTTATGTTTCTCCATACAGGTAGATCTTTTTTTACTAAGGCATTCTCATAATACATACTTCATTTCACCAAATAAAGGAAAAAAAGACCACTTTTCTAAAGGCTGAGGTGTACCACTGTTTTTTTGTTATTCCTTCAGAAAGTAACAAGTGCTAAAGTTGCCTGCTAAGTTATCACTAAGCTTCAAAAATATCTTGTTTATTCAAGTTTTTAAATAATTAATTGTCACCATAATTCTACAAAATTGTTTCGGAATGAAAACTGATAGTGTTTTCATCTAGAAGAAAATATTACTGTGAAATCTAAAGGTTCTTCATTTAACAGCTACTATACACACAGAGGGCAAAGTTAAATAACATTAATAAACGGTAATTTTTTCACTCATATGATTAAAATAAATTTCCAGTCTCTTGATTGTTCTTCACAGTATTATTGACAAGAATGAAGCAGATGTTAGAAGTATTTATAACAACAATTTGAAAACAATATATTGCAATGCAACTTAATATAATTCAATATATGTTGTATATATAATAAATCTTTAATACCAAATTATATAAAATACTAATCAGTTAAAATCTTAATGATGGTTCTATTTTGTATGGACAATATATTAATATAATACTTACCTAGATGAAGGAGCCAGTTACATTAAAAACATCCATACAAAAGTAAGTAACATTGTGAACTTGCATCAAAGCTTCTCAGAAATATTAGAGAAATCATTGATCAGAAAAAGCATTGCTTGAATATGATAGCTGCAAGGAGACCTTATTTAAATATAATTTTATTTTCTAGATAAGAATGTTTAAATTCTCTATTGATGTAATGTGATTCTTCTTATCTCAAAATGTAGTTTTCAACTATTAAGGAAGAGTCTGCTACTTGTTTCTACCAGAATGTGTAGAAGAAAACTGAGAAGCAGCTCGCGTCCCATTCTTCTCAGCCGCTTTTGAACAAAGGAAGTCTTTTGTCTGTTTTATCCTTCAGCCGCTATATTTGTTCCCATTCTCTTTCCCAATGTCTTCCATATAATCTCATTTTATTCTCTAGAGCTGACCTTTCTTTCTTTGCTTTTTCTCCTATGTATTATGGTGTTTGCCATCTTAAAATAGCAAACAAACCATCTTTGATTACTCACCCCTCTCTAAATTCATTGTAGTGCTATTTATAGCCATTGTCCGAAGCCTCCTCCAGTTTCATATCCCTGACATAATTTAAATTTAACTGTAGCTATGCTACTTTCCTAGTTATCTTCATTTTTCATATTCCATTTTTATAAATGGAATTTTACACCATCAAATGGGTTGTTACTGGAAACGTGTTTTGTCGTAGGTGATGACAGAATTTGCAGAAACTAATTTGCTTCTATGCTATTATATTCTTCTGTGCTGTCATAAATACCCTCTGTTCTCACTGACCTTGACAATTATGAAGTAACAGTGTTCCTGTATTTGCTTATTAATTATTCATTAATTATTAATGATTAATAATCTATCTAGGAAGTACATAGCATACGATTTGCATCACTGAAATGTGGTTGTGCTACTGAGGCAAGAAGGTGTTTGCCTGTTGTTACACTCCTCTGTTGGCAAATTTAGGAGTTCTTCATTCTTTGCTGCCATGTAGCACCGTTCTTTAATCTCTGTCAGAAAGAAACCTTGTTTCTGTTGTCCTTCTTGCACCCTGTGCACTAAGGAGGAATAGTCAAGGAAAAGCCTCTGTTTCTGTGCAAGTACTGTAGGGAAAGGCTATATTTGTCCTTTTGCCCTAATATTTTACAATCAGAATGAGAGAAGTGTAACAGGGCTGCTGTGGAGAAAACCTTCTGCAACATGTATGTAGGTGCAGGGTATCCTTTATGGATCAAGGTCTTGATCATTTATGAAGTAGTATATAGCTCCAACCTTCTGTCTTAGGGCTGATGGTTATGTGAGTCAGAGTCTACAATAAATGTCAACATAAAAGAAATCCCGTGGCTATAAATGTTTATGCATGTGTGCCTGGATGTCTGCATGTACAAAGTGTGTAGCAGAACTTGTAATCTTGTCTTGAGTCACTTCAACTTGTTAGGACAAGACGGATGTGTAATCAAACAGAAGTTGTAAATGTGGAGGATGTAAAGCACATAGCAGATGCTCAGAGTGCTGATACTCTTGTAAACTACGTCAAACTATTTGACAAACATATGGGGTTACTAAGCCAAAAGCCTCTCAACTATGCTACCAAGATGTTACTTTTATTATAAATATATGTAATTTTGGTGTTGACATCTCATGTATTTCAGTTGAAGGTGTATAATCATTTATGTATTTTCATCTGTATTTTCAGAATGATTCTCATAAATACACTTATTTCGTTAAACGTATAATAAAATTGATACTACAATTAATATATTAACACAAATTGATGACATACTGTGATACATCTGTTAATCAGTTTTTACAAAAAAGCTCACTTGAAAACCATAAGTATTTCTTTTTTTGTTGTTGTTGCCTTTTTTTTTTGGCTTCTAGAAATAGTTTCATGAGGTGACAACAGCAGTATTTCTGACAAGAATATAATACTTTAATTTTCAGAAACATTGTAATCCTGTTTACAGAGTCCAAGAAAGTTGAAAGTCCAAAAAGCTTTGGAAGTTCAGCCTCATTGATCTAAGTAGTCTAATTACATAACATATTTTTTGTTATGTTGCACAGTGCGTACCAGTATCAAAAAATACTTAGGCTGTTCCCTCTCCAGAAAATCTTCACCTAAAATATTTCCTCTCATTAGGCATCTGAAAAGCTAAAAGTATATACATTTTTTAAATGGAAAAATCAAATAAATACCTAATCTTTTGTTACATATGGTTGCCAGTTTGGCAGAGTTGGACATCTCATGCATGAATGTGTTTTCTGATCCCCAGTTTGTGTATTTCTACGCATCGCTGGGCAGTGTTTGCTAGAAATGTTCAAAGCATGCCAACACATCCAAGCAGACATAAGTAGAAACCATATTACCAATCACAGTCACAATTATGCCTCTTTTCTTTCAGAAACAACCTAGAAAGTTAGCATCTGTCTTAGAGTTCTTTTCTTTCTTCAACCCCAACAATTATCATCTCAGTAGCTTTAACTTCATTCTCCTTCACACAGAAGAGTGACCCACCCCCTACATCATGAAGTTTGAAGTGAGAAAGGACATTGTTGGAGGAAATTAAGATAATCATTAAGGAACACAAATTCAGGGCCAAACAGCATAAGTTAGAAGGACACTATCTCTCTAGCCTAGAAGTGGGCAGGAAGCTCTTCTGGAAGAAAGGAAGCTAACATTATGAACGCTGCCTCCTATATACTTTGAGATTCTTTCATGGAAAATGTATAAACCGAGTAGTGTGATGGGACTAGGAACAACCTTTTTGCATAAAGATGAATTTTGTTTTCCATAGTACTTAGTTTCAGGGCTGTGGTGAAGAGTTTTTATTCAGGCTTGCTTATAACCTTATCATTGAGGTCTCTGCTCATGAAGAGGGATAGTAGACAGACTTTCTGGACGTGTACTTCAGTAGACTTCAGTAACTATGAAAGGCAAGTTTAATTGTCATTACACAAATTGATTGCGAAATAACACAATCAGTTCTTTTCCCCAAACACAAAATTCAGTCAAGATTAAACACACCTCCATACCAAGAATCTCCCTTTTATGCCCTTTGTGACCACCTGTTTGTTAGAACATCTCTGCATTCTTCATGTGGTTGTGTTATTTTTCTGACACGTGGGAAGTTCCCCATCCCTTTCTGGTGGGATCTAGTCATTGTTGCATGTGCAACATACATGTGGGCAGACAGTCTTTTCTGCATGCACTGCTGATAGTTTTCGGTTAGATGTGAAAGGCTACAGACGTTTCTCTGAGTTAATTTATCTTCTCTAATGCCCTACTGCGAAGTAGGATAATATAATGTGGTAGAGATATACATGTGTATTGAATATTAAAGAATATATATATTTTGATAAAATAATATTTAACTTTCAATATTCTGAAAGGTTTCACTTTATGAGGTGTTCCTGGAAAAAAGATTAAAATTGGGTACATGCTTATCCAAACATGAAAATATGATTCTAGCAGACTTTTTTGTTGTTGTTGTTGGTTTTATTCATATCTGCTTTTCTCTCTGTAAATCAAAGCTTTCCTGCAAAGAAATCTGAAGGGAAAGTACTGTATCTCAGCAAGGAGCCCTTATTCTATGGGAAATGAACATATCATGCCTGTCATCTGCTATAGGTTTAAGTGTAACAGAAACTCATTAAGAAAGTGCAGGAAGTTCCTTGTTAGTGAGGACCAGTCCACAGGACTTCATCCTTTTTGTTGAAGCTATATGTATTACTAAATTTCATAAAATCTTCTTATGGAAGAAGTTATTATTTTTTTCCAGTTAGCAGCCAGTGTTCTTTCAATCAAAAACAAACAAACAAACAAAAAACCCTGAAGATTCTTACATTAGGATAAGATGGCTTGTTTATAAATATAGCACTTTTTGGAAATTATCATGTGTTTAACAGTTCTGTCTACCTGTGTGATTGGGAAAGTAATTCGAGTTGTTTATTGCTAGAATTGTCACTGTCGTGTATCAGTACTAATCTTGTACTAATTTGTCACTCAAGTTAATTGGGGAAATCAAATCTAATTTGAATTCTGACAAGTGTTTTTATTACTATTATTTTGATGGATGAAGCTAGAAAGCAGTACTGAGGAAAGTAACTACAGAGCAACAGCAAGAACAGCAGAGAATTTTTAGAGTAATACAGCAACAAAAGAACAACTACTTCCTTGGTTTTGTTTATAAAGGTAGGCACTGTGGACTTGTAAGAGTATTTTGAAGTACAGTGCCATGATGGTTTCTGGGTACTTTCTCTGGAAGGTATGTCTTTAATTAATTCAAACATATAATAATAATTAACTTGAAATAAGTGCATTCAAGGAAGGGCAAAATTCCTGTATAGAACATGTGGAAAGTATGGCCTGATTTTTAGAGAAAGATGAGATTTAAGATTTATGGATGTATTCATCAAACTCTTCATGAATGATACATATGAAGTGTAACCTATAAATAGATTAGGAGTATAGATGTGAAGTGTGGAGAGAAATAACTAGTGTATAGTGAATTCATGCAAATATAACATGCAAACTTAGTAACAAGCTAGCATCTTCCCAGTTGAAAATGGTAAGGAAACTGAATTCTCAGTGGTTGCATTTACTTTATGAATAACTTTGATAGCAGGTATGTTTGGTCTCACTACCACATGACTTTCTGTCACTGTCCAGTTTCTGAAATCGAAAGTGTTGGTTGTTTTTGAATACATATACCTACCAAATAATTTTTGCTTGGAGGAGGATTCATTTATTCTACGTGAATGTATCTTTTGGTGTAAGTTCCAATATATAAATGGCCCACATAAAATATATACAAAATATGTGTGTCTACATGTACACACAAAAATATATACAAATATCTGTATGCAGCATATATTTATGCAATATATATATAAAGAACACAAAAGTTTTATCATATATGTTTTATATAGAGAGATCAGCAGGAAAATGAGCTAATATGAAAATGTAGACTCCCAACATTAATTGTACTTTTATATTCTCATAAAAAATAAGAGAACACGTATTAGTGACAAATGATTGAATTTGTTTTATTATTACATGGTGTAGGACTTGTGATTTTAATTTTTTTTTTAAAGGAAGTGTTGTTTGATAAAAGGATGTTCTTGGTATGAAATGTCACATCTGTATCTCACTTGTTCTATTGCCAGGGGTTTGCAACACCATTTAGCTACAGAGAAAAGTGAGTGAGTAAATCTTTTAATTAACCTCCATGATTATGCATCACGCTCTCTTCATTAAATGGATCTAACAGGGAGAAAAGCCAGTTGTTTCTAATAATTTTCTGGTTCTTTTGTGGTTTGTATACTTCAGTGTTCTGAAGGTCAGATAGAACTACCAGACCATAAAATCCAGCCAGCGAGAGATCTGGAGCTAAGAGAGCTCAAGGATTTATTAAGTGATGTGAAACTCTATTGTTTTGTGCATGTGTTACATAATTGCTGTCAATGCAAGGCTGTTAAAATTCCCTGCTAGTAATAACACGAATACCATTTTATAGCTTCAAGAGGAGATAAAAGAAGTTTCTTAGTCAGCACTTCAACAATATCACAGCACATGTCAGTTTTATTATTGTGGGGCTTTCAGTTTTGGCAGATGCTCTCCATTCTGGCTGTGGTGTGGTAATTACCATATAAATTAAGCAGTGAAGTAAGCTGAGTGCAGCCTTATCCCTGCTGCCTGTAACCAGGTTGCAAGTACTGCAGTGTGAAACAGGCATAATTCAGGCTGATTATATTTAGAAGGCCACGTTTTGAAATGCTGGGCCTTTATCTCCATTCAAGTCAATTTTAAAAGTAAATTGAAGCTGTTTAGTTGCTGTGCAAACAGAAGGATCATTCTTTCTCCACAAGGTACTCTCCATAATAACATTCCAGGAATTAGTTTAATCCATCCAGGTTTGATTCATAGCCACTAATTATATTTCAGTATACATTCTAATGCTTCAAATTATATGTGTCCTTACCTTAATGAGTTGTAACTAGTCCTTAAAATGGGAGCTTTGCACTTATCTTTTGTATTATAACAGGCTTTACTTTGAGATTTTATGGGATTAAACTGCTATGGAGAGTCTAGCTAAGATAGTGAGCTGAATTAGGTAATGGAATAATTTTGCTTCGCGTGTTTGTTCTTAATTCAGTTTAATTCTGATCAGTTGGGAAGCATTGGAAATGTTTATATCAAGATTCCAAATCCAAATTACTCAGATGATAGGGAGAAACTGGACATTTACTTCCGTGTGTTAAGTAACTGCATGTGTGAAGAGTGTGCAAAGAAAATAAAGATAATGTGAACACCTGGTGCTGTTTAAAATAATTAAAAAAAAAAAAAAAACAATGTTGGAAAACAAAAGCCTCAAAAGAAAAATGGTGCTACATAATTTTTTATTTTATTTTATTTTTTTCTTCTTGGTATCATATTTCAGAAGTCAAAGCATTTTGGAGAGCTGTGTAAGTTATGCATGATGTCATGGCACAAAGTAACATGTTTGCCAGTGTTTGTCAGTGAGCTGTTGATAAAGCTGATGACATTACAGTCTTTCAATAAATTCTCCTTTTAAATTTGATGTCACGAAAAGAGCTAGAGCAGCAATTTACTCCATCAGTGTGAGCATACAGGTAATTATATTTTGCTTTACTAGGCTATTTTCACTATAAAGTGTGAACCTGCAAAACTATTTGCTGCTTAATAGAAAACTGTTCTGATCTTCTAGCAGGGAAGAAAGTAAAATAAGGGATTTTAATTTTTGTGCTTATCTTCCCCCCCAAGGAGAAACCTACAAGAAATTATTTGAAGCTATTACATTTATAAAAAATTATCTTTATTGTATGCAAACTTCAGAATTAGATTTCAATCTTATCAGGTTTCCAGGTGCTTTTGGAATAAAAACTGGTTTTTGTGATTTTTTTTTTTAAGTGGAGAAGTTAGATTTCCTTTAACATTCTTCACATGAAAGTGCAAGGTAAACAGAGAAAAAGAATTCAAATCATAGGATTCATAATCTTTAAATAATATCGGAATTGTATTTAAATGTGGTGAAAATGAACACCAACATCAGAACCAGTTCCAGCTCTGCTAATGTGTTGTTCTTAACAAAGCTCCTCTTTGGATTCAGGTATTTTGTTTTTCAGCTCGTTGTATGCTCTTTTTTTTTTTCTTTGTATATTAATATGCATTGCTTAATAGTTAATTTACTTATTTTTCTAACCCGCAAGTTTAGGTAGCTTCATGAAGAACTTTGATATGCAGATAGATGGTAGATGGTGTTAGGTGACTTGATATGTTTTGGAGAATCCTATTTTTTTCTCATTTTAGTAAGATTTTTCTGAGAAGAGAAAATTAGATCTGTATATGTATCATTGTGTACATTGCTTTTAAGTCTTACTGGTTAAATTGCCTTCATTAGGGCTGTTTTGGATTTGCATTTTCTCAAAGATTAAATCACTTAAAGCATGCCATAATCCCACATAATCTTCAGAGAATTTACATAGGAATATGAGTGGTCGTGGAGATCTGCCTGGGCAGAGTCATTTGAAAATTTAATGCTGAAGTTACTACTCAGTTTTGATACTCACACCTCTCAGTAAATGCTTAGTTTAAGCATCTTTGGAATGCCTGGTGTGGTAAAACCTTTGTGCAAGATCCAGCTAACAATAGTTGAAAAAAATGACTTGATGCTGAGAATACAAGAAGGGAAGACCTTGGTTAACCATTAAAGATGTGTCACAGTTAAAGTTTGGTACATTGTCAAACCTGCTTAACAAGCAAATACACACAACAAAACTACTCCAAACTACTAATTATATTATACCACTTAACTTATTATTTGGATTCTTGCCAGGTAGAAAATGATTATATTAAACCTTATTTGTTCATGGCTGACTTCCCTGTAATCCTGTAGGGTAATAAAAAAAAAAAAAAATAAATCATGTGAAGCAACATTTCATGGGAAAAAGGTGCTTGACAATTGGCAAACTTAATATTGCTTGGGGAAAAACTGCGTTCCACATCCATCCTTCACTCCTAAATATTATTAGTTCACTAGTCATTCAATTACCAAAAATAATTGTAAATACAAGTAAAATGCTTGTTACACCTGACACTCTTGCACTGAGTATTTGATATGAGAATCCAAGACATTGATAAAACCAATTACAGTATCTCCATAGACTGGATTATATGGGAAGTGCACAGCTTTACCTTGTTTTTACTTTCTCTAAGGTATCTCAGGCTTTTGTTTGTATTCTATTTATTATTATCTGTAGTGCTTCTCTTTGTCTCATGTGTGAGTGGACCAACCAAACTAAGCAGGGCAGTGGTAGCTCTCAGTGCCTACTGGCAGAGCTAAGAGGATGCTGCGTGTAGTTCCTTACTGATACTTCTATGTTTAGTCAGTTTTGAACACGGAATAAGATTGGTTACTTTTATAAATTGTATTGGGCATGCAAATAATGGAAAATAAATTTCTCTGTAAGGACAAAAAATCTTAATGTGAAATTTGAGTCTTGATTTATATCTTTCCCTCATTTTATTTCTAGAGCATAGCATCTAGCAAGCACTTTCCAATTCATTTTGTTCTTAATCTTCCCATTTCAATTTCGTCTCCCAAACTGGTTTGTGTAGTAATAACTTCTTTGAAACGACGAGCTGCCAGATGTGCAAATTGAAAAACCATATAAACTTTAAGGTTAGGTTAAGGGGCAGTGTTGTATAACTTTGGTACCGGATACCAGAAACTCATGCAGAAATGCAGTGAATTTGTGTTGATGAAAGCTAGAGAGGAGTCAAATTGTGTTATTTCATCTGCATACATCTTTAATACTGTAATACAATGAAACTGCTAATGGCTTTAAGAAGAGTTTTAAGAGGGAAGGAGCAGGTAAAGACAATATACTGTAGGAATAATATAATATGCAAGACTGAAAACTTATGCCCTTTCTTGGAGTTTTTGTGGTATAGAGAGCCAAGTTTTGAATGTAGTTATTATAACAAGGTTGGTCCAGCTGAACTGGCTAAACATTGTCTTACAGGACAGCATTTCAAATGCAATCATTAGCACAACTTTGTGAAATTAATGCCTCCTGCAATGAGCCTGTTTCATCTACACAACAGCCTGTTGTCAGCCACGGCTGAAAATTGTAGGTAGTTTCTCCTTTAAAACAAAACATTAAATTCATGGTTAATTGTTATTGTAAGGAAAAAAAGTAAAGAAAAGTTTTAAAAATTGCACTTAAAATTAACGTAGACTGAAATAGCAGGAATGTTCTTTGAATGATTCTTGCAGTCATAAAGTGTAAAATGCTTTAAAGTAGTTAACATGCATATTTTAACTTGGTGAACTAGTATTACATTGGCACAAAAAAATGCAGTCTGCAAATAATTAAACAATAATTAAAACAAGAAGAAACTAGATCTCTTGTAGTGCTGGGATCATACTTTGGAAAGCTCATGTTCTCAGCCTTTTTAAATTTCTTTCTATCAAGTAGCCCAAACTTACTTGTACTGCCAGTTCCTTCACAGAATCCCTATATACAGAAAGCAAAGCAGCTTATGTGTATGCTCTAAGCATTAGGGAGGTGCCAGGTAAGTTTAGAGATGGAGATTCCTTAAATAAGATCATTTCTAAGCCCATGTATTCATTTTTTCCATTGGTAAAATAAGTCATAACAAGACTGTAGAAAACCTTGATGTTACATGAACAAGTGCACATTACTAGTAAATAGAATTAGTTTAGTGTAGCCATAATCCTGCATGTTCCTTCAGGTGCTGTCCCTGAATGCTGATGTTTGTGCTGGGGCATCGAGTTACCTGAAAAGTATACAAAAAATCATGCAGTTTCATCCTTTCTTCTTGAAATGTTCAAATTCGTTGCTAAAGTCTAAGTCAATGTTCTAAGCTAAAGGCAGTAATAATCTATTCTCATTACAACCATTTGTAACATAAAAAATTCTGTCAGACTGACATTACTAATTTACTTTCTGAAGGACTGGAAAGCAGAATGCTGTTGTTTCATTTAGAGCAGAATACTGTTTTTCTATGCTTTGAGTACAGGATGAGTATTATTGCTTGGATCAAATAACAACTCTTTTCGTTCTCAGGCCCATCTTGTTTTGAGGAATGTCATTTATGTGGTAATTTCCTTTAGCATTTATTGTCTGTCTAAATCTTGAATGGAATATATTACCTGTGGCATAGATTTTAAAATAAGTTCATCTTGAATATCTCTTTAGGGGAGGGTGGGGGTAGGCGGTGAGGGGGAAAAACTGATGTTTTACTGCTGCTTCTGCATTCTTAGAAGTTTGTAAAATAGGTGATTCAGAATTACTGTTTCTTTTGAAAATGAATACTTTTATTTAGGTGTAAACATAGAATGATACAATGATCTTGTGGAATTGGACCCCTAAAGACCACCTAGTTGTAACCCCCCTGCCCTGGACACGGATGCTGCCCACTAGACCAGGTTGCCCAAAGCCCCATCCAGCCTGGCCTTGAACACCTCCAGGGATGGGGCATCCACAGCTTCTCTGGGCAACCTGCTTCAGTGCCTCATCGCCCTCTGAGAAAGGAATTTCTTCCTCATGTCTAATCTAAACCTACTCTACTTTAGTTTAAAGCCATTACCCCTTGTCTTATCAGTACACATCCGTTTGTAATAATCTTTACAGCTAAACCACCTAATTGTTTAATGAGCTCTAATCTTTATAGATTTTGGAACAGTTTAGTCATAAATGCTCAAACTGGAGAATCAAGAGCCTTGTTCTATTTTTGTTGTTGTTGCTAGATAGTTGAATATCCATTTGAAAAAGAAGATTCCAAATCAATTTTTTTTTTTTTTCTGGAAATGTTTATTATCTTCTTCATATATATTTCATGTTTGGGCACAGTAGTCTTCAAAATGAACTCTGGAATAGAAAACTAGCAATAACAGAAACAACAGCCTTGTCTAGTCTTGACTTCGCTAGTAGGTTGCTAGCACACAAGTTGTTTAAAACAATTTGTTAATTTTAACATCACAAATATTTTTGTTCAATGTAGAAAGTATCAGATACATAGTTTTGATTGTCCAAACTCATTTGATTTTTTTTTCTTAAACTAGATATGTCTCTTAAAACTATTAAAATTGTTACTAGGCTGAAGATAGAAATAGTTTTCCTCTCTACTTATCAAAGTTATCTTTTGATCTGATATTTAACAGGACCACTCATATTAAAACAAGGCAGGAAATCTCGTACGCCCGTTTTCTATGGAAGAGAAAATGGTGCATACAAGTCACAAAAGTTTTTCTCTTATGTTATTGTTTATAAAAGCAGAAGCAGGATGATGGTTTGGCTAAGGGTGTCTGAAATGTCTTGGCTAAGGGTGTCTGAAATGTCGGTAGTTCATCTCTGGCTTTTGGCATCCTTTAATTATGACTGTGGTCTGTTGGCATATGTCTGTACAAGCTAGCCTTCAATAGAAAGGGAAACCTAGCAATAACTGGGGTTTTGTTAGTGCAACATGTAGACTAAACAATGAGGTGGTTAAGTGTTAGGAATTCCTGTTGGATTTCAAAGTGTTTTACTTAGAGAAATGTTACTGAGTTCTCTTTCATACTATATATGAAAGGCATATAATATTATATATAGAGAGAACTTTTTCTTAATTTTGTTTTCCTTCTCCAGAACAGACATAATGGCACTGTTTTAAAATACATGGTCAGTATTTGTATATTTGGATGTGTCTGTGGTGTAGGATGTTTTGCTGATGTTTTTGTGATGTAATTGCATTGTCTATCAAATGTGGAAGTGCAAGCTCACTAAAATGAGCTTTGTTTTGTTTATATTCTAATTGTGCACATGCTTAATGATGTTCAAATGCAGAAAGAAAGCATGACATATTTTTTAGGGTTGTCATTTTCTTTTCACTACTCACAAGAGTATTATAAAACCCGATCCTGCAGGTCCATCCTTGTATTATGAATTTAACGAAGTATTTGTAATCAAAGTTTGTCTGTGTATATTTAGGATTAGGCCTGTTATTTACATTGCTAGAAATTATAACAAATGATAGAGAAATAACGTAATTCATTATCATGGCCTATACCTAGGTTAAAAAATAATAATAATTCTGGCTTAGGCCGTTTGAGGGATTTTTTAAGATAGTAAAAATGAATGCATCTTCTAGGAGAAAAATGTAAGTATAATTTTCTGGTTACACATAGTAGGCGGATTGATTTTTACATTTCCTTATGTAATTAATAACTTAATTAATAACTTAATTAATATATAAATATAATATATAAATAACTTATGTGACAATAACTTAATTAATGAAAATTAATAACTTAATTTTGAACCTACTTCTACAACACTAAAAACTAGACAGAAATATTATGTCAGTTCTATTTGTGAAGTTTGTGTTTTGTGGCATTTTAAAATCACCATTAGCTTAGCTTTGTGCATGTGTGAGTGTATTTAGATGTGCTTAGAATGCTGTCTTGGTCTTGCCTAGTTAGGCAACAGAAACCCGGACTAAATTTTCATAACACCATCATATCAGTCAACTGAGCATAGCACACACATGCTGTGAGCAGAGTTAATTTCTCATGCAAATTAATGTTTGCGTATGCAGGTACCACATTTGAGCATAGTAATGTGGAGATTTGCTATCACAATAGAAAAGCGCTCATTCTGTATACATAATAAATTAGATGCACAGCTCTAGTAACGTGAAAAGAGTTTTTACATGATGAGATGATGTCTTGCAAGGTAGCTGTAACCCCTCGAGATGGCTGGCTGTGAGGCAGTGGAAACAGGACAGATTCGTCTTTGTTTTCATTTCATTTAGTTGTCGGTTGAATTCAGTCACTTTGTAAAGCAGACTTTAAAAATTTTATTTTATTTCTTTCTTAGTCAAGAAATATCAGTCTTCTGATAATGCAATTGCTTTATTCTTCCCTGAAAAGCTCAAGCAATGATTCGTACACCTGAGTTTGTATAAGAAATAGGAAACTTTTTTTGCTGTGGTTATGTTGTTTGTCTGGACGTGGTTTGTACCTATGCTATTTAGATGTACCATTACCGATCTACTTTGAGACCAACTATTTTCTGCTTTTATGGGAAGCAGACGGAATGTCTGGAATTCCACTTACAAAAAGGAATCTGTATCCTGCTGAGTAATAGCAAGACAATTGTCTTTTTTTTCCCCCCCCTAACTGCAGATGTAAAATTCAATACCAAAGGCACGCAAAATATTGAAGGTGATTTACTGCAAAGGTTTAATATTGTTTCTTAAATTACATAGCTATGAGGAGTATATATGGCTGCAGGATTAATTGCAAGAGATATAGCATAACCTTTTGTTGTGGAAATATATTTTGAAAAGGAAGAAATACAAATCATAAGTGTAAATCCTTATTTCATATTAATTAACATTTTTGATTTTGTATGCTTGTTGCTGTTCATTACATGTATGTGTACTTCCCATAAGTTTACCAAGTTCAGTTACGCAGTGACAATTGCAACGCTTGGCTGAGTGCATTTGGTTTATGTTGATGACAGGGGAAGCTGGAGATGCTCACAAAATTGTTGCAAGAAGTAGATTCATTGCATTTGTAAGAAATTTAAGTACATTTTTTATGATTTAAATATCAGGCACTTCTCAAAACAGCAATGAGCCACAAATACAGGTTCACTTGCATGTTTAGTTCATAAGATGTTATATGCACTGCTTATTTATGTTACAGCTAGTGATGCATTATTTTAAAGAGGTCATGAGCATCCCACCTAATAAACCCTTTGACATCTTTTTCATAAATAGTATTTTGTTAGTGTTATTTTCTAGTTTTCAGCCTTCTTTCAGAGGAAAAATGTAGTGGTAAGATAAAGATGATAAAAATACATTAAAATAAATTTAGCCCATTATTCAGCCTGCAGTTAATACTTGCTCATGTTTTCAAAGTCATGTGGATTTTGAGTAAAATCAATATGAAAACTGTAACTGCATTCCTGAATTTTAACATTTTAGGAATTCGTTGTTATTTTTATAATGAACTTAACTCTTAATTTTCTTCCTTAATACTTGGATTGACAGTTGAAATAATATAATCAGTTATGTTACTAACATAAAAAATATTGAATTGAACACCATTTTTATGTTAGCAGATACCCAATTTTAAATTTGACATTCAGTGTATAACTTTTGACCACTTATTTTTATCTCTATTTGTCACTAATTTTTTTTTTTTTTTAAAAAGACAATTTGAGATGTTGACTACTATTAGGAAGTGCACATTGTAAATACATAGTCCATACAGATAATTTTTAAATTTAGAAGCACATCTTCAGAAGTAGTTTAGTTTTTGGATGGGCAGTGGAATACTCTAATTTTTCCCGTATTTGATATGAAGCCTTCTGGATTGTAGAAGGAGTGATGTCAATCTGTTAAGGACATGAAAAATTTCAAAAAGAAAACAAACCAACAACAACAAACCAACAATCAGTCTCAAGGAAATACAGCTAGCAAATGCATTTTTTTTTTCAAGTTGTGAGAACTTTGGATTTTATAATATTATTACTTGTAAACTCTGGATAAAGTGCTAGTGCAAGATCATGATACACTAAATGCATATTGCATAAATTTTGTAATAACAACTGAGTATGTAAAATCTCTTCTTTTTAAGTCTATTTTTAATAAAATCTGGTATTTTTACAAACATCAGCATTAAAAGTATAGGAGGATGGCACTTAATCTTGCATGAATTATAGATTGTCATACACGTTATGACTGAAGAAGGAACATTTGCACTGTGTGCACACATGTACTGTTTTAAGTGGGGAAATACGATTTCTGGGGCTTGAGATTTTTTAGAGGAAGTTAAGACATGCAGATCATGATGAAGCCATTGGAATTTAGATACCTTATCAGTTTTCATATATCTCTTTGTGTAGGGATATAGAGATATAGTATTTGCTTTCTAGACTTGTTTCTTTCATAATGGTGATTTTATTAGGACTGCCTTTACTGAATTACCTAGACCCCTATACACAGATCAGAACTCAGGGACTTAACTGGTTACCAGTTTGTCTCCTGTTTGTAGCTTGTCTTAACCTTCTTTGATTACTTCCATGAGCTTTTTAGATGACTTCAGGAAATAAATTTATTTTACTACTTCGTCTTCAAACCACTAGTAAGTTACTTTGTTGGTAAATTGTGGTGAATAAATTCACGTTGTTAAGTCCAGAGGGAGAAATACTGTGTAGGCGTCCTTAAAAAAAACAGAATGAAGCGTTTGGAGAGAATGCTATCGTATTTGTACAAAAATAATGTACACATCTTTGTCTTGACTCTGTGGCTGAGGGCACACTCTTCCTGAATACTTTAGAAGTCATTTTAGGTATGAAATATCTATGAGACACTTGTGATTGGAAGTCATCCAATAAACTCTGTGCTGTATAGGAATCCACATTAAATGTAGTTCTACTACTGACTTGGGTTATAAAACATAACATTGTCATGTTAAAAGTATTGAAGTACCAGCTAGAATGAAAGGGAAACAAATACATCTCTATTTATCTCATTATTTTTTGTCCTAGAAAAAGCACATCAGTAACAAAATAGGCTCAAAACATTCATTTGGTGTGGATGTTACTGTTACAGAGAATTTTCAGCATTCATGTTGTTTTCTGAAAGTTTATTGTTTGCTTTTAGCATGTATTGCCTTATTTTTGGTACAGGGTTGCCTCTTGCACTTTGTCTTTGTTATTTTATTTATTTATTTATTTATTTATTTATTTATTTATTTATTTATTTATCTTCCTGTGGGTGGCTCCAGGTGGTAAAGTAGCAGAGCAGTTTATAAGATGAGCACAACTGTGGCTTCTGATTCTGATGGCTCTTGATGAAATTTTGAGGCAAATCACCTGTTTTGATGAAGTGGGAAATAGGATTTTTTCCCCCCCTCGTTTCTCAAATTTGAGTAGTCTTGTATTTCTTAGTATCTCCCACATTCAACTTCCGTTTGCCTATTCTGATTTTCTGTTCTTTTCCCCTTCCCCTCTTTCCTCTACTTGCTTGACCATAATGGTGGTCTATTTTGAGCTCTTTTCAAGACATTATGATTGCAACCCACTCATTCTTTCTTTTCTTACTGTATATTTTAGTCTATATATTTTTATTTATATATCTTTATATATTTTTATTTAGCACTAACTTATGCTTCATGTTATCATCTTTAGTTTATGTAACTTGGCTCTTTCATCCTTGTATGTACTAGTTTAGAGCATCCTTCTCTTCCATGGCTCCTGCAAGAAAATTCTGATTTCTAGTCACTGTTGAAACTTCGTAGAAGATAGAAGAAGATAGAAAGAACAGATGAGCAGAGTATAGAATCTCCTTAGAGCTTTTCCTTTCCTTGTTGCAGCGAAGGAGGTAGAATCAGAATGGGAAATTCATTCCTTACTCCCAATACCTTTTTAGAAGCAGTTTTTATCTAGCAGGAAGAAGCTTGTCAGTCTGTACCCAGACCAAATGAACAGTCAGTCTTTTCCAAGCCGCTTAACAAACAAACAAACAAACAAAGTGTTTGAACTCTTTCTCAAAGATTTGGATCTTCAAATGAACATCCAGATTACTCTCAAGTCAGAAATGAAAACAAATTGCTTTGTGCAATAATTTTTATAAATATTGTGCTCTCAATATTTCTTACTACTGCCATTCAAGTAGATGATTTTTGTAATTATAAATATATATCAAAATTATCAATATCACTTGAAATTATAAGTGACAGCATATCTGGGTGTGGTATAAAGGGGGAAGAGTTAAATGAAGGCTTGAAATAAAAATCAGTTTTTAAACATAGAAATTGTGATTACCGAATCATCACAAGTTACAAGAGTGTTCATATTTGGAAAAAATATGATTGTGATAGATACTGGTCCTCATTTATATAATTGTTTTGCTGTTAGATTTCTTAGAATAGTAGAATACTCCTTCAATTTCTGAAATTTAACCCCCTCACTTCCGGTCACTCCAAGCATGCCATTTTCCATGCTCCTTTAAAACACAGCACAAATCCCTGTTTGTTTAAAGCTCCACGGAGGCTGTATATATTTATTCCACTTGTAGCCTGTGAAGCTTTCAAATTCAAGAAGCTTTTACTTGCCATTAGTGAGACTGGATTCAAAACCAGGTGGCAGAGATGAATAGACAATGTCTGTGAGCAATGCTTTGTTGAATTGCACATCACAATTCCTACCCTGAGATTCTTTTCTCCATACTGAAATAAATAGAGCACAGTGGATCACTGAATAATGCTCTAAGAAATATTAAAAAAAAAAGAAAAAAAAAAAAAGAAATCTGAAGTTATTCTTTTGGTAACCTTGTCTTTTTCTTATCTAAATTCAGACTGTTTTTAATCCTTCAACCCCTGTTGTTTCTTGCATTATTGCTCTCAATGCACCACGCATTGTTATTTCTGCCCAAGTTCCCTTCAATGAGAAAGACTTGGCCCATTGTTGCTTCTACCTTCATGTAGTGGGGAAGTATTGTGTGTATGAACTACAGAGGTATTTATTTTAATTTAGAATAGTACTGTGATCATTAATATAGCTGTATTTTTCTTGCTTCTCTTTGGTCTTTTTCAGCATGAACCTGAAATTGGGTACTGAATTTTGTATTTGTCCTGAATGCTAGTCTCTCTAGAATACATGACTCCAGGGGAGGAAAATTCCTCTACTGTGACATCAATTAATGCTATTGTGTTGTATAGTAAGCATGAATGGCAGAAATCCAGCCAGTCAGAGGAGGCATGTAACTTCAGGTCCTTTTGTTGCAATAACCTGAATTGGTTTAAGCTGAAGATAAAGCTTTGGTTAGTGCATAAAATTCCATCACTTAAAAAAATTAAATAATATTTATCTACTAATTGGAGATGTTGGGAGATATGGACATTTCTTGAGAGTCTAGGAAACAGTTCTGTAGATTTTACTTAGTCACAGGCTTCTTAGCTTAAATAATGATTTCCAGAGAATGGGATGAAACTGGTAAGCATTATTTACATGTGTGACCTACTTTCATTCATAGTAATTATACAGTACAGTACTAAAAAGTATTCTTATCGAGTTTGCACATACCAAATTCAGAGAGAGGAGAGGATCAGTGAATATGTTTGAGGGTAGGGATGCCATCCGGAAAGACTTAAGCAGGCTCAAGGAATAACAGGAACATTATGAAATTAAGAAAGGACAAAAGAATCCTGCACCTGGAAAGGATCTGCTGGCAACAGTACAGGCTGCAAATCAGTTCCAGCTAAAAAGGACCTGGGGATCCTGGTGGACAGTGGGGTCAAGGTATGCAGGACTCAGCAGTGTACCTGGAAGGCAAAGAAGGCCAGTGGCATCCTGGAGTGTACTCACAGGAGCAGAGACAGGAGGCTGAGAGAAGTGATTGATCCCTTTAATCAAATACATCTAGATTACGTGTTAGACTACATCTAGAGTTTGTGTCCAGTTCTGGACCCCCTGTTTTGGGAAAGACATTAATAAACTGCAGCAGAGAGGCATCAAGCTGGTTGGGGTCTAGATCAGTTGCCTAGTGGGGAGAAACAGAGAACTGGGCTTATTCAATCTGGATAAGAGGCAGCTTCTAACACCAACTTTCCAACACTTAAAGGAGCCGGGCTTTTCATACTATACACCGTACATGGTGTTATGACAAGAGACACAGGCATGATGTGAAACAAGATTCAGACTGGATGAAAGAAAGAGCTTTTTTATCATGAGAGCAGTCAGGCAGTGAAATAGGTTGATTAGAGAGCTTGTGCCATCTCCATCCTTGGAAGCTTTCAAGGCCTGACTGGATAAAACCCTGAGTAACCTGATCATAATTCTCATTTCAGCAAGCATAAAGGAGAAAGATGGTTCTGAATGTCCTGGAGAGTAACTAAGGGCTAATAGAACATGTGCACTAACTAGGTGAAGATCCAGTCAGAATGAGAGTCCCTTATGTCCAAGCTCAAGTCAGAAGCAAGTGGCTAGGTCTCTATGTATTAAATGCCAGTTGAGGAACTGTACAACCACAGAATCACAGAATTTCTAGGTTGGAAGAGACCTCAAGATCACCGAGTCCAACCTCTAACCTAACACTAACAGTCCCCACTAAACCATATCCCTAAGCTCTACATCTAAACGTCTTTTAAAGACACCCAGGGATGGTGACTCCACCACCTCCCTGGGCAGCCTGTTCCAGTGCCTAACAATCCTTTCAGTAAAGAAGTTCTTCCTAACATCTAACCTAAAACTCCCCTGGGGCAACTTTAGCCCATTCCCCCTCGTCCTGTCACCAGGCACGTGGGAGAACGGGCCAACCCCCACCTCACTACAGCCTCCTTTAAGGTATCTGTAGAGAGCGAGAATTGCATAATTGTCTGGGATTTGCCTTTTAGAATATTAGGTTCTCCATGTGTTCACAAAATTTGAAAAAATTAGTAGTCTTAAGGTCTATTGAATAACTAACCATTTGATGTTCAACTTGTTTCTGAAAGTTACTTATCTGCTTACCGTGAGGTTTAACTTGACGTGAAAATAATTTTAGCATCAGATTCACTTATGGTAAATTCCTATAATTACTTAACATTTTTATGTTTAACATGATTTATCTTAATTTTCTATCTTGTTTTTGCATATGTGTAAAGTAAACAGTGCAAGCATTGCCTGCTGCAGTTTATGGTATTGTCCACTTAACAGATTTTTGATACTTTGGGCAAATTTATTTTTTGGAGAGCAAGCTTGTGTGCGTATGAAATTCATTGTTGCAGTTGAGCTTTTGCACTGTAAGTTGGAAATAATTCATGTGTAATTATTGCCTTTCTTCCAAAAATAATTACTATTATTCTGGATTTCTACACCTTAATTTAAGAGAATTTGTATTTATGAAGTGCCAGTCCAACATGTTACTTAAACTTGTGTTTGCCAAACAAAAAGCTTCATGTTTGAATGCCTTTATTTCTCGATAAGTAGTAGCTGGGGAAAGCTGCTAGGCTACACAGGTGTTTATTAAAAAAGGCAAAAGATTGTAAAGCTATTTGAAATTATGGAATGTTCTCTAATTGTAGACAACTCTTTATTTAATGTCGAATCAGATTATAGGGCTAGTTGCCCTATAAGAAAATGACTGTTAGCCTAGGGAATTACGGAAGTGAAAATATTTATAGCAAATAAAAGCCAAGGTAGATAGGCTTTCTTCATAGTAATGAATGAATGTGTTTAACAGTATTTTTGACATATAAATATATACTTCCTCCTATTTTAATAATACTTTGAGCCCTACTGAACTCCATTTTTCTTAGGCTTAATATCTGGCACTTCTAAATCACTTTTACTGTATATTACCACATTTAAAAAACAAACAAAACAAACAAACAAACAAACAAAAACAAAACACAAAAAGCACCAGTATACATAACCTTTCACAAATGTTAGCAGAGTTATAGCACAGGTGTTTTAATAGAGCACAGCAACAGTTTTGCTGCAGGAAGTGAGGGCAAATATCTTCACCAGTGGAAGCTATGGGAAGAATTTAAATAGAAAGAATATTATTCACGCTAGAATTTGGTTAGGGTGGTAAAAGTAAGACCTGTGTGCCCCAAATTGTAAGGAATCTCTCTATTACAATTTTAACCCCAAATTTGTTTCATTCCAAGTAAGATTAGTGATAGAGAACTTCCATATATCTCTGTGTGACAAAGAACCATTATTGCTTCAAAACAATGTAACAATGTACATTGGGTAACAATGTATTGTTACAAGAATTAGACTGAATAAATCATACAACTTGATAGTCTTAATATATGATTAAGATACATGGCACAATTGGCATAATTCAGTGAGAACTTAGATGAATGGAATATTACTATAAAGGAGTGTAGCCTTTTCAAAGACAGGCCAGAGAGTAAAGAAGAGAAGGAATATGTAGTGAAAATTTAAAAGGACCTAGAGTTATTGAACAGTCTGGTAAAGACTGAAATAAGATTAAAGTCAAAATGGGCACTACTGCAGGCCACTGCAGAAGATGACTAAATGGATGCAGATGATGAATAAATGGATGCAGCATTTTATGAACAACTAGCAGAACAGTCTAGAATTTGGTGATATAACATATTTATTTATTTATTTATTTTTAAATACCCAGACATCCTTTGAGAAAGGCAGCATGGTAGCATAAGTGTAACAAGCATTAGAATATACTGGTGACCCCTTCTTCCCTGCTTCCCTTATTGCTTTCACACAGAAAAAGAAAGAAATTTACAGGAAAATTTCTATAGATGTAATTTTAAATAGGCAAAACCCAGCTAAGAATGGGAAAGTGAAAGGCAGCTTAATTGATGTGACGGTGAAATGTTAGTACTTGCAATGTTTAGCAAAGAAAAAGTAGAAACAGTGGATGTCAAGAAGCAGACTCTGAGAAATAAAAGAACTAAAGATCTCAGGAGAGTAAGGATTGAAAGGATTTTTCTTTTTAAATAACTTTCAAACTAATTTGAAAATGGAAAGGTTACAAGAGAAGGTAATCTACAGCTAAAGGAAGGAATGGGACTCACTTGTCGGTTTCAAATAAAGTAAGAAGGCATATAAAAAGGGCTAACAGTGTTGCGTTAATTAGCGTGAAGATGAAACAACAGTCTGAGACAGTTTCAGAAAAAGCCAAGGCTTAGCTGTCATATAACGAGCAAGCTATGTCACGGAAAGCAGTATGTATTTTAGAAATTCCTTGTACTAACATGAATACCAGAAACTTTTGTTCCACTATTCAGTTAATATCACTTGTAAGCCATGCTAGGGAGAAGGTCTTTAATGCATTTATTTATTTATTTATTTTTGTAAAAAATCTGCAAGTGCTAATCTTACTATTTCTACTTTTAATGGAGTTGCGTCTCTATCCATAAGGGTAGATTATGTACATACACTTGGTGTTTTCAAATTATCTGTTTCATGGACCTCATCAAACCTAAAATACTGCATGAAGAAATGTCAGAAATATTGATAGTCAAAATTAAAGATGGCCTGGTTACTTAGGGATTGGAAATAGCAAAAGCAGTGCTTATTGTTTGAAAATAAGGAAAACTAGCAAGGATGCATCAGTAAATAGTTTTGTCAAGAAAAATAGTATTGAGAAAAAGTACTTCTTCCTATGACAGCCTAGTAGAGAGAGGTTGTTTAGGTAGAAACAATAGATTTGGGTTGTGTTCAAATCTGTTTATGTAAGCAGTCTAAAAATATCAATGGTTCACTGTAAAATGTCAATGAAATGTGGCTCCAGACAGATTTGCTTTTGCTCAGGTTTATTCTGAATTTTCATTTATGACCTGGAAAATGAAATGACCGGTATGCTAATTTAATTTTTGGCAGCAGAAACTGTCAATATCTCAAAAACAGGGTATTATATAGAAATGGTTTAATGATGATGCATTCCAACAATGTGCTGTTATTAGAGGTAACTTCATAAATGCAAAACTGAGTAACTTTAGGCGAAAGGTTTCTTAGGTGCATAGTTAATTATGATCTGCATGAGTCATATCTTGTTGCAAAAATATGAAATATCATACTGTAATGTATGAAAATTAAGATGTATTTCTGCTCAAGACAGGTTCATTAGGTCTGAGTTAGAATCCCACGTTCTGTTATGTGAATGTTGCAGACCATTTGGAGAGAGTGCAGAGGAGAGAATCAAACAATTTGTAGATACCTAGATCTGAGATGTAGAAAATGCCTAAATCAATATGGAAAGAATTGGGGTAAGTCAGTGTAACTGACAGAACTTTTCAGAGAACGTAGTAACAGTCCTCTGCTATGCAGTTCTGCAAAGTGAAAGGGAAATAGTTTTGTTTGTATGTTTAGTGAAAAGACAAAAGAGCATTTGTGCTTACCTTGAAGAGAAAAAACAAATCAAATATATATATATATATATATCCATTAATGGCCATAAAAGAAAACAGGCAAAACTTCTATTGGAAGTAGTAAGAGGACAGTTAAACATTTCTGGAGGGCTTGGAATAAGGTTTGGAATCTTGCAGTGTCTTCCAGTTATTTTTTGTGCTTGTTTTCAAAATGTCTAATTTACTAAGTGGGCAAAAGGAGATGCCACAGGTTTTCTCACAGATTCGAGCTAGATGCATTCACAATGTGGCAGCTAATAGTAATAGGGAAACAGCAATGTACGTGAGTTTTTTATTACAAAGCCTGGAGTGGTATGCTGCATAAGACTAATTATGGGGAGACTACTGTTTTCTTAGATTGCTAGTACCTGTGTACCTGTAAAATACTGAATGCAAGCTATTGTGCATCTGAAGGCAATCTAATGGCAGTCAACCTGGAAGTGCATGTAAAACAACCTCAGGTTGTAAAGAGAATTAAGGTTAGCATTCTTTGAGTAAATTTAGATAGATCAATGTGCACTGTGTAAGGTAATCTACTTTTTCATGGCACATTAACAGTCTACGTAACACTGCCAAGTAAATTATTTTTGATGTATTAAGTTTTTTATTCCATTTCTAGTTCTGTTGCTTTTGAAAATATTAAGTATGGATTTGATTCTTGAAGCAGGCATGAGGCCTCGATAGAAGTTAAAAGTATGTTGAGTCTCGGGATAGGCAGTGGGAACCTGAGACATGGAATTGGTTTCATAATGTGAATACCTTCATGTTGTACAATGTAGCACATAGGAAGAATCTTAATCCTGTTTCAGAACACTGTTTCCCAATTCATTAAACACAATGATTAGTTTAATCAGGCGCACCTAGGAAATTTTTCATGTTCAAAGTAAACTCATAGATTAGTAATCCATGAGACAAACATCTCATTTTTATACTAACATAAAAAAAATAGGGAGAAAAGCAATAGGGACAATGACTTTAAAGTAGTCCATTGAATAGTAGTATAAATTCACAGTTTTATGAATAAAATAAGAGCTTTCAGCCAAGGCTGAGGGGATTAAAATAACCTTTGAGCTGTACCATTCACTTGGATTTCATTAAGGGATATAGCAAGCATCGATTTAGTTTTATTGTGCAGATGTCATATGTCTAGACTCTTTTACTAGAATATCTGGGTTTTTCCTCGCTTGCAGTCTACTGCTTGTCTTTGTGGCTGAGGACAGAAATGCTGTGAACTGGAGGAGGTTGTCTCTTTTGTCCCTTGCCTGTACATTGTGGGAATAGACATGATATTTTGCACAGATCCAGTAAATGCTTGGTAAATCAGCTGCCCTTAAAAACGTCTGGGGAGGGGGGAGGGAAGGAAGGTACTTGAGGGCAGCGAGCAGTGAGTCTACCAGTCAGGATTCTTTATACCATAAGAGGGCTGAGAGAGAAAGGAGAAGTACAAAATTCCTATATGGATTAATTCAACAACGAATAATATATATATGAATATATTTCATCATTTCATCTGCCCTCTCTCTAGAGTCCAGAAGTACATCTGCAGCTTAGGTCCAGTACTTAGACTGCAGCAGTGGTACTGGTATTGGTAACAGAGCTGTAATTAGAATGAATTCATCATGGACTGCAAATGCTGCCCCGGAGATCCTGAATAAATTCCGTGATAGCTAGCCCAGGTTGAGTTCTCTGTTGCTATGGTTTTCCTGGAACAGCTGCTTTCGAGATGGTTTGTGTATAGCTTGACAAACAGCAGCCATCCTGTTGGATGGCAATCCAGACACATTAGACTTGCATACGCATTTGGGGTGTTTGATAGAGAGCAGTGTTGTACTAAAAAGTTCTTGCTAAATGTTTAACTAGATGACTGGAGTGTAAAACTTCTCAGATCAATTTCATTCATTCTTTCGTGTACTTAACATTTACAATAAGATGTCTGTTTTTTTTCAAAGCTTAGTTTTGGTAACCATCGTATGTAACCCAAGGGTTGGCTGGTGGTTTTATTTATTTATTTATTTTAGAGTAGTCAAGCAGATAGTTACTTTAGCAAGCCCAGAAAAGGATGTAAATGTTTGTAAACAATGTATTGTTAAATGGCTATAATGATATGCAAAACTAGTAAAGGAAAATTAACTAACAAAATGTTAGGACATGAAATGTGAGATAGTCTTCCTTTTGCTAATCGATGGTGGCACACATTGTTTTAGTTTTCTTTAAGAAATAGCTTTAAAAATCTTGTGTTGATTAGAAGTGTTAAATTCCTCCCATTGTGTGATATTTTTTTTTTTTTTTTTTCAGACACTCCTTTGTAAGTATTTCAATTTTATTGTAGTTTGACCCAAATTATAATGCAGTTGGTGGAAACTAGCTCACAAATCATGCTTCACAAGGATTTTCATATTTTGTCTTTTTCCTTCAGGAAAAAAAAAAAAAAAGGGTACAAATTGAAATGCAAGAAATGCCTTTTAAGCATAAGGAAAAATAATTACTCTAAGAGTGACTGAACACTAGAACAGTTTGCCAAGAGGCTGTGGAGTCTCCATCCTCAGAGAGGAGACACAGCACTGGCCAGCCTGCTGTAGTTAACTTCTCTGAGCAGGGTGACTGGACCAGGCAATCTCCAGAGGTCCCTTCCAGTCTAAGCTGTGCTCTGATTCTGTGACTCTATCAGATTAAATGTGCTCATTCTTTGAAGAAATCTGACTAAATATCTGATCTCTACTTACATGAGATTCTTTGAAACAATTTTTTTGCATTCCTCTTTTTGTTGGATTTTTGTATTACTTTATTGGATAGCTGGTAAGACATACTGTACTGGTTGGCTTTCATGCTGAATAAAAACAGACAAGTCCAGTATGCTTCGTGTTTATCAAGACAGGAGGAAATAAAGGTTTTGGTTACCATGTGTATGGATAGCATATTTCATCACATTTTATTTCTACAAATTACATCATAGAAGTGTCTGATTACAATAATCCTTGACTTTTGGCAAGGTTGGGATAAAGTACATCTGAAAATTTTAAGAGTGGAATTTGGTCTAGACATGTATATCTTTTTTGACCTAAACAGTTATATTGAAGAAAAATAAAAACACTCTCTGTAACATTTTAGTGGACACCTAAAATAATGAAATATCCTTGGTTCTAGCTTTGCTGCTGTACTTCCACATTATGGCTGCTCTTGTTTATTTTGTTTAGCATTCTCAGAAAACGATAGATATTAAAGAATATATGCAAGGGACAAAACTAAACACTCAGAAAAGATGTGGACTGGAAAGATAAATAGCAAAACAAAACAACAAAAAAACAAGCAAAAAAAACTACATTTAGGATAGAATAATCCCAAGCAGTAGAACAGGCTAGGGTGTGAGAGAGCGCAGTATGCACTGCTGGAAAGTAATTTTAGCATGAGTTAGCAGCATGTGCTTGCACCATGAAGACAAACCATTCTGGACTGCATCAGAAAGAGACCAGCTCACAGACTGAAGGGTGTAATCATTCTGCTCCATCTGGTACGTGTTAGGCTACAACTGGAAATACTCTTCCCAGTTTTGGTCCCCCCAGTTCAAGAGAGTCATTGACAAAGTGAGGAGGGTCCAGAGGAGGGCTGCAAGAATGCCTAATGAATTGTGCCATATGAAGAAAAGCTGAAGGAGTTGGTCTTGTTCAGCATAGAAAAAGGAAGGCTGTAGGGGATCCAGTCACAGTCTTCCAGTACCTGAAAGAGAGTTACAGAGGAGATGGAGGTATGTTCCTCACATGGATGTATGGTGACAAGACAAGAGGAAATAGGCACAAATTGCTTCATGGGAAATTCCATCTGAGTATTAGAAATAACTCTGCACTTGGGAGATCAGTTAAACAGGTTGGCCAGAGAAGTAGTGGAATTTTCCTTGTTGGAAATACTCAGGAACTGGCTTAATGCAAAGCCTTTGATAACCAAAGGCCTTGTTTTCAATAGAAGGCTGGGCTGGATGATCTCTACAGATTTGCTTGAGCTTAGCCATATCTGCAATTCTATGAAAATAAGATGGTGGAAATAAAATTGTTCATGTAAGCTTAGTTTCGTCTTGTCACACTTATATTTTAGTAATGGATAAAGAAGGCTTGGGCTAAGATGGCTACATAGCTTTTTAGAGAGACTGGATGTGAAGTTGTCCAATGCATTTAAATGGCTTAAAAGTTTAAGTCTTGCCAAAACTGATATGACTTTGATTTGGTATACAGTGTCTGCTTTAATTAGGGATTGGATGGAAGAATGGAAGGACTGCAAGAAAAGTAAAAATATCTGTATTTTAAAGCAGCTGTGAATCTTGGGGAAAACATCCTAGTCAAAAATACTAGAGGATGTATAGGAACCCTGAGGGTCTTGTGTTTTACAGAAGAAAATTTCTCTAAGCAGTGAAATACAAGTAGGTATTTAGTACCACTTCACAAGAATTTATTGTGTTACAGGAGATGTCAAGGGAGAGGATGAGCGGGAAAGTCAAAGTACAGTGGGCCACTCTAATGGTTCTGAAAGACCTTGTACCTGAACAACCCTTTAAACAAGCCAAAATTAGAAGGTGAAGAACTTTTTCAAATTTTTTTTTATTTTATTTTTTTTTGCCCCTTACCTTCAGTAGGCTGTGAATTTCATGGTACTTTTTAAAAGGCTTCATTTAAAAAGATTCATTTAATCTCTTATCTGGGTATTGTCTGTGGCTCTACTCAATTTTCTTGTAGTTGTATGGCAAGACTAAACTGTGCAGGAGCAAAGGGCACGTCGATGTGCCATGGCATTACCTCATGGTATTTTCTATCACCTGAATTGTTCGTATGTTCATACAACGTTTTGTTTAAGTAGTACTGTAGAACGTGCAAGCTTAATTGCATTCAGAAAGCTACCTTTGGCACTCATCTTTAGGAATGGTTTTAGTATGCTTAATAATGCTGTCATTTTCATTACAGTTTTGTACTTCTGTGGTGTCAGACATACTGTGCAATAGAGGCTGTGTAGATAGTTTGGCAGCTATAGGATATGTAACAGTCAGGATTAAATAACAATAAAGGATTCACTGAACTGCACTAACAAATCAGACGTGATTACAGTCTGCATCAATGCATATGGAGAGATTTGAAGATGTGTGCTGATGAATAGGCTGTACCCCATTTGCTTATGTTATCTTTCTTTGTGTGAGGTAAGTGAAGAGAAGATAGTATATAAGTATATGCTCCAAAATTATATGAAATAACATATGAAGGCAGTAATAATTGAGGAAGTTGAATTAAATATTCCTTCTTTTTTATGCTGTCACCGTATTTGTTAGTTCTGTTCATTTGCATATTTTTTTCTTTCTAGTATTTACTAGTAATCTTAACCCTATATAGTTCTCAATAAAATATTTTGGTTTACTGTTCAAATAATGAAAGACTTAATCAATTGCAATGCCTTACTGTTTCTAATTTCTGGTTTTGGAAGAAATACAGAATACAATTTTCTTTTTTTGACTTGTCTTTTTCAGACTCCAAACATTTTTGTAGTAATCTCGATTTTGCAAGCACTTTTATGAATAAAAAACAATATTTTGCAAAGTGGTTTGTGGGTCTGAGTTCTCATTCTGATCATATACAATACTGCATAGTTTGCAATGGTATTCTTTCTTCCTATTGTATAATATTTTTTATTCAAATAACTCAGATTTGTCCAGTCAAACTTTATGACTGAACCATTCTGTCTCTTAAATAGCTCATTTTTTTTCAGACGGTACAGTAAATGGTTGAACAGAAAAACTTCAATAGAAAAAACAGGAGTAGAAATTGGATGGTTGACATAATTTAACCTCTTATCAGTAAGCTATGTTTGGTCTTTATTTCATGCATCATGAAAACTGTATCTAGAACTTTTCATAGTAGAGAGCTTCAGCATAGCCACACTTGTTTTTTTAATTTAGGACCAGGTTTACTTTTGTGTTAGGACAAGAAATTGAATAAAATGGATCATTAGTTCCCTGATGCTTAAACTGTTCTTATCCCAGGAGCTGCTGGCAGCTTGCAATGCTCTAACAGGCAGACATGGCTTTATATTATCTCTGTAACCAGATGTAAACCCTGGGAGTTTACATCTTGCCCAGAAGGAAAGGTTTTCTCTCTCCTCTGTGTTACCATATGTCCTTATTTGCTCAGGCAGTAAAGTAATTTAGGGACTAGGGACTGTCTAAAAGCAGAAGATTTCCTCCTGGTAGAACCCTCAGCCAGTAAATGCTCATCTGAAATAGTCTGTTTGGAGGAGAAAAGCTGTCCTTTCAGTTCTTATCTCAATATATTTGTTATATCAGTGTCCTAGTTGACATCCACTGCTCTTTTTTCCCAGACTAATCTTTTAAAGATTTCAGCATGAACTTTTTTCCTGTGTCATGAGAAAAATAAATCTTCCTCATTATATAAATGATTAGGATTCTTTGAGTCTGGTTATTATCCCTGGATATTTTTGAAAGATGGATTTTTTCCATATGGTCCTTTTTCATGAACATATGGCTCTATTTTGTGGTTTTGGGAGCTACAGTGATCCAGATTTTCTCTGCGTGTCCTGGAGTCAAATATTGGGATTTTTTAAATTTTATTTTATTATATAATTGACTACCTAATGCTGCAGAATATGAATTTGTGTTACACACATCCATTTCACTTATGAATTTATTTGTAATATTGTAGTATTTTGTACTGTTTTCATGTCCAGCATCTTTGTGTCCATCTTGATATTTCTATTTGTGAATAAACCAGTAAATGATTAAATGAATTCATTAAATGGGGTGCATGGTGGGTATATACATACATACTTGCTCATACTCAGCTCCACACACACACGCGCATGTATAAATAGTGAGAAGGACTTAAACTACTGATTTCCATTAGTGAGACTTTATTATTATTATTATTATTATTATTTTTAGAAGATTCTGTTATTTTGAAATTTTACCAAGTCCTAGTAACATCACGAGAGAAACATAGGTAAAGCGGCTAGGCTAACTCACTGCACTCCCACATTGGGCAAGTTGGTTAAAGCTGGATTGGGTGAATGTATGTTAATTCCTGAGCTTTCTCTGCACTTCAGGGTAAGGATTATGTGGTTTAGAATAATATTTAGAGCAGCCGGTTTACTTAGCTGGGAACAGCCTACGGCTAACCGATAAAAGTGAGAAAGAAAGAGAACAAAAATAAAAACATACACACAATAAAAAGAGAAAACAAAACTGTCTAGACTCTCATTTTCTGGAACATAGGTATCTCACGGGGGCTCTAGGCAGGTGCCTTTGTCTTTTTCAGATTGAAAACCTAGAGAAACTTTGTAAAGCCAGACACATTTAAAACATTTTTGTTTCAAGCAAGGAAGATATCTTCTAATTACTTATCTCTTATGGTTCAGACATCTGCCTAGCAATGGTAGAACTAAATTTAGTTCTTTGTAAGTCTGCTGTTTCAAACTACATCTGTCATCTTTGAAGAGAAAGCCATCCCTCCTCAATAGGTTGTAGAAGAGATTCAGTGCAGTACCGTTCATGGCTGTCACTGACACTGGGCTCTATTATGTGAGGGATGTCAAGCTTTTTGGGGACCAACGACAGCAAGCCTGAAAAGGTGCAAGGCATTATGACCTGGTGCTTAGCACGTCCAGGTCGGAGTAAGGAGACTGAAGTGCTTTAATTAATTTTCCCAAGGGTGATTGAAGATAAAATACAAAAATACCTATATTATATACCTTCCCTTGTTGTTCCTTCCTGGCTCTATCCTTCCTATGGCTTTTTAGTATGGGGACTTACAGCCTACTGCTTCCACTAGGCAATGTAACCTGTGCTCACACAAAACCAGAAGTGAATGACCCACATAAGGAGCATACTTCCAATAATGAAGTAAAACAGACTGCACCAGGTGCATCAGGTGCATGAAAAGAACTCCCATCTCAAGGGGTACTTAGTACCATAAGGGGATGCACACGTGAACAGACTCCACAAGGCAAGAATAAATTAGTTGTGGTTCCTGCCAGCCAGACCAGTGAGATCCACAACAATGCATTCTTAAAATTCCAGAAGGGATGGATTTCTGATGTCCCTAAAAAGGATAGAGTATCATTGTGTGGCTCATAACCATGATGTGTTTTTCTTAATTAAAACCAATTAATTTTAGCAGTGATTTGAACATCATAGCTCTCAAGTCATACTGGCTGGGCTGGTATATACAGACCTAATTATGTTACAGAGTCTATACTACCCAGCAGCATCCTTCCAGATTGCAGCTGTATACAGTCTCAGGATTTCTATGGAGTTTTATGACTCTAGCAACAAGAGGGCTGTCTTTTTGTTTTTATTATTTTTGTTAGTATAAAAAAATCAGATGTCCAGAATTTCCATCTCTTGTAGTATGCTATTCTGGCAGTATAATAAGGCTAGAAGCCGCTGCTAAACTGTGCGTGTTTTTAGAGAGAGAAATTTTCTAAAAGCATCTGTTATACTTCTCTTAGCCAGGTATATGAAATGTGTTTGAATCACATCTGTAACACATTTAACTTGAATAATTTGCACATATATACTGAAATGCCTAAAGAAGGCTGAAATACTTAATTGGAAAATGCTTAGCTGAAATTTAAAATGCATAACTGGAAATAATTGAAATATTTAATTGGAATGTTTAAAGGAAAAACACGTTAAGATAAGCAGTGGGTGTCCTTGGTTAAAGAAGTTATGACATGTCTTTGTTATTCAGCCTTAGCTTCTACTCTTTTTTTTCAAAACATACGATCTGCTCTTTTCTTGATGTATTTCAATGGGAACCCTCTATCCAGATTTGTCTTATGAATAAGTTGTCCTATGAATAAGCTTTCTACTAAGTGCCTGGAAGATGCACACGCAACACTCAACTGTGTCATTGCCTGCTGATTCAGTAGCTGTGATTACACATAACTGAGAAAAGTGTAGTATCCTCTAAAACCAACAATGTCATCATTAATTCATCAGAAACACAGCTGTGAACTTTTTTTTTTTTTTTAACCAAAGCAACTGGGCAAAAAAAATTCCAATGTGCAGTAAGGAAAGTTCCAAGCAACTGGGGTGCAAAAGGGCTTTGTGTTTAAGCGATTGACCTTGTAATGTGATCACACAGACTTTTTGTAAATTAATCTTTCAGACCTTATGAGTGACATGTGAACTTTGACTTCATGCATGGGCAAAATACAGGCTCCAACTCCAGTAGAGTCACCTGTATCTGAAATGCATGATAAATTTACACAACTTTCCTTTTGAAGAATATGAGTCTTGTGGTGCTTTCATGTCTTTTACTAGGAGAAATATTAAACTTTTTTCCCTTTTTGTGCAGTGGTGTACATTAATGAAATCAGCAAGATTGTCCTGACTTAAAATGATTATAAATCAGACTGTCACAAGCCTAATTTAAAAATATATCTTAGTTATTCCTATTATTTTATATTTATTTTATATTATATTCCTACTATTTTATATTTCGTATTTAGCTATTATGTTTCGAAGTGCAAAAAAAAGTGAGTTTTCTGTGAGCTATGCATAGCTGTACCATTTTACTTTTTGGTCATTTGCTCATTGTTTCTAGAGTTGTAATAATTTGCCTGAAAGTAAAATTTCTTAGAACCAGTGTTTATACAGCTCTTTTGAATTGCATCTCTTTCGCTTTTTTACATGAGCACGTTTGGCTGAAAATGGTTGAAAAATTCAAACAGTATTCAAACATCAAGACATTATTTTTAAAAATATGATTCTTTTTACTATAAGACCTTTAGATTTCTACATGAACAGAATATTTTTTTGTTGTTGTTCCTAGTGCAGAAACACTGGCATGCTTGTGCTTAGTAAATACTCATGTGGGCTGTCTAGTTTCTTGAGCATCTGTCACTTGTGAATGAATGCTTGTGGCATTTCCTTTGATGATAGAGGAGCCTTGCCAGAGTGGTGGTGGTGGTACCTGTTGAATGCCATCCTTGCTTCCAGTTACAAATATATCATTCTCTTTTATATATATATATATATATATATTTTTACCACCCAGGGGTTTACCAGGAAAGGAGCATGTTGGAGGGAAGGAAACATGCATACTATGTCACTGTGTCATGTATCTTTTGGATCATAGCTTCCATAGTTGAGTCAGTCCTACTCTCCTAAGTGAGTAAAGGCCTTCTTGCTTTCTGTCCTAATGCAGGTATGTGGACTTGTGCTTCTTGTTACAGGAACCAGTGTAATGCAAATAATAATAAGGGATTGCAGCATTTCAAATGCATACACTTTTCTAGATGTCTTTGTTCTGAGACATGAGAAAAGACCTGTGACTGAGAAAAAGAACAACAAATGCTGAAAGTGCTTTTTATATCTAAGGCCTAGAGAATTAAAAACTAAAATAAATTTAGTGGCCAAAAATGACAGTGAAGTTTTCCCACCCCTCCCCAGAAGAAGAAGGAAGAGGTTGGCACTCCTACCCAGTCTTACAATGCTTACGCATTTTCTAGTTCAGCAAGATCATAAAAAACATGCATTTAAGCTGTAATAATATAGGAAATATATAACTCCAGCAGGCATATAGTTACTGGTACAATTGCACATTTACTGTATTTGTTATACAAGCCTGAGGAAAGCCTATAAGCAGTCTAAGTTTTATTTTAAGCAGTCTAAGGTTTATTTTAACTAGAGCTCCTGAAGAGTAATATTTGTAGTTGGACAAAAAATTAAAAACACAATCGTTTCAAATTTTCTTTCTAAAAAAGAGCTGACAAATATTATATCCTATTAACAGATCAGCAAGCACTTTTTTTTTTTTTATCTCGGTCTTAGCTTTTTATTGTTATGTTGTAAATGTAAATTTTCAGGTAATGCGTATTTGAATATTTCAAGGTTAAACTCATGTTCTTGTACTTACTGAAAGGATTCCCCCTCAGTCAAGAATGGGTGCAGGCAAGCTCCAAATAAAATGTTTTCCCTAGGGCAATGCTGTTCATCACATTCTTCCTAAAGGCTTTTGGTTTTACATTTGGAATGGAAAGGTATCTCATTTCAAAATACCCTTCCATTCTTTAGAAAACAAAAAGGTTCTTCCTTATTCTTTCTTAAGAATGTTTTTTTCAGCGCTCTGTAAGATATATGCCCACATTGACAAGCACAGCTGCAACCTGACATTCCCTATAGAAACTTTGCACTTACCTTGTGGCAACAAACCCCACCAAACACAAAAAGAAAATCAAATTCTTTATCAGTTCTTTCTTTGACCTCTCATAAGCAGAGACTGAGATGTGGCAAAATTATCCCTAGTCTTACTCTTTTATCTGTACTTGTGTGCAGAGATTTTTCTTTAAAAAGCGATCACATTTTCATAGGTTTTAGATGGGCTGTTCCTCAGACAGGCTGTCCTACAGATAGATATTCATGTTGTGAATTGAAGTGGTCAGAAATGTTTCATAAGCTGTAAATGGGAGCTCTATTTCTAAATGGAAACCCTATTTCTCCTTCTTAGGCACTAAATAGTGAAGTAGGTTTTCATATTTGCAATACCGTACACACTCTTCTATTGACCTTGTGGAATGAACTACAACAAGACAATACAAGATAAGCCAGAGTCCAAAGCTTAGTAAGAAAACCATGTTAAAAGAAACTGTATATTTTTCCTTAACTCTATTAGGTAATTGAATACATGCTGTCTTACTTCGCTAGAAAACTCTGCTGGTTTCTGTATCTTGTTATTCCATGTACAGCAGAACTTCATATATACTTCTACTACTGAGAGCAAATATTTCCATCTCCAAAATACATAGCACTGTTCAGGTTCACAGTATACGTGTGTATGTTACATAGAAGAAGTCAGCATTCAGAAGTGTTACTGATACATGGGGCCACTTAAAGATTCTCTTAAAAATATCCCTAAAGAATATCAGGAAATATGCTCTGAACTCCAAGAATATTTGTGTAATATTATTATTCTTATTTGCTTTTGCTGAATATTCATGGCTTACTGCTCCTTGGGCCAGTACTTCTTGTTTTTAGTGAGACTGAAGTGCACCTAATTACGTTGGTCCTCTAGACAATGTGTTTATGGCTTCCCTGTTTTCCTTCGTATTGGATGGATTTTGTTCTGTTGTTTTTAGCATTTGCAATCAAGTGTTCCGTGTTATCAAGAAATAAATCTCTGTATCCTCAGTTTTATTCCTATTTATATTTTCCCCTAACAAATTATAAGTATTAAGATCTGTAAGTATTCTTAAAATCTCAACATGGAGAGTTTTAATACTGATATAATAAGACAGTGGTAGACATTATGCTGCATTGTATCTATCTATTTCTTGGGGGAAAATAAAAGCCAACATGAGAAAAAATGGAAAAATAAATGTTTTTTTGTAACAGAAAGCAGCTGCAACCACATCAAGGCATTTTTGTCTACTCTATTGGCTTTGCTGCAAATTAAAGCCACAACTTAATAACATTTGGGGAAGTTAGTTCTGTGGAATGAAATCTGTTAAATGCTTAATAACAAACAATTAAAAACATGAAATGAGATGTTTAGGAAACTGTTTGTGAATGATAAATAACTTAGGTTGCAGAACTTGCTTCTTCAGTTGATGCTAGAAAATGAAAGTCTTATTCAGCATGATAGATTGTAAATACCAGTTCAGGAATGTCTTACATTTTTGTACGTATGTTCTGTGTGCCCAAGTTAAACGAATTTGCATTCTACCTAAGAATACTTGAAAGCTTATGAAAGTGTATGAAGTGTTCTACAAACAGGGAGCTATCCACTGGTTGAGGAAGATTTTAGAAATGAGAGAGAATAATATGCGGTGACTCATTGGTAGTACAATGCTTTTTTTTTTTTTTTAAATCTACAAATGCAGTAGATTAGATGAGCTAAATGTTGAACTAATCTGAAGTTAGAAGAACTGAATTCTTTCAAAACATCTGTTGACAGCCTTTGGAATAGATGAATTTTGAATTCAAAGTGATTTAAATCAGAGACTTTTATCATAGTTTAGTATTAAAACAATATTTTTTTTTAATCACGACTTATGCAGCTATTGTCATTCTTCAACTTTTTAGATATGTTCATAAAGAGTGGTTGATTGTTACTGTTTAGTAGCTACTAAGATTTGTTGATTTTCAATGAAAAGTGCCTGGTACATTCAGTACCTCTTTGACCTTGTCAAGAAAACGCTGTATGCATGTTTAATTACACATTTTAATACATGTTTACTTACAATTTTCTTCTTAGCTTTTGTTCCATGAAATGTAGTGTACAAAATTCCTTTGTTTGCATATTCCTGCTTACTAGAAATTTGTGCTCTGCAACCTATGAAACTGAAGTATAATTCAGTAGCAAGACAGCAGTGTTTGAAAATTACTGAAACATAGCTAATGACTTTCTTTTATTATATTATATATACAATAATCCAACATACTGTACAATTAAATACAGATATTAAAGTTTAGAGTAAGAGGTGCCAGTAGTTAGAGAGGAGAATGCAATGACTTTTTAGTATTTCTTTTGCACAAAACCAGATTTTATTAAGATGCTGGAAATGTTTTATATGTTTCAACAAATATATACACATGTATATATATATATATATGAACACAGGTGTTTAAAAATATATAATATATATTGTTTAAAACTACTAGTTAAAAGGATGTATTATCTGCAGTTAGTGGTCTAATTCAACTGCTTCCAGAGCCTCCAAGATTTTAGAATACTAGATCTCTTTTTGCATTTGTTTTTATTCATCATCAAAAGATCAAAACTAGTTGCTTGCTCTTCCAGCTTCCATTTGGTTTCTCAAATTCAAATGAAAGTGTACTGAGCCAAACAAAACAAAGTATATTCAAATTCATAAAATATCTCTCAACACCTCTGAAAGAGACTATAGCCATCATACTTTGGTTTGTCAATTCATTTCATTCAGCAGACTCAATTGCTTAGGTAGTAACACTTTCTAGTCACTGATTAATCCCTCTTATATCTTGGACAGCAAAAATGTTTTTGAGTATAATTTTTTATTTAAGGTATAATAGTTTGTGTTTGAGGAAGGTTAGACCTAACCAGATTTAGTCATAGTTTCACACACATTTTAGGGAAAGATTAGTTAAATAGGAAAAAGTTCACAGAGTCACACAGAATTTCTAGGTTGGAAGAGACCTCAAGATCATTGAGTCCAACCTCTGACCTAACACTAACAGTCCTCCACTAAACCGTATCACTAAGCTTTACATCTAAAGGTTTTTAAAGACTTCCAGGGATGGTGACTCCACCACTTCCCTGGGCAGCCTGTTCCAATGTCTAACAACCCTTTCGGTAAAGAAATTCTTCCAACCATCCAACCTAAACCTCCCCTGGTGCAACTTTAGCCCATTCCCCCTCGTCCTGTCACCAGGCACGTGGGAGAACAGACCAACCCCCACCTCACTACAGCCTCATTTAAGGTATCTGTAAAGAGCAATAAGGTCGCCCCTGAGCCTCCTTTTCTCCAGGCTGAACAAGCCCAGCTCCCTCAGCCGCTCCTCGTAGGACTTGTTCTCCAGGCCCCTCACCAGCTTCGTCACCCTTCTCTGGACCCGCTCAAGCACCTCGATGTCCTTCTTGTAGCGAGGGGCCCAAAACTGAACACAGTACTCGAGGTGCAGCCTCACCAGAACCGAGTACAGGGGGACAATCACTTCCCTAGCCCTGCTGACCACACTGTTTCTTATGCAAGCCAGGATGCTGTTGGCCTTCTTGGCCACCTGAGCACACTGCTGGCTCATATTCAGCTGACTATCCACCAATACTCCCAAGTCCTTCTCTGCCAGGCAGCTTTCCAACCAATCCTCTCCCAGTCTGTAGCTCTGCTTGGGGTTATTGCGCCCCAGGTGCAGGACCTGGCACTTGGCCTTTAAAGTTCTTTAATTTAAAGTACAATTAAAAATAATGTCTATTACTCTTCACTTGCTTTTGTCTTTAGATATCATATACAATATATTGAGAATTTCCTTTGCTATTACTTTGTCAACTTCTTGCTTTGTTGTGCAAAACCTACAATTTCTCAATTAATTGGGTACTAAAATATTTGTTTGTTTTGTAAATCAAAACTCACTTATTTTTCTTTTATAAGAATTTTTTTTTTCATGCATAATAGCTCCTAAAATGAAAGAAAAAGCCAACATACCAATGGAAATACAGATTTTCAGGAGCTATAATTGATATTTTAAGCATCTAGGTTTGAATCCAGTCTCCTCAATACTTTTTGGGGTCTAAAGTTTACAAATGCCATTTGGTTCAGCTAATAAAAATGGAGGTTCAGAGTAACAGTGTTCCTCAAATGCATATATGCAGGCAATTGTGATAAGTACGAAATTTTAATCACTTCAAATACTTAGTTTTGATTAAAAAATAGATTATTGACAGGAATCTTAGGAACTTTATACATGTGATGTTTTCAAATTTTGTTTTCTGACATTGCCTCCTTAATTTTTCAAGAGAATGTACAAATTTAGGTTTTGGTGCCCATGTGTGAAAATGCCATACAACCTGTAGATCAAAAGCTACAGAGAAATGAATCTAAAATTGAAAGTAAGTTTCAGAAAATGAAAGGTAAAAAGTACAACTTGGATATTATAACAATTCAAAATAAATGTTTGGACCTTTCAAAATTTTAAAATTATTTCCAGATGTGTCCAAGCTGAAATTCACTCTTACAGTGGCCAAAATCTCTTCATTATATCCTAGTGTAATACCTCACAAATCGTGTAACTGCAATATTGCTTGGTTATTGCAATATATGCTATTAAATGAGATTTTTTTTTTTTTTTTTGGTAAAAAGTATTTTAACTTCCTTTTTTTTCTACTCTAGTTACCTGTGGCAGGCAGTTGTGTTCTCCTTCTAAAGCCTGCAGGGTGTGGCATAGATGTAGAAGTAGTTTTTCATTATTTCCATGTTTAAGCCACAAGCAATTGACTGGGTATTTTTAAGAAAGATAAAATAAAAAAGAGTAATATGGCTCTTTGTAATGACTAAAATATGCATGTTTAAATTAGTTTTGTCTGCAAGAACATGTCTTTTTTTTTTTTTTTTTTTTTAACATGTACACCCTGTAGGCTATTAAAAATAAAAAAGAAATTAACAACTGCAATTACCATCTCTCTTTCAAAATTTTCACCTACTTTCATTGGTGTCTATTGCTACACTAATGAAAAGCAAAACTATATAAACTCATCCCCCCTTCTGGTTTCTGTTAAGATTTCTCTTTGTTACAGAAAGAGGAAATTTTTTTAAAAATTAGTAATGAAATTAATTTTTTTTTCTTCTAAAATTTTTATGCTTTTTTATTTTTTTCCCCATGGAGAATTTACCTGTTTCCATGCACCTTATAATGGTTATCATGATGTGGATCTGATGGCTTGCGAATCTTCTCTCTACTCTTTTTTTTTTAAATTTTTAATTTTTATTTTTTTCCTGGTGCTCCTGTCCCTGTTTTCTTGCCTAGATACTTCTGTTCTGTTTCCTGGCTTTTAATAACAGCACCTAGATAAAATGAACTACCAGACCTTTCCATTCTGCCATTACACAAGTAGAACGCTGGAAAAAATAATAGAAAGGAAAATGTAACTAAAAGAAGGAAAGATAGCATGTGGATAAAAAGAGCATAAGCAGGAGATTTTCTCATATAGTTCATGAATCCTGTTCGCTCTTAAATATTTATGTCTTTTTTGAGAGTGTACAGAAGTCTTCAAACCCACCTGAATGAGAAGCAAACAAGTGAATCATGATTGCAGCACAAGGAGATCCTGATTTCTGAATCCATTATTCAGCTTCCAGTCTTGATTTTGAACACCATCAAATCAGTGCACATTATTGTCCTCTCCAGAAGCTCCTTCATTGAGTTATAAGTGTTTTTATGACCTGATGTAGTTACAGTTTGTCTCAATACATTCAGAAGTAAGCCTGATACATTCAGAAGTAAGCCTGGAGGAAAGACTGCCTTAGTGGTGAACATTGAGTTGAGTAGTGGGAGACACAAGGCAAGGATGGCCTTTTGAAAGCAGAACAGAGAAAGCCGTTTGACAAACTATTAAGCAATCTGGAACTAACTATACTGTCTAAAAAATTCCTGTGCCGATATGTCAAAAATCTAAACATCGTCTTGTTAAACCAGTGTATACTCAAAATGGGGTCTTCTGATCAGGAGAGAGCAGTTACTTTAGAATTGACATTTGCAGTCCTACATTTCAATAAAAGGTATCAAAGTAAATCGTTTCAAGCAAATAAGATATCATAATTGTAGCTTGTAATACTTTCAGATCAAGCAACAAAATATAGACAAATGCCAGCTATGAGTCTTTAAATACTCCTGCTTTTCTAGTACTTCATTTGTTGCGTGTCATTTTATGATTATTTACTGTAGTTAGAAACAATCCTGAAGTATTTGCTTTCTCCTCATGCTAAAATCTGATAAGGCTTTTCACCATTAGCTTTTCTCCGTTAACGTACAGATGTGGAAAACAATCCTAAAGCTTTGAACTTGCAAGCCTGTAGTCACAGCAGGTCTGTCTACAGCTATCTACCAGTTTGCATTCCTACCGCATGCAGTAAGACCCATGTCAGTGAGGAATTCAGTGAAGAACAAGAGATCTTCAGTCAGGGAACGGCCACAAGTGTGTGAAAAAACAGCCACACATAACAGTAAAGGTGATTAGCAGGCTCCTAAACGCCTAGCTAGGAGTTCATTTTTTGGATCATTAACAGTAAAAAGCTTAGGAAATGAGTAGGACTCAGTGTCCTATTAAAAATTAGCCAGAACAATTAAAAGGTTTCCAATTTCTAATGGGAACCAGATGTAAGAGCTCATTTTCCCTTGTCTAGTGGATTGTTTCTGCATTTTGAATGACGTTAAACTTATGTCCTTCTGGTTTAAAAGGAATATCTCTAAGTATTGTTTTCTGTCTAGGAGTTGGAAATTATTTACAGTGAGGTCAGTGAAAGCTTGGGAGAAATGGAATTTAGTGTCTCCCCAAGACTGCTTTACTGATGCTAAGTCTTGTGACTCTAAACTAGTAAAGTGAGCTGTGATGGGATTTATTCTGGTATGTACAAATGTGCACTTTACAGCCTCCTAATACAGTTACTGCATTATGGGGTCCCAGGTGTTAAGATGGTCATTTGCTTGCAAATGCACAGCCTTTTCTGGAGTGAGGTCTCTCCCCTTAGGGTATTACATGCTTCCCTAAACTCAGTTTTCTGATTTCAACAGCAGCCTTTCTACTGTCATTTAGGTATAAATTTCTTGCTGATGGTTTATTAGTAGGTGGCTTATGGTTGTTTAAGGGCTATCTTCTTTTCTGCTGTACATTTTTTCTTAATCCTGAAGTGACTTTGACAGGAAAAAATTACAAACAGTAAGCCTTTATTATTTTAAAATATTTTTTGTGAGATATGTTAAATACTTTCCTTATATGTACATACTTGCAAACATGTCTTCTAAAATAATCCAAAGGGAGGAAGAGACAAATAATAAAGTATTATTTTACACTGTTTTGCAGCAAGCTTGTTTCTCAGGAGGAAAACAAGCCTACAAAATTACCAACCTTCTTCACTCTATAGCTGTTATAGTCATTTCCCACCCCACTGGCCTTAGGCACTAAATCTCCCCACCTAGCCCTCAGGTAATAATAGAGGTAAACCATGAGCTAATTGAGAAAATTAAAAAAGAGAAAATTAAAAAAGAGAAATTTGGACAAGCAAAAGAAGATTGCAGATAAATAGGGTGGAGTTGGGGAGAATAAAAGGACAAAAGAAAGGCAGAACAAGATGATATTCTTCACTATGTTCATTTTGTACTTATGCATTCATACCAGATGCGGAATTCTTTTGTGCAGTGAGTGAATTGCCCTGTCATTAACATAAAATTAACTCCAAATGGTCTTGGCCAAGAGCTATGAAATATGTTAGTATAGAACCACACACTCAAAAACGTGTTGGGAATCCATGTGGGTTTCCAGATGTGAGCATCTTCTATGATATAAATAGTTATGTTTACATAGGATAATATCCTGCTCGGTGATATACTCACCCTTGATGTAGATTTTATTTCTGGTTTGTTGTGCATTCTGGTAATAACTGTTTTTCCCTCTCCGACTTACTTTTCATCAGTGAGTATTTTCTTGACCAGGATTTAAATTTAAAAGCCTGAGAAAAGATTTTGAAGAGGTCATATTTTTTTTTCTCTAGTATCTAAGTAAGTGTTCACTGTTTAAGGTTGTGGTTTGATTTTAGTTATCAAAAGTACATTGATATCAACATTACCTGAATCTCAATATGATTTCCTGATTTCGTGTTTATTTAAATAGAGTTCTCTACATATAATGACAGTCTGAAGCTTTCTCTTGCTGTTTCAAAGCCCTTAACTTCTCTTCAAAACAGTTTTCTTCTCTTGCATCTTCTGCAAGTGAACTCAAAATATGAATGAAATTGATCTGTATAGGAAAATACTGGTGAAAAAATGGTAGGATAAATCTATAAAACTCAGTTTAGGTACATAAATCAGTGCCTGAACTGTAATCAATACATAGCACTCATTTTTAGCTCTCATTAATATTTGAACAGTCATCACTATCATGACTGAAAGTAACACAAAATATCTTTCTTATTCATTTTGTCATGTTACCCTGTAATTTTTAATACCTACAGCAAATTTGGCAAAGAAATAGTATTTTCTTCCTGACTGAAAACTTTCCCTATTCATGAAAATGGACGTGCAGTTTTCAGACATAATCCATACATTCTATGATACCTAGGCTGTGATCTTGTCTGGTCATACACATCAAACAGGATCATATCATATCATTCCAGACCAAGGTCTTAAATGTCGAGAATATCTTTTTCCATTAGATGTTACGTATTATTTATAATATTTTAATATGAAAATATATTTTCTATATATCCCATTTCATGGGCAGGTGTATTACTCATATCTAAAATATGTTTTGACTTTTCATTAGCAGCTTTAAATTGTCAAGTCGTATTTTTCTTGTCTACTACCAGGAAGCATGAAGGATTTGAAAGGCTAGAACCCCCCATTGCAAACCTCTCTAAGCAAAGTGTCCTTTCCTATTACTCACCATTTCCAGATAGTATCAGCTATTATCTTTGATATCAAGCTGTAAGAAGTGTTAAGTATAGGAAATATGCATACTTAAAAAGATGGGAGCATGCCCCTGTCTTAATAAGAAATTTACTGACAAAATGCATCTGTGAGCCATCTGTAAGCAAGATAGCAGTAAAACTGCTCTTAGATAGCAGTAAAACTATAATACAGGAGATGAAGCTTTCTTCTGTCACATGCTGTGGAGCATACTTGATGTGGTAGGTACTGTAGATGAGTAACTGATGTGCTTTGTGTCACATGGTTACGAGGCTGTGTTGCATTTCTACAGTGAGAGGCTGGGAATAGTTTAGTCAAGACGTCACAAACTCCATGGGCTGCTGCTGTCCAAAACCATTCTTGACCCCACTGACAGCTGAAAGTCTTTTACCAATGTGCTGTTTTGTTTCCAGTACCTAAATCTCAAAGTGCATGTGGCTGTCTGTATACACAACAAACCAAAATATACAAAAAAAAATACATACATTGATAATCAAAATATAGTGGTATCTTGTGGAAGACTCACCAAAATCAAGGGCCTCTCAGGGCCTTTTGGACATCAGGCTTCTTTTCCTAACTTTTCAGCACCTTATCTATCTAGAACCTAGTGGACATTACATAAATGATGCAATTATATAAATGTATATTTAAATTAAGTTTGGAATTTAAAAACAAGTTTATATAAATTTAAGAGTTCTGCCAGCACTTTTGTATTTCAAACTGTTTTATGGTGCTGCTTTTCATTAATTATATTTTGACAGAAGAAATTCTTGCCCCCCCCCCCCCCCCTTTTTTTTTTTTTTCAGACTGAAGAGAAAACGGGCCTCTCTGAAGAGCAGCTTAAGACCCTTCTGGAAGAATGTATGCAGCCTCAGAGAACAATAAGCAACGTTACCATGCCAAAGTCTCAGGAATCTCTTTCTTGTGGATTAAGTCCCCCTTGTTACACAAGTCAAGACTCCACTCTTCACTCCACATCTACTCTTTCCAAAATGTTAGTTGAAGACCATATTGTAGGGACATTAACAGCTCAGGAAAAGGCTGGACTTGAAGACAAAAGCTTGTATGTTAGTGCAGAGAGTGAAATCCCTGGCTACTATATCAGCAAAGCATTGGCTGATAGTCACTTATCAAAGGATTCACTGGCCCAAACAGAGGAACCTGATGACCTAGAAGGTTTACAGAAGATGAGAGATAAGAGTATTAAAGAAGGTTACTTTATGTCAAGAGCACTCAACACAAAAAGGTTGAAGAAACCTTCTTTCTTGGGTGAACCATTATACTGCATCAGCATGAACAATGAGCCATCCACAGAGGCTGACATTCTCAGCATACCAGTGCAAACCAAAGGAGGTGAGACCCTTAACAACCCTTTAGAATAGGCTTTTGATTATGATGAAAAAAACAAGCAGGTTCTCACCAGAGGTATGCACCAATACACACTATTATGGTAAGGCAAGGATGTACTTTTATAAAACATAAAAATCTATGCCAAAAATAATAGACAGAAAATAACAATGTTTATTAGCATTTTTCTTCTGACATAATTAGCTGTAAGTCTAGAACTCCTATGAAATATAACAATGATGGTAATTAATTCTGTCAACTGGAAAACAGCGTTGACTACATATATGGATTATCTTTCTGGTAGTAGAAAGTCATGTTAACTGTTCTCTGGAGAGCAATTATTACCCCTGTTTTTAATAAGGTAAATTCTGTAGCATAGAAACAAGCAAGACTTAGCTGTATTAAAAATAATAAAGAAGAGAGAATTCAATTGTCTGCACAGAAAATACCAACATGAGTAAATGCTGTGTAATTTCTATAAACTACTTTTAACTCAGTAAAGAAAGAATAAGACTTACACTCGTAAAAAAAAAAACAAACTGACCCTGTCTGTTGTTATAAGAAGATTTTGGATACATCTCTACTTTTATTTCCTTTGCTTAAATGCATTTATATACTGATATTGTAAACTAAATCTACATTTAGATATTAGCCTAAGACCATTTATCTTTCTGGAAAACAAACTGTTCAAATAAGACAGATATAAGGCAGGTACATCATATCTATATATCTTTCATTTCTTCCATAAAAATAATGATAGTATGAAGTTGTTTCTGATTAAAGTGCTACAGTTTAATTGTATTTTAAATTAATAGATTTTGTTAGATTAGGTTTGTTAGGTTACATCCTTGTTATAGTGGTAACCTTTCTTGAAATTTGGGAAAAAATTCTTCTTATTCATTGGTAGTTTAGAAGAACATCTTAATACCGCTTATCTGTGTTATCATTGATTAATTATGATCACAAATGTTTCTTTGTTTGTACTTAACCTTTCTACAGTGAAGGGAATAGTAATAACTTATTTATTTATTTATGTTGCGTCCACCCTTCAGGAAGCAAGGAGACTCGTTATTACTGTTTTTACACTGCCAGACAAACGTAAATTTCCAGACTCATCTGCTATATTTCTCCATTACTTGCACATAATGAGATTTAGGCCATAACTACAACATAAAGAAAACAGAATTACAGTACTTACAGAAAAGCAGTTTTGGGGGTAGGTCACTTTTCAGCTAACCTCACATGCTATAGCCTTGCTCTTCATGCAGATTCAAGCATCCAGAGGAGAGGCAGGTGGTGGTGGTGGTGGTGAGCACCACAGGGAGCCACCTGTGCCAAGGACAGCTTGATTTGATGCAGGATTAAAGTGGCTGCGTACTACATAATCAGTCTTGCTTCTTGAGCAATCAACAGTGAGAAAAACTTGAGCTTAGCCTGCTGTTTTAACATGAATTAAAGTTCTCCTTCATTTAGTCTGAATAGATGTAGTACAGTCAGAGCTTCCTCTACTGTCTCCCTTCATTAGTGTATTTTAAGAAGGGGTATGTTAATTCAAGCAAAATGCCACGCACTTTAGCCACTGCGTAGTGAAGTGAGCACTTAAGCCTGTTGCTATAGACGTAGTCAATATGAAGTAATTTTATTGTATAAGAGAGAAAGGAGATTTAAGCAAAACACACTGCTGTTAAGCAATTTTCTGTATGGAACATCTCATGGTGAAATTTGAAGTCCTTAAAGTGACTTTACGTGTTAATGTTTACCACATAAAAGTTTAAATATATTTGAGTCATAATCTTTTCATTTTTACTGAAGACTTAAAAACAAAACTAAGGGAAATTCCTGATAGATTTTGTTATCTCAACAAAAGGTTTTGAGTCATTGTGTTAGTCGGATTTTTAAAAATGGTAATCTTTGGGCAGAACAAAACTAAGCACAAAATAAAAACCACTCCACAGCTTTGTAATTGTTATCACTGCCAAATATTGTGCAGTTATCCATAAGTTTAAATTATAATCAGATTTATCATATTCAGCTAATACTCACTTTAACCCTAAAAATATATTTCCAAAATTAACATTGTAATAGACAATAGTGCATTCTTATTATTTTTTTTCTGCTTATAAGAAAATGTGAAGCATAAAAACAAACAAACAAAAAAAACCCTGATGCCTTTCCACAGAATTAATTTGTTTCCTGTAAAGGTGGCTGAGCTCTGTCTTAAACTATTACTCCTGGCCATAAGAGAGAAGCTGTGATGTTTATCAAATTTATAAAGTTGCCTAATGTATTTTATAGGGAAACCTGTTATTAGTTCAGTCAGGGTTACGTCTACTAATTGTGTTGATGAACGGAGATCCTAGTGGAGTCCAGTTTAAGGCAAATACATCCGCAGATGAAGTTATGAGAACTGTCAGGTTTATTTGTGTTTTTAAGAGAGATTTACAAAGTTGAGCTTTGTTGTGATCTTAGTTCTAAAGGATGTTTAAAAATACAAGCATAATCTTCTGTAAATAGTTCGGTTTTCTGGCATGCTACACCTGGTTTAAATATGTAAAGCTGTGTAAGCAAACAAAATTGTGTAAAACTGGGTTAGCACAATTTCAGTTTCACCGTCCCTATAATAGTGTAGTCAGTGATAGAGATTTACTGTAATATATTAAAGTATGTACATTTAAGGAAGACATAATTATTAACATTGTTTTCTATACATACATGTATGTATATATATGTATGTTTGCATATGTCCAAAGGAAACTCATATATGCCTTCAAAAATCAGTAATTCCTGCTTCTTGAAATAGACAGTAATTTGCATCAGGGTCATACACATGTGAATATAGGTGATGTTTGCTGGGATAAACAGAGGCCAGATTTACGTACATACAGCTATGAAAAAGTTGTTATTTCTCTTTTGTAAGAGCCAATCAGTAATTGTTTCCAGCTCTTTTTTGTTTGTTTGGTTTTGGCTATATGAAGTTTTAAGTAGATGTTGTATCACAAGCTTGTTGTTTCTTCCTCTAACAAATAATGTGCTTTCAGCAGTTCAGCATATGATTCTTCCTTTTTTACAGATTATACGAAGATTGGAAGTTGAGAGGACAGTGATCGCGTGCTTCTTTACACAGCTGTTTTTCTAAAAGCGTCATTAAACTTCCATCAGTGATGTTATGCTGATACAGTATCATTTCAGACATTCTGAAGGGAATGAATTGTCATCATTGAAAACTTTTCCACAGCATCATTTATTCTTAAGAGAAAATTATTATCCTATACTGTTGCTATCTGATTTCAAAATATAAACTCTGGCACTTCATTACATTTTCTGAGAGTGCTCCATCTGATAAATAAATATATACATTTGTGTATCTGGCCATATGATAACATAAAGTAAAATTTGTGAAGTTCCATTTCTGCTGATGAGACTTTTTCAGAGTAGATTTGAAATGTATATAATAATAGTTTCTTTTTTCCTTTGCATACAATGTACTGTTTTTTGGAAGTGAGCTTAAACACGACCTCAGTTCCCCCAGTGCAGTTTGCTGTACTGGCTCAGACTGCTGAGCCCTAATGTGGTGAAGGACCCATCACCTCAATTCTCTGCCCAGTGGCTGTCCACTGGGCTGCTGCTTTGGCTGAAGGGAGAGATGTGCACAGGTCCTCTGCTGGATCAGGGCATCAGAACCAGCCTGCTCAGCTGCATCTGTTTCTTGGTCCTGCTGAGTGTAACCATATGGCAAACACACATATCCCCAAGTGAAGAAATGCAATGAAGTTAGGAAAGCTCATAGTCCCTTGTGGAGGCTTGGTGTCAATAAAAGCAAAGGAGTTCAGAAGTTTGGCCCAGCAGTGCCTGGAATGTGAAACCTTATAGCAATGGCTAGCTGGGGGGAGGGCAATACAGCTGGTTTGTGTTTGGGATAATAATAAAAATCCATTGCAAGCTTTTGGTTGTCTATTCCTTAACTACCATTTCTCCTGAATTTTATACTTACTGTGAGCTGGTGGCTAGTTTCTCCTTATATGCACTGCAGTGTTAGGATAAGAACACGTTATTAACAGCTCTCTTTTAAAGGTATTTGGGGGGCGGAAGGAGGGAGAGGAGATATTGTAGCAAAGACAGCTCAATACATTTTCTTACTGATAAGATCTTGTTTGACTGAAATGAAATGAAATGAATGAAATGAAATGCTGAAATGAAAATTTCTCTCTGAGATACTGTATTAGCCAAGTAACAATCAGCAAGAACAGATTTATGGATACAACATAAACTATGCAATGGCTGCACTATGGCATACCTGAGTTAATCTGAATGTTTAAATTAATGCACATATTGCTCAAGATTTTAAACTCATTTGCAGTGTTGCAAATCTGGGTGGATGTGCACTCCTGAGGAAGTGGTGATCGTGTGGATATAACAGAGTTCAGAATCTAACCTACTTCCTTTAATTAAAAATGTCATTTACATTATGACAACCAAGTGCTGTTATTTTATTTTCTAATATTTTTACTTGTTTTGCAGCAATAATAACAGGCCCATGGATACTGAGCATTCTGCATAGTCCTGCTGCTCCACATGGAAGGATTGTTGTAAGCAGATTTCACGGAGCTTTGCAAATCTACTTAACTAAATGTATTTCTTATCTTCCTTAAAAATTACAAGTCTTTGTCAAAATTTCTTTTCTATACCATAACTACAATCAAAGCAATACTGACAAGCTTTTTTTGATAGTATTTTTTGTGCCCGTATAATCTATGTAAAGGTCTGTACAGGGCCATAATCTTACCAAAATCCAATGTATTTTCACATGGAATTCATGCTTAAAAATTGTGTTAAAGTCCTTAAAAATCTTGTTAAAGACTCAGAATAGTTTTGAGGAAAACTAAGTCCTGATTCAAGTTTAAATGTAGAATATCCACAATATATAAGAGAAATAATTCATTCTTACTTTTCTGGTGTGTTGCGTTGTCTTAAATATCTCACTGTTATGAAAAAACTTTTCCTAGCACCCTCAAAGAAGAACCTCGTCACTTCAGTATTCCTGAAGCCATGAATGCAACTTTTTATTCACATCTGGCATTTCAGGGATGCTTTGCATGTAAGTTTGAATGAATATTGATTTGTATATTCCAAGAGGAACTCTATTATTTCACTTCAGGTCTTGGAGTTACCACCCCACCAGCTGTGGTGACTGCAGACTGCAGGGACCTAGCACTTAAATTGCTATTTAATAGCTTAGGTGCTTAGGATAGGTACCCAAACTCCAATTGTGCCAGAAAAGGTACCCAAACTCCAATTGTGCCAGAAATTGATGACATAACATTTACCTGTGCTTGGTTTCTATTGTATTACATTAAAAAGCATGTTCTTTGGGAAGATTTTGTTTCTTGCTTGATGTTACAGGTGAAATATCAACTAAAGTCCTCCTCCTTTTTTAAAAAAAATTTTTTTCTTTTAGTTTTAAGTAAAACTGTATAAAATAAAATTATTTGGCAAACCATGTTTACTGATAAGAAGTATAGAATAATGGAGGTAAAATACAGTGACAAGATCATTTGCCAAAATGTCACCAATATCAGGGTAAAGGGAAAGTTGAGCCTAGCAGAATTCAGAATTCTTTTTTTTTTTTTTTTTTTTTTTTTTTTTTTTTTTTCCTCAATGTGTCTCTCAGCTGTGCCCTGCAATAACTCCTTCTCCTGTCTCCCCCCTAATCAGGCAGCCAGCTGCACTGGAATGTGGTGGCTGCTTGTCTTTGGAGAGTGATGCAACACAGCAGAGCACAGGAGACTTATTTTTAAAGTTATCCTTCAGACTTTTGGGCTTTGAGTTTTGTTTTGTAATGTTTTTGTCAAATAAGCAGTTGTGTGTAGGCATAGGTTTGTATTGTTTTGTGCTCCTTATTTCCCATTACAATTTTACAGCACAAGGTAAATAAATTTCTTTCAAAAATGTAATATTTGTGTAAGCAAAATACCCATGAAGAGATTATTTTGGCATGCTTATATTGATTTGCTGAGCAACATAAAACCAAACTATTTTGCTGGTGTTGCTGACACTCCTCAGGAATAAACAGATAGCGCTAGTGGTTGTGGTGGCCAGTGCTCAGATGTTGATACTGGTTTACTCTAGTGCGTATGTTTCAATTCTGCATGGTTTGCACTTGTAAATAACAAACTCTAAAGAGGAAGATAAGGGTGGTTCATTTTCATGACTCATACATATATAATATGTATTAGAAATACATATATTTGGGTAGGATGATTTAAAGAGTAATGGTGTTGATTTTGGTATACTGTAATGATAGAAAAAGGTCAGCGCAGATTTGCAATTTTTTATGCAGATTTATAGCAGTTGAGGGTCTCTTCCATTTTCAGAGAAGTGACGGACTAAATTTCCTGATATGAAAAAAATAAACTGTTGACCACAGACAACAATGATAAAAGGAGCGAAGTTACAGTGAACATTCTTGTATGTCCAGAATTCCAGTTTGATTTAAAGCAATTTTATCAAGGGGTGAAAAGACTTTCAGCTCCATCATTTAAACAACAGCAAAAAAAAAAGCTGAAAAAGCCCCACAGGAATTCTAGATCAAATGTTTTTTTCCAAGGCAGACAATGGCTACCTATCTTCTGGATCTCTAGAGGGTGTTCTCCATCTCACTTCCCAGGCAGAACACCTGTAGAGTTGGTGACCAACCATTCTGAGTACAAACAGGCTGTGCAAAAACTACCTGCAGCATAGATGGGAGGAAAGAGATGCTCTTACAGGTATTGCTTAAACATCTCATCACCTAGCAAGGAGTAGAATAGAAGTGCTAAAAAGGGTATGCTTTTTTACCTCCTAATCAGGAAAGGATAGGTGAAAGGCTGTTATTTTCAGCTCAATCTCTGAAATTTCAAGAATTATAAGAACTATAATTTCTATGTTATATATTAAAATCCAACTCTTTTCTCCAAAAATAAAATAAAATCAAGAAAATAATGTGAGAATGGACTTCTTTTTGTTTCTCTTCTTAGACAGGCTTTCTAACCACAACTTTAGATAAGGTCTCCATCTTTTGATTTTTTTTTTTGTTTGCAAAATCTGTTACGTTTACAATGCCATGAGTGCTATTTCATCCCACTTACAAAAAAAGAACCCCACCTCAGAGAATCTTACTTTTTGAAGGGTAAACACAGACAGAAGGCAAGGTGGTTTCGCAGATGCATAGGAAGTTGTTAAGTTAGAAAAGTTTTTGAAATCTAGGAAAAATAAGAACCATGAATTTATTTCTTTTTCAAAATTTCAAGACATTTAATTATTGAGAAATAATTGCTCTTTTATTTGTAGCTAGATTTAAAGGTCAGGAAAACTGTTTCCTTTATAAATAGAATAGGATTGCTTGAATACTACTAAAGCTATAACCTACAGTTATCCAATTATATGTTTCATTGAGGGATTGGCTGGAATCCAGGCGCAGTATTTAGAATAAAAGGCTCCCTGTCATTTAAGTCTATGTGAAATAGTTCACTGCTTGCAATTGAATCTGCAGTACCTTATCTATTATGCTTAGGAAAATCCACCACCAACAAACTGGAATGCTTGCAAGCATCTATTAATTTCTAGAGTGCTAAAGTACATGAGTAATTTTGACTTAAAGGCATGTATTTAGAACTTTTTTCTCCTGGAATTACCAATTTGCTGTCTTCTTGTGGAAATACCATTCTATGCAATTATTTTCCCATTGTTTGCTTTGTGCATTTGGTATGCATAGTTTTGGTGGGAAGGGCACTGCCAGAGGCATTCTACCCTAATTTTACAATAACACTAAAATGGGCTCTCCATATGCCTTCTGTGAGTGGAGTCATCCAGGCAGAGTGACACAGTATCTAAGCAGCTCTCAGTTTAGCTCTTGTATGTGTTGCCTAGGCAGGCAGTTCTTGAATTTGGAGGCAGTTGAAAAATTAAAGACAAATGATGGCTGGGCTTTGTATAAATGTAAAAATCCAAGTTTCTTTGTGATACTTATCTAATTTTCTGGATTTCCTCTGGAAGGTTTTATATATTTAAGACCTTCGTTTGCTGAACATTTTTCTCTAATCAGTTCTCTTTATCTCTTCATAACTTTGCTTAAATATTCATAAAACTTTGTGCACCTGTTCTTTTCTTGGAAGAGGTGAGGAAAAAGTGCTAGATATCACCTTGTGGATATGTTAAGATGCTCTCTTCTATAATCTCATCAATCCTTTCCAAAATGAACTTATGTTTAAAATCAACCAATTCCCATATTACAGCCTTCATTGCAAAATCAAAATGTTCTTTGTCAGTTGTTTCTTTGGGCAAGTACAGCCCCACCTTATCTTGTCTGTAGATCTGTTTCCTGTTGTATTCACACTCTCCAAGCAACAAGCGGGTAGACTTAACCTATGGATTAATGCAAGATGTATGGTATGACTTTTTTATTTTTAGGCATGTATTTTTCCCAGTTCAGATACAGATTTATACTACATAAATGCATGTAATAAATCAGTGTGAAATTTTGGCTTGGGCTCAGACAAGGTCATTGGGATTGCCTGCCAAGAGTTTCTTCCCCCACAACAGCATCAGTTGGGAACTGCATACATTGCTGCCAATACATGGGTAGCATTTCTCTCCTCTTTTGGGCAGATGCTGCTCTTTGGTGTATCACAGCTGTTTGTTTGTTTGTTTTGTTTTGTTTCATTTCCAATGCATTATGTCTTCTCTTTTTTAAATTTGTGATTATATTGACTTATATCCTTATGTCTGTTCACAGAACTGATTGGCTTTCTAAATCCAGACTGTCTTTTATTTCCTGCAAGTACAGTGAAGAGATTTCTCCAGGTGGGAACTTTCTTTTTTTTTTTTTTATAGTTCTTTCACTTGGTGCACCTGGGAGGTAGAGCATTTGATCACAGCAGGCCTGGGTTACGCTGACATTGCAGTTGTACAAGAAGCTACCTGTTCGCACTTCAGAGGAGCAAAGCAGACAATCCTGTCACTGTTGAGAGCAGCAGTTCATCAGCCAGTCATATTTTGGAAGCATCAGGTCAGGAGTTTGTTGGTTATTTTTCTCCTTGTTATCAGTGGGATAGAAAAAGATGTACAAAACTGTTCTCAATAAATCAGTGACAAAAATAGGGAAAAACTTGTAGACCAGGACTCTTCATTCTCACGATTGCAGTAAATGTGATATTTTGGTCCAGTGATACAGTCACTGCCCTGTCAGCCCTGTTACATCCTGTGAAATAGACACTTGGCAGCATGGGCTGAATTGCTGTTTGTAGTAAAGATGCTCTCTTTCCTTTGGGTTAATATTGGGCCAGTTCTCCCCAACTTTTTAAACACAAGCCATTTCTGTGTTCAGTGGAGCAGGGCAGATGAGCCTCTGCTTGAGTAACTGCAACAGCCAAAACATTATAGTGTGTGTGCAGACACATTTGGCCAGCTGACACTGCTGAGAGCATGAAGTCACTCAGGTTTTTCTGCTTGTCATGTCTTCCGAACAAGCCAAAGGAAAGGAGGGTGGTGGTTTGTCCTGGTTTCAGTTAGAACAGAGTTAATTTTCTTCCTAGTAGCCGGTAGAATGCTATGTTTTGGCTTAGGGTAAGAAGAGTGCTGATAACACCCCGATGTTTTAATTGTTGCAGAGCAGTGCTTACACCAAACCAAGGACGTCTCAGCTTCTTGCTCTGTCCTGCCAACGGGCAGGCTGGGGGTGCAGCAAGAGCTGGGAGGGGACAGACCCAGGACAGGTGACCCAAACTAGCCAAAGGGGTATTCCATACCATCTGACGTCATGCTGAACAATATATAGGGGTGGCTAGCTGGGGGAGGGGGCCGGACTGCTCGGGGTTAGGCTGGGCATCGGTCAGCGGGTGGTGAGCAATTGCATTGTGCATCACTTGTTTGTACACGTTATTATTAGTAGTACTATTATCATCATTGTACTATTATTATTATTATTTTCCTGTCTTATTAAACTGTCTTTATCTCAACTCATGGGCTTCACTTTCCATTTCTCTCCCCCATCCCAGAGAGGGAGGGGGGAGGGCGAGTGAACGGCTGTGTGGTGTTTAGCTGCCAGCCATGTTAAACCACGCCATGGTTCTACACTAAAATAGTGCTATCTGGGAAGTGCTAGTTTCTTATATGCTCTAGGATATGTGAAGCTGAGTTGATGCAATGATGCTCATGGGCCAGGCATCCAGGAGCTTGTGCTGCTACCGGAGCATTATCAGGTCTCCATAATTGCATTTGCCTTCTCACTTTGCACATCTGAGGAGTTGGATTGCTTTCAACAGCCTTCCTGTGCTACTGTGAAGCTATGAAGAACTTTAGTGTGTGCATATCCATGGTTTTGAAGATGAAGGGCGAGCTCCATTTGTAGTGTGCTATAGGAAAGGAAAAACACCAGTAAGTAAAATTTAAGTCTCATTCTAGTCCCTGGGCAGCTATATGAGGACAAGGCTGAAAGGAAAAAAAATGCTTAAACAGATCAAGTGTAGGTCTATGCAGAATGTGCCTCAGGAAAATATGTAAATATTAATTTTGTGCATCTGCAAGACTCACTCATGTGGATATCCAGCACATGGAATATGGTAGCTGGCTTTGCTAAAGGGCTCATGAGATAAACTGCTGCTGCAAGTAAAGACTGAATAGCTGGTCTTACCCCTTGTTTAAGCGCTTTGTTCCAGCAGTTGGTACAGTGCCACATCATTGGTTTTTTGATTACACGAGCAGTCTAACTCCAGAAGAGATATGAACAGATATCTATCTGCCTCTGTAGCTATTTATGCTGCTACCTCTTTCCCTGTGAGAGAAAGAAAGATGAAGTAGGCTTGGCTGGGGATGATTAGGATCCCTCAAACATTTGTTTTCTGTTGTGGCTTTACCAAGGGGACTGTGGTTGTGTCTAGTTAGAGGAGCCCACAGCACTGCCTTTAGCAACTGTTCCATGATAGTTAACTGCAAAAGAGCTCAGTTAAAGCTGTTATAGCTGGGGTGAAAGCTCATCTATGTCCTGTTTAGTCATAATGTAGAGAGCGTAGAGATATCTTGCTTTGAAAGCTAATTTGATACAAATAAGAAAGCTAGGTAGTGCATAGCAGTGGCCCACAACTATTACAGAACAAAAGTAACATTAGATAACACAGTTGTAAATATAAATGTTCATGTTGGTTTATTGTTCTTTGTACATAAGAAGCTTTATTGTACAACTTACACAACTTGAAAACGGTTAAAAACGTTTACAAAAAAGCATGTTCTTAGAAAATTACGCTAGCAAAAACATGGGGAGGGAAGCAAAAAATCTTCAGTGTGCAAACATTTTATAAAAATAGAAATACTAACTCTACAGGTAGCATTTCATGATAAATTATTTAAATAGCATATCTACACAATTGTGATTAACTGTTACAATGGCAATGAGAAAAATAATTTATAAAAATACAAGCAATGGTATACAAGATGACAGAAAAATATAACATTAGAAATTGTATTTGACATGTTTTTCCAATGCCATTTCCTTACTGGGAATACACTTTTCTGCAAAGAAATGTTTGACTATGTACAGCATTAACTCTTTAGTACTACAGTAGCTTTAAAGTTTGTTAGACATTTGAACTCTGCTTAATCCAAAGGTTTTTCTCAGTCACACAATAATGAGGTAATATTTGTATGTAAAACTTTCACTGTATTCATTTCTTTTCCTTTTTTGAAAAGACAAGGAAATATTATAGGCATAAGAATGCTGCCCCTTCTATGGGGAAGTCTATTAACATACATCAAGCCCTCTTCCTCCTCTGCAAGAAGTTCCTGAAATTCTATCCAGGCTGTGAAGAACTTTTTTTTTTTTTTTAGGAACTGCACATTGATAGTTACAATAATTAGTGTGCAGCAGCACAAATAGCGAGACTAAATGGTTATTGACTGTAGTCATTGTGCCTCTTTCTGCAATCTCCTCAGGGCAGGTATTTTGCTTCTATATCAGGCCTGCTGACCAGTAGTAGAGCACTGCAGATGTTTCACAGCACTCAGTAACTGCTAAGATGATAAACAGCATTCCTTCAGCTCTAGTACGATGGATGAGACAGGAACTGCTCCCATCTGAAAGGGCTTGAGTTTTAACACAGCAGCACAGTTGACTGCCAGGCTACCAACTGCCTTGCACAAAGAAAGGAAAAGCCAGCACTGAGCTCAGACTGAGAAAAACAAACATTCCATTCCCCACCCTGCCACTTTTCCCTGTGCCTCAAAGCCATTATGGGAAAACTGCTCTTTGTAACAAATACATCACCACTATCTGCTCCAAACAAGATTTTGCTCAACTAAAACCCTCTAGTTTCAATATAGAGGAGTTAATAAATAATCTGTATTTACAATCTTACAGTTGTGAAGACTTGTAACAATGATTAGGTGGATAGTCTTGACGCATTTCTCATTGTTTTAATCAATAATCCCTCAGTCATAATATCAAAGATAGGTAAAAATAAATATTTTACAATTTCAATATTTTATCTACAGGCCCCCTCCCCTCCAAAGAAGTGAAGGGTTTAAAGCATCTATGGCATGTAGAAAAGGAATGTTTTCATTACTATTTTTTTGTGCCTTTTTAACCATAAAATGTGAAGCACATGCTTGTTTCCTTATGAACAGCACAGTGCTAGTTGAGATGATGGTGCTTTCTGGCACCATATCTGAAAGAAAACATTTAAAAGGTAAGAAAGATCTGCATCTAACCAGGAAAAAACAGAATCTTATTGTAAATCCCAGTTTTCCAGCTCATGTGATCCAGTGTGCCAATTTGCATCCTCCTTCCCATCATGGAAATCAGTTTTAAGATATGTTTTGTCCTGTGTAGAACAGCTGATCTAACCCACCCAAGCAAGATTGAGGGCTGTGTTTTCATCTGAAAGATGCAACATGTACAAGGATAATCATTTCTGCAAGTTACATGGATGTAAACCAAGGTAGCAGAGACCCCATTAAAAACTCCACCCCCCATATAGATTTGGGGAGTTTACCCTCCCACCTAAAGCCCCTTTCCCCCACACAATGAAAGGTCTTCAGTTTAAGTAGTCCACAGCACATCCAAAGATGTTTTTTTTTTTTTTTAAAAATGCTACTCCATGGGACCTCCAGTTAGAGAGGCAGTGACACTGCACTGTGATAAACAGCAAACAAATGTCTTTCCTACTGAAAGAAGTGTGCTTGTTCAGTGAAGACAATTCGCATTTGCAAGACACATTTGTTTCCTTCCATTTCAGCAGAGGTCAGATACCAAGTATGTTCTCACTTTCATTCTCTCAAAAGCATTCTCTTGAGGCAGGTAATGTGTTTCGAGTCCACATTTACGCAGAAAGAAGAGAGGAAGGAGTAATATAATGGTCCCAGGATTTGTAAGGCTAAACGTTTCAGAAGGTGCAATACCAGCATTTTAAAATAGTCTCTGAATCCAATAACCTTAGGATTATGGATCTGTGAAAAAGAGAAGATTAAGACATGAAGTATTTCTGTATTATACATGATTAAGTCTAAGACAAATCCTAGAGATATTTGTAAAGAACATACTGGTAAAGAATATTGAAAGCACTTAGGTACTTTCTTGAAGTTTGACTTTAGTCCATATAACCATTACATAACAATTCCTGAAGTCACAGTGTAAGGGCAACTAGGGCACCTGGAACTAGTCACATGCACATATTACCACTGAACTGCAAGAGCAGAAGGCTGTTCATATTGTACTTCACTTGTTTTTAAGCAAATGAGTATTTTCCCCATGTCATACACTCTTGCTAAAGTCAGTATTTTGCATTTTCACCTTTCACTTTGTCAGCTGTTGATTCATTTTAGTCAATATCTTTAAGAGATGCCTGTTCCAGGTATGAAACTGGGATTCCTGTTACTTTGAATGAGCAGGATAGAAATATTCTGAAGATTTTATACATTTTCTGCATTCAAGTTTTAACTGAAGATTATCAAAAACTCTTCCCATTTCTATCTGCAAAACTCACTTGAAACCAAGCCATGCAAGATCATGGATGAACTTCCCCCTTAGCTCTTATTTTTTGATCTATTCTCTTGAGAGCAGCTTTCTTGATAATCAGTTCATTTGTATAGGGTCTCCTCAATACAAAGTCTTCCTTACCTCTGCATTCATATTTAAGATCTGAGAAGAACACCATTTCTTGAGAGAAGACAAATAATCCTAGCCGACCACCAGCATAAGTTTTGTCATAGATCGGTCCTGAGTCTGCCATGATTTTCTTCCCTTCATACATTACAACTCTACAAAGAGACAATAGTTTAGTCATTGACAAGATTCTGTTAGGTTTACTTCTGCAGACATCCAGTTTTCTTGTGACAGTTACTTAAGATTAAAGGGTGATGCTTACCTGATATAGCCAGTCTTTGGTCTATGGCTAAGGCGCCATCTGTATGCAGTGAAGTCTTTCCAGCCTATGTGACGAGGGTCATGCCACAGAGTTCTTACCTACAAAATAGGATTTCAGTTAGCCAGAGGTCTGAGATAGAAGTTCTGATAAGAAGGTGCCATGACTGTAGTCTTTATGAGTAGCAAAGGCTTCAAGTAGTCAGTAGGTTATGTAATGGTTGTGATCTCTTTTGAGATCACCTGCATTTAAATTTCTATTTAGATATTTCAAAGTAAGCCTATGCTAGCAGTCCAGAATCAATTGATTCACCACTGCTGGAAAGCTTATCTGCAGCATGTAATCCTGTTAACTTTATCCATAATCATGCAAAAGATTACATAATTAACATTATTATATTGCCAAAAAAAATCTACCCCATTCTGAGCAACATTTGCAGACCCACTGAAAGTGTTCAGCTTCTTGGAAGAACAGTATGCCTTACAATACAAGGATTAAATTATCAGTGCCTCTTACCTGGCCAGGAGTGTTTCCTGTATGCCACAGAGCATTACGAAGGTGTTCTCCTGGACCTGTAGTAGAATTCACTACTTTGATGGAGAGACCTGAGTAGCCCTGAGCTTTGGTTGGTGTGGAGTCCCAGTAAGACTGTGTGATCTGCTTCCACATGACAACGTAGAAACGACTGCTAGATTGGTAGCCAAATACGAAGCCAGCATAGTCATCATCCCTTTCTGTATTGATGAAGAAGGTGCCACTGAAGTCTACAGCATTGAATTCATCAAAACCTACATGGGCATTAAGAGAAAAAGTCTGAGGTTCTGATTTTTTGCAACTCTGAAGCTTATTAAGCTCTCAGTTTTGTCTTCACCGCTCTTCCCCCCCACACCACCCAGTGTAATGCCTGTAAGAGTTTCCCTTACCGACTGCAAGGCCAGGGTCACAGTTGACTGTTTGAACCAGCTCTTTACCCTGGTGACGCACAACCCAGTTTGGATCATTTTGGGATGTCCCTTTGGGATCCAGGGGAATCATCTGAAACCTTCGGAAGTCGGTCTCACTAATGTCCACATTTTCAGGGCAGATGTCATCAATGTCTGGCACACTGTCTTGGTCAAAGTCATCTTTGCAAGCATCTCCACGTCCATCACCTGCAGGATGCAAGTAATTTCACCATGACTGATTCTGAGCAATCAGACATTTGTTGTTTGCTAGCATAGTTTTTCAAGTCTTGAAACTTGGAGTTGAAAGCTTCACTGCAAAGCTCAGACTGCCCAGGTACTGCTAGCAGACTACAGAAGCCATAAGTTACTTTCACTCCAGCCTGATACTTCATACACTAGCCAATAAGTCATTTATTCCTTATTCCTAAAGAGCACTATAATATCAGTGCAGACAATCTTACTTGGATAATCTGTCCCACCCTAAACAGCATGAAAAAGATATGAACTATTGGGAGATAGTCTTAAAATGTTACTATGGTAGTAGCCATCTTACCATCAGAATCAGCTTGATCTGGGTTGGCAACCAGTCTGCAGTTATCTTTGTCATCAGGAATACCATCATTGTCATCATCATGGTCACAGGCATCACCTTTTCCATCCTTGTCATGATCAGCTTGATTGGCATTGGGCACATAGGGACAGTTATCAAGATTATTTTGATGGCCATCTTCATCTATGTCCTGGTTGTTGTCGCACTCATCACCTATGCGGTCAGAATCAGTGTCTTCCTAAGAATGGGAAAACAATAAGGAACATATTATAAGCCACTTAAACTAAAATGAGAGCCTTAATAGCTTGAGTTAAATAGGATTTCTGCTTTAAGAGATAAGATGGTTGCAGTAAGGTATTAGAGACATATTCAGACTTTGCATTAAGAGACATTGTCTGTAAATTGTGGAGAATGAATTGTAGAGAATAGGGCAAGAAGTGGATGAAGATCCTTTCTAAAGGTGTGCAAGTAGTTAAGTGAGTGACAAGTTTTAAGAAATTTGTAGTCTCAGTTTAAATCCTTTAAGTAATACTGCTGTTAGGCTACAGACAGTACTGAACTAGATTTCACTGATTTGCAACACCTTTAACCTTTCAATCATTCCAGTTATTTCCCTGAAGCTATTAATCCTAAAGCCTTGTACTTTACTAATCATGAAGCCTTGGACAGGACAGCACAAGCCTTATCCATTTGTCTTCAACTGTTTTTGAGCCAATATGTTGTGAGAGGCTGGATTCCCCTTAAGTCTTATAAAGGGGAACTTGAAGTGTCATACACTTTCCCTAGAGAAAAGTAAGCCATGCTGCTTTCACCTTATTGGTGGAAGAGGCAAGTCTTTGAAACTTAACTGTTTTGGACTTAAAAATTAAAGAAATTGTGTTTAAGCAAAATGCAAAGCAGCATTTAACTCTGGTATGATCAGGTAAAAATATTAACTACTTCTAACATTGAATATATAATACATCCTGCAAGCCCTAAAAACATGTTTAAGGCTTTTGTCTATTGCTTCTATCCTAGGAAGACTGGAACCAGACTTCAGAGCAAGCAAGCTTTGCAATCCGTTATTAGGTTTAGAAGGTCTTGACTAGCTATGAGAATTTCTGTAGGATTAGCCACCTGCATGTGTCATTGACTACATATACAATAAGCTAATACAGTAAGCTAATGAAAAGGATGGTTGCTACCCTTCTGTATTTCATGAAATGCTCCCAGGTATTTTAAATCCTTACAGTGGAAAAATCATTACAGTTAACAAACCTAAGATGTGTTTACAAAAGCAGTAGATGTCATAGTCCCATGGATCCTCTCTAGATTTGATCCTCTTTAGAATTACTTTTGGAAAATATACTGTTTGAACTGTGAAGAAATGCTATTTGATAAAGGCACCATTTGGCAAATTAGTAAGTGTCAGAAATTAAATTTAAGCTGTACTCTGCTGTTCAAATATTCTACAATACACAGGATACTGTACCAATGTTCTACTTATATAATGCAAGTCCTCTACCTGGTCAGGATTATGTTCCAGTGGACAGTTATCACACTGATCTCCAACACCATCCAAGTCTGTATCCCTCTGGTCTACATTGTAGACATATTGGCAATTGTCCCTTTCATTGAGAACCCCTGCAAAATTAAGAGGAGTTTGTAGCATTTAAACATTTTTAACATGCATTCACAAAGGACTATACAAAGCTACATGCTTCCTGATAACTTTTTGAAAGCATTTGAACACTTTGAAACCTGACTTCATCACTAGCTAAAACTTAACTGTGCCAAAATGCATACATTTCAAAGTGAATTTCCATTAGCTGTAAGCATTACTTTAATAGTCTTAATATCCTGAAACCACTGGAGATAACTTGTGTTCACATGAGTTCCTAGTAAGAAATCAGTAGTATATCAGGTACATTTGATCAGTCTGATTAGGAAAAGGTGTTTAGAGGACACCTACCATCTCCATCAATATCCACTGCACATGCATCTCCCTCTCCATTGTTATCAGTGTCAATCTGATCAGGGTTGTGATTGTAGGGGCAGTTATCACAACGGTCACCAACATCATCCCTGTCATAGTCATACTGCTGTGGGTTGTAGATGAATGGACAGTTGTCCTGCAAGAGAGAGAAGTCAAGTTTTTTTTTTAAAACTGTCAAGTTAAAGCTTTAATCAGATTTTGCTTACGCTGCTATATGAATGGAGAAACAAAAGGCAGGAGAACAGAACTAGAATGCTTCTAACTCAGAACTCCCCACTGCTTGCATAAGCATGGGAGTGGCTAAATAATAGAGGTTCACTTCCCAAAGCTCAGCCTAGCTGCAGAAGGTTTGTATAGTTATGCATATACAAAGGCTTCTGGGATTGCTGTCAGTGGCAGTTTGCTATGGTCCTCTCCCCTAAAACTGAGGAGAGAAGGTAAACCCCAGCCTTAAGGGGAACAGGAGAGCTACATTCTCAAAGGCTATTCTTTTGCATTGGCTTACCCGGTCATCAGGAATACCATCGTCATCATCATCATTGTCACAAGCATCACCAATCCCATCTTTATCATAGTCTTCCTGCCCGGAGTTGGGGAGATTAGGGCAGTTATCCTAGGAAGGATAAAAGTACAGATGTATTTACTTTTGGCACAATTACAATAGGGATTTTAGCTGTTAAGATATAGTCATTAGGCAAAATCATAATACCTCAATCAGGTTAATCATACTGTAATTCTCTTGATTTTAGGTAGTCATATAGCAAGGGTGAGTCTTTGAAAGCCATAGCTTAAATAATTTTTTTTATGAAACACTTGGCTGCTTTTGAGATTCTTATTATTCTGTACTTCTCCTGTAGATAGATATTTGTCAAAGCAAAGCTGATATAGGTATAGTCTAAACTAGATTCCTTCTAGGACACTTCTAACAAACATTTAGAACTTGAGGTTTCTTTTCCCCCCTCCATGCTGCAGGAATGTTTAAAGTAACACTAAGGGCCTCCTAGCAATACCGGTGACAGAGGGATATATGTAGTTTTTTTTTTTTTTTTTTTTTTTTTTTTTACAAAAGAGGGTAGTTTAATAGCTACATAGATAAACTTACTTTTTTACAGTGGTAAGTGGCATTAGCAACACAGACAAGATTCTCATTTGGCCATCCATCCAAGTCAGTGTCTTCTCCACAGATTATGCCATTGCCAGCATAGCCTGGTTTACATTCACAGCGATACATTGGGTCACTGAAGTGGCCAAGGTAGTTACATTTGGCATTCTTGTTGCAATCATGTGTTCCATCTGTACATGGGTTCCTTGGTTTGCACACCTAGAGGACCACACAAATTAAATCCACCGAAAATCTTTTTATCCCTCCTTTTCCCCTAGATTCTGACAATACATAAAGGAGACATGCCTGTTTTGATCATTGGCATCTCAACCAGAAAATAAAAGCTTGTATTACTTTTTAATCTACTCCAACAACTGTCTTAATACTAGTTATTTTTCTTTGTAAAATATCTTTTCAGATGGACCCAAACACTAGAAGATCTTTAAGATACATGCTGTTGGATCATAAGTGCATACTTATGCAATTGCTCTCCTAAAATTACATGCAACATTAGAACCCTCCGTAGCTGGAGAGGACATTTAAAAAAAGCTAAGAACATTTTGAACTCCAACTACAATTGCTTAATGCTTCTCTTGTTCTGAATCACAGAACATGGACAAAGTCCTTCTTCCTTGAAATACATAGCTGCTTTCTGCTATGTAGAAACCTTGAGCTTTTGTAAGCCGGAAGAGTTGAAAATACCTGTTTGTTAGCCATTGCATCCTCAACACTACGACCAAATGGCTGTGTCCCAGTGAAACGTGGTGGACAAGGTAAACAGTTGTACCCAGGTTCAGTATTCTCACACCTGTGCACTCCATTGAAGTGGAAGCAGGCATCAGGAACCTCTTTGCACTTTAATGCAAGAGCAAGACAGAAAAACAGTTAGCGTTTTTAATGCATTGGTAGTTCTTATTTTCTTCTGTTCCCTTTTAAGGGAAAAAACTCTTCCTACCTCATCAATATCTTCGCAGTGGATACCATCACCATGGTAGCCAGCAGGACAGGCACCACACTTCCAGGAACCATCAGGTGAGCTGGTACATGTAGTTCCAGCAAAGCAGGGATTGGACAGACACCCATCTGAGAAACAAGTGAAAGTTAAGATTATAGACACTTATGCTACTATAACACTGTCTTGCCAATATGCCAGTTTAAAATTCTAGCACTTGAGTTTTACAGGCTTTGGCATACTTTTTAAACATTACTGTCAAGATTGACTACAGCCTTTAGATATTTATTGGAAAGGGATACTCACCAATTGGACAGTCCTGTTTGTTGCAGACCTGAGTTCCTTTAGCCTCACCTACACAGGTCTTCCCACCATACTGAGGCTCAGGATTATTGCAGAGACGGCTGCGTTTTTGAAGTCCTCCTCCACATGTCACTGTGCAAGCATCCCATGGAGACCATGGTCCCCAGTTGCCATTAACTGAAGGGAAATACAAGTTGAAACATAACTTTAAATTAAGTGGAAGCTACCAGGTTCAAACTAGGGACTAGACTTCCATAATGAGAGCACTTGAGACATAGCTCACAGAAGGAGCCCTAATTAATAGGCTCCATGGAATAGTCAGACCACAACTACCATAGAAAACAATTTAGCTTTGTCCAAATCTAACCTGTAAGGTTTTACCTAGCCCACATCTAATTTTAAAGAGAAAAGACTGCTAAAAATACATTATATAGCAATTTTCTACTTCAGAACTTCACTGTTTAAGCTAACGAATAGTAATTAGCAACTGTACACTTACTTGGGCAAGGATCTTTCTGGCAGGACTTGGTTTCTCTTGCCTCACCCTCACAAGGTTTGCCATTCAGCTGTGGTACTGGAGAGTTGCAGAGACGAATTCTAGTGATCATGCCCGTGCCACAAGTGACAGAACATGACGACCATGGTGACCAGTGGCTCCAGCCACCATCCTGTTTAACTACAAATGAAATGTGTATTAGACTTTTCAAAGAAGACTTTTAAGAGATTAACTGCACAGCACTTAAAACACAGCTAGTACCAGAATTGTGCCAACAGCTCTTCATTGGAGAGCCTTAACACTATCACAGATAAAGCTATTTTATTGCTAGGGGAATTGCATACCGAAATTGGCATCAATTTTTAATCTGGGAAGCCATGCCCAAACATGTTTATTTACTGCATAAGTTATCTGCTGCACTTTACTTGATTAATATTAGTCCTTAAAGCTAGAAGCCAATGCTCCATCCCAGTGATAGAGCAACAGGATGATCTTTGCTGTTAGTACTAAGCCACTAAAAGCAGCCTGTATCTTATTACCAGATTAAGTGGATTAAGTACTTACATCTCTTATCACACTCCTGAAGGTGGCAAGTCCGAGTCTGTACAGAAGACCCTTCACAGCGATTATTGAGACTGTCACAGGAACGCCCTCTCTGCTGAATCCCATTGCCACAGGTCACCGAACATGAAGTCCATTCAGACCAAGGAGACCATCCATCATCTGCATAGTCGCTAGCTGTAAAGGGGCACAGCTCTGTTACAGCCCTGAATAAGACTCCAAGTATGTCTCCCATAGTCCCCCCATTGTTCTCTTACAAATACACAACTGCCCTCAAAATCTACATGCATCTTCCTTTCCTGTACAAGATGAAAGATTTAGTGCTTACATGCATCATTTAATGGTGAGTTCAGAAAAGTTATCTGAAATACTTATGTAAGGTACATAGGCTAATCACTGATACTAGTTCAGTCAGTTTTTGCAAAGTTTTTCACTAAGAAAAAGTTCAATTAGCAGTTTTGTTTGCAAGGGAGAAAGGAAATCTAGCCATAGCAGCAAAGGCCAATTGCATACAAGCAATTGTAGCAATTTAAGGAAACTGATCATTACAGTTCCTTATTTATTAATAAGGAACTGTATTTAGAAGCTGTCTAGAAACCCATTTAAACATTATGATTATGCTTGGTTTATAGCTACTTTACAGATATGGAAAGACAGCGTTACTTGGAATATTTAAACTTGCTGAGATGTGAAATAGCTTACACTACTAGAAGGTATTCAGTAGTGAATACAAGACACTGGAGCTGTCTAATACACCTCAAAAGCATGTTCTGCCTGCCTGGTTTTGATATTCTATATTCTTTGGATTTCAGAGCTCCATTAGATCATCATGATTAAGAGTAGTTAAATGTATCCCCAGATCCCTCCTTTCTCTACATAAAGGACAGGAATATCTAAAACCTGTTGGAGATATAGTAATTTTAATAGGACACGTGCAATTCCTTTGGTAAGCAGCAGTTAGCAGCTTTCTACAGTACAGGCTATTTCTATATTCTTTCAGTAAAAGATGGTTATTTGAGTTTCAAATCAAAAGATGCATCAGGTTAACCTTACTTCAGCAGCATAAGGTTATATCCAGTTGCAGTGTACATCACAGCAGTGATGGTCTAGCAAGACAGAACAGACTGCTGTACAAATGTGAAGGTATTAAGTACTTACGCCAGCATCGGGGGCAGCATTCCCCATCAGGCACAGTGGCATTGGAACAAGGCATGAGAGGGCAAGACACTTTGCGGCATATAGTGGCAGAGTTCTGTAAGGAATTGAGAATCACAATAAGCAAATATAAACATAACTTTGGAGTCTGAACTTCGAGCTGAAAAGATCAAGTGATAAAGTCTTTTCTGCAGCTCAGCTTAAACTCAAAACAGAAACTCTTGTATCTAGAGATGATACCTGGGACTACTCATGAATTATATCTTAGTCAAACTTCATCCCATTCTCACCCTCTGTCCATAGCATTTAACTATTTCAGTCCAGAGGAAAAGTATTTGGTTTTGCAGACATTGATCAAGAATAACTACCAGAAACTAGCAAGAGGATTACCACATGATATCCCAAGCATAAGGTCAGACTTCAAGGGAAAGAACCAAGAAGCCAGCTTTCTCCTCTGTTAATATGGCTTTAAGCTGATTATATGGTGAAGATAAAATGAGTTTAGTGGACTTGGCTGAGGCACCATGAAATCCATAACTTATACTTTAAGGTCTTTGATCTTTAAGCCAAGCAGGCCGAATAAAAGCCGCCCACCTCCAGCCTGAATGAGAGCTAAAGCATAGCCTGTAGTTTTACTTCTTGAAGGTAGCAGCTTGGTCAGAAGAAGGCCCTCATGATTGCCATTTTAATCCCTCTGTTTCCCCATGCAGATGACTATATTAAAGGCAGCTGCAGCCAACATTGAATGAGAGGGTTGGTAGGAAGGAGACTGGCAGAGGCAGAAGTCACAGTAACATTTGCTGAATGTAAAGCCAAGAGACAGAAGCAGAACTTTGTGAGACATCCTGGATTGCACATCTACAAATACTCAGCCTTTAGGTTCTAAACAGCATCACCTTTAGGTTCTAAACAGCATCAGGAAAGTTAACCTGCTCTTTGCTTGACTGATACTCCAAAATTCTTTTAAGATATTAGGAGGAAATTCTTCATTCAGAGGATGGTGAGGCACTGGAACACACTGTCCAGAGAAGTTGTGCATGCCCCATCCTGAGGGGTGTTCAAGGCCAGGTTGGATTAGACCCTGGGCAACCTGGTCTAGTGGGTGGCATTCCTGCCTATGGCAGGGGTTGGAACCGGATGGTTAAGTTCTCTTCCAACATGAGCTGTTCTATGATTCTATGATGACAGAATATGGATTCAAAGTATTTCAGGGAGGAAAGCTAGTAGTACACTAAGTATGTTCTGTCTATTGCTGCTAGCTTTTAAGTTTATGCATGGATTATGTAAAGAGCAGAGACACCCCAAATTATGGTATTAAATGTGCATTAACTTCTCTATCAGTGATAGTTTGTATAATTCTTCAAAGTACTACTTTTGTATAATTCTTCAAAGTACTACTGCAGTAACACTACATGAAAGCTACATTTATACCAGAAATCTAGCAGGATAAAATACAAGCTGAATGGTTCTGCTATGATAGTACATCCAGTTCTGTGTAGGATTTGCTCTTTCAAAGAAAATGTTATTTAGAATTCTCATAACTTCAAGTCATGAATCTGTATGTAGAGAGTTTATGAATGCAAGGAATCTTACCTGGCAAGTACATTCAGTACAGCTGTCAATAGTCCACTCTTCCTTGTTTTTGTGCATGATCCCATTATGAATGCATACTCCAGGAGTAATCTGGACCACTTTGGCAATGAGCTCATTTTCTTCAGTCTTAAGGGGGTCAGGGGAAAGAAGTAGGGAAGATAATTAGAAGTTAATACAGAAAACACCCCTTTCCACAGAAGTTATAGCTAGAATGCTATTACTATTTATCTGAGCTCAAAGGACAACTTACAATTCATTAAGTGACAGTTAATGAAAGGTACTGTGATTTTAACCAGTACTCACCACTTTACGAACTCTGTCTTGAAGCGTTGTAACCATGGACCGTAACCCTTGCAGTTCCACAAACATGTTGGTTAGTTCATCACAGGAAAAGCCACAGACAGCTTGGATGTCCTTTGTTTTATGGCCAATGTAATTAGTGCGGATAGCTGGGCTGGAACCATTCATGGGGTTGTCCAAAGTAATGATCGCACTAGTGGCTAAGAGACAAAGGAAATAAACTTTATGTACATCACATTTTTTAATAATGTGCATTTATCATTCCAGTGTAGCACCTGTTAAACAGCTGCCACCAGATTCATTAGGGTGTCTCCAAAAAAAAATAATCTTATTTCTTATGCAATGTGGATTTGCATGTCAGCATACTTCTGAGTTCTGTTTCAACTTGTCTTTCTAATGCACTGAGGAATTTTATATTTAATAGGTCACTGGATTTAGGAGACTGCAGACTTACAGCTGGAGCAGCCTTTGTTCCTCAGGATAGTTTCCAGAGTTGTTCCAAAGACAAACCGCACATTCTGCAGCAGTCCCTGTGGACAGAGGAAGAATTACAGCTACTTGCAGCAACTGCAAAGGAAAGGAGTGCAAGTTGCACAGCGAGAGATTGTAGACGTTTAAGGTCACTTAAGTTCAGTAAGAGTAGTTTCACAAGACAGATGGCAAGGTGAAACAAATGACCTTATTCTCCTGAACGATAACAAGCCCTGCTTCCTAACATTCTCAGCCCTGACCACAAAGACCTGGCAACTTTTCAAGCAGGAAGAAATAAAGCATGAATCCCTGAATCTTTTGTAACTTGTGTGCTCAAGTTACAACTACCTGTTCAGAAGCTTCAGGTTCTACTTACTGCTACAGAGAGTTCTAGCTCCATAAATCTAATGCTTCACCCTTCAAATTCCATTGCTAAAGCTTAGTAGATCTAGAGGCGGTACAGATCAGACATACAGAAGCAGAACTGTTCTTCCCTATTACCTGTATCTCCCTAGCTGTTAAGCTGGTTGATTAGCTAATGTACCTTCAAGGCAGGTGAAAGAAGATAACTAGGCAAAAACACAAGTCGACGCCTTACCTGGAAGTTGTCATTGACTCCCCCTTTGGCGATACGGAGTCTGGCACTGCTGGCCAGGTCCCTTGTGAAGATGTTTTGGATGGGAATGTCCAGTTCAGCATTTTCCATTTTCTCACACCCTACATAAAGCTGAGCCCGGTCTTCCTGCACAAACAGGGTGATGTTCTTCCAGTGTCCCGTAGCCAGCAAGGCATCCTCTACAGACACCAACTGCTGCTTGCCATCACCGGAGAGGCTCAGGTCCAGGGTGCCTGCCTTGCCGTTTGAAACTAGGCTGAAGACATGACCAGAGCCATCCTTCTGTTCCACAGCCAACAGCGTGCCTCTGCTTTTCTTGGCTTGCCGGAGAGTGGCCAGAAGGATGAAGCCCTTCTCGGCATGGATGGCATCTAACAAGTCTTGGAACTTGGCGTCAGGGACAGCAGGGATGCGGCTGGCATCTTCGATGCGGTAAGCAGGGCTGGAGGACTCGGGTCCCTTCACCAGGTGCACCCCGGGCGCCCGGCGCCCAGCTCCCTTGCGAATAAAGCCAATGAGCTCAAAGAGATCGAAGACGCTGTTATCATCGGCCCTGGACTCTGCGGAGAGACGAGAGCAAGCACCGTAAGGCACGGGGAAGACACTGCGCGACCGTGCCCCCGCCGGGGCTGCTCAACGCCCCGCTGGCGGAGCGGGACCCGCTGGGAGCAGCGCCCCGGTAGCGCACGGACAGCGCCGGGCGGCACGGGGACAGCGCGGGGACAGCGGCTGGGAGCGGGGCAGCCCCAGCTGGTGCCCCCCCCGGGGATCCCTCCCCGCAAGCACCTTACCTGCCGTGCGCCGGGCCTCCGAGCCGCCGCGCAGGAGGAGGAGGACGAGGACGAGGAGCGCCGCCGGCCCCATGGCGAAGCTCTGCCTGCGGGGGACGGCAAAGGGAGGCGGTCACCGGGCGCTGCCCGACGGCCGCGGGGCAGGTGCCGCGGGCACGGCGGGAGCCGCCTCAGCGCTTACCTGCGGGGGTGCAGCGCTGCGCTCTGCTCTGCTCTGCTTTGCTTTGCTGCGCTCTCCTCTCCTCTCTGTTCCTTCCTTTCCCTGCGGCTGGGCTCGCACCGAGCGCTCCGGGGCGAGGCGCGTGCCGGGAGCCGTGCGAGTGCCGCTGCCGGGAGCAGTGCGGGCGCCGTGCGCCGCGCGCGCCTTTAAAGGGCCGCCCGCATTCCTGGGAGCGCGGCGGGCCAATCAGCGCCGCCGGGGCAGGAAGCGGGAGGCGTGCGCCGGGCGCTCAGCAGCCAGGGACGGAGCAACGGCGGCGGGGGCACGCGCGGCGCGGGCGCGGGCACGGGGCGGGGCGGCGGGGCCGGGGCTGGGACCGGCGGGGGCAGCGCGCGGCCGCCCCGCGCCTCAGGGCGGGCTCCCGGCCGCGCCGCTTGGGGGCGCCCCGCGAGCGGCGGCTCGGCCCGGCCGGGCTCGGCGGGGCTCCGGGGGCGGCACGTCCCGCTGCGCTGCGCTGCGCTGCCCCGCGCTGCCCCCGCGGTGACAGACGTGTCCCCGGGGCGCCCCCCGGGCAGGGCGCGGGATGGCGGCTGCTCGCGGCCTCGTGTGGGGCGCTGGCGGCGGGGGGCAGAGCCTGAAGTGGCGGGCAGCGCCTCAGCCGGGTGCCGGGTGGCCCCGGGGGCAGGTGCAGGGAGCGCCGGGCGCTATCCCGGCTGTCTGGCCGCGCTGTGACCAACAGCGACCCCAGGCCGCCTGCCAGGAAGCGAGGTCCCCAAACGGGCAGCTCCTCCGCGGTGCCGGCCTCGTCACGTGTGGGGAGCGGGGCCGGTGTGTGCTGGGGGCAACCGGGGTGCCCCTGGCAGCCCCGAGCGGTGCCTGAGCCCGGCTGCTGCGCCAGGCGGCGGCGCCGTGCGGGATGTCCCGGGAGGTGCCCTCGGAAACTGGCTCGGAGGGACAGAGCTGCAGGACTGCGTGTGGTAGGGCACGGCCGAAACCAGGGGCTGCCCCTCGAACTCAAAGGACAGAGCGTGTCCTCAGAAGCAGGGCTTTTTGTTGTGTAGAAGGAAAGCCTCGAGCGCCACAAGATAAAGAGCTGGGAGCAAGGGAGAGTTGGGTGCTGGTAGTGATGAGAGCCCTGATGGGAAACAACCAGCAAGAAAGAGGCGCTGAGTGAGCCTACCTGGACAGGCTACACTGGCAGGCAGTTGTAATCCTCAGCATTCAGTCCGCCAAGCCCTGTACACACACCAGTGACTTTCTGCGGGGGGTTGTCTCACAGAAGTCATGTTGCTGCCCATGTGAGTGCACATCTTTAGCAGTGTTACAGTCAAGCTTTTCTTCATGTGGCTCCAAGTCAAGCTGAGGGTAGATCTGAAAGGCTGTAAGACAACCTCAAAAGTGTTTTTACATGAAGTGAGGAAATTGGGGCAGGCAACCAGGAACCATCCCCCTCAAAATGAAAACTAACATCCAAAATTTCTTTCTTATTTCACCCAAAAGTGTATGGATGAACCTGTAGTCTCATCAGAATATTCCTGCTTGGAGGGTGGTGTGAGATCCATGTAACCTCAGTCAGTGGTCATTCTGAAACAAGCTGTTCAGGGCTACCTAAAAACCTGTTGGAGCCCATGTGGAACAACTCAAACTTCCTCACAGCTTGGAAAAATACTCAAATCGAGATGAAAATTTTGTATTTTGGACCCATCTTTACATTTTAAAGAATGTCTTTAGAAAATCAATTCAACCTTGAACTGCCTGATTACACCAGAAATTCACCACAATGACAGAGGTAATAATCTGACCCATAATTTTACCGAGTCTCCACCTCTAGGTTCAAGGTCTTGTCACAGTGTGCAAGCCTAGCTCCGTTGACCTCTGTGAGCTCACACCAATTCACACTCTTACTGCTGATGTTGGAATTCCTAGTGGGCAGGGGATGAGTGGCTTGCTGAAACGCTTCTAGTGGAATTTACCTGCTGTCATTTGGATATGTTCAAGAACATGAGCTGTTAAAAGCAGTAGCCAGATCCCAGGATGGCATGCCCTGGATGTTTTGTGTGGTGAATCCATTGATCACTCTTGTGGTGAATCCTGGAATCACATCCTTTCCCTTTCTCTGGAGTTCAGGGTCCTTTTTCACTTCTGTTGAATATTAATTGCAGAATATGGTTACAACTGCCAAGCTAGTTAATATTGCTTCATTTGAGACTGCAAAAAAATGGAGTTGGAAATAAACAGTGGATATACAGTAAGTAGTTAGGACAACATTGATAATGGTTTCACTTCTGTAAGTGTAAATGTGGTCTCACTCCATTGTAGCTGTGGACTCAGCCTTAGCTAATATGTTGATGATACCCTAAGGATTTGAAAGATTAATTTCTATTGCAGTGCCATTCATTTCACTGGTGATATATGCAGAATTAATTTGAACTATTGCAGTTATTGTACACGGAATGATTTTGCTTACTCCATAAAAGCCTTTCAGTGGAAAATGTCAGTTATTTCATAAGCTCTTTATCAACTTGAACAAACAGATTAATTTTCAGCAAGAGGGTCGGGATCCAAGTATTTGTATGGATATGGTTTCTAAAGTGCAGATGTTGGAAGCAAAAACTGAGGAAATTTAGAACTGGATCTTCAGCTTGTCTGAGCTCTGCAACAGCTCACATTTTATACTAGCTGAGATTGCTTTGCTCTCTTCATGCGGTCATTAGCCTCTTTCCCAGCAGAACAGCTGATGAGCAAATTGAGCATGCTGCCACATTATACCACACAGTGTTTCACATCCACATGCATAATAGTAAGGTACAAGAATGCAAATAGCAGATCTGCTCTGATTTTAGTATGCAAATTTGTTAAAAATAATCAGTCGGTGTGGTTTCAAGTATAGTTTCATTCTAAGGTAAGCCACAAAGAACTGTGGTAGCTATAATAAATGAACCTTTCGCTAGGTAGGACCTTCTGTCTAGAATCTCTATATACTGTTAACGCCTAGCACACAGAAAAAAAATATTTTTTTTTGCATCTATAGTTCCATAAATAGAAAATTAAATCTTAATAACCTATCCTGAAACTGCAATTTAGGGATAATAGGGCAGACTAAGTACATGACAAAGATGCTTTTGAATTGCATGGTATTAAACTAAATTACACAAGTTTATCTGGTATATTTTAGTCACGTAGAAGGAAAGCTTTAAAAATATCCAATATGCCTTTTAATAAAGATATAAGGAATATGAACATAAACGTAAATACATAAAATGTGAACTCCGTGGAATAGCATTGAAGACATAGAGTTGGGTTGTTTATTATTGCCAGTTTTATTGTCATCATTTTACAAGTTAGCAAAGGTCTAAAAAGTTTTCATGCTGCACAAAATTATTTTGGTTTGCTTTCAGTGGAACTCATTGTACATCCCATCTGAATGGTAGACTTCTGTTTGCTGGTTAGGTCCTACCTCTGTTAAACAGTCTTCAGAAGATCTCATTTTCGGGTGATGTTTATCTCCTCCTAGAGGTGCTCTGTGTTTCCTACAGAAACAGGTAAGTAGTTTAGTTTCAGTGGCTGAAGTCGGATGAGGAAGATCTCGCCATTTATGGCTTTCTGTGGCGTATTCTCCATTGCTGTTCCTTGTACTATCAGTAAGGATGGTAACAGTTAGGTCCCAGGGAAACAGATACCTGTTGAGGAGTGCATATGTGAATGCAGGGCATAACCCTTCAGTGGAATTCAGCTCATCATTGTTCGGCAAATCTATCTTGTGTCTGTGCATATGTGCTTGACAAGGGTACCCTGCTTATCAGTGTTCTTTCTTTGCGGGCGTATTCCCTATGCAAATTACAGCTATAAGCTTCCTGCATATAAAAATCAAGCTGGATATTTTTAGCTTTGAAGTTCTTGCATCGAATGCAGGGCTGTTCCCATATCAAAGCATGTGTGGGAAACTGAGATGTCTGATTAATGGATAGCTAGTTTATTGAACTGAGTCTTAACCCCTTAATAAGAAGAGAGATTTGCAGCTGAGTTTCTTCTGAATTATAATGGATGCCTAGCACATTTGTCTACTGTTAGTCAGATTTGGGAGTTAGCAAATGTAGTCCAGTTTGATGAGAAGAATGTGCTTTAAACAAATTAACTGTAGAGACGGGATTTTCATACAGGAGTAGCATACGGTTTTGTACTACTGTAATTCCAGAGAAAAAGTGAAGCCTGTCAGTCATGTTTCGGCCTTTTTCCTTAGAAGAAAAGAGCATTTCTTTTTCATCTATTTCATTTTCATCTATTTCTTTTTAAGAAATAGAATTTGAAGTATGAAGCAAAACCCACTCCCTTACCCTATTCCTGAAACCCAAAACATTTACTGTGCTTCACAGTTCAAGTGGGTTTCCTTTGTCTATGAAGGAATAAAGAGGACAAAAAGCAGTATTTCCTATCAAAAGGCTTCTTCATGTACTTCCTTTGTCAGCAGTGGATCAAAGGTAACCTTAGATATAGGCACGTAGTCTCTGCCTCAGCAAGGTATTTCTAGTCAGTGAATCATTAGAGCATGTATTGAAATTCAAGCGCATGGTTGAATTTCCAGGGTTTTCATTAGAATTCAGGGCATACTTGTGGACATGTGTTTTCAAATGTTTTGCTCAGTGGAGGTAAGCATTCGTACATATGTTTGTACATTTATGTCCTGGGACCTTTGATCCCATAAAGTGAATGAAAGCTGCACGTTCACATGTTACCGGTCTGTGACCCAGTAAGTTTTTGTGTGTTGTAAACAAGCATCTGCAGAGCTTATATTCATTTCCAGATAATCTCAGACACAGGAAAGAAAAGACTTAAGTTATTGTTCACGTCTCAATCAGAGCATCTCCAGCGTTAACCTCGTATTACACAATCGGGGAGGACTTGGTTATACACAAGATAGAACATATATATTTTACCACAATACGTAACCACATTGGAACAAAATGCTGTGTCTTTCTCTGTTCTTTTCTTCTTTTAATTAGGTAAAAGCAATCAATTAGTCATGGGCCCAATGCAGCACTCTTAATAATGCCATGACTTAATATTGCATAATTTCTTGCCAGCGTCAGAGAAAGGGGCAGTGAAGGATCTGTGCAATGCATAGCTGGGTCCTGCTGGTGGTCATGTGGCAGGGAAAGGGAATAACGTATATTAAAAAAGGACTGTGCTGTCATTACACAACTTGAAAGATATGCATTTAAAATAAATAACAGGAGTGATGAATAAACAGCAATGTGCTCCTGAGAAAGAAGGGTAATTTTGTGCTAGGAGGTGGTGTGCCCGGGAATTTCTTAAAGGGCTGTTGCTTAAAATGCAGTGGCTGGAAGGGACTGAAATAGAGAAATAAAAAGCCAGGATTGTAATTTCCTAAGTCTCCTGCACGTTATCACAAGTGCAGCTGTCTGCTTTTTCCACTTGCATGAGAACTGATAGAGCAGCCTTTGTCACAGTTTACCTGTGTTATGGACTTGGTCTAGATTAACAACCTAAGGGGAATGCTGATCTTCACTGTTGAGTCACAAAATAAAAAGTAATGACTTTTAGCCGTTCCCTTAGTCTGCACAAAGATCTGCAGGAGTCTGACAGAGCAGCTGCTACACAGCGTGCACGTACGGAGTAAGGGCAGACACTGTAGGAAGAGTGCAGAGTGGAAGAGGTTCTTTTTCATGTTGAGGAGGGAGACTGGAAAACAAAATTGCTTGCTATAGTTATTTGCAGGCTTTTATTACAAACAATGCCTTGGGGGCAGGGAAGTAAGAAGTCTTGCCAAGAGATTATTTTGAGCATATAAAATGATCTGTGAAGTTTATGACTAGGAATCCTTGACACGCCCCAGCCAAAACAGCCATGCATGCTGCTACTTAATGGAACTGCAAGCTGCGTAATGTGCATATATGAGATGGAAAGTGCTTAGAAATTACGGGCATGTTTCTTCCAGTTTCTGATCACGTCTGGCCTTTTTCTTTATCCCAGAGGTCATAACAGCAGTGTTGAGTCCCGCAAAGCCTTACTCATACATCATTAGCCCTTGCTCACATGAATAAGGCATAAATAAAATTCTTCAGGGTCAGGTTCTTATGCTGCTCTGTTTAGAAGTGCAGCCTGCTGTGACTCATGTCTCCTAAATTCAAATCACATATAACATAATGCATATAGCAATTAAAAGTTGTCTGCCAAATGGTTTCACATAATTGCTATTGGGAATGGGAGGAAATTTCAGAAAGTTGCATTTGCACTGTGTTTGATATTGCAGTGTTGCCTAATTGTACAGCATGTGGAGTAGATCAAACTGTTCTGGACAGAGTCATTCAGGAGATAAACAAGTGTGATGTGTAACACATACCTTCCTCTCTCCCCTGAAAAAACAAAACTCAACTTTCCCACTTTCCAGCCACGTCTACATTCACTTAAACACAGCTACTTAGAATATCTGAAATAGGACCATCTGGCAAATCCCAGTAACATTAGAGAAACCATTTAATCTCTACCGAGGAAAAATTTGTATGGCCCTTTTGAAGCCTAAAAACTTAGTCAAAAAAAAAAAAAGAAGCTAAAGCACTCTACAACAGCTCTTCCTAGGAGTACTTTCACTCAATATCAAGAAAGTCCCCTAGGAAATGATGGTGGGACATTGGGAACTTAAATTCACAGCCTAGCGTATTGTTTTATAGCCTGCCCTTGTTAACAAGCACCTCAATCTAATGAACACAGCAGTAGCAGTAATTGCTAGGACCTGCAAATGAAGACATCCAAATTATTTTATCCTTGTTTTGAATGAAGTGGAGTTAGTAGGAGTAGAATTTTTTGCCTGATTTCCTAAGGAAATGAGGCATATGTGATCACACTGCATGTCCAGCTATGTCTGTGTAGCAGACCACACTCCATCACCCTCCTTACCTACTAACTTTAAATCTGTTTTCAAACAGTAAAACAAAAAATTGACAGAGGAGCAGAAATCTTAAATAATGGAAGTCCTTACAAGTCACATCAAAATTGGCAGCTGAGTAAATAAAGGCAACCCAAATTACACAGGTAAAGGTGTTGGTCGGGTTATTTTATGAACCACTCAGCTGCTATATGGCCAATCAGCTGCTCCATCCTTGCTTTTATTTAACCAGCCCCAGTGTTTGCTTCCTTACACCTAGACAATATGTAAGTGAGGTAAGCAGGGAAGGGAGGATGTAGAGTGGATAGTCGAGGCTGTCGATATGAGAAGGAGCTGGGGTTGTTGACTGGCACCTCAGAGCTTAGAGAGCTAGGCAAGGGTGGATGGGGAGATACGCAAGATGGCAGTTAACCATGCTCAAGTCTAGCAGACTATCCCAAGGGCATAATTGCCCAACCTGTTTTTGTAACCCTTTTGATCAGTAAGATGCTCTAGCCTCCCCATGCAGTTGCTTACACTTCTCTATATGTAGGGGCCCTTCCATAACACAGTTTTATTGCAAACTGAATTGCTTTCTTCTTGTCCTTCCTTCAGTGGACATAGAGATTGGTTACTGTCCCCTTACAAGCAATCTTTCATACATGAAAGCCTGCTATCATGTCTCCCTTCAGTTTGCTAGACTAAACAAATCCAATTTCTTCATAGGTCATATTTTCTGAACCTTTTCTTCTTCTTCTCTTTGGACTTTATCCAGCTTTTCTTTAGCATTTTGAAAAGCACAGTAACCAGAACTATATGGAGTGTTCCAGCTGAAGCCTTAGAGAAATAATTACTCTCTTTAATATAAAATAGTCCTGGTGGCGTACGCTGGCATGGTGGTCTGTTTTTTCTTTCTTTTAATTTTAGTTTTGCAACAGTGTCATATGATTAATCTGTGTTTTATCTACGGTTTAACATAGACCTCAAGTCCTGTCAATGTTTTTGTTGTCTTGCCAGTTATTGTCGCTTTGTATTTGATTTCTTGTTCCCGAGTACAGAATTTGGCCTTCATTGTGATGAATTTCACCTTAGTTATTTTGCATACAAGACTGTTTGTAGGGTAGAGCTCTTTGTATCTGAGCATGGTTTTAGCCAACTTTACCAAAGTACATGAAGGCTGAGAATCTGATACACCTGTGCAGAGCAAGCCAGGAAAGTTTATAATCTTTTTGGAAATTATTATATCAGTATTACCACATTTACAACAAAAGTATCCAAGAATGTTCTTTAAATACTTGTAAAGAGTTATACTATTCAGTTGCAGGGATGAAAATTAGAGGTATGTAGTTTTGGCAGTAACTGTTTCAAAACCAGCCAGTGCAAGTTTTGTGTTCCCACCAAACAGCCTTTGCCAAATCAGCCAAATCTAAGTAATTTGCTTCCTAAGAGTAAGCCTGATTTTCTGCAGTGGTGCAGGTGTCCAAACTTGAAGGCTGTTCAGATAATGTTGACCAAAGGAACCTATCTGAAAATATCAAGCCGAGGCAGAAACTGGAATGTAATTTGAGTGTCTGTATCTGCAAGTGCATACTATCCTGTCTTGGGAAAGTAAAATATACAGCCTTGCAGCTACGCTTATGAACTCAGGCACAGTGCTAATGGGCACTGTCTCTATACCACAGCTGGAGCATGTCTACCTGGCTCAGTGTATCAGTGGAGTTAGCACAAGACTATCTGCATTGTCCATTTAGGCAGATGTTGCATCTTTTTTTCTTTTTTTTTTTTTTCTTTTCAGTCTTGTCCCCCAGTTTTGTCTAGGTGAAACATTGTAGTGACTCACACTTGCAGCCCAGCATTTTTTACAAGCAATAAATGTCATGATTTGGGGATACCAACTACAATTTTCTCTTAGGGGCTTTTCCCTGCCTTCATCTTCCCTGTGCAGAAAGATGCTAAACATACTTTAGAGCTGACTTATTGATGCAGAGATACTCCTATAGATTACCCATTTTTGCATGCATGTGTGCACATCTGGCATTCTTGCTCACGTTCTTAGGCAGGAAAGATTTAAAAACACAACACTCTTGACCCAATGTGCCTATCTGTTTTGGACATTTTTAATTCTAACTTTCTGCTTTTCTCTCTCATCACTGACTTTACTTATTGAGAAACAGCTGTATGCACTGTTTGAATTCCAATATACGTATTTGCCTCTTGTGGCCTATGAACATACCCCATGAGCTAAGAATGCTAACAAACCGAATGCTAGCTTTGTGGCTCTGAACAACTTTTTTTTTTTTTTTTTCCTTTTTTTTTCCATGCTATAGAGATAATACTATTTACCATACAGCTGCAACAAAACAGGACTGCTAGAACATATTTCAGATGTGAACAATAGTCAGAAACCAGGACTAAAGTACAGCCTCCAATTCACATATATATTGCATTTTTAAAAGTATATAACCCCAGGGAGAGATAAAAAGAGATTTTCTGCTTTTAGTTAAAAATAGACAAAAAAAAAAAAATTAAAAAGATTAAAATCAGGAAGACATTTAGTTTATGGGGTTAATGAATCAGCTTGTAGCTTTTCAGTTCTTCATATACTAGAAACAACCCCTGTACAGCTGAATAAATTAATCTGTGTTGCTTTGTATTTGACAAGGTGTTTATTCTGAGCCAGCAATACTCCATGCAAAATAACCAGTCTAGGAACAAGTAGGAAGTCATGTTTAATCAAAGCTTTTGGAAGACAGAAACTAAAAAGGCAATGGAATGTGTGATTGACATGAAAAAGTAGGCATTTGCCTTCATGCTTTCCTTTTTTCTCTGTTGGAAGATGTTATTTGAGGTCAGGTAGCCCATGTAGGTTGGGGGGAAAAAAAAACCACAGAAATCCAACCCCATTGCCTATGATATATTAAGGAAAGGCATGTTTGTGGAGAAATTCTCTAATTCTCTGAGCAGTTGGGTCTCTGGATTTTGGAAGCAACTAACTAAATGTCTGAACTTAAACTGGAGATGGGGATTTCCACATGTCTCTTTGCACCCAAACACATATGGCCATGAGGTTGTGAAAGAGGATTCACTTTAATAAGTTAGAACAGTTAGAATGTGATATTAGTGAGATGTTGCTGTGTCAGTCCTGACCACAATTTTGAGTCCTGACCCTGAAGAGCTAGCTGCCATTGACTACATCACTATCTGCATGTTTTGCATACATACTGTATTGTCAATCAAAACAGTCTTTCTCTTCCTTAATGACATCCTTATTAAGGGGAATGGATTGCTAGCCACATCTTATTCTGACGGGAAAGAAACATCAGAAGTTTTCTTCATGCAAAAAAGACACTCTGTGTCCTGAACTTCTTCATATATAAACAAGATATTGAGTGTATTAATAGGTTAGAGGGGACCATATAACCAAATGCCTACAACTGAAATGCAGAAAGTATGTATATAAAGGTTATGGGGTTTTTAATTGGCATGCCACTTGCAACCACAAAAAGGAAATTCTGACAGTATTTATAATGCATGCATTGATACATTTATGGGGGGAATGCTAACTCATTTATGGTAATTCGTCTGCTTTTAGAGCCTGTTGACTTATTACTTTCTCCCTGTAAATGATGTTTTAAGAAAATTAGCTTGCAGATTTTTCATCATGCAAGGATGTTAGCGACACCAAGAGTATTTTCATTTATTTCCTTTTCATAGTGAAACCATCTTTATAATTGCAAAACTCCTCTTTAATTACCATTGTTATTTCTACAGTGGGAAGCTTACCCTGTTTTGGAATGTCAGTTTTGTACTTAATTCTTTGCCTTCCCAGCTTGTGTAATTCTGCATAGGCAATTATTAAAACATAAACTTCTCTATCATCAAAAAGACCACAGAGGTTGCTACATGAAGAATAACCATAGAGTCACGTAGGAAGCAAAATATTGAACTTGAGTAGTCCAGAAGAAGAGAAGGGAACATCCATGGGATCGTTTGGTGGCAGTGCAAGGGATGGAGAGTCTATACTGAGCCTCGCCATTCACATGCCTGGCCTTCTGTGGGGCGAGTCAGATCAGCTACCCATACCTCGGACTGCCTGTCTCTTCAGTGAGGGCCACAGCACAAACCTGGGGACTGTTATGAAGTACAGACAGCAAATCAAGTAAAAGATGCTGTTATGAATTCAAGGAGGTCGATAAAATTGTACCTCTGTACAATTAATACAAATAATAGATCTATTTCACAGATCCCACCAAGCTTCTTTCACTCATTTGAGTCAAAAGCTGGCAGAAAAAGAGTGTAACTGGTTGTATAAGATCTTTACAAAAATCCAGTAGGAGAAAACTGCTGTTGGCGCTGGAAGGGATGAGGAGGCCTCTGTTGAACTGCATTAGCAAAGTTTAAAACTTATGCAGGTGGCTAAATGAGACAGGGCTAAGGTCTGAAGGCTCAGTGAGGTTCCTGGAAGGTGAGAGAATTGAAGAGGCCTCTCTGAGAGTAGGGCTAGTTAGGAGAAGGTTTTGTTTTAAAAACAAAACAAACAAACAAAACCTCATGCATGAACTTTTTGTGCTTGGAAATGCTTTATAGCTCATGCAAAAATCTTTGCAAAGGGAAATGCTTTAGGTTAAGGATTTGACATTAACAATGGGCCTGTTGCTTTTTAAAGTTTATCATATTTTTAAAGCAGAATTAACTGTAATCATAGGTCCAGAATTTCACTGGGCCTTTAGCAGGCTTCTGTTTCTATATTCTCTGCCCAGTGTCTGGCTGGGGCCCTTTGAAACTGTATAGCTTAGCTTACTGGCAGGTTACTAACTGTGCTGCTTGTGAGGGTGTACTTTTAGGTGTGTAGAGAGTTACCAGTGAGGGCAGGAACAGCAAGTAGTTAGGAGCAGCCTGGACTCTGATCCTGAATGGCAGAGTTGCTCTGACTTGTGCTCTTTGTTATTGTCTCCTCTTTTCTGAGTGTTTGTATAGGAAGTGATGCTAAGAAAATCTCAGGGATTTTTTTTTTTTTTCCTCCATGATTTCAGTAAGCAAAGCATTTGCTCCTCAGAGCTTATTTTTTGGCTGGAGATGGAACTCGTTGTTGAACCTCTAGCAAAGAGCATGGCTGGATGCATGATATATGATGGAAAATGTAGTCATTGTTGAGACCAAATGATCTGAGAAACCTAACAGAACAGTGGATGACGTACAGTGGGGTCTGTATTGAAACACTAAAGCCCTAACATGCTGTAATATTCTCCGGAACATACCCAACATTAGGTAAAAATTTGTATCTTTATCTATATTTGCATCTTATGTTATAAGGGAATATGTGAATTATATAAAGAAATGCACAAGAAAAAAAGTAACTTGCTCTGAAAGATCGGTTTTGCAGCTAGTGTTACAGTGATCTTGTCGTTCTCATCTGGTCCATTCATGGCTACAGTTATAGGCTCTAGTTAATTTTTGCAGCTATGAGCAAATACACATGTTTTCTCAGGATTTGCAACCAAACTGAATGCATTCCCAAGTTCCCAAGGGTTTACAAGTCTAAAATGTTCAGATAAATTTCCAGTCGTAAGAATGCTTAAACAAAATACTATAAAGGTCATTTTACTAAGGAAAAAAAAAACAAAGTAAACACCTTTTGTGTACTGGAGATTCCTCACAGTGATGAGAGTTAGCACATGAAATAGTTTTAGGAAAGGAAAACAAACACGCACAGTATAAAGTATTTAGAGTGACTAGGCATTTTGTCTATTGTTTCAAAGACTTGCTCATCTCCATATGGCAACAAACAAACAAACAAAAAACCACCCCACCCAAGACAATGTAATTTTGTCGTAAAATTATTTTTGGAAAAACAGCTACTTTGAAGTTTCTTCCTGTCTGTTCATGAGCACAAATAAACGCCTGGCTGCATAGGTAGTCTGGGAATGATACAAGTACAGTATGTGCTTATAGGATGGACATGGTAGAAATGCACTTTAGAAACTGTCTATGGGCACAATATTAATGTAATAAATACCATTGGCTAGAGTGCTAAGTGCAGTCTGCTTACTGAAACTTTCACAATCTGTGCTGCTGAGAATGTGACCTAAAAAAGTTGCCTTTAGACTTTTATGTAACCTCATCTTGACCTGGCTGTGTTTCAGCTGAAGTTTTCAACAGTCAGTAACTTACACTCTTTCATGTGAGCAGCAGGGAAGACTTCAGACTGAGGGACAGCAAGTAAAGAAATCAATGGTCTAAAACAGGGAGGAGGAAAAGGATGAAATGAGGAAAACACAAGGACAGAATCACTGTGAAACTTGGTGACGATGACAGTAAGATTATTCTTATTGTTTGGTTTTACCCTGGGCCCCATAAAACTTTAATCCAGTCATGTGGGGAAAGAAAGTAGATTAGTGTAGAAGTTGGTCATAAAAAAGAACATACACTAGAGCATACTTCCTAGCAGAAGTTTTTGGGATCAGCAGTCAGGATGTGCTGAATAGGAGCAAATAGTTGTTTTTGAAAAGAACTCAGAAAGACATGCAGAAGAATCCTCTTGAGATGGGAGGAGTATCACTGACAGAATGAATATATCATATCATATGAAGAGTAGAGTAGTTGTGTGTTGCAATGGCCAGGAGAACAAACAGTTGCTATGTTGCTAGAGAACAATATGGGTTATTTTTCCACTGGTGGTCTTTTTAATTTTTAATTTTTATTTTATTTTTGGTCAGGTTTAGATGCTATGCTATCTCTGATGCTATCTCTGATAATCTGAGGAGTAAATGTAGCTCCTGATTTTTTTTTTTCTTATTTTAGTTTCAAGCAAGACTCTTTGCAATTGTGTGAAGCCCTTCACAGGTTTTTCTACAAAATAAACACAGCTTTTTATTTTGGCACAGGTTCAATTGTTAATTGGGTTTTGTTGCTGTTAGTTAAATTGAGCAGGATAGTATTATGCTTTTTGAGCCAAAGTTATTGTTCCAAATAATAGTCTGGTTTGAAGTTACATTTGGGTCAGAAGTTGGTATCAATTCAAAGGAGATGGGAACATGTAAAATGGGGAAAAATAGTAAAATTATTTGAAGTGCTTCAAGTCTTAGGCTCAGGAAAGGTTAGTGTAACAGAGACCTCCTCTAGTTTTTTCATCTGTACCTTTTGGTATACATGTAAGAAAACTTTACCTTAAAACACTGCCCTTCCTTGTCTTTAGTGGAATTTTGCTGCAGCACTTAGGTCTAATGTGACATAATTTTAATCTACGGCTTTGCAGAAGCATTTAGAAACTAAAGGTCAAAGTATTTTTTGGAGATGGAAACTTTCGATATGAAGTCCTAGCAGATAATTTCAGCAGATGTTTCCTATGGTGTATAGTGCCACACTTACTTATTTATTTTTAAGGCACTGTGAGCTGTCATATTGCCTTTGGTGGGAACACATATGGGGGAAAGTGCTGTTTTATATAGAATTGGAATGCAATGGTCCTGGTCTGTGCTCCAAGTTCAGTGGAGATTTCAGTGGCTTTGGGTATCTTAAATAGCAGCATGTCTGGAAGTAAGTTCTGACTGAGTCCAGTTCCTGGTATTGCTAGGAGCATATCATGCAAGCCCCTTCTTTAATTTGTCAGGCTTTATATACAGTTAGAGAAGGAAGAAAACTTTCATTGCTCCGATAGAAAGCCAGTTACAGAATCTCACTTAGGTTAGGAATCTTCTAATTTTCAGCTCCAGTTTACACATTGTCAGTTTGTCTTTTTGACAATATTCAGCTTAAATAGTTCTTTTTTTATTTCCAGTGTTTTACCCTCTGAACCAAGAATGGTTCTGTTTCACAACGAGTTCCCCTCAGCTTTTATTTTGTAGCCTATGCATTATAAGCCAGGCTTACTCTTCTTTGTATCATCTTAGCAACTTTCCTGTGGGTATTTATCCTGGATATAAATGATCAAACCTGTACACAGACCAGGGTAGGTCTTTGCAATGCCTTTTACAATGTCATCGGTCTTCCTTAGCTTAGCTAGAAATAAAATGACAGCTACACACTGACATTCATAATTATTTCAAATGATATAACTTAGCATTCATTGTGGTGAAGAGAAATAGTCTTTTGATTTTTCCTCCAGCTGTGTATGTACCTTTTAAAAACCATACAATGGGATATTCAATGGTGAAAATGCCATCTTTCAATTCAGTTATTCTATGGCCACTAGAAAGACTGCTTGCAGCAAAGGACTGATCTTTACAGCTGTGCACTCAGAAATTTCTTCACGTGTTAACACCAGCAAGTGTTGCTCTTGTCTTCTGTATCGCAAAAGATGAGATGTCTTAATCTCTTTTCTAGACTGGAATTTAGAGAAGGGGCCCATGTGACACTGAACCAGCTGACTATTTATGCTTTAAGTGTCTGACAAGTATATACAGCTTTTGTTGTTGGCCAACAAAGAAACTTGGCTTTTTTCCCTGTTAAAGGAAGTTATATTCTTAGGATAGACTCAAAAAACATATGACCTCAGCTAGCTATTTGCTATTTACATAGAGAAGGAATTCTGATGCAGGATTTTACACAGGTCAAAATTAGGTTTAAAGACTTAAGATCACAAAATGCCATGCATGAAGTAAAGTTTTGCTCAGTGAGGTGCAAAGATATCAGGACTGATGATTTCCAGAGAAAAGTCAAATTCAGTTCCATGGTCTTTTGTTTTGTTTCGGATGTATGTAGAGCTTATGGTGATGTTTCTGGGGCTGTAAAGATTCCGTTTTCCAGAATTCTGCAGCCACACACATACCCACAGCCTCCAGAAGAATCAAAACCGCATGTCACCATATCACATTGGTCCAGCAGGATTGTGTTCATCAGTTGTTCATTTTTGCTCCTGATCTCTACCAATCCCCTCTCCTTTAATTTTCATTATGGAGAAACAGCTGTAACAGTGGGGTCGTTCCTGGATTAGTTGAGCTCTTCAGGTTATTGTCTATGGCCTTGTTTACTTTGCAGGAATCATTGAGCCTGAACTGAGTCACACAGAAGTGTCACCAAACACAAGGTCCTGGCATGAACAGTAGGCATAACAACTCAAGACTGTCAGCCTGCCATAGGAAATGGCAGTGGTGAAATGCTGCTTGGCAGATTATTTGAGCTGGAAAGAGATTGAGCACTGCTGCCAGGAAAACAGCAGAGACCAAGTCCTGCAAATGATCACAATGGGCTGCCTGAGGTAACAACTGTGTCCATTTGGTGATAGATCCTGGGAGTCATCTTAAAGTCTAGTCAAACTAGTTTTGAAGAGCAGAAGAAAATAGTTCTCCAAGTTGCACTGCCCAGTTGTGGTCCTGGATAAGGGGAGAAACAGTTGTCAGAATAACAGAGCTAAGTGCAGGCAAACTCCCTCCTGTTCTGCCTGTTCTGAGCCCATGGACCTGGAGGACATCACAGAAAACTTAGATCATGATCAGTTTTCTTTGTGGAAGCCTCAATATGGAGGGACCTTCAAGTTCTAAGTTATGATAGAAGCTGTAGAAATTCAAAGGTGTATTTGGCATGTTTATCCGTTTTATGTTCTGGGAAGCAATATAAATTTATCCTTTGGACAAATCATTGCCTGTACACGGAGTGTGGTTCTTGATCCTTATAGTTTTTACCTAGAACTGTGCAAAAGGCCTACAGTAGAGTCAGGGCCTCCCATCTCCCCTCTCTAATGTCCTTGAATGCTTACTTTGAGAATTGTGATTCATGAGGTGATTTGAAGTTATGTTTTAATGTTTAAATTCACAACCCACCTCCCCCTCAAAATAGCCACTTGCAGTTATGAATAAGAGCCGGATATCAGCCTATTGTCCTTCGTCTTGTGAGCTGAAAATACCATCCCTTGCATGGTAGATGGCAGTTGTCAGTTACACCCTGAATTTTCTTTCACTCTTCTCTCTCCAAATGTCATAGAAACCAAACTTATTTCATTTTGTCCCAATGTGGATTTTTTTCTGAGAGGCTATTTGGATTTTAGTGTGACCACAGTGCTCTTGGCAGGCTTATAATAGGCCCATAAACTCCCCAGTTGTGAGTGGCTGATGGATAAAAGCATTAGTTTAAAGAATGGTTTCAGGGTATTCGTAGAAAAATCTCAGTCTTCTTACCCAGCAGATTTTCACACAGTGGGTTTTGCATCACTGTCACAGTTTTCCCCATAATTTCCCCATATAGTTCATTAGAGTATGAATCTTATTAACATATCTTTGTTTTTAATTGTCTTCAAGGCAGAAATGTGGAATGATTGCAATTCCAGAATGTTTTAAATCCAAATAACACGACCAAAGAAAAGCCTGGAAAATGGGGGAGAAATTCAGCTCTGAGGAAGAAATGAAGGCTGCTAAGCAGGATGGGGAAGGGGACTGAACTCTCCTGGAGCTTTTTTTGAATCCTAGCAGTGCTTGCCTGCTCTGCCATGCTTCTCTGACATGTCCCCTTGCTGGTGTGCCAGGTTGAAGGGAGGGTTAGGATTATTTGAAGAATGAAGAGGAAATTGTCTGGGTTCAAAGCCACTCAGAGTCACAGGAAACCTCCCACGGAAGCTGAACACTTTAATGAGCTTTTAGCCAGGACCCTGCCCAACTGCAGGCTCCTGAGCGAACCTTGACTTCCAAACCTTGGCTAGAAGAGTAGAGGACTTTGTTTTAGGCTAGTGTGCTGCGGTGAATCACTCATCCAATTGTTACAGCGTGCACAGCAGGACTGTTTGTTCCAGAAGTGAGTCTAAACCATAAAAGCCAGATCCAGATTCAGCTTTTCCTAAAGTTCAGGCTTCTCCTGTCCATCCATTGTACCAAATCCCTTCCCTTTAGCTAGTATCCATCTCCCTCTGTATCTCGAGGAGCATGGTATTCACTCACACTACTATTGTTCATATCACATGGAAAGCTAAAGGACTTGGATGTCAAATTTTAAAAACTCTTTGCATTGCCCAAGAAAGTGAAAATCACACTTTACCCCTTCCTGATTAGGCCAGAATATCTGATTATAAGCTGGTGTCTCAAATTAATTTAAGTCCTGTGTCAGTGACTTTAGCAGGCAGGGCTTTGGGGCGTTTTCAGTTTGCAGGCCAGTTGTTTACAAACTCTTACAGCCTTTTCTTTGAGAGCAAGCTAAAGCTGGGAGTGCAAGTGTGCTGGGAGATTTAGTGCATCTGGCAGCTGCAAAATGATGATTCTCTGACAATGCATTTATGAAAAAACAAGGCCAAGAAAAAGTTGTGAAGTATATAGCGTTCAGCAGCAGGGTTATCCTTTTCCAAGCAACTGCTACAGTATATGGCATCTGCGAACAAACTTAGGCATTAAACTTTGCAAAAGGTTTGACAGAGCTGTCTCTTCCTGAACTTTTCTGACCTTTCTTGTAACTGGCTTGATTAATGTCTTGATCACTCGCTCTTTCCCTCTGTGGGATCAACAATTTTTATTATCAGCAACTAGCTCACACATATTTTATTTCAGTGAAATCTGCTAATTTGCTTGCTGGCAAAGTAACAGAATATTGGCCTTGACTTGTGAAGAGCTGGAAAAGAGAAAGTTTCTGTGTGATGGGATCTGGGTACCTTGTCCCTTTGAGCCAAACCATTCAGTAAATGAAACAGTCTGGCTCATCTGCACGTCTGCACTGACACATGTCCAGTGTCAGTTTGTTTATTTAGGTACCAAAGTCAAAGCAAGGGGTTGACTTCCAGGCAAAAACAAATAAAGCTTTCTCCAGAGAGCATCCTGTAAACAGAGAAGAGGCACATGGCATGTCGAGGACTGGAGCTGATTGCTCCCCACTCCTGTGTGGCTGCCCGGTGCGCCACTGAAAGGCAGGCTGGGAGGATACCAGCACGGGCTGTGGCCACCACACCTCCAGTGAACCACTGTCATCTTCCAGGCTTTTTATTTATTTATTTATTTATATTTTCATTTATGAAATGTAGCCAGATGTTGCTAGGAGAGGTGCCTTGCAGTTCATCAGTAAACTAGTGCCTACACTGAACACTGGCTGCAGATTTAAATAATCTAGCACACTGCTCTGAAATATTGCTTATCATGTGTTTCTCACAGCTTTTGTGGTACCTTTCATGTTAGATGACTTGCTCAGGATAGTTGTTCTGTTTTCCAACCTATGTTATGTGTCTGCTCACTTTTAAATAAGCTGTCACTGATCAGTCAGATGGCAGTACGAAAGCTCAGGTCCTGAAATGTCCATTCCTTGCTCCCTGTCAATTGTCACTTTAAGTGCTCTGGGAAGTCTACAGTATGTTACTGCTGTTTCTAGGTAAGAAAGTTTTTTTGGAAATGATGAAGAAGACTGATAAATCTCTGCAGGTATAAGGAGTAAAATAAATCACAAAAGATAAATTAATATTACTCCATTCTGAGATATATATGTAATTTAACTGGCATTGTTTTATACCCCAAAGGCAAAGATATTTTTCTTTTTGTGTCATACGAAAGGCCTTTCCAAACAGAATGGATTAATGCAGCTCTTCAGTACAAATTCATGAATCCCTGTTCCCCAAAGAGCTACTGAACTGACTAGTTGATTACATTGTTTGTATGACCGCAAAATGGAACATTTGAACTACATCGCATTGAAAATGCAAGAGTCATAGAAATGACAGATGGAAATGAGTTATTAGATCACTGAGTTCTTCCATTAGTGAGGCAGAAGATAATCCTTAAACATATCACCACAGGCTGAGATCATTCATTTTCTCCCCTTTAGGATAGTGCATTATATACATGAATGATCAGATGGGACCTCCCTAAAGCTCAACAGGTGCTCTGAAGTTTGGTGCTCTCTTGTGTAGAGACAAACCAAATGAACACAACAAAACTAAGCTTTCCTAAAGCGGGAGGCTTTTGACAAGTATAATGATTTAAAAAAATTTCCGTAAACCCCCAAAGATTCCTCTGCCTGCCAAAAATCCACTCTACTCAGCTTCCCACAAAATTAAAGTAGAAAATAATTTTAAAATTGCTTTTCATAGGCAACTTCTCTGACTTACTTAAATGTTGCAGAATTAAATATTTATCCATTTGAAATATCATTTGAAGGGATATGGGAAAATGTTCTCTCTTTAAAGATCCATACTAAGTGGATTGGTGTACCTACTTCCCAGCACAATGCAGTCTTTCCTGTTTCTGCTGTTAATTTAAACTTCCTAGTCCTATATAACATAAAAATTCCATTCCAAATTTAATATATGCCTGGGGCTGAAAATGCATGAGCACCACCATGCCTTTAAATACACTATGGTTTAATGGGAACATTCAAAAAAAAAACAAACAAAAAAAACCACCAGATTTGCTCTTCCTGAAAATGGTTAATGACTTTCAATTCCAGGTGAGTGATTCAGTTAATGATATTGAAGACCATAGGTATGGAAGCAAAATGCAATCCCAACTGACACCATCTTATAATAGTGCCTCTTGTAGGGCTAACACATTTTTCCCTTAGTAATTTTTTTTTTTCCCCACAATTTACCATGACTAACTTCTGAACAAAATCCCTGTATGAAATATTAAGACACAGTAGGATGCATTATTTTTCATTAATACTGTGTTGTAGAAAGTGCTGTTACTGTGCATTGTTAGGCAGTGCTCTCATCTTCCATACAATCTTGTCTGCATCGCAGAGCTTAATGAATCAATTCCTGAATGGCTTAAAAATATAGCTAAGACAGAAGAGCTTGTGCCCCTTCAGAAGTAAAGTAAATTGATAGTATCTACACAGTTATTTTGTCATAACTGGTTGATATGCTCAAAATTACTTTTAGAAAATTGAAAATAATTTCAGAAACGTTTTCCAAAAGTGATACAGAATTGTTCTGAACAAGCAACGAGTCACGGAAGTTGGCATGATAAGTGCTTTTGGGAAACTAGCTTGTTTTGAGCTAAACTGGACTACTTTTTTCCCCTGAAGGACAGAAAAATATAATACAAGAAAATGTATTATAGCTGTTTGCCTACTTAGCATTCCATTGCCTGTAGAGCGTTGCAGTAATCTGATATACAGCCGACCTAGTCCCATGCTACCGTATAGGGCTTGGTGGAATTGCAGTTCCAGGCTCTGCTCTTTGCTCCCAGGCTGGCTTTGTGCTCAGTCTCTTGGTGCTCTGCGTTATATCCTTAGCCAATTCAGCAGCAGTATTACACATGCTCGCAAGGGAATCTCTGTGCAGCTTTTCTTGCTAGAAAAGATAGGCTGCCTCATATGAGACCTTGCGTGTGGGAGGAGTACACAAAAGAACAGGATGATTCAGAGTCCTTAGAGAAGCAAAAACTAGCAGCAGGCTGCTAGAGCGCTGTTAGGGCAAACTGGGTTTGGTTCCCCCTGTGGCAGGAGTTAGTGTGGCAAAAGCCATAGCCTGCTTGTTGATGGCCTTCCCATCAGATCTGCATTTGTCTTCCACCCTTTACAGTGCTAAGAGGCAGTAGGGAAGGACAGAAGATGAAAACAGATACACACTAATTCAAAGTTCTGGGTAATTTTTAGTCATTCCAATTGCCATAGTAGCTGGTTGTTTTTATGTTAAAAATTTTGGCTTGGTAGTATCTTTTTCCCTCCTTCTCCCCCCCCCCCCCTTCTTCTCCCCCCCCCTCCCTTTTTTTTTTTTTTCTTTTTTTTTTAATCATTATTAATAGTGCATGTAAATAATTCCATGTACTCCTTTCTAATTTGCAGTTCAACCTCAGCCCTTGTGTCAGCTTGGATTTCCAAAACAGGAATATCTGCACTATCATAAAAAAGGAGATGAGGTTGCAGGTTTCCTTGGGGACAGTGAACATTAAGAGGCTCATAAAAAGTTCCCACAGGAATTTTGATAAATCCCAACCCTTTACTGGCTCAGTAAATTCCTAGGTGTGCTTGAGTCAACCAAATCTTTTGTATGGCCTCATAGTTCTGGAAAAGCTATCAGTGAACAAGTCTGCTTACCTGAGTGCCCATTTGGTGTAAAGAACTTCTGGATGTTTTATGGTTTCCCCATCCTATGTCTGAAGCAGCAGGATGACTGTAGATATCCCAGTGTCTGTCATGGACAATGTTAACAATGGGAAAACTACATAACTTCAGCAGAGGAGATGTAGGAAATTTAGATCAAATTGTATGACTGGTGTAACCATTTCAGTGGTAATAATTGTTTTCACAGGTGTATAGAAAAACGATGTGCAGATGTATTTATCTATATTTGTTACTATGTGCTTCATTAAATCAGGTTATAGCATCTGGGGAGTCCTTAATGTTTTCATCATTATTTTCATCAGGCTGTATTCTGAAGAGATGAAGTTCAAATAAATAATTGTAGTAGATTTAAGTTCCTGTAATTTCCAGTGATTTATTTTTCCTTGCAGACAAGTCAGTTGAGAGTAAACCATGCACCACCAATACTATAGTTTTGCATATGGATTTAATCTGGAGGCTTAATGCGAAGGGGGAAAGGTGAATGATGTGACTATTCTTTTCTTTTTTCTTTCTGATCTGGTAGCTTATTCAAGTCAGGAGATGCTCTTTGTGTTCCCTGAAGTAGTAATTGTGGGACCAACCAGTGCATTGTGATTCTCCAATTTTTAAAAGATTAAAATAATTCAAATTTTAATATTAGATAATTAATAATTAGATAATTAGTGCTGGAGCATCTTAGTTTTATCTTCATTTTCTCATAATGATGCTGGATGTTTTGAGGGATCCAATCACATCCAGTGGTCTGAGTCTACATTAATGAAATACACTCACCCATGAACTAAAGACATGTAGAAGGTATACAGAGAATTTATAAAATAAATGACAACACAGACAGTGGTAAAACCAACATTGATGGTAGCATGTCAGTAAGTATTTGCTCAGGAATAACTTCCCTGCACTTGTTCTCATTGCTTTTTGCCTGTTTTGAGCCAAATACTTAGAGTCCTGTAGCTTTGCTGTTTGCTGTAGTGAAGAAAATGTCAGTATTACTAATTCCTTAATGCCATGGGAAAGTGCCTGTCTATCAAACGTTAAATTTTACCTACTGGCATCAGAGTCTCCAGGATCCATTCTGGGCTTCCTCAAGGTATCTTGACCCAGCTCTTTCCTTTTCCTAAACCAAGCCATTGATGCCAGTAGAGAGAGCATCAGGAGAGCAACAAAACTTTTAACTGAGTTTTCAATCTTCTAGAATATTAACTTTCATCCAAGGAAGTCTTTGGGTGTCTCACATATGGAACCTCTTCAAAAGGAAAAACAAATTTTAAAGCAAAATTTAATGAAGGAAGTCATTTAATGGCCATTATGGTATGAATATTGTTGGTCTACCTTGAGGTAGATCTGTTATCACTAAATGGTACAAGTGAGACCAATCAAGGATCTCTGTAAGGATGGCTTCACTAGCCCTCATTTGAATGGACTCAGTCTGCTGGGAGGTGATGTAATTCTGAACTGCCTGGAGTTGCAAGTGTATTAAATAGGAAGCTGACCAGACCAATACAAATCCTTTTTCCAAGATTCAAAGTCTAAGAGGAGAAAAAAACAATAACCATAGTCAATGACAGGTTGGCTGCAGGAGGAGCACTCAGAGTCTGTAACATCTGCACTAGCATACCACCAGCAGCCAGAAGTCCAGCTGGAGAATCAGATGTAGCATAGAGTTAAAAAGACAGTTTAGGGTGGAAGCAGTGTGTAGAGTGGTGTAAATGAGTTGATCTGTCAACTCAATGGATAGCTTATGAGTTGCACAGAGAGGTTTGCCCATTCCTACCCCAGAGATTTACTTGCAAAGAGCACAGTGAGCTTGGGATGTTCTTAGATGTATTATGGACTTGGAGAGACATGAAGATAGTGAATTTGAACTCAGAATTGTTATGTTTTTCTGGGAAGTCTTTTCTTAATCAGTATAAATGATTTCCATCTACAGCAGAATTGAATCCAGACCAGAACAGAGGATCTCAGTCTGCTCATTCTGTAGGAGGGCTCAGATTGGGATGTGGCTCCAGCCTTTTTGGCTTAAACCCATTTCTTGTCTCTGTTGTGGTTTTATGAGTTGATATAGCAAATATGTGACATTTGCTCTCCTTTTTCTTCAGTTGGATTTTTTAGAGAGATGAGAGTTCCCACTGTAGGGTAAGGCAGAAAACAACAGAATAAGAAGAAGTCTGAATAATAACGAGCATTCTCTGCAGAAAACTCAGTATCTGGAGAACAACTATTATTTGCAGCCTCCTAAAGGTTAAGGATGTCATGGATGTTAATGCACAGACATTTGTGGTTGTTGATGGATCAGTGCCTTTTGGGGAAGGGCAGAGGCACAAACACCACTTTTCCCAGTGGCTGTTACCAAGCTAAGATGACCCTTTTTGTATTTCAGGAGTTTCTAAAGGGACAGCATTACCCACACAAAGAAGCAGTCTTACTAAGGAATCTCAGTGCAGTAATATGAAAGATCAGATTGAGTTCAGATAAGTTCTTTCTGGTAGTCATGTGGAAACATGAAAACATAATCTAAAAATGAAGCTTAAATCATAAAAAATGATTTTTTATTGGACACACAGTCCTGCTGGTTTTAGTCAGATGGAGATCTGATTTTGATACAGAGAATTTAGTGCTCAGAGACCACTGATACCATCTGGGACAGCACAGTCTCTTTGAAAATACTTTTGCTAGGCTGTGTATTCATTTGCTCACAACTTCATAGAGGAAATAGTTTGGATTCTGGACAACAGCTTCAAATAGAAAAATAACAGGTAGTCTACTTGTGATTTAGGAAATTGTCGGTATTGCACAGTAAGTGGGATTCATCATGTCTAGTTAGACATCTAAACTAATCTAGTTGCCTGGGCATCTCTTCTCTACTGTAGTGAGAGCTGGACACCTCCAGTGAGTGATTCGTCTATTTGAATGAAAAGTGCCAAAGATAGCTGGAAGGATTTGCTTCCTGGCTGGTTCTGTCTCTTTCCATTGATTATAGGGCTAACATGGAAATCTAGCATCAGCCAGACACCATAATACATTTGTTATGCATTTGATAGGCTTTTGTTTGATGATCTTGTAATATCATTCATTAATCATTTCCTCTCAGTGGACATTAATTGTCACAGCTAACCAACTTCAAGGTCTATCCACAACACCATCCCAATGAAGATGTCATTTATGCAGTGCTCAAGCCTTCGTGCTGGGCCTTTGTGCACCTTTGGAGCATAAGGAGAAGGAAAGATGAATACTGATGAGATGATTTTATTGACTTTTTTACATTTCTTGGTAATAAGCAACAGGTGAGAAATCTTCCCTCCCTTTCTCCTTGGGGTATTTTGAAATATAAACTTTATAAACTTTTTTTTTTTTTTTTTTTTTTTTTTTTTTTTTTTTTTTAAGGACGCTTTTCTCTGCTGTTTTATTTCCTTCATGAGACGTCAGAAGCAATTAAAAAGAAGAGCGATTGGAACAGTTCCTTTCTGGCTGGAGCCAACTTCACTCATGCTACAGTGACCTGGCTCTAATTGATACTTTCTTTGCTGCCAAATATCCCAGATAGCCATCTAAGTTCAGCAAAGTACTGCAGTGTGTGCATTGGCCTCTTATATGCTGCTGGTGTATCTGCTCTGTTATGCCTGCCTGCATGGAGCTGCTTCAGTTGAAAGGCTAGTCAACACTAGCACTCAGAACCTGTCTTATAACAATATTATATACTATATAATAATAATGCTCACTTATGTATTTTAATCTTCAGACCTCTCCCAGTCTTCATACTTGTATGTATCTTTTATGTATCTTCTTGATCCAAAGATATTCTGAGAATGGGGTTGAGTTGTGTTGCATCTTTTACCTGAAGCTGAAGCAAAAAAAAACAAACACAACAAACAAACAAACAAACAAACATTTTGTTTGACCAAAAACATTCTTTTGGTTGCTTGTATTCTTAGAACAGGGTTTGAAAAAGTGAATAAGTATGCATTGATAATTTTGTACTTATATTTCTGTGTGTGCAGAACCTTGTCTGAACACCCTGCTGTTATTGGCATATATGAGTGAAATGCTGTCTGCTATGCTTAGGCAAGTAAAGTTTCCTTGAAGAGGAAAGGAATTTGTGATAGGAAGTAATATTTCTTGGGTAAAAGCAGCAATAGTTTTGATGAAAGCTTCAAAGTCCCTTTGCAAGCACTGTAGGAGGTAACACACAGGCATCACACAGTTTGTTACATCCAAGCAGTTCTTAGAGCATTACATCTGAGAGTAAACATATATCCCAATTTAAAAGGAATAGATGCCTCTAAATTCAGTTAGATAGCTTTCCAGTGTCAAGAGAGACCTTCTGGATACAAAATAATCAGCTGGGAAAGGTTGGAAATTACAGTGTTGCATTGTCTTGTTATGAATTATTTCTCTATAAAATACTTTGCATTTTCCCCTATGAAGTATTTCCCCCTATGAAGTTGGTTATGTAGCTTGGCTTTTTTTTTTTTTTTTTTTCCCCTGAATGGGGAAAATATCATTATTGTATAATGATATCTAAATGATAGATTGTATCTAAAAATATCTTCCTGTACACAAATTCTCATGCTTTAGCTGACCTTAGCAGAATAGTATGGATTTATACCAGCAGAAAGCATGGCCCATTTTTGAGAATTTCCTTTAGTTCAGCCTGAGAAAGCCTAAATGCTGGGTCATTTTGCTGGAAGTCATCTGAAGTACATACATTGAGTCATACATCAAGTATGTATTTTGGAGGTAGGTGCTTTCCTTAACAGAATTTTCAGTGGGGAAGACACAACAAGCCTACAGTTATGTCTGTGCTTGATTTATTTTTTTAAACAAGTGTTCCAGATGCAGTTGCAATTTTTCACTTTGAGATTTATTATTTCACCTGTCTTCAAGTGAGAATGCGAACACAATGCCACTGGGAGCAGTGACTTGTCCTGTTTCATTGTATCTTGTACAGCAAGCTAACTTTGGTAGCCTCCACTGAAAGTCACTGGCTTCCCACAGTAATATTTTGCCATAACCACCAGACACTCCTATGTCTCCCCTAGCAGCTGGACTTAGGAATACCAGTACTTTTCCCCTTCTCTAGGCATTGACAATACAGGCAGCTATTTTTCTCTGTAGTGAATTTTCACATCTGGTGCTGAAACTGGAAAACAACAGGGAATGTCTACACTGCCCTGAGAGCTGTCATGATGTGTAAGCACCTCTCTATGCCTGCTTGCCCCTTAAAATAAGGTTTGTGATACAAATTTACATGATGGATTAGTGAGGGCATTCTGGAAATAGTTTATTTTCATGCCTGGAAGAATATGACACATCCACAGGTTACCTACCAATCTCCTGATTTTTATGCACAACTTCCTCTTGCCAATATGTCAACACTGTTAGGGTTATGAAGTTGAATACCTACTAGCAAACAACAGAGCTAACGTTGGCTATGTAGTCTTAATTTGTGCTCCTTTTTTGAATATGCGTTTCCAAGTTTTTTGATGATCACTAATTCTCCTTTAATTTTACTCCTAGCAAAATCACAAATAAAAAGTACTGGAATAACATTGTGGGAAAGAAAATATCCAAGCCTATATCAGAAGCAAATGTGAACAGATACTATCTTAGCTGAGGGTATACTTTTCCAGAAGCTGATAAAGAAAGGAATTTTCATCCTTCCCATAATGGAAAACATCATTGTTAGTTCTGAATTTGGTCAGAGCTGTTTTTTGTTTTCTTATTAAAATGCTCATTAAATATAATTTTCTAAAACTGTAATTTCTGATTTTGATTAAATGGGAGCCATTCTTTTTTCAATTTAGTTGCACTTTTCGGCTTTCACAACAGAATATATTCCTTTGGTTTCTCACATAATTTTGAGGAAAATTGTCTTTTCCAGACAGATGTTTTGAGGGCTCTGAAGAGATCTAAAAATGACCAGAATGTTCATTAAAGTGTTTGCGTTCCAGAATTGTACTAGAAACTTTTTTTATGCTATTACTATTTTTTTATTATTTATTATTATTTATTATTTATTATTTTTTATGCTATTACTATTTAATTATGCTATTACTGTTCTACGGAAGATAATGTTTGTTTGCTGACAGTTAACTAGAAGACCATAATAACAAAAATGGTCTTATATAGCACTTTATGGCATATACTAGATTTGAAGTTTTATTATAAAATAGAGGATGTATCTATATCCATTAATCAATCTGCAGGAGGCGATTAACACAGTAACACAAATACAGAAAGCAGTAAGAGTAGCATATAAAGTAAATTAAAAAAGAAACCAAGAGTGTCTTATCCAACCTTTCAGTTTAATGTGGAATAGCCAAAGGATAGGAACTCAGTAAAATAATGTTTATATGTTAAAAGTGCTTTTGGCATCTGTTCTTTATTGATGAGAACAATATTTATTGCCATCTGGATTTCCTAATTTATTTTTCTGATATTGCTTATCTGGGGTTGCCATAGGACACAAACAGCTGGATTAAATTCCATCATGTTGTGTCACTGTGACTCATGGCTTTTTTCTTATCTTTGAAAATTTATTGTTGTAAATAACCCCTCACTCTTTCCCTTTCTGAAGCACTTTACTCTCCTGCGGAAGTAGGTCTCCCTCCCACCCTCCCTTTTCCTTCTTTTTTTTTTTTTCTTTTTTCTTTTATTTCTCTTTTAAATTCCTTCCATTTCCCTGCCTTTCTCTTCTCTTTCTTATCCCCACAAATGCTAAATGGCTTTATAGAGAATATATCTGCCTCAGTATGGGACCTGTATATATATTTAATGTTGCTCAGACAATAATAATGTGTTTTGTAATGAGAGAGGTTAGTTAAACTTCATTTAAATTTCCCAACTGAGATTTCAGTCCACTTATTTCAGAAATCTTGACCAGATGACATTGGGACAGGGCTGATTCCCTGGAACTGTATGGCTAACTAAACTTAAAAGGCATGGAACATTTTATGGATATTAGATGACTAATGTATTCACTCTCTTCAAGCTGTGGTTGACTGTCTGAAGTCCAGAAATTCTGTATAAGATTGTAGTCCCCTTATGCAAAAAAAATTATTTGAAGAAATAGATTAACCAAACCTGAAAAGTCATAATGAGTGCTATCTTGACAATATTTCCTCTCTACTAAGCCAACATCAGTGACTGCTGTTTGAAAAAACAGCATTCTAGAACTAGATCATACACACAGCACTCCCTTTGAAACTGTGGTAGTTTTTTTTTTTTTTTTTTTTTTCCTCACAAACTGGGTATTTTAGGAATATCAATTCAGATGTAGCTGGAAGTCTTTCAAAAATGTAGAATCAAATCTGCCTCAGATTTTGGGTCAGACCACAGCGTGGCCATTTTGTGCATATTTTTTTTCAAAAATGCTATTTTTTCATTGCCAATGGCAAAAGCTAAAAGGAGATTCCTTGTTTGTCTCATGAAAGGGGACATCTGACAATGAAAATGGTTATTGTTCTACTGCAGATTTTCAGTGTTTCAAAGATATTTTTCTTTCAAAGATTTTGCTCAAATTTTTGGTCTTTCAAAGCAACATGCAACACATTGCTGCAAACATAATAGATACTCTTCAGGGCTCATTTTTAAATATAAGATTGAGCAAAAAGGCACTGCTTTAGGTCAGGTCATACAAGACAGGGTTCGGACTCTGATTTTAGATCAGGAATCCTTGGCCCAGGTTTGACTCTCACCCACTCCTGAAGAGGTCCAATAGCTCTGCAAGGTGCTCCCGTATGGGCGGTGATGGGAGCTGGGTGTTACCACAATGCTGTCAGGGCATCACATTAAGAAGTGTGTAAACATGGAGGAGGAGGCAGGACCAGTTCTGGTGTTTATAGAAGTCAAAGCTGAAGCATGCAGGATGTGGACACATTCTGGACAAGCCAACCTGACTCTGTGTAAGTTTGTCCAGGCAAGAGGTGGAAGAACTGACTGGGGAGACAAAGAGATCTGGGCAGATACATTGTAAGGAAATGACTTCTTATGTTTGTGGGAGAAGTGTGCCAATGAGAACAAACTGGCATTATCTACGTAATTGTAAGGGCATAAAAGGAAAATTAGAGGACTTGTAGAAACACACACATGACCATGCTTTTTCTTAAGTTAACACTAGCATTTCAGTGTTTACAGAAGCAACCAGCAATTCAAAAAATTTCACTGGCCTAGAAAATATTTTCTCCATAAGTTGTGACAGTATTTAGTCCAGAGAACTTGCAAAAGCTCTTGAAAATATGGTTCTAGCATCTGTCTGCCATGGGTGGAAAAGTGGAGGAAATGTTGCAAAGGCATATCAGTGGTGGTTCTGTGTGGCTGCATCCTAGTTTAGCATCCTGTTTATACTGGCCAGAGTTTGACACCTCTCCTAGGTAATGATGCTAGATAATATGAAGCAGGAACTTTAATTACTCTGTCAGATTTCTCAACACTCTGTAAAATTCCCCTTCACCATTCTCTCACTATCCCATTCAGTTGTTAATACACCCATAATTTGCAAGAAGATGAAGTAGCAACTTGTAGAACGATGCTCTCATTTGGCCTCATCATTCTGGGTGGCCGTCTGATGGGTGATGTCACATGAGGAGAATCTGGAACCAAAAAATCTAAGTAAAATCAGAATTCATAAAAATATTTTATTAGAAAGTCATAACTGGACTGAGGTTAGGTTGTTAAACAGTGTAAACTGAGCAACAATCTACAGTATACAATCTCCTTTGTACACAATCTGCAGTATACATGACCTTTTTTTTTTTTGCTGCTCCACTCAGATGTTATTGACACTTATCCCACTGACCTTAGTCATGCATGCATTTGAGAACCTGAGAACCATGCTGATTTTATTTTATTTTTGAGTTGTTTTGTGCTACATGAAAGAGCAGATATTTCTTCCAACTAAGATCTATTAGCTTTTGAGACTCAGATAAAACATTTACTGACAGTTAGTCAGACATGGGACTGCCCAGGTTCTTTCAAAAAAAACCCAACCTCTTTCCCTGAAAGATGTATGGCTAAAAAAAGTGAAAGGAGACAAATTGGGTGCACATACAGGTTTTCTGTGTGGTATATTCTGAGAGGTACTGAAATATGTGTTTATCACTGTGTTTCCAAGATGTTTGGGACATTGTTTATTGGTTAGGGTTACTTTTGGCTATTTCAGAGAAAGAGCAAAGTAAACAGATAGAACGATGAATAGACTCCCACAAGACTAAGTAAGGGCATGGTAGGAATTCACTGCTTAAGACAGATGTACATTTTAAGAACTATAAGCCAAGCACCTCTGGTTAAAATTTGGTATTTTATTCAAAGAAATACATTCTCTGTATTTCTCTGATATTCCTCCCACTCAAATCATTTCACTTTTTTACCCTGTTACTCACTGTTCTTAGTTGTAAAATTTTTCAGAGCCAAAGTTTTTTTTATGTGTTTATACTTATTCTAATAGTTATGATACCGCTTAGGAAACAAATGAAAAGCACTTGTGTTGGATAGAGAAAGGAAGGACTTATTTCCTGGGTAGCCCTTATAGTAGCCATCGCAGTCTGGGACCAGGCTGTGGAGGAGGAGTTGGAATGCAGAGGGAAGCACCTTGCAGTCCCTGCGGTGTGTCATGCTTGCTGTTAGAACAAATATAGCAAGGGGTAATCATTTTTCTCAGGAGCTGCAGAGATGTGTAGTTAATGTAAGCATCTGTATGTACCTATCTGCATTAGGAATAGAAACTGACACCTCAGAATTTATTCAGTTTGGCAGCCAAGAAAAGTAAACATTATGTCTTATGTCTTTGATCTAAAAAAAATGAGAAATTCTAGAGAGTTTTAAGCCATACATTCTGCTACACTTAAGCTCCACATTCAGTTTGAAATGCCAACTCTCTTTACAGTCTTGGTACAACCTTTCAGCTATACCTGAAGACATCCTTCTTTTTGGGCATCAGGTGTAGTGGTCCCTACCTATGCAACGATTGGAAAAGCAGGCAGCACAAATGGGTGAAATGCCACTGAGCAGACTGGTATAATGCCTCTTTTAAACCTTATTTAATGTGAAAATTTGTCTCTCAATTTAAACTTTGTGGAAAAGCTCTTGTTTTACTAAGGTATATCTCAAAGCTAAAAGAAGCACGACACAAAGTGTTCATTTATCCTGAGAATTCCTCGTATTAGTTGTATAGGTATAATTTCCTGTGCTGTATCATGTCACATACACACACACACAAAACAAAACAAAAAAAACCAGGTTCAGATGAGAAGTTATTAAACACTGATTTTTTTTCTGACTAAAATTTGAGCAGAGTGAATTACAAGGGACTTTCCATAATGGCAGGCTAAAGATATGTTCTCAACTTGTGGGGGTCCTAACAGAGACTTAGAATTAGTCCTCAGAATAGTTCTGAGGACTAATTTGCTTCTTCCATGAGAATATTTAGGATCAGGAATGCAAAGGTACAGCAGTCCATTGTGTGCCAAAGTAGCCAGAGAGACTGTTGCAAATATGGTGTCTTCCCTAGTGTGGGTGTATTCTAACTACATTGTATGTGCCAGCCTTAATCCTGATGGAAATTTATTGGAGCATTTTGGCAGGTCATCTTAGTGTCAGTTCATATGTGGATTTTAATATCAAATCCTGAAGTGCTTGAAAATTTTAGGAAAAAAGATGCTGTAACTTGTAAATACCAAGTAGTATTTAGAACCTATCTGTTCTAGGTCAGAACCTCGCCTTGATGTCAGGTTCCACTGCTTCCAGTAACAACAGCAGTACTTTCTGATGGATGGATGGGATCAGATGAAATAGCATCCAACATAAGAACTGATGAAAAAAAATAAAGGTAGGAAGTACTGAAGCCTGATTGCATTTGCATTTGTTTTTAAATGGAACCATTAGATGAGCTGAGCTAGGAACTGAGCTAGGATGAAAACGTTGTTTCTGACCTTATTTGTAGCCCATCAAAAACCTTTAATTTTTGAACTACTCCACTACTGTTGGAGTTCAAAGCTCTGCTATGACTTTCTTCCAAACTCGTCGCAGTTCAGACATCCCCCTTCTACTGGTGTGTCTGCAGCATGTGCTTGTTGTGACCATCCTACTGCTCCTGCTTGCCCTGTCTCTGCTTGTTTTGGCAGTTTTGGCGGCAGAGAACGCCGTGTCTCTTTCATGTGGTCTGCGTCACATGTGCTGCTGTGTGAGCCACGCGCAGCTCTTCGGGAGCACCCTCCGCTCACTGCGCCGCATGCTCTCTTGTGCACTTCCTCTGCAGATGGCTTTCCTGGCTCCCAAGGACCATGTGTTTTTTCAGTTTCTTTTAATGTGTGTACGCCCATCCCATGCAGTTCCAATGAAGTACGTGTTGTTTATTTCCTTTGCTGTCCGGCTCTGAAGGTTTAGATCTATGGAAGCAATTGCTGGCACTAAGCGCGAGAACGAGCTAACAGAACCTGCTCTTTTCCTAAAATGCTTATTATTCTCCTCATTCTTAATTCTTATTCTCCTCTTTGAGGAGTGGAAGTCCCCACTTGTTCTGTCCTTAACCATGTAGTGACTAATTTTAGCTATCATACCATCGGGCACCTATTGTCCACTAAGAGAGGTGGATGAGATATCCTCCTAAGGCAGGCATCTAAGATAGGTGGACAGATTCACTTTTCTGGGATAACTTTCCTTTTCCCATTGACACAGAAGAATCCTAGATGACAGAGCCAGGCTAATTGCCCCACTTTGAGATAGTGTTATCTAGGTATGATATATCCCTCTCCAGGCGCCCAGCCTTCATGGTGGCAAGTATGAGTGCTGTATCATTGCAAACTGCTGGCTAGGGCTTTTTCATCGCCTAATCCTATTATCAGCACTTTCCATGCTGCCTTGCCCAGGAGGACAGAATGCAGAGCTGAGTGTCAGAATAGGGACATGTGAGTGTAAGAGATAAAGACCGAGAGCTTCCTCATAAGTGGGTCAGTTCCAGACTCACATGAGGTATTTATTATATGAAACAGAGTAACAGGGTGGCCTAGATAGGAAGGACTGGGTAGTGGTGAGAATTTATAGAAAAGAAAAAACAACAACAACAACAAAAGAAAAAGGCAAAAAAACCCACAACAATCAAACAAACAAACACACACACAAAAACAACAAACCAAACCAATCAACAGAGAAAACTCAGAACAGTCAGAGGACAAACCTCTGATGCCAAATATTTCAAGTGCAGGTGGGAGATTTAGCAAATCCATACAGTCAGGACTAGAAGTGGATGCTGAGAAAGGGCAGGCTTTAGTGGTCCCCTAGACTTACTTCCTGAGAAAGCTAAATGTGTGCCATATGCTTTATGTATATCAAGAGCTATTCATTCTCCCATCAAGGCTGATGTTTTTATTCACAACTCCACAGTTTTCATTCAAGAGCAAAGCCTGAATGCTAACAGTAAGTTTAAAGCATTCCTGCTGATTCATGAGATTTCTCCAAAAATTGTTTTCAGAATTTGTACCATTTTTACACTTGAAGGTGTGCATTAGGTAAACTAACTGGCCACATCTGTGAGAAATAAGGCTTCCTCACATCAGAAGCAAAATCTTGCTTTTGGAAGAGCTGTTAAAATATTCCAGATTTTTATATCCTGAAATAGTATTGAATAGATCAAGTAAAACAGTAGCAGCAACATTTTTTATTTTGGCTAATGTCCAAGAGTTAAAAAAGAAAAAAAAAAGATACAGAGTACTCATTTTCTGTAGGGTTAGCAAGCGGGTGGCCCCAGGGATGCCACTGGGAGCTCTGCATCAGCAACCACTGCACAATCCATTTCCACGAGTAGGATGCAAGGGTGGTAGTGAGGGAGACTTCAGAGAAGAAGGGTTATTCCTCAGGGAAAAACTAGCATTACCTGAACTCTGCAAATCCCTAACTGTTGCAATGTAAGTCAATTAATGTGGGTCTGTGAGGTATGGGAGAAACAACAGGCTTTGAAAGGTAGTTTCCATCATTGCTCTAAGAAAAGGGTGATTAATAAAAAAAAAAAAAAAGGCATAAATGACATCTATGGTGTCATTTCCAGTCTGTGTCCATCTCACAGGAGAATCCTATATGCAATTGTTGAAAAAAATCCTGCATAGTGAGATCCTATCCTCATTTATACATAAGGACCCGGTCCTGAACTCATGCAGCATCCCACTGTTGTTTCTGGAAGACATCCATGTAAGAAGGCAAGACTGGACATATAATCTCCCTTAAAATGCTGTTCTCTTTCCCTGAAATGTGATGGAAAATGAAATCAAATTCAGTATTCTTTGCCATTGGAAATGACTCTAAAGGGTACCAAAGCTTTACTTTAATTGTATGTTTGTAATCTCTAGACATATTCCTGACTGACTGTGAAAGTCATCTTGGCACGTGTTGGGGAAAGTTGCAGAGTTATCTGAAGGCCAAATGAGGTGAAAGTTGTTGTGGCTAAAGTTCAAGTTTCTTTATACAGAATGAAAAAATACAAATGAAAAAGTTTCTTTTTTTCTCCCCTCTTTTCTTCTCTTTAATTTGAGAGAGCTTCTGTTTGTGTGAAACAATGAAAGGTTAAAAAAAAGGAAGCAAAATGTAGTGATATAATGGAATTGGCAATTAGTGATTGTCTCTAGCAACCTTTACGTTTTCATTATTTATCTCATTCTAACCCAGACAGTGATATCTGTGATGCTGCTGTTATTTTCTAATTTAGGAAATCTTTGAGGTTGGTTTTCCCTCTTTTTTTTTTTTTTTTCCCCTCTTTTTTTTTTCTTTCTTTTTTTTTTTTTCACTCTAAAAATTGCCTAGCACAGTCTCACCACTGTGGAAATAATACAAAAGCTCCATAGCTATATACAAGCAGTGAAATTAAGGAAATACATTCAGGTAGATTTATGTTCTACCTGAACATTTCTATGTTTATATCCTAATCCTCAACACCAAAGCAGTCCTACATCCTCCTGCACTCTTTACAGCATCCCACAGGCTAGTGCCAGCACATGTGCTGAGTATTTTGACCTCAGACCTCTGCTGATTGGGTTGTTATTTGGTGCCAAACACAGCAGCTGAGTTCTGCTTGCTGGTCTCATCCCATTCACAAACTTGAGTCTTTCTCTTCTACCCACTTTAATTAATTATGTAAAATTCAACTTTCTTTAAGATGCCTGCTCTACTTTCAAAGATGGTTGAAGATGGCCTGAAGGATCAAAAGTTACTGGGGCGAGTGCAGACAGAGCATGAACTGCCTTGAGCACTCAATTGTTCCTTCTCTAGAAAACCAGACAAAAATAATGTCAGGTTACAGTCCACCCCGTGAAAGTAATTGGTTAGGTGTGGCTACTGATAGCAAACAGCACATGAGCATCCAACAGCCTATTATGAGCAGTAACCAAGATTAAACCAATATGTTGGTTTAAATCTCAAAATTATAAATTTAATTCTTAGTAAATAGCATTGAACCTTATGCTTGCTTACACAGATGCCCAGCAAGTCCCTTGCTAATAGCTCATTAGTCATGTCTTGGTGCATGTTTGTTGGAAGCAACATGTTCTAGTGAATGAAATGCCGGAAGGGATCCAAGGGATTAGATTTCCAGCCCTGTCTCCTGTGATCAGTGTTGGTCTGTTTTCCTTCTGCTGACTACTAAACTGACCATGCTCGTGTCACACATTCAGGGGCCCTACCTTGTGTCTTCTTGTATCACACTCACATCACAAGTTTGCAGGTGATCTTGACCATGAGTTGAAGGGGACTTCAGCAGGTACTGATAATGAGCTCAAACATTCTGGCAGTCATTCCTGGACCACAAATCAATCCAGTCTTCCTGTGCGGAGACTCCTGTTCTCTGCAGCAAAAGGATATTATTGGCTATATATGAAAAGAAAAGAAAAAGGACTAAATCTTACTTAAAAAAAATAATATCCCAGAATGATACTAAAATTAATAAAAACATCTATAACCAAGACACTCCAAAATTTTTACATTTTCATTGGAATATAGTGTTGTCTTTCTCTTTTAATAAATGATAAATAGCAAAAAGGGCATTGAAACACATGAAAATGCATCTGAGAATGATAAGATTTCTGTATTTGATCGACAATTTTATTTATTTTTTAACATGGATCAGGTATAAAGGGCTCTGCTGGTCCAGTATGTTTGCTTGTTTTGACTACTGTGATAGCTACAGTTTAAACAGTCATCTCAGGAGAAAATCTGTTTTGAGTCATTGGGGATGCAAAGAGGTTCAGCAGTTTGTTTTCACACAGGAAATTACTGTTTTAAGGAATGGTATTAAGTATGAGGAACTCTAATTGCTGGTTAATTTCTTTTCATTATGAATTACTTTGTAGATTTTGGGATTGTGTCTGGAAGTAATCCCCAAAGTTGATGGAGATTTGGAGACAGAACTGATAAAAAAGTGACACCAAAAAAGATAAAAGAGGCTGATGAAAACAATTTTCCCTGTAGTGCAGCAATACACAGGAATCACAGCAAAGTTTCCTGTGGCATAACCACGAATAATAAAAAACTTATTTGTATTGTATATTGGATATTGTATGTTGGACACACTTATATCTTAGGACTCAACATAGAGAGTCAGCTATTGAAAAGTTGTATTCAGCTTACTTATAGTACTTGAAGGATGCTGCATTTTTATAATCATCAAAAAAAGACTATTATAGAGTTGGATGAAATTGAGTGCAACAAAATATAACACATTGCTGTGCTGCAGGCTTCAAAGAAATGCTCAAATCTGGCACTGCTTGTGTTATTTTATTAAATGTTTTACAACACTGAAAAATGAAATAACCCCTGTCTCAAGAGCCCTCTGGCCCAAGTGGTTACACAGGTGTGGACAGCATTATTCTGGAGTGCAAAGTGGCTTGATGGCACAAGTTTGTAGCAGAGCCCCTTCTGACAAAAGGAAGTGTTAAGGACAGAAGAGACAAATCTTCCTGCCACACTTTCTTAGTTGTGCCTCCTACTGCTTCCAGCTTCATTTCTGTTAGCTGAGAAAATAGAGAGGTAAAAGATGTCTCTCTGCAAAAACGTAACTGGTGACTGGGTATTGCTAAGAAATCAAACTCCTGCCAGCAGTGAACAACTGGGACCACAGAGGAGCAAGTGGACAGGGGATCTTGTTCTGCTCACTGTAATTTTAACATGAGAACAACAAGCCAAACTATCTTATACAGGATCATCATTTAGTGATTTTAGTCCTTTTTCCTGTTGGCCAGCTTGCTATGAACAGGCTGATTTTTCTGCATTTGTTAACTGATTGCAGCTGTTGAATGAAGACTGTGTCCTGTACTGAAGAGTCTTCAGGTGAGTGTGACACCCCTAGTCAATGGGTTGTTTAGGAGCTGTTTACAGCAGTTATTCACTCACCATGGGTTACAGGTTTGGCTGGTAAAGCTGTAAGGTAATGTAGTGGAGCTTCAGCATTTACAGCATTATGTCTTGCCCTGACCCTGTCGACCAAAGAAGTGAAGACAAATGTGAAGGAGTGACAGAGTTTTCATTTAAGTTTATTCATGTCAGATTATTAAACATGAAGGGAATGGGAGACTGAAAGTGACATGTCCGTGGTGTTGCATCATTGCATGTCTAGGAAAGGTGAGTTTTGAATTCCAGGAAACCATTTTATGTTATATTGAAATAACAGTGTCTACAGGTTTGAATGAAAGTGGTTTGTTTGTTTGTTCTTGGTTTTTGTTTTTACTTGATAAAAAGAATGTAAAATATCTCATCTATGGTGAAAAAAAAAAAAAGGTGATGAGAATATATTTCAGGAAGAAATAAAAATGGAAGGAAATCTCTAACATCCTTGAGTGGGATGAAGCCCTTTTTCTGAAATCTGCACATAAAACAGATGGTAGTAAGCACAAAGAGTGAATAAGTAGGTGTATTGAGATTGTTGAGAACTAGCATTTCATCAAAGACAAGTTGTTAGACAAATTGTACCAAGAGCAGCCGTGGGAGTTTTTCTTTCTGTGTGGTTCAATGAACTAGCAAGAGAAGGATCAAAAATGCCTCTGTCATCCAAGATTTCCATCTCGGATGGACCATTTTTCACTGGCAAGCAGCTGGTAGAGAAGGGAAGGAGATAAGAAAGCAGTGAACACAGGAATAGGGAAATAAATAAATGGAAAGGTTAAGAAAGGAGAGGAGGGGACTAAAGGTGGGAGAGGGGAAAAAGATGCTTCAAACGAGAAAAAAAACTAACAGATGGAGCTCCAGTGGAACTGGTCTGCCACAGTGCCCGTGTTTTCTGAAGTTATTTTCATCAACATGCTGAGTTTGCAGCTTCTCTTGTGTGGTCCTGACTGCCTTATGAATTGTGTTTTGGGGACTCAGAGGCTTTCAACAGAGTTCAGTGGAGCCATGGGGATTTACATTAGCTGAGGACCCCTCCCATGATTTATGAAACATATAATCACTGGGATTTAATTCTAAGAGGTTATTACAATGTAAAAGCATTCTTCAGAGACCTCTGGGAATAAAATAAGATGTTACCACTGTTTACAGGGACCATGCTAAAATATTAGCAGAACTCAGAAAACAGAGCAAGGTCAGATCTGTAGGAGGTGTTTTCTTGCTTAAGCTTGTGGTATGTTGTTGCAAAATTGCATACAACCTGGTGAGAAAAACACATTTCACTGTAGTGCACATAGTTACTGCAGAACAACAAGCAGCATAAATCCAGGTGACAAAGCCCTACCCTGGTTAGTGTTAAATATGCACAGTGCCCTGTGAGCAGGATTGCTGTACCACATATCAACATCTATGATGCATTAAGTCCTTTTGGGGAAGCAGAGGAGCATCTGTCCAACAGGTACAGGTGCAAAGACACATAGGAACCCCCTTTTAGGTCTAGCAAAGCTCTGAGGCCTACACTCCTCTGCCTGGGCCCCTTTTCTCCTCTGGCCTAGTGAAAATGGCCCTATCCCATTGGTTTAATGAGGCAGTGAATACAGAACAGATGGCAATCAGGGGCCTTGGTTTTCAAAGCTCTTTATCCTTATGTCTGTTTTTCATTCTTGAGTGCCTTGCACAAACGTTGGCCATGTATTCATTATATTATACAAAATAATAAGTAAGAACAAATCACAGAAGGGAGAAACTTTGCCTGATTTAAGACTATTTTTTCATACCAAAGGCACTTAAAATGATAGAATTTAATAAATACTGATGGGTCTATGTGAGCTACTGTCTACAACCACATTGTTCTGTCTGGCTGTTGCCCAGGTGTTCTGCGTGTGGTGCGTGGCAAAGGGAAGGGCTGAGTGCTGAATGAGCCCCAGCTGGCTGCCATCATTCCTGGGGGTGCTGGAGGGAACTGAGCTGGGCAGGGGCAGCTGTGCTTGGAGGGATGGGTTACTGCCTTCTCCAGCAGCTGGGTGACCAGTGCTCAGGAGAGCCTCCTTATGGGTGAGATGAGGTGAGACCTTGTTTCTGAGGGAAGGAGGAAGGTGAGAGGAAGTGCTTTATTTTTTTAGTGCTGGTCTCTGGCTTGGTTATTGGTTTGTGTGTCTGCGTTTGATTGAGTTTGGGGCCTATATCACTTTCACATCTCCAATTTTAAGGACTATCTTGCCTCCTATGGCTCTTCTAAGATGAGATGTGGGTAGTGGGCTCAAGGCTTACCTGGAGCCTGGCTGTCCATGCTGCAGGTTGACTTCTTTAGCTTATCTACGCAGCCTGCAGTTACATGACACGGTTCTCACTGGCCTGAAAAGCAACTATGGTTGCCTGGCTAGAGCTCGTTACTCTCTGCTGAGCCTGAAGGCTGCTGTGCTGCTTTCACCGAAGCAGGAGGAGACTGAAGAGGTGTTGGTCGTTTCTTCTGGATGTGGAAAAAAGAAATTTGCTCTGCAAGGAAATTTCACATTTCTTCTGTCAGAAGCTAGAACCTAGGATACAAATAATATTTGTGGCTCTTTATATGACTGATACAGATTTCATTGTTAATTACTTTTTGATGTCTTTTTGGAGTCTTTATCATGGGTCTTTTATCAACTTGATTTCCTGAGAGCTGAGCACCCAAACTGTCAAGAAGTCAAGCTATGTTCCTAAAACTCTCTTGTATAATTTGCTTTCTTAGATATTCTGCCTGCCTCAGTCATATAGTGAAGGGCAGAATGGCTGCTGTACAGCAAAGTATTGCTGCCTCTGGAAAGAGGTCCTGGTTCTAATTCTTTATTTAAATGTTTATGTGTAGGTAGCTAATTGTGCTCCTAACTAACTTCCACCCTTTCCATCCACCTGCACAGATACAATTTAACTGGTTGTTGTAGCTGATCTTCGAGCCCATTCCCCTAAATACTTCTGTTTGTAGGAAGCTTTAAGTGGCACAGCTGTCTGATACCAATTTCTTTAAATTGACATCATTTGTAAATAAAGTCAAGATGAGAGAGGAAATTAGACTTGGAGAAATAAAAGACCAGTTGTTGACTTACGGCAAGAGAAGAGGTAAAAACATATAAAATATTTTAATGAACAAGAAACCACATGTGGGTGTGGAGTTGTAGTACAATGGAAATGCTTAGTACCCAGAACTTGCACAAAAATACTTGAGTCTGCTCCTGAGAAGGAGCAAAAAAAATGCTCTGCACAGTAGCTGGTGAGGAAGGTGAAATAACAGTTTTGCTGACTTCCATATCTCTGGACCTTGCTCTCTTTTTTAAGGCTGTGGTGCCCTTTTAGTTGCTGAGCACAAGGAGTCTCATTTTCAAACAAACAGAAAAGGGGCTGCAAGGAGTAAGATTGACAGCATAGGTTAGGCTGGAAGAGGTGTTGAAATTTTTCTAGTCTAACTTGCTGCTCAAAGCAGGCTCTGCTTTGAGATCAGGTACCTCAGAACTTTACCCATTCTCCTCATGTCATATCAGCAAGTTGTAAAATTAAACTGTATTTTTTTTTAAAGAGAGTTTGGCATTTTGGGCACAAGTGGAGTCAAGTGCCAGATAATGTTTTGCCAAGGTGCTTATGAAGACAATGGTTTCATAGCACTTTTTTTTTTTTTTTGAAGACTGCAAATAACTCCATGTTAATATGTAGAAGGAATACCTAGTGTGTTCAGAAAACTGGAGAAATTGTACATAAGAGCACATGAGAAAGGCTTCCTTACACTATTGCATAGTCCTGACAAGGTTTGTAATTAGATAGCCTGTTTATCCTCATTATTGGGTTGTGCTTACCAAAAAGTATACATCTGTGCAAAGAATTTGTAGAGGTTTGAACTGTGACAATTTAGGTCCTCCAAAATTCTCATTATGTAGGTATCTCTGTGCTCAGTGCAGGAAATAGTGTTTGGAAAGTTGTCTTTTAATTTCATATAAATCCTTGAAATGGTGATTCACTCAATAAAAGTGAGTACACAGTGAGTGCACTGAATGGCATGTAAACAAGGTATTTTTGCAGGCGTTTCTGTGAAGCAAAATAGAAGTTTATATATTTAAACCTTAGTAAAACATGTGATAGGAATGTTAAATAGCAAAAAGAGAACTTCAGGGACAAACACATGATCCATCTAGGCTTGGGATGTGTATGCTAAGTATACTATCATGTGTCACCAACACTAAAGCAGCCCTATGCTGATTTTTTTTCCAATCAATGCTTTACCAGAGTTGTCCTTTTTTGGCTTTGACTGCTGACTCATCTCCTACTGCTAGACATCAGATTCTGGCAGCTTTTGTATCTTTGCACAAAGGCTGCAGCAACTTTGATTCCAGTTCCCTGAACATGGTCTGTCATCTCACACAGTCCCTGAAGGAACTCCTAGAGGAACAGGCAAAATAAACAGTGTTATTTCATCTAGAAAACACAGTCCATTAATGCAGTACTTTTCCCTCATGTTTTCTGGAAGGTATATGGCTTCTCTAGATCCTATTTTGGAATAGAAGCTATGTGTTCTATTTTTTTTCTTTCCTGTTTAAAAACAGGCGGAAGTACACTCATGTCTTTCTAACAAATATCTTCTTACTGGAGTTGTTGTTACATCTCTCACTGTAGATACGGAAAGAGAAAGGAGCAAGACAAAGCAGCAGGGACTCACAAGGACAAAAAACAAGTGTTTTCTGGGTTGTAAAAACAGATCTGATTAAACTCTATTGAGCTCCAACTGTGCAGGAAAAACTGCAAAAATCCACTACTTGTAGAGGTAGGAAGCCAGGAACTTCGTTACAATTTTCTCTAGTACAAATTGATCTTATTTTATTAGTACATCTTTAGGTTAAAGTACCGGATTGGGTAGATCTTCACAGTAGAACAACCCATTCAGTGGCTCAGATACAATAAATAAAAATAAAATTATACATTAATTTATAATATTTTATTTATAATAAAATTATAAATGAAATGTTAGAAAAGGTTTTAATCTAGAATGTGTCCATCCTCCTTTTTGTTTAAACATAAATGTAAAACTTGTCATAATCTGTTCACTATCCTTCTGTTATTTAAAAAATATCTTGATAGCTAAAAAATGGAAAAGGTTTGTTTTTGTTGTTTTTCCATAATAATTAACTTCTTTTAATTTTTTATTTTTTTTTTTTAAATTGACTTATTACTGGCTTTCCTGTGGCCTGCCTAAAAATTCCCAAACCTGCCTGTAGTAAATGAGCCAGAGATATATCCTAGATGCAAAGACAAAGGAAGTCCTGGTTTCAGTTTTCTACTACTCAAATATGAAGGTAGTAGTGAGAGTTCAGTGTGGACACAGTGCTGGTGGAATGCTTCACTCACCACCCACAGGGGTGAGACTAACCTTTATCTTGAAGATGCAACAGATAATGCAAATGATGCATCATAATGTTCAGAGTAGCTTAAAGATAAGCAAAAAAATAAATTGCAATCAAGAATTAATTTTACAGATTTACCTTCTTTTCTACTCCACAGCTTACTTATGATCTCTTCTTTTTGAGGTCATTTGTGGTTAGTGTGTGATTTTTTTTTTTTTTTCCTGATTTTGACATTTAGGTCTTAAGATTTAATTTTGACAGTCAATTTTTACATGGTTTAATTACAGAAGCTTCAGTAAACAAAATTTATACCTTATTAATTGGTTCTCCTTGATCTCCTACTCTTGCAATAGTGTTTTAAAACAAATAACCCTAATTCTGTCATTATACATAAAAAGGACAAAACTTTGTAGTGATGGTGGCAGTATTAAGTTAAATCTGCAGCAGCTGTTCTGTCTCTCTGTGAAGTTACAAGATAAACTGAACTAACCTTCACCCTAAGATTCTTCCACTTATGAAATTCAACCAGCAGCAGAGGTACTGAGGACAGAGAATTGGAGCAATATTTCCATATATTTATTCCTTAATAAGTACTAGGTACATTTGGGGTAATTTAGTATGTTTTGATACTTGAATTTTCTTTATTTTTCCTTCCTTTCATCTGACAAAGATCAAATACTGAGAGGGATTGGTTGGTTGTATTGGTTATTTCTTCCCTCACTTTCAGGAAAAAAAAGTCAAAGCTGATTTTTTCTTTCTTTCATCTGTTCGTAATCAGAGATACTGTCCTTTAATCTGCTTAATGGAGTTGCAGTACCTTTGCCCAAGTAATCACTGGGCACTGTATTCACAATTCCCACTTTGCATGTGGGAGGCTGCAGTAGTTCACCCTTCTCAGAATACCCAAAACATTACAAAATTTTACCAAGCATTTGGTTTTGCTTGCTAATGTGGGATAAAATAACCAGAAGTCCTAAGAGAAAGGAAAAAATCAGATTACAGAACACTGATTTAACAGGACATGAAAGACTCTTTGACCTATTACTTTGAGCACTGCCAGTACCCTACACTAAGACCTAAATAAAGCCTGTCTGATAGTTAGACATGGCAGTCTGGAAAGGAAAACAGCAAATGAGGAGACTTGAGGAAAATAGGTAAGAATCCTGCCAGGAGAGCAAACAAACAAGAAAGGAAGAGAATTTTCAAGTACCTGGGCATTGATTTGAGAGGTTTATAGTGTGATGAACCAGGGATACTTTTTTTTTTTTTTCATGTTTTGTTTTCTAGTTGACTACTAGAATCTGTCATACCTTGCTTCTCACCTGTAAACTTCTTTCCACAGGTTCAGATTTCCAATTTTTTAATTACTACAGGAAAAATTCCACCGAGGTTGTACAGGTTTGAAGTCCATAACTTCCCAGGACCATTTGTCCCTGCTATGTTGAATAGCTTAGATGATACACTGTAGCAAAGTGTTGTGGGGGTTGCTTTGCTTTATGAAGTAGATAAGTCGCATAGTAGATGAATATTTAGCATGAGTTGACTGTTTCTACACTGCATTAAAACAACATCCCATTTGGAAGATATTATTAGAATGTCCTTCTTAATATTTACCAAAGCAGAAGACTATGAAATAATATGAAGAAAGAGTGAAAGTTTTATAAGCTGCCTGTCTTTTGTTACAGACTGTAATCTCCTGACTTTAATTTTGAGGGTTTTTCTCATTTGTTCCCTTCTGGAATCATTTGATTGTCATGATAGATGTATCCCAAGCTTCCTTGCTTCATTATTTCCATTGTAACATAGTCAAGAGCGAGTCTCCAGAGACATGTATACTCTGGGACAGCTTTTTAAAAATATTGTTAAGACGTCAACTCTTTTTATTAAAAAAAAAAAATAAATAAATCCTTTCTCCTGGCCCAATTCCATGGCAATATTTGCTCTGCAGTACACTCTGAAGTGTTAGCCTTTGTAGGTGTTAACTTTGGTGCAGTCTCAAGCACTGGAATGAATTAATGTAATATGCATAGTGACGTTCCTTTCATCGGAGTGGGCAGCAGCCTGGATGAGTTAAAGGGAAGGCATGTATGGTAGTGTGCTGTACGTCATAGGAAGTTTCTACATATAAGGCCATAGTTCCGGTGGAAGCAGAGTATCTGTAGAAAAACACTGCAAATAAGTAACCCGATGTTGAATCTTTGAGCGTTCCCAGATTACATCTGTATGTTGTCCAGCAAACAATTGGCCTACACATTTCCCTGAAATATGGAGATTCTTTGTCTGTGCAGTCATGCCTTGGCTGATAGAAGGCTTCCTGCGAAATCTGTAAATCATCAGTACTGAGATAACAACAAAAAAAAAACAACCCTAAAAGGATTATTTAAGTTAGCTATGTAGAAATATGCCTTCTCCCAAACAGGGCATCTCCCTAGAGCATTAATGTGCTTCTATACAATATTACAGCTGTTGTACTGGATCAGAAATAGTGACTGAGGAACTGGCAGGAATAAAAAGGGATGGGTAATGGTTCGACTGCTTGTCGTTCGTAAGTAGCAGCTGTGTTTCCTTTTCCTTCAGTAATGTGTTGTTTTTCAAAGCAACTCATTAAACTCTGTCTTACTGCTGTCTGATCATTTTATGGATTCCATTGCCCCCCAGGGCAGTGCCAACAAACTGGTGTCTAGCTCTAACTCACTTCTTGACTGGCAGCAATTGCTCTTCTTCATGTCAGGCTGAGAAGACAGGGATGACCACAGTTGTTGCACTCCCCTCTTACCCCGGGGGCAAAAACCTGTCTGCTCAGAGATGGTAAAGGCAATAAGATATCTTGGGAAACCTGTGCTGCTGCTTTCTATGCTGTCATTAGAGAAGACTTCAGCCTGCAGTGCTGGTAGTCTAGATCCTTTCATTAACATTACGTTAAGAGATTACTCATATAAAACAGAAGAAAATATTAGTTGTGAAGTCCTTTGGATCTAAATGTTTTAGCTGAAGCCAAGTGGATGGACTAGCAGTGGAAATACTGTGGTAAATTCTGTGCCACCACATTTGTCACCCCAAATGTCACAGGAATAAGTGTGTTGACAGATGAGCTGCAGAAAATCTTGCTTGGTGGTTTGAGAAATTATTGCCCTAGTGCTCCCATTGCCTGCTGGAGGTTGCTGTTTCTGTAATGGGGTCAGTGGGAGAGAGTGATCTATTTCTGCAGCTTGGAGGAGCCAGCCAGACTTTGCAACATGAAGGCTGAAGTGTGCTCGTGTTCTGTGCCACCACTGGCTATGAAAAGACTGCTGAAATGAGGCTGAAGCTTGATCTGACAGTGCTCATCTCTTTAGGTAGTGTTGTGTCTGGATCAAATGGAATGAGATGGCAACAGGAATCCCTTTGCTTTGCTTAGATCTTCTTGCTCTCTGCTTACCTCAACTGGTATATCTGCATGAATGCTAGAGCAGTGAAATGCCTGGTATAACCACAAACTCCCAGTAGGTTTCATATTAGAGAAATTTTCACTGAATGCTGTTTTGGGCATAGGCAAAGTAAGCAGATGGCAAGGGTATGAGCCTGCTAGGAGCAATAGCTGTCACTTGGGTTATAACAACCCATTATATGCAGTGGTACAGGCTTGGGCAATAGTGGCTGGAAAGCTGCTCAGCTGGGGTGCTGGTCAGCAGGCAGCTGAACAGGAGCCAGCAGTGTACCCAGGTGATCAGGAAGGCCAATGGCATCCTGGCCTGCATCAGAAGTAGTGTGGCCAGCAGGACTGGGGAAGTGATTTTTCTTTGCTATGTGCACTGGTGGGACTGCACCTTGAATATTGCCTTTGGTTTTGGGTCCATTGCTGCAAGAAAGATAATGAGTTGCTTAAGTGTGTGCAGAGAAGAGCAGTGAAGGTGGTGAAGGGAGCAGAAAACAAGAGTTATGAGGAGTGACTGAGGGAAGTGGGGCTATTTCTTCTGGAGAAGAGGAGGCTGAGTGGAGACCTCATCTGTCTCTATACCTACCTTAAAGGAAGCTGTAGCAAGGTGGATGTCAGTCTCTTAGGTGACAAGTGATAGGATGCAAGGAAACAACCTCAGGTTGTGCCAGGGGAGGTTTACATTGGATATCGAGAAGAATTTTTTCAAGGAGAGGGTGGTCAAGCAGTGGAATGAACTGCTCAGGGCAGCAGTATCGTCTCCACGCCTGGAGGTATTAAAGAGATGTGTGGATGTGGTGCTTAGGAACAAGATTTAGCAGCAGTTAGATGGATAATTATCCATCTAACTATGTCTTAGGGCTGAGAAACCATTGCAGTGATTACTTGGATTTTTGCTATTCTGCATTAAAGTCTGATTCAGCAAAGCACCTGTGATTCAAATGGTTCTTCAGCTAGTGCCCGGTCCTGTTTGAATCACTTTGGTTAGTAGTATAAACAAGTTCATTTGTAGTCATTTAATATTATTTAGGCATGATAAGTCAAACACAGCCTTAATTGCTTTTCTGACAATCAGCTGAAAATTTAACATTGTATGTTACTAATACCACTGGTTAAACAGTGTGATTCTTCTCTGGGTAGCACAGACACATCATTTAATGGTTTGACTGGATATTTTGCAATGCAGCTTGGACTGAAAACAGTCCTCTTGAAACAGAAATCTTACCAAACTGCTGAAGTATAATTCAGTTTGTAGAATTGAACAAGGCTTCAAAGAACTTAAGTGTACACATGTGGAACAGCTCAAGATGTTGCATGGTCTTAACAAGTAAAACTTTCAACTTACTATTATTGCTTGTTACTTACCTTACTTATTACTACTTATATTTCTGCATTGTCTCAAAATGTCTTTTTCCATATCAACCTGTATTTGAACAAAACGTATTGCTTGATTTATGATTAGGATGTGAAGAGCTACATTTCTACCAAAAATTAGAGTCTTCAAAGTATATCCTTCGTTCTCCAGTAAATAATTATTACAACTTATGTATTTGGGGAAATTAACACGATGAATAAAATCTACCAAGTTGTCCACCAGGTATCTTTGTCTGTGTGCAATTTTGCTTCTGTGGAGCTGTTCCATGGAAAGGTTCATGGTGGTTTATTAAAATATTACTTAATAGTACCATGATGCTGTGATGATTTAGGTCTTTCTGTTTGCAGTTAGTAGGATATTCTTTTTAAGTGATAGGTATGAGAGCAAGACTTTCTGAATTCTTGGGTGTGGATTATTATAGCTATGATTTAAAAAAAATAAATCAAGAAATCCTTTACCTGGGGCTAAAATAATGTCGTGTAGACTGTGTGACCTCAGAAAACCTTTGTTCTAAAAAAATAGACAAGGCAGTGGAGTGTCATCCTTCCTCCCCTCCCAGTTCTGCTTATTATGACTGATTACTGTTAGTCATTAACGAACAAGAACTTTCCCAATGCATAGTTTAAGCTGTTGAATATGTTGACTCAGCTGTGTTGAATGCATCATGCCATGACTTATCCACGTTATGTATAAATGTATATTTGGGATTCCTTATGCATGAATAATCATTGATGAACTCCTTGTAACTGAATGGTGTGGCCGTGGAAAGAATACTTCCCATTCATTATCTTTAGGACCTGGACTTCACCTGTGAATGACCACATTATAAAAATGTGATTGTAAATAACAAATTTATTTTTGAAGGCTTTGCTTCTTTTTGTTCATCAGAGTCCATTTCACACTAATGCTTCAGAGCTATACCTTTTCTTATATTGCCTTCTTGCTCCAGAACTGCTTAGTGCGAAGTCAAAATCTCTTTGTAGCCCTTACTAGTTATTTTCATGCTAGCAGTGTACACAAGACTCCAGGATTATCACCTTCCCATGTGAGAAAAGTCTTTAAGAGACTCTTTGAAGGCACAGTTCCCAGCTTGTATGGCAATATGCCTATCAGAAATGTCTGAATTGGTCAGTAGCCATCTAAGTCTATATGCCTGCTACTCCAACTAAAGAGGTTCATGCTGTAACAGACCCTGTGTTCAGTTCCCTTCTCTGAACTACCTCACTTGCTGATTTACAGCATGCAGCTTGGTGTCTGGTGACTTCTTCCTCCACTAACTGTGCCAACATTTCAGATGGTTGCGATGATGTCTGAAGTGACTTGTGCTTTTGAATGGCTATTCTTGCCTCTGGGTTGGAACATGTTCAGTCTTATTGTATTGACTGATTTTCTGCCTGTATGATTTACTAAAAGAACTTCTGAAGGTATAGAAAATGCCTAAATTCTTACAAGAACCTCAGTGTATTGGAAAATATGTTTTTATCACATAGGAAAAAAACAGCCTTTGCTTAGGAAGGCTAGAGTGAGGGGAGGTTTGTTAAAATCACTGAATATTCTGTGACCTGTAGTAAACTGAGGCTGTGATTAATTGCCCAAGTTCTCTCCAATATCCAACTCATCCTTTTTTTCTTGCCTAACCAGAGCGTAAAACTTCTATTTCCCAGAAGTGAAGTGTTCTTTAATCCAGATACGTGAACAACATTGATTCCACTGGCTTGTTTAAAAAAAAAAATAAAAAATTCCAGGAGCAACTAATTAAGGAAGGTCATCAGAGGAGTAGTGCCTTAGCGCACGCTCTGGAGAAGTTTCAGTCCCTCCCTCATTGTGGTTTGGGGCGGCTGGAGGAATCTGGCATGCACACGGCGTGGAGCTCAGCCGCATCTGTCCGACAGAGGCAGTGGGGAGGCCAAGAGAGCCTAGAAAGAATGACAAAGCAGGATGAGTGGACCAAATGTCTAAAAGATGGCTTGCACGTGCTCTCACCATAGGAGAATGTTAGATGCTATCTCATGTCCCGTTACAAATTATTTGTTGCTCTTATGGGAAAGCTTTACAGTACTAGAGAATTTTAGAACTTAGATCTTATTTCTCCTTCACTCCTTTCTTTTTCTGTGAGTTTTGTTCTTGTGTGTTAAGAGCGTTGAGTAAAAGTGAATGCTGTTCTTGTGTCCAGTCTCTTCAAAAGAGTAATGAAGTCCTATTTGCTTTGGCGTCAACATGCCTGGGTTGCCTTTATTTGAAGTGTTTCACATTTTGTGGTGTAAAGGAGAAATCTTCATTTTGCCAGGATTATTATTAAAACCACATTTACTTGTGGGATGTATGTTGCATACTCTAAGTGGCCTTTTCCAATTGTTAAAATTGTTGGTCTGGGTAGGCAACTGTTGTTGTCCATTTTTTTGTATAAGTCTATGAGTTTTGTGAAATTCCTGTTTAAAAAGCATGAAACAGGAAGAGAAGATTCAGATACCTGAGGAAGGTACCTTCTGTGTTGTACTATGTTTTGTATTTGGAGGGAACAACTCTCTCTCTTTAAATTCAGTCATAAGCTCCAGTAACTTGCTGTCAGTGAGCAGCCCAGTCTGATTTAGTGCTTGTTTGCATTCATGATGGTTGTGTATAAACAAATGAGGTGCAAATTTTGCTTGAATGACAGTATAGGTATTCACACTCTTACACCAGTGTTCCTTTGCTGTATGTTCTGAATTATAAGAAAAAGAAAAAATAGGCCTATTGCTGTTTCCCTTTAACCTCTTGGCAGTCTGATCTAAATGCAGACATAAGAGAAGATTTTGATGTGACCAAGAGTGTTTGATTCTCCAAATTCCATGGTAGCAAGTGTCCAATAGTTGTTTTTGATTTCCAGACCATGGAGATGTGAAGTCTTCTCCGAACTACCATCTGGCATATGGCGCATATATGCAATACTGAATGTGCTGGTGGTGCAGTATGATGGCAGCCAGAAGTAGATGTCTGTCATTTCTTCTGTGACTTAGTTTTAATAAGACGAAAATTTCATACAAATGTAGTACCATCACAAGACACAGTTGAAGGCAATCATCGCAACTGGCATGATTTTTTTCTACTGTTTTATAAACTTTTAGTTTCTCAGATAACAAACAGCAAGCCTGCTCCCTTACTTGTAAGTCTCTGTTCTTATGTTGTCCCCAAGTTTTTTCCCTTTTTGGATGAAAATGCAATCTCCCTGATTGCATTGGGGATAAAAGCCTTTTAATAAAACTATTAAAATGATATATGGCAGACTATTTGTTATTTCCTTTAGTTACGTAATTATCTCCTTGCTTTGAAAGGAATTAAACATCTGTGAATAGGTCTTTCAGATTTGGTCATCTTACTTTCCAATAAAAGCAAGCATTTTGCGGAAAATGTTAATATACATGTAGATGAATATTAATGTTGAGTAGTATCTTTTCAGAAGATATGGGGACTCTTCCAGGTAAACAGAGTACCAGTACTGTCAAATGAAGATGATTCCAGTCTAAAAACATTGTCCAGTTTAAATAGTTTAAGTGTTGTGCTTGTGACTAAAGATGGACAGTTATGATAATTTGTATCTTCTTCCGAACTTCACTGGTGATGCTACGCCATCTTAATCCATGGAACAGTCTTCTCTAACTATCTCTGTCTCTACCATAACTCACCAACTGGGAAAGTAATAACATTAATTATAAGTCTTCATGTACGAGAAGACAAAAGGAAACGGTTTTGTGTAAGGTTATGTTACATCAGTTGTTAGAGCATTCATCGATTAAATGAGCCATGGCTTCTTTTATTCAGTACTTGCTTTGTACACTATGTATTGAGTTTCTGGTGTGCCTGAGAGCTACAAACAGTGCTGCTCAACTAACTGATCTAAAAGGGACTTACGCATTTCTGAGTTACAGCAGCAGCCTGCTCTGGTGGATCTCAGTATTTCAGTAGTCTTCTAACTTTCCTTAGTGATTCAGATCTGAGATTGCTTCACAGCAATCCATACCTGGTGGATGTCTGCCACCATTCCTATTCTACAAATTATACATGGCATGGATGTTAATTGATTCATTGCAGGCCATGCATTAAAAGCCCAACTGTACTCACCTGTGATTGGAGCAGACAGGTTATGACTGGTTTCAGGATCAAATATTCTTTGTATTTTGTAAGGTAGGTGCGATTTTTGGCAGATCCTACAGCAACTTTAGAACTGAAGACCATTGGCCAAGTTTTCCAGAACTGTAAATCAGTACAGCCTGACTGAGGCCTTAACCGGTGTTCTTCCTTCATATAGACTGTTACTTTTCTTGCATATATTTCATAGCATGTTATACCCCGACAGTCAACATGGAACAGCAAAGGTTAGTGTAATGGAGTTGATAGGCCCTCTGCCCTGTCTGTTCATTGCACAGTTAAGTTGTATGGCATGCATAGTATCTAGCAGTTTAAAATGTTTTGTATCATCTGGATGTTTACTTTTTTTTTTTTTTTTTTGGAATTTCAGGGAAAAGAAGCCCTGAGAGTAGATCTGAAATAAAAGTAAAGAGAGAAGGAAAATCCAAAGCTTTTTTTAGCTTTCTTTCCAGGAGCTGGTCAATTAATCTTCCTATCAAATTCAGACTTATTTTTAAACTTGTGGTTTCTTGTCTGCATCCCACTCCGCAAAAGGAATTTAATCTGCCCACGTCTCACTTATATTTAGAGACATGGATCTTAACCAGCAACCCTTTTCTGTTTTTTTTTTTTTTTTTTTTTTGATAGTGAGATTGGAGTCTGGACCTTGATCACAAGTCAGTTGTATGTCTTTCATATCAATCTCTCTAAAGAGGGTCAAACAAAGCAGTTCTGCATGAAGGACAATGTTAGGAAATGCACTGAAGGAAGCCACAGTCCAGCATGGGAGTCAGGCAAGTGGGCCAGAAGGTCCTTTGTCCTTTCTCCTCTTTTGTCTTAAGGAGAGTTCTGAATCCCCGATCAAAAGTTGAAGCTTTGACCATTGTCTGTTTGTCCTGCTACTTTCTAATTACTTGTTGCTGGGGGGTAATTATCTTACTAATTAATTTATTTATTCAGAAGAGATCCGGGATGGAATATTTCCATGCAAAGGGAAGCTAATGAGAGAGAAGTCTCCTGTTCTGCTTCGCTAACTTATTTCACTTTTTCTATGTTAGTATCCAAAAACAGCTTCTGTCATAAGTCAAAAGGCAAATTCCCCTTGCTGCAAAAAATTTCTTGTAGCCTGTGTTCCAAATTTGTGCTCAGCAGCATTTTGACAGACAAATTACAGAGGAGTGAGAAAGCTGGGGGGTATAGCTTGGGAGAAACAGTAAATGCTGGAGGTGGTGGGGAATTTCCACTGTGGAGACTGTTTTTTCCTTTAGTCATGGAAAGGAGTTTTACTCTTGGAGTATAAATAAGAGGCGGTATTTCAACCTAGACTGAGTAGCAATATAGGAGGTAGCCATTATATAGATTAAAAAAAGATGTCAAAAGATAGTCCTCATAAAATGTTTACTTTGGGAGGCTAGGTGACTTAAAAATGTAACAGTAATATATATATTTGAATAACATAGTACCTAATATTTTTAGTTGTTTATATGAGTAGAATTTTCTTCTATAGAAGAACCAAAGAACCTTAGAATTTGGTTCTAATAATATGGTAGATGTGTTGCATATAAATGTTCAATGTTTAATTTTAATCATACACAGATTAAAAATGGGTAATAGGGCAGGCCTGTTTTATAAAGATGTACAAGAAAATTTGGGTCAAAAAGGACCTAATGTGGTCGCCATTCCAACCTTCTGTTCAAAGTAGGGTCAACTATGGGGTCAGTAACAAAGTTTCTCAGAGCTTCATCCATTCTTGTCTGTAGCCTTGGAGGCTTTGAAAATGATGCAACCTCTCTGGATAACCAGTTTTTCTAGGTCCCCGTTTTTGTTAAATTATATTTCTTCCTCTTTCCCTATGCAGGGCATAAATTATTCCTTTTGTTAATTTAAAACTTTTTTTTTGATTTAATGGCTGTCTAGGTTATTCCTGTTTCATCACTTGTTTTTGGCCAACAAATTGTCTCACGCATGCTGATATTCTTAAGTATGAGCAGCTGCACTCTCTTCCACTCTATGGTGAATGTACTGGGAGGTGGGCTGGGTGTGAGATCATATGTCTGATACTTGGTTTATAGACCTTGATCTCTTCTAAGAATGTACACGACAATAAATTGCTATACTGGCTTTTGGATTCTCCCATTGTCAAAAATGGTTTTAGGGTAGTTCAGAAAGATTTTGCTTGTCCTTTTACTCACTCTGCAGGATGCATGCAAGTTGTCTGTCCCTTGCATCTCATTTTTCAACGGCCTGGGCATGGACTTACAGATAGATATTGCAAATGTCTCACATTCTGAACTGGCCAGCAGTAACGTGAAAGCTTTTCATGGGAATTGATTAATGGCTCAACTTGATCAGCCTGTGAATAAGCCTTTAATGAGTTTCTTCATGTGGATCACAGATGCAATGGCATATAGTAAAACCTAACTGTGATCTCAGACCATCTTTCTGATCCTGCTGGAAGTAGAAGGCAGCAAGTCCACCCCGGCTCAAGTCACTTTATGCTCTAATAAGATTCCTCTAAGGCCTGGAGTTACCTTCAGTAGGAAGTCAAATGGTCAGCTCTAAAGATGTCATTACATTGCATTTCCCCACACCCGTCATCTTCGCCTTTCATGGTGTCTACATCTGCATCCAGCTCCTTTCTGTTTTTCTGCTTTTGCAATGCTTCATTTTTCCAAGTCAACACTCTACACTGGAAAGGACTGTGAGGCCCTAATGACTGAAATATGGAGAAATCTGGGTTAGGGAGAAAAAAAGTTAGCTGTCGTATTTTTTTCTCTTGGTGCCCTGGTTGTCTCTGCAAATGTCTCATTCTCTGGCATGAACCCACTGTCATTCTGAGATCCAAAATTTAGCAGTGACACTTCTTGCTCTGTTCAGAGTTTTCATGATTTAGGCAGCGCTATGTAATATGATGTGGAGCTTACCAGAACTCTAGTGAATGCAGAAGATTAACTCCAGGGACACGTAGTGAGGAATTTCATTGTAACTCCTGTGACTGTCTTACATAATGCTGGGTGAAGCCTTGTTCCTGTGAATGGTCCTTCATCACACAAAAGCTTTGTCTAGCAAGTGAGCGGGCTTGGAAATCTCTTCTAATTTGTTTGTGTTACCTGTTGTTGGGAGGCTTAAATATACTACAGCAGTAAACTTTTCGCCTTTGTTGAGAAGACTTCAAAGATATAAAAACTGGAAAAGATTGGGAGCAGAAGAGGTATACCTTATTCATATAAAGTATACATAATAAAATAGTGCAAACTCAGGTTTCATGAGAGACTTGGCCTGGAATAAGCTAGATTATAATTATTATATATAAGCAAACAATTGAGAATTTTGCTGACGCTATGAACTTGCTTGACTTGATCTAATATACTGTATTTTAGTTATAATTTTTCTGTAACTTAAAAGGACATGCATTTTTCAGTGAAGTTGTCATTCATAAACCTTGTGACTTTAGAAGCCATTCTCTATTTTTGGCTAAGGGTTGTGTGGAGGGTGGATGACACATCAGAACTTGATCTACCCTGTACATTCTGTACTCGGAACAAAAACTGAAAAAACTTTCTTTGAGATTGGTTTAAGCTACTCCAAGCAGCTATCAACATGATCAAATAGTAATATGGATACTCCCTTCTGAACCATCTATGTGTTACAGATTGAACTAATGTATTTTAAACAAATACTGCACAATGAAGATATGGAAAGGCTTTTCATTTGGGATCCCCAGATATGTACCTTACATGTCCATGAATGCTGGCTTGAAGATTCTGGACATGTTCCTTACATTGCTCCGTTTCTTCTTTTGGACTGGGAGAGAAGTTAACTTCAAACTGAGTAGCTGAGAACAAACTTTTGGATTTAGTTTGAAGTTATATAGCTGGACTCATCAAGCACCACAGTCTAGAATATGAAGCTGGGATTTTTGACCAACTTTACTAACAAGAACATAGACTTCTTCCATTTAAGGATGGCCTTTCTTTACGATTGCACCAGCACTGAAAAGAACCTTGCTCAATAGGAGGGTAGAAGTGACTTGATATAGTGTATAGCCTATGGAGGCTTGATTTGCTGCCTGTAAAACATAGATTTGTGGAAAAAGTGCTTTTCCTGCTTTTTAACCATGGTAACGTTTTGTTAGGAGGTTTAGTAGCACTTGTGTTTTAACTACATTTTAATGTTACAGCATGAATCAGACAACTGCAAGAAAAGCAATTCCTGGCTGTTCTCCAACCTAAAAGGACACTTCTGAGAAACTCTTGTTGCTGTCTTCTAGATTGTGTGGAGAGCATTCACCCTTGTTACCTGGGTAAAATACAAGAAATTTGGTTCGGATACTGTAAGGGAAAAAGAAGTGTCCAAGAAGCAAAGTGAGTCATAGTCATACCCCTGTAGTCTACATGCTGGAGAAAGAGACTTGCAATTCGCTTGCTGAATGAGGGGACCCTTGGTGCTATAGCAGCACTGGGCTCCTGTGACTTGTACGAAGGCCTCTGAGTCTTCAGTTCTCCTTCTGGAGAACCTATTACTGAGCATCTTGGTAAAGTGACTAAAACAGTGTTAACAAAGTACTAAGAAAGATAATAGTAGTGAAAAAGGAGACCAAAGTTTAATTCACCCAGTCTTTGATATTCCTGACAAAATACACGCACTGAATTTATAAACTAGTTAGGACTTTTATTTTTCACTTCTGATTTTAGCATGATCAGGTTGTGTTTAATCTGGATTTTGAAAGTAAGTAAATCACAACTTCAGAACATGTAGTGCCACACTTTGAGTTAAACAAGAACCTGAAAAAAAAAACCTGATCACAGACATCTGGCCCCTCCTTGAGACACAGAATCCTAAGCATGTAATATTCATAATAAGAGAATAACTTCGGTGTAGCTACCTGTATCAGTTGTGAATTTGGGTAAGGAAAAAGATATTCTACCGAGGTTGTATAAATTGCTATTAAGTACAAAGTATTATGAACAAATTGGCTTGGGAAAGTTAAAGAGCAGCTCAGATTTTCCTTTCCATCTTAGTCTAGTCTCTTGATCTAAAGAGACCTAAACATTTTTTTGCTTTACTCCAGTTTCCTTCTTTCCAGGAATGCCCTGTACTGAATGAAGTATTCAACAGGAAAGAATTCAACTTTTGCAGAGAATTCAGACAGATTTGTATGGAAATTATTTCAAATCTAGAAAATAAAATCTAGAAAATATAATGGACATTAAACATCTAGAAATAACTAGATAAACTTCTGAATCCTTCCTTCAGTCTCTCACTTCCTGAAGAGAACTTTTTTTAAAGGCTTTTTTTGCAGGCTTTTTTCTTTAAATTTTCTTTCTTTTTTTCTTTTTTTCTTTAAAGCAAATGAATGTGACTAACAGCTGAAGCACTGAGAAAGGTGAAACACTGTGAGAAAGGTTTTTCTTTCATCACTGGTGATGGCAATACAATCCCAAACCAAATCTTTTCTAGTGTTCTATAAATTCTGGACTTGTTGAGTTCTAGTTTTTGAGGTCTAGAAAATTCTGATAACTACCTGCTTGTTTTCAGTGAAAACTCTTTGAAATACTTTACTCCTGGTGATTTTTTTTCAATCCTTGGTGACTGTTCAGCTCAACAAGGAGAGTATGAATAATGCAGGTTTGAATGTGGTTTTTTTTTTTTTCCTTGAATTTGTATGCAGTGGTTTCTGAATACATTCATTCTTTTCTGGTAACTGCTATAAACTTAGGAAAGCATCTGTTCTTTTTGATGCTGCTTACAGATGGTGATCTGTATATTTGTTGCTGTCTACCTTCTCCTTCAAGTCATGTTTTAATTATTCACATTACAACTTTACAGTATTCTCCATTCACTTGCTTTAAATCACTCTCAGAAATGAGAACTATTTCTGACTTGGCCTCTTGTCAAAAAATCTCTTCCCCCCAGTTGCTTTTGAATGCAAATAATGGTTCACGTGGCTGTCTTCATTTAAAGTTATCTTCAACTTCTCAAAATATTTGAACATTTCTCATAATCATTCTATAGCATCAGTCACAGCTACACTTTTCATTACACTTGTCATTAGTTGTTTCTGTAGAGTTTGCTTAGGGAATTCAAGGCACTTTTTTATTCTGTCTCTCTAAAGGTAGGTCTTGCAGTGTTTAAAAAACAACAAAACAAACAAAAACCTCACCTCTAAGTGAAGTGGTAGATAATTCACATTGTAACATGAAAATGTTTTGTTCTTAAATCTATGTGGGGCTCAACATACCCCCAGATTTGCTATGGCAAAGATTGAGAAAGCACTAACATGCAAATTTGAACCTCTGGTTCTTGTATTCTCTCTGGAAATGTTCACCCACAACATGTATTGATGACTTTAAGACAATTTGTTGAGAAGAAGTTGTGGCACAAAACACCTTCCTTACATGTTTGTTTGCAAGACTGTAGCCTAGAAAACACAAATCTGCAGGGCTACTTATGTCGTATAACTTGTATTTTTCAACTCAGTTTGTAGTTATGATAGGCAAAATTGGTGCCATTGGTATTTCAGTTACTTAAGTGTATTGGGATGAATTTTGGGTCTCACAGGAGACAGACCTAGCTTTGGTCTCAGAACTGATGTAAGTTAATATTCACCTGCAATAAATAATGCAGAAAGTAGCACTTAATTGTTTTTGAGTAAGAAATAATCAAAAGTAGCAGTATAGTGTGTATATATATAACGTCTTGCAGTAAAAATACCGTTAAAATCTTCACTTCAAAAAGTAAACTGTGCAAAGGTTTTGGGAAAAATCTGACAACAATGCAGCATAAGTTTTTTTTTTTTTTTTTTTTTTTTTTCTCCAAGTGGTTGTAAGGGCCAGATATTTTCGAAAAATATATGAAATATACTTGAGCTCATTGCTCACTGTTTTTTACCTATGTCTTGTTAGGGTGATTTCAGAATCAATTGCAGAAGGGTATCTTGGTCTCCTAGGATAAGTAAAATTTGTCTGCTTATGCTAAGCCCTGATGTTTTCAGTAGAAAAACAATTACCTAGAGTGATCTTGAAGTATTTTCCCAATTTTTACAGACTCAGGAGTCAAATGAGCAGAGAACTTCTAAACTGCTGAGCTAATCATTAAGTCTATGCTTTCTTATGGAAACTTTTTAAGAGAAAAATGGAAACTGAGTCAGTATGAAAGAAAATGAGGAATAAAAATATATTACTTAAGAAATGGCATAGACATTTTTCTTTGTGGCCTACAGAAAAAGGAAAGAATTACACATGTATTTACCCCAAAGAGATGCCCACAGTTCTTTAGGTCTTATGCGTAAAAGCTTTGCAGGAATATAAATGTAATGAGAGAATCCCTAGCTCAAAAGCTTGTGTGGACCCAGCAAAAACTTGATTTAGTTGCCATATCATTCAAGGTTTAGAAACCCCAACCTCAGAACTGCATTTTGTGTCATGGAAATAGATGTCTGTTTTGCTGCTTTGTGAGAAATGGTGAGAATATTACTACATTAAAAAAGAGGGAAAGGTTAAGTATTACAGAACTGTTAAATATGTACCCTTTTTGAAACGTTACACTGAAAGTGATGTTTGCTTACCACTGTAAAACTTCCTGTACTTAGAATGTCATTAGATCTATAATGAGAAGGGTATTGGAAAATGGGAAGGAACCAAATACAGATCATTGATATTAAAAAGCAACAGCATCAGACACATTTTTCCTGGAATCATGTTAAATATCATCCTGTTTTTTCCCTAAACATCAAATATATCAGTGACTCAAGTGGATGTATCCAAGGGAGGATTAAATGCCTTTTGGTATCATATGAGGATTTTTCAGGAATTACTTTTGTGAAGCAGCCAATGTGTTTATTTTTTATCTTACAGATGGAAAGCATGACTTTCCTCTTAAGAGAACAAATTTGTTTTCTTTAAGAATTATGGTTTTGGATCTGTCTAAATCACTTTGGTCTCCAGCATTGCTATATATAGGATTCCACATTGAATTTGAGAAAACAAGAGCTAAATATTTCCCTAGTTTAGAAGATCCCTATTTAAGTGGAGGGGAGTCCCAGTGGGCAGGAGGACACTAGTTAACTGGGAACATTGGTTTACTATTAATACATAAAGAATATTTCATTCAGTCTGATATGGATTCCTTCAAAAATACATGGGTCACAAGGCATGCTGTGAAGATAGTGTCCTATGAACTTTCCACCCCACATTCTAAACTTGCGTGTAAATCATCGTTCAAGGATGATAAATTGTTTCCAGAGAGCACAAACTTAGACATTTACCTGATTTTTTTCCTTGTTTGCTGAAATTTTACTTGTACCAGGGTTAGGTGCTAATGGTTAATGTATCCATGGGGTGTTCTTTTTCCTCTTGTGAGTCTTGAAAGCTGGTAAAAGTGTCTATCTGAAACATACATGCAAGGGAATCATCAAAAGCAATTTTACAACTGGGTTTACCATTAAGTGTTGACCTTTACAAAAGGCAGAAGTGATGCAGCTTTTTTGGACTTTTTTTTTTTTCTTTGTATAACCCTAATGTTAAACCCAGCCAATGTTGGCTGAGGCTTCAATTCTTGAATTTGGGTGAAGGTACATGTTAGGGTTCCTAGAATGTCTTACTCCAAGACAGGGAGTATGAAAAGGTGCGTAACAGGTAGCTGAAGTCAGAGGAGGGCTGGTCTTAATGTTCCTCTCCAAACACACCCTAGCCCTTGGGCCTTGTAGAGTCTTAAGTTGTCTGCTAGGGAAGCCATAAATCCATGAGTGCCTCTCTCATTCTCATCCCTCCTCCTTGTCAGCAAGAGTGCAGTGTGAAATTGATGAACAATTACAAGTTAGTGGTGTCCTTGGCAAAGATGATGAAAAGGAGCAACGGAATTGGCTCGCGGCCAGTTAATGTAATTGATGTCTTTAGAAATACTACAGAATTCCAATGTGCTGAATCTTACAGGAGTGATCGTCCCACGAGGACCAGAAATGCTGGTTCACTATGCAGAATGGGGTTTGAGAAGCAACAAGGAGTGTTAACATTTCTTCTTTTTTTTTTTTTTATGTTTGCAGTTCAGTTTTTATACTGGAGTAGCAGTTCCTGGTTTGTTTGTGGCAACTGGTGCTAAGCTTTCCTTTCAGCTTAATACCTCTTCCTGTTGTCCTTTTTTTTTTTCTTATTCCAAAATGTTAAGGTCTGAAGCCATCCTGTTGTGATGAAAAGCTGAGTAGCATGTATGACTTTTCATTATCTGAGGACAAAGTTTGCATGTTCAGTCCATGTTTTTTTTTTTTTCTTTTTAATCACAGTTCTTTAGAAGGCCTGAGAGATGCGGTTGCTGAGGCCTTCAGCTGTCCTTCCAGAGAGGAGGCAGCTTCTACATTTGTCAACTGTTTGTTGCAACTGGTGGCAGGCACCTCTCTAGTGAGTGGTCTGCAGCAATCCGAGCTGGAGCTCTCACAAAAGCAGTGCTTCAGGCATAAGGGGATTGAGGAGAGTATTAAGTGTTCCTGGACGTGGCTGAGGGCTCAACCTTCCTGTGACTTGCAACTGCATTGCACCCAAATCAGGCATGGCGCATGCCTGGGCCTTGAAACAGGGTGCCCTAGATGGAATAGCTCCTGGTAGATCTAGTTTTAGAAGGATTTTACCAAAATACCTCACATTAGTTGTAATGTTTTAATAACTTCTTTCTAAAATTATTGTAAAATCACACTTAAACCCCTTTTTCCCCTGCCACTTAAACACAGGAGAGTATTTCTTCTTCTGGAAATAGTACAAAAGCATCAGTGTATTTCAGGTAAATTTTTTAAGAGCCATTTCTTAAAGGTAAGAGTGCTTTCCCAGTGTTCACAGGCAGAGAGAATTAAAAGTAAAGAGCCCTTGTTTCATTAATAAATGCTAAATGCTCTGACCTGACCTTTTGTTGTTATACAGAGCAATTTAATCTAAATCCAAATAAAAATGCACCTAGAATATTTCAGGAACCAATCAGTAAAAATTATAGAAAAAATAGAAAAAATTATAGAAAATGCAGATAGACAGAAAGTCATTAGCAGCTACTACTATCACTAAAATAGTGCTGAGAAACTCTGCACTTTCTGTAATTTTATCCCCACTTGCATAATAGACTATACTATAAGAAATAGAGCTTGTGCATGCTAAGCTACTGTGATCAAACAAAAAGAACTGCATGGCAAAAAAGGCCTTGACTAATGTTGTATGAATAAGCCTGAAGCTTATTCAAGCTGATTCAAACACAAGTGCCTGTAGAAATGGTACTCAGATTTGGAGGCTGTCATATGCCATCTGTACAGTTGCAGGATAAGCAGCCATAGGCAGGGGAGTTCCATTGTATATTAATGCATCCAGCACATGGCTGGGCCTGTGTTTCTGGCTGTAGTTCAGGGCAAAAAGGATTGCTAAGATGAGCAGCATTTCCTCTTTGTCTTTTGCAGGTGACAAATTGAATGGGCTGAGGATATCACAGATTTGCTGGGTCATAAGGAGATGCTGAAAGTAGCATAGGTCTACCAAATTTTTCTCTCTACTCCAAAACTCTCGTTGGGTATTTGTTAGCATAGTGGAGATCTGCCCCAGAATCCTTTACTGGCTGCTATTGAGATTGACTTGTTTAGGTTTTTCTAATTCCTGTATCAAGCAGATGGGCTAAAAGTAATGAAATAATTAGTATCTGAGGAACTCCAATGTGTATTTTTATATGCAATTGAGAGTGGTGTGAAAGTTCTCTCCAAGGCAGCCTCAGCAGTCTGTATTTTTGGAAATTTGTTTTGTCCATTCGAATCTAACAGGAAGCAACGTAACAGCATCCGTGCTACTGATAAACATAATTTAACTTTTGGAAAGAGTAATTTAAAACATTGAAGATATGGAAACTCTAAAATCATACTGCAAAGAGTTCTAATTTTTGTCATCACTTGTGCTAGTAGTACTTAAATTAAGCATCAACACTTTCTTATTCAAGACTTGTGCAATGTCATTTTTCATTGAAAACATAGGTGTTGTATGGAATTTTTGGGGCTAAGTTGAGTGTTAGTGAGAAGGAGGAAAAAAAAAAAAATTTGTGAGCCATGAAACCAGTTGATGGTTTTGAGTATTTGATTTCAGGTATTGGGCTTACCAGCTGTAAAAATGCTTGAGCTGAGCTATAATACTCTTCATGGTTTATTTTCTTCTCTCTATGAAAGCACTGAAAGCAAAATATACATCCAAATGATCACTCAGATCCTGCAAAAGGAATTAGACTTTTTCCTGTAAATAGGCATCTCCTGATGTGGCTGTTACAGGTGACTTCTCCCCCCACACCCCCAAAAGGTTATATCAAAGACCCCTTTATAGAGGAGACCACATGTAATACAGTGAAACATTCCTGCTCTCCAGCCCTCCTGCTTAACAGTCTCTGTAAACAAACATTAGCTTAGATCAGAGAGTGTGGACACAAGATAACCCCTTCTGCAAACAGTGTGCGACTTCTAAAGCTAACACAGCAAATATGTTGTCTCTTTCTCCCTGGCCCCTTTGCTCAGGAGAAGGGAGTCTCCTCATAACTCAGCAGTCAAAGGACTCTTTGATGTGTTTGAATCTCCGTGCTGAGATCCCTGCTCAGTGACATGGGAACATTTAGAAGCTCTAGGTTCGTGAGGTTGAAGTAGTGGGTCAGGCTGAGACATGATTTGTTAAGTTTGCCAAGACCATGTCTGATCTTGGAGTGCCTGTGGGACACCCAAAATAGTGCATCTGATGTACTGACTTGCACGCAGCGCTGGAAGGGTGAGTGTCTTTGATTGCATAAGGGGGTACTTCACAGATTCCTGTTCCTGTGACTCAGAGCAGATACTTTCCAAATGTCTGGAGCCTATTCTTTTAGAAGAAAAAAATTCAAAGCATTTTCTTTTATAAATCCAAAGGAACATTTCACAATAAAAAGTACTTCTTTTAAACCAATTCACAATGGTATTTTTAATGTGGCCCTGAGCTCCTGATTAAGAACCTAATCCAACTCTTACTAAAGTAAGGGGAGTCTTTGAGTGTCTTGTACAGAAATAGGTGTAGCTTACAAATGCAAAATTCTTGACCGGGGTGTACTTTTAAAAGAACCCCTGTGCTTTATTTATGTATACATATTTGCATTTTTCTTTGTGGCAGTTTTTTTTGCTTACCTTTTTTTCAAGAATCCTTTGGGCATCAGATCTTATCTCCTTACTGCTTTCATTCTTAATTAGGATTTTAAATTTTGAGGGGATTATGAAAATCCTAGTCCTGAAGTACGAATCTAAGGTTTGATACCTTTGTCCATGTATAAGTTACTTATATAAGTCAGGAATGTCCTGATTTTGTTTTTCTTCCTGTAGTGGTAGCCCTGCAGAATACAGATGAAATTAGGGGGAGAAAATGGAGATTTAACCTAATTAAAAATCACATATTTGTTCAAATAGACAACTAGGCAACAGTTAGTCTTGGGTAAGGCTTTTTAAAATATCACATGGAGAAAGTGTGGTATGGTATAGCACAGGAGGATCTTTAAGTTGTGTCGTCATCCAAGTCCTTTACCTTTGAGTTAGTTGAGGCAGTCAAGGCTCTGTCATGGTTCTGTGCTTCCTTGTGCCCCGTGTTCATCAGAGTTTGGGAACTACAGAGTTCAGAGCCTCCACCATCTGATGTTGATGACTTCAAACAACAAAATTAATTAACTATTTCTTTTATGTTGAGTGCAAATATCTTGATTTCTGTATGCTGAAGATTTTCCTTCATATAACCACCTAGTCTTACTATCAGATAGTGCCTGATATTCCATCCCAAGTATTCTAGGTTTGTTTTCCTTAAACAGTGAGGTTTTGATAAAAACAGCAATAGGTTTTCTGCTTTAAAGGCTTTCATAAGAACAGCCCATAAATTTGCAGAGTTGAAAACAGCATGTTTCACCCTACAGAAATTTGTGAACCTTTTTTGGACATTCCTACACCTGTGTTACTATAGTTTTTGCAGTACATTATGTTGGAATATATCTTCATGATAATACAATCGTTAATTTGTCCCTGGCCAGTTTAGGCTGAGTGCAGGTGTGCTGGAATTCTTGAAGAGGTAGGTACACATTTTTCAAAGCTGCCACTCAAACAGCAGCATTGAAAATATCAGAGCTTTTATGCTATCAAAGCAGTGAGTCCTGTGAAAGTGAAACCATGCTCAGTTGGTGGCATTAACTGTATTTATCAGAGATTTCTCAGAGCCACCAATCTTCTTAACCCTTCAAATCATATCAAATATGAGACTAAATTAATACAATCATCCCACAGAAATGCTTTCAAATATGCCAGTCTGCAGCGTTCTAGTAGTTCTGCAAGCTAGTGAAACAAGCCCTGCAGCTTAGATTTCTGATTTAGAAAATTGCAGGGACCTTTTTCCACTTGGCAGCTCTTCTTCGTGAGCTGAGCTTATTTGTTTCAGCTCTGTGTAGTAGGTAAGAAAATATCCTATTTAAACATCTTGGGAATTAATTGATACATAATTTTTTTTATCTTTGTTTCCTTTATCTCACTTCTGCCACAAAGACAAATATATGAATACAAGGCCAATTTAAGGATACACCCCCGACAGCTAATGTTATTTCAACAGAACTTTTCAGTTAAAGGCAATATTGTCTAGACAAAGTCAGTTTGCCTTTAAATAAAAGTTCTAAAAATATAAAAAGCGTTACGGAGTCTGACAAACTAGCAAAAGTAACTGAGATAAGGGTGATAGTGACTTCAGTCAATTTGAGTCAATTCATGCTGGTCAGAAATACACAAGTATATCACTAAACAGCAAGAATGAACTTTGACTTGAAATATAGACATCTACTTTTCACTTAAGGTCTTCTTTTTATTGTTCTTTCAATGCCCTTGCTATCTAGAGCTCCTAAGCTTTAATATGTTTGGGTGAAAATGTTATGGCTACTGGGAAGTAGTTCATATAAAAGTTGCTGCAGTGAGAGTTAGCTTTAGTGCTTCTAAAGGCTAATGAAGTCTCTATTTATACATATCCTTTATTAAATATTTTGACTGTCTTCAGTAGCTATTTCCTATGCCACTTACACAGTATTATATAATGATATTATAATTCTTAAGTTCTATGTGAAGCCTACAAATATTTACAGAAATGCATTTTCTGTTCACTTCTGTTGATTTTTCTTTTTTTTTTTTTCTTTTATCCTTGGCATGTTCTCACTGTGGAACTGACTGAGGTTATGACCCAAAGGTTTTCTCCAGTATTAGCTTTGTCCTTATGCAACCTCTCATGAGTACAATGATGCATCTAATAGGCTGGTCATTTGGGAACAAAGGGTATTAGCTGGTCAGTTTGTAGGATTGTGATTGTGTTAGAATAGTTTGACAGTGGTACCTTAAGAGAAATTTGTCAGTATGTCTTCCCTTTCCCAACTTAGATCAGTAGCTAACGTAAATTGTATTAGCAGCGAAGAAATGCATACATCTCTCATAGCTGGGTTTTATCTAGACTTTCCTTTTACCCAGCTCCCATTTGCAGGAACACCCCTCTTCACTAAACACAGTGATGCTTTGAACTTAAGATATTCCGTGATCCTGAGCTGGAAGGAACCTACAAGGATCATAGAGTTCAACTCCTGGCTCCACGCAGGACTGCCTAAATGCCAAACCGTATGTCTGAGAGCATTGTCCAAATGCTTCTTAAACTTTTGCAGGCTCAGTGCTGTGACCACTTCCCTGGGGAACCTGTTCCAATGCCTTACCACTCTCAGTAAAAAAAAAACTCTGGCTAGCTAGCCTGGTTTGGGGTGTAGATTTGAAATTAAGTATTAATTTCATGTAGGATAATCATCATTTTCAGTGAAGAAACTGCCCAAGATATTTGTGTTCAGAGTGAACCAGCTGCTTCCCTGCCAGTGTTTTCATTGAAGAATCACAGAATGGTTGAGTTTGGAAGGGATCTTATGAGATTTGCCTGCTCTTTTCCAGACTGAGTGGTCCCAGCTTTCTCAGCTTCTCCTTGTGTGAGAGATACTCTGAGAGATTCTCCAGCCTCTCAGTGATCTTCATGGCCTTTAGCTGGACTCACTCCAGTATGTGCATATCCCTCTTGTATTCTGCTGAGGAGTGCTGAATAGAGGGGAAGGATCAGCTCCTTTGACCTGCTGGAGATGATTTTCCTAATGCAGCCAAGGAAGTTTTGGCCTTTACTGTAAGGGTGCATTGCTGGTCCCTGCTCAAAAAATGTTGACTGTGAAAGTTCTGAAAACCAACTAAGTAATTTTATTGGAAATTTTAAAGTAGTTTTACTGTAGAACACAGGGATGTTGTCAGAATTTTTACCAATATTGAGATAATTTTAAAAGTGCATTGATGTGTGATTTCTCTGTCTGTATATTTAAGTACAAGCACTCATGCCTTGGTTTGGATACTCTCCTGACTATTTGTCTAACAATCCAGCATTGGAGTTATCAAGTCACACTCTACATGTTCCATTTAGCACCTGCTTGCAGAAAACAAAAGGCGAAGGTCTGCCTTTCACCACCATCAGTTATTGTCCCCTGCTTCTCCCTTTTTCTCAGATACGAGGCCATAAAAGCAGAGTCCTATGCTTGCCCTGTTGACAACCATATGAGTATGTCATCTAGAGACAGATTTCAATACTGTTTATGTGCCAGCTTGCTTTTGAAAATATCAAAATAGTGTTATACAACTGCCTTTGTATCCATGTACCTCAGTGTTTCATCTGTAAGGTACAGGTGAGTATGTGCCTCTATTACCAAAGATAAATATCCTGATGAGTGGAATGTACAGATATGATAACAACTGTAGGCTTAATGAAGACGTAATTATTTTTGTCTGCTGAGGACATAACTTGCTATGTCCTCACCTGCTGGTTTCATCTCCTGGTGATTCAGGGGGGAATCTGGAGAGAAGGGCTCCTTCTCCTCAGGGGAAAATAGGTTTGCTTGCCATTATGGAGGACCGAAGCAGCTTTTAACAAAACAGGATCTGTTTCTTCTTTTTGGACTCTTGTTCTGAAATGAAAACTTATTTGAAATAGTTCTTCACTCTGGCGCCAGGATTTAATCTAATTCCTTAGACTCTCCACTGGCTTGAAATACTTCCTAATTAAATTTGTTCCAAGTTTTCCCTCAGGACAAATGGAGTAGAATCTTCAGGGTCTAATCCTTTACTTTGTATTGAGATTATTTAAAACTCTTGAGGACATTCTGCTCTTAGATACGTATTTGTTTTCATATACTAATATCATATAAGGGTTCATCTTTAATAATATTTTTATTAGGCTATCTGTCTTATTTTTAATATTTAAAACATCTGACTCATTTACAGTGTAGTAACTTTCACCCTGGTAACCGCTCACTCTCTATGTGGAAAAGCCTTAGGATTCTACTGGGAAGTGTTTAGGCCCATTCAGGCCTTACTGATTTTAACTGGGAGGATGGCTTCTCAGCTCCTTGCAAAATTAAGCTTAATGGACCTTCTCTAAAGTCAGTTGAAGTCCATACTTTGTTAAGCCCCAAAAAAGGAGGTCTTGCTTGCTAATCCTGCAACAATTAAAGAGCAAGCCTTTTTCGTGGGTAGCACTCCGGATGAAGTGTTTCCTTCTAATTTTGACTTCGTATTTGAATTTGTTTGATGTATAGTTTGATATTTTTCAGGGTGACATTTGCAAGAAATGTGAGCAAAATCTCTGATTTGTTGTAATTCCTGTATATTCTCATTTTGGTGCATGCTTTCTGGCTCCTTTTTCTCCTTCCCTTCTTATAGTTCTAATTTCCATGCAGTCTGTCTTATGACATTTTTTGAGTATTTTACCTTTACTTTTAATCTTTATGGACCAATTAATATTCTTCTACTGTACTGCTCCTGCACCCTGCTGTGCTGAAGTATCCATTTTTAAAGAGCACTCTCCGATCTGTGCATGTTTCTTGTAGATTATAGCCCTTTTTACTACTTTTGCTTGTATTGATTATGTGTTTTGAAATAAAGTTACCTCTTGGAGCTGTTATTGAACTTATTTATTTTTATTCTTGATGCTTTGGGAGAAATAAATGTGAGCCTTGTCCTAATGTCTGATAATTCCCTAGGTGGTTTTGCCTAGGGGTTTTATTGTTGCCAAATTCTTGATGTTGAGGTATTGTTCCATCCAGGACCACAAACCCAGGTATGTCTTTGTCAATTTGAGACAAAGAGAGTAACTGATCACCTAAGGGTTCCTTCCCACTTTGGTTCCCTGCTACCTGAAAGGTATTTGCTAGACCTTCACTAATTTTTTTACGGAAGTCTGTGTGGTACCTGTTTGGCAAAATGTTTGTTCAATTCTCATGTTCGTTAATTTTTCTCTCATAATGTTGTCATTTTAAATGTGCTCTAAAACATTTAGTTATCCCAATTCTTTCTCCTTTATGCCACAGTCTGCAATTTTACAATTAAAGTGTAATAAAACTGGCAGATGGGAATTTCCAAACTATGACATCTTTCCTATGCTGAATTCCCAGATTTATATCTGATTTGAGGAAGAGAGGTGTCATGGACTATCCACCCATTTTATTCTCCAGTTAGATAAATGCACTTACACGTATAGAGAAGATACACAGTATAAACTAGATGATAGCAGTGTTTTCAACAAGACTGGGTTAGGCAAGAACAGGGTTTAGAACCACAGGTTATTAAGCTTAAATAATATAGTAGGCAAGACCTCTTGAGTAGTTACTACATCCTCTAATTCAGATTGTGGAAAAGGCTTGTCTTTTAAACATTAGGTTCATTAGGTTTGTTTTCTACTGGGCTGTAACTCCTGGATGAAAAATAGCCCCATTGGAAGCTAGGAGAATTTGTTTTCAGTTGAAGTTGTCATCAGTTTCTGATGAAACTGAACTGTAGTAGAAAACCCAGTTTTCTTCTCAGACTGGAAAACCAAAGCCTTTTACAGCTAGATGTCGTAGTATAATTAGTGGTCTGAAGGAATCTGAGAGTATGGATAGAAATAAAGGATAATAAAAATTATAAAGAATACTGATGCTATACAAAGAAAAAAATACATATATTTTTAAAATTAAGAATATCAAAATGTTGTTCTTTGCTGAAAGCAATAACTCATTTTTTGAGCAACCAGAACTTGAATCAGAATGGGAATGCACACCTGGTGAGAGATAATTAGGGATGTTCTAAGTAAAAATCAAGGACTCTTCGACTAAATTCTCTAAAAAGAATGAATACTAGTGCCTCCCTAAAACAAACAAACAAAACCACCACTACCAACAAAAAAACAAACACAAAAGCAACAAAAACAAAAATCAGAACAAATAAAATGAAAACCCAGGAAACAAAACCCTAAATAAAAAAATGAAATGGGGGGAGGGAGGGGGGATACACCAAAAAGCAGAAATTCTTTCTTGCAGTATCTAAATTCTGGAGATGGATGTCCAAGACCAAACAAAAGCATAGTCACTAAACAATTTAAATTAAAAAATAAAACACACAAAAAAACCTTATATTAAAAAAATACTAATTTTTCAACATTCAATGACTTGATTAATTTCTGAAGCTTTTTTCCATAATTTTCCATAAAATTTGGTTTTGTGTTATGGAATGGCATCATATATCTCCAGTACTCCCAGACTGAATGGTCTTAGCATGGTCATCAGGCCAGGGTTGTTTTCTGAGAGAAATTTTGTATTTAGGGGGAAAGTAGAAAGCATTTTTGTGGCATGCTGATGTTTGGAAAACAATGGTTGTTTAGAACTGCTCAGAGGACTGGAATGTCACAAGGAGTCCGAGAGAAAATGGATTTGTTGGCAGAAGGTAGATGAAGTGGTCAAAGCCATGTGCTAATTTCAGTTTATGACACAGCTTTTTGATTTGCCTTGTATCTACTCTTTCCACACCTGTGGATCTGGCTTATGTGCAACACTATGCATATCTCCAGAGGCTGTAGAGTTGTCATATCCAGCAGCCACAGAGTAAATTCCTGTCACAATATAAGTACACCTAAAAAAGACTCAAAAAACAAAAAACAACAACAACAAGAAAAAAAAAAAACCTCTCTGGCCAACAGAAATTATGAATTGTCAGTAAACTTGATTTGCGGAATGCTTTTTCAACATGTTTTTCCAGCTTCTTGCACATGATGAAAGGCTGTGGTTTTTTGAGAAGAATAATATACAAGATGGCTATAGTTCTAGCAGCACTGAAAGTTCCAGCCTGCAGGATTCTTGGTGGGGCTTCAGTGAATGATCTTATTGGAAATAGATCAGTTCCATAAACCTAAATTTGGAAATAGGAAGAACAATACTAAATGCAACCAGATTGCGAAAGTAAAAATCCAACCATGATTACATCAGGGAAGCACTGGACAAGTGTCATTTGTTTTTCACTTACAAGTCTGAGCAAATCCTCAACTGTTTGAGGAAAAATCTTGGGCTTTCAAGCCAGAAGGTTGTTGATATGAGGAAAAGATTGGAGCACTTTGCTCTATGGTAAAATACACAGATGGCTTCTTCGATTAGATAGCTGGAATGGTATTTTGCACAAAGTGTTAAGATTGCTTCAGAAGGTCTTTGCTTTGTTGTTGATATCAGGAGAAAAGCAGTCATGCAAAATTTGAAAGTAGCTGTTATTCAACCTTTTTTAAGGTTAACATAATAAAAAGTTCCAAACAGAGTTTTGGTAAGGATTAGTGACTTTTTAAATAAAATCATGTTTATTTATGTTTTTACATGGAAAATGTGTAAAAGTTAAAAGACAAAAAATATCTTGTTCTTTTCTCCAGAGGGGTTGGACTAGATGATCTTCAGAGGTCCTTTCCAACCTCAGCCATTGTGTGATTCAAATGAGACTGAATTTAAGATTCAAAATGATATTCAGGAGCTGTGATATTATCTTGGGTGTGCCAAAAAGGCATCTTACAGTGACTCTTGGAAGATGAAAACTTCTTTTCAGTTTGCTTGCCATGTTAATCAATATCAGCAACGTTTGAATGGATGACTGAATGGTGTATGTAAATCTATCCATCTAGGTTTCTGTGGATGCTTAACTCATATTTGCTAACTTGGAAAAAGCTTATTGGTGTCAACTCCTTTGCTGATCCCTTCTTTATGCAGCTGGTGTGCCCAAAGAACTGATACTGCTATAGAGAACCAGACTGCATCATTACCTTGCCTGATTATTTAGTTTTTCTCAGCAAGCTATAAACAGGCATGTGTGTGGGAGAAAAAAAAAAAAAGCTAATAATTCAATATGAACCCTGTTGTGAAGCAATGTGGTGCCCTTGTTGTTATATAGGTAGGGGCTGGTGGGTCTTGGGTCTTTTCAGAAGTCAGGATATATTAGAGTCGCTCATGGAAAGTCTCTTCCCTGCTCTGCAGAAATCACAGCTGAGGCTGTAGGCCATCATGCAGACTTGGTAACATCTTTGGTCTTCTCTATAATTTAGTTTATGTAGCTTTTTTAGCTGTGCTCCTTTAGGAGATCACAGAATCATCTAGGTTGGAAGAGACCTCCAAGATCACCTTGTCCAACCTCTGACCTAGCACTAACAAGTCCTCCACTAAACCATATCACGAAGCTCTAAATCTAAATGTCTTTTAAATACCTCCAGGGATGGTGGCTCAACCACTTCCTTGGGCAGTCCATTCCAATGCCTAACAACCTTTTCAATAAAGGAGTTCTTCCTAATATCCAACCTAAACCTCCCCTGGTGCAACTTTAGTCCATTCCCCCTTATCCTATCAACTTGGCACATGGGAGAATAGACCAACCCCCACCTCAAGCGGATCAACACATACACCTAACTTGGTGTCATCTGCAAACTTACTGAGGGTGCACACGATCCCCTCACACCAGCAACATTTTGCTGTTTAATTAGGAATGCAAGTTAGTGGACTGATGAGGTTACTCGCTACTGAGGTAGAACTGGAGCCAGGTTTAGGTCCACATAAATCCCCTACACAAAAAAAGGTGATGCTTATGTCTCTTGACCCTTTGTATTTTTAAGGACGTTTCCTTCATTTGTCCCAAATATTACATTGGATTGAACCTTCCTTATCTTTTGAAGCCTTTAATCATAGTAACATCAGTATTTTCACTTCTGAGGTAGATTCTTAGTTGTTTAAGGTGCTTTTTTTCCAAACTGGGTTTGAAAATCTGTAGAAGTGAAATTAAAGATTTCTTTTATATCGCTACAAATAAATATATTTTTGCTCCAGTGACTGATGATACCTGTCATGGTCCAAGACAGCAAATTTACAAGATGAGCAAATACACTCAGGCTGCTGAAATCCAATACAGCTGCCTTCAGAAGCAGATCCATGTTTTGTAGGTGAAATCTACTGACAGACTGAACTGCTTTATGGTACTTTGGAAAATGATATATGACATGTAGAATGTGGAAGAACTTTTAGAAGTATAATTCATCCAGATTTGATTTGAAGCAGAAAGGATATACAATAATAACATAGTGAAGGCACAGACCTTGTTTATAAGTCTTGCAACCTTGTTTTACGTATGCCACAGCAGTTCTCAAGTACAGTTAGAATGAAAGCATTAAAAAAAAATCTTAGTGAAAGAAAGCAGTAACAAATGGATGACTGAGAAGTAAAAAAAAAATACATTGTCAAGATGCACATGGAGATTGTGACTGGTAACCATAGAGGGTTAGTTTATTTCTGAACAAAATGTTTTGTGTTGGGTAATCCCCTTTTCCAGAAAAAAAAAGATTTCTAACCATCCCTGCATAAGTTTATTGAAATAATAAAAAAGTATCACTTATTTTGCATTAAGAAAAAAAATCTGCAGATATTAGGGGGCTTTTCACATCTCCCATCACATTTGTTCATGGCCTCTTCAGTACTTTGAAAGGCATATGTTTTTTTTTTTTTTTTTTTTTTTTTTTTTTAAAAGGAATCTATTTCGGTGCACTTTTGAGGGAAGGTTTGGCTGAAGAGTTGCACTTCTTTAAGGTGACATTGGAATTTCTAGAAATGCAAACACCATCTTACCGCAGAATGTATCAGCAATTCCAGCTTTTTCCATTCTTCCTTTTACCTTTATTTTTTTGAGGCTGAGGTGCAAAAGGGGAAAAGCACCCTAAACACTCTCCTCTAACAAAGGTACAAAGATAAAGCATGAACGTTTGCAAAAGAGAGTGACAAAATGAGACTAGGGGATTATTATTGCTGCTACTACCACCATCATCAGTAACAGAGGTGAAATTTTTACAACTTTCTAATTACTACCAACAAATAAGTATGTTGGCTATAAGAATAAGTAACCATGACTTTGACACGTTTTTGCAATGAACTTTTCAGCATGCAAATTAAACCACCTAACATTTGAAAGCCAGCTATTTCAGATACCCTAGGTTTCTTATAAGCCTCCAGATGGGTCTTGCCAAAATGTTTAACTTATGGGAATCTGTGTATTCAGCTGTTCCCTGCGAACTGCCTTCTCTGTAGTCATTAGCTTGCCACTAACTGCACTGCACTCTGACTCTCAGTTTCAAAACTCTTTTCTATTGTACTTCTTTGTTAACTAAAACTTTTCTAGGTGGGAAGGAGAAATAGCTGCAGCAATTCTTAGGTGACTAATTTGCTTCTGGTTGCTGTAGATAACATCTTGATTTCTTCAGCTGGTTTGTTTTACTTACCTTTTAAAACTTCTGTTGCTTTGTCTGCTGGAGCTTTCATCCTTGGTACATCTTCACACCTGCTAACCAGTGCAGCTCTTTCTGCTCCGAATTAAGCCTGAATTATTTCATGGCTAGAAGAAAAGGGTTTTAAGGTCTTTAAATGCTTTATAGAGTTGGAAAGCCATCTTGGAATTCAGGCTACGCAATCACCAATTGGTCATCACAATTTTTTGTAAGAATGTAATTTGTTGTAATACAAATATGTATTTAACTCCTACATGGTCAAAAGCTTTCTGTTTCAATTTGTTGTTTTAGAACCAAAGTGCTTAAATGTACTATAAAGAAAAAATGCAGATCAGTTTACAAACAATGTTGTATCAACATTGTAGGACACTATATGCTATAGATCTATATAGAAAACTACAGATACTCTTCTGGCTGTACAGCTTTAGCAGAACATTCTTCATTAAAAACATTTTATTGAAGGAGTGACATTTATACCAGGTACAAGGACTGCAGATAGGACTGCAAATAATAGATGATGGTTTTTCATCTACTGAAAAGACTAAAATACTCACTTTATCTTCTCGAAGTTGATGACCTTAGTTTACCTTGAAGTTTAATACACAGGAAACTGTACTGGATTTACTGGTACCCCAAAGTATAGTCATTTGTTGTTCCCTTGTTATCACATGGGACTACAATCCTTGCTTCATGTTTATGGTGCACATAAAGCACCATTCCGTTTATCGTTCTTGGCGCACATCTGGTTGCACTTCCTTAGAATGAACTGTCTGCTGCTAAAAATAACTCTTGGCTTATAGATATTTTTATTATTCAGTAATAGCTAATAATTTTCTTTGGGAAACAAATCCTTGTATTCATGATTATTTTTTCCTAGCTCACTGCAGATCATTGACATGCTAAAACCACAGATAGCTTGAATATCCAGCCGAAGTGCCTGCGGTTAAAGGTTACGTGTTTTCTAGGAAATAGAGGTCACTTGGATCCTCCAAATATTATAAGCACATTCTTAGTGCCTGCTAAGAAGAATGACCTTTTCGGTATTGTATATTTTCTTGACACTTCAAGCATTTTTTCTTTTTTGTTCGTAACTTTTGCCTGGAAAATGTAAAGGTAATATAACTTGTTGTATTGCCTCGAGGCCTTGGAAGATTAACATTTCAGCTTTGTATTGTTCTTTATGCTCACGAACAAGCATAACTTGTCCATCTAAGTCTAAATATAGAGATATGCAGGATATGTGACGTTAAAGGGCTGTACGACATTTGAAATAATTAGGGAATGGCATAAGTTCAGTCTCCTTATGCATGGGCATATGTATGTACCACACGCTATTGAATTTCTGTTCAGTCTTCCAAGTGGCTGTTTTCATAATGGATTTTTTCTGTTGTCCGCAGCTGTAGTCCTTAAATGCCTCATTGGTTTCCACAACATCTTAGTAGGAGGGAACTAGGATGTTATTAGAGAAAGCCCATTGAAGTGTGTAAGCAATAAGATCAGAAGTTGCCACTCATTTTGGGCAGTGTTTGAGAATGTGGCATCAGCTCTTATTTCTCCTACTGGTGGATGGAGTCCTCTTCTGATGGGGGTGGGTGAAAGTGGGTTTTGTAGAGTGGAAATACAGAAGTTTTATATGCTATCAATAAGATAGCAACATTGTATACAGTCTTTCTGTTGATGAGTATGCTCACAAATTAGAGAAATGGTGAAATTCAGAGTCTGGGGTTCCAGTTGGCATCTTGTACAGCAGCATCCTTGGGAAGATGTTTGCTTTTGTGTCCAGATTTTGCTACCTTAAACTCTGCTACCCATCTTCTGCCTGTATTTGTTACAATCCTGTCTCTCCCCAATCCTGACTCCTTGTCTGGTCCCTTTTATTTAGTCAGGCCTAGTCTCTGCATTCCAGTTTCTGCATTCCAATCTGACGCTCATTATTCTTTTGTCCAAGATTGTCCTAGATTTTATCCAAACCTCAGTCTCTGATCTGGTCCCAGCCTTTGTTTGGTCACTACTATCTAGCTTGTTTGGGTCATGTACCATCTCCCTCTACTCCCCAGAGTTTAATCTTGCTTCCACATTTTTGTTATGGCTTTTTCACCCAGTTTTAACACTGATCCTTCTTGCCAACTGGATACAGATTACACAGTGACTGCCCACCTTTGCAGTGTCAGGTCCCACAGGGGATGAAGATGTCCACAGCCCTGGAAAGAGCACTGTATTTGGAGTGTGTCTGCTGAGCTATGTATTTCCACTTGGGAAATGTGAACTGAGGATATTTATTTTGGCCCAATTTAAGACAATTCTTAGGAAGCAATTTGTTTATAAGTCATAGGTTTCGTCACAGGTTTCATCAAAACCTTTATAAACGAGACAGCTTTCAGTTTTTTGATACTGCCTTTCCAGGAGACCTCAGACAGCACGTCTGGGCTTCTGCAGGGTCCCCTGGGGAAGGGAAAGAAATGCCTCTGTTTTTTCACAACTTGCCTGAGCACTGCATAGTAGAGGAACTTCAGCTGGAAAAGCCGGAGTAGGAAGCTGGTCTTCTACATAGGTCTCATCTCCCCTCTGTAGCAGCCTCCAGTAGCTCAAGCCTGTGAGAAATGTTCTTCTAGCCAGCTCTTGCTGCTGCCCCAGGTTGTGCCCCAGGGCTTGTGCAGGGGGTGTATGGCTGCGAGAAGCGTGGTGGTGTTACTGAGGTGGCTTTTCCTGTCGTAGTGGACATCTGCCATGGCTTGTCTGCTGTCAGTGTGCAAAGACAGGCATGCAGTATTGTTCCTTCTTCCTTGCCTCAGAAGCCCTGAGTGGAGGGATCCCATCAGCTGCCAGGAGGGGTTTGCACCTGGAATGGGAGGGACTGAGCACCTCTTGCTCACCCCATCACTGTGCCCTGCTGGCCCCAGGCCCTCAGCCAGCAGCAGAATAACTAACAGCACTGCTGGCACTGGCAGCTTCAGCCCTTCTGCAGGCTGTCATTAAGCAACATCAGAGTTTGTTTCGAAGTAAAATGGAAATGCCTCTCTTGCACTGCCTTTTCTCAAAATCTTGGGGGTTCTGAATCTGTTGCTACAAAGAGAAGAAAACTTCAAAGCCCTGAAAGAAAGCAGAAGTTAGATAATGACTGCAGGGAAGGAGAGAACAATTCCCTGATCAGGAAAGCAGACCAAATCACAAATGTGTTACTTTTATGTCCCACCATGTGTGGGTGAAAGATACCAAAACTTCTGGAATTATCAGTGTGCAAGCACTTTAGGAGGTGTCTCAAAAGAGCCAGAAACTTCAGGTGCCCTGCCTTTTAATGATCATGGTTAATGACAGCTTTCTTTGAGATGTTGCTCAGTGTTTTACTGCCAGGCCTCTCAGTCACGTGTGTATGCTTGGCTCTCCAAGTGATACAGGTCAAGGGCAAAGTGCCATGTAACAGTTTTAAATTTAGTGGTTCCCAAAACAGACTTCTGTTGATGAGGTATCCAGCATAATGTACTGCTTTGTCACTTTATGGGGTAATTTGAAAAAGATAAAGAACTCAAAATTTGGAAGAGACTGTAAGCCATGAAAGTTTGGCAAGAATTTCCTAGATCAATCAGGCAACCAGACAAATTAACTTTGTTTCCAAGGGCTTTTTGTTTTGTTTTTGTTTTGTGTTTTTGTTAAGTGCTGCTGAAACCTCTCATATTAGCAGTTTCAGAAATTGAAAGTCTTTATTGGACATATATAACACCATTCAATACACAGCAACATAAAAAAAATTTTCTTAACTGTTTTCTATTACTGTTTAAGAAACTGCCCTCAGGTTCACAAGCCTGAGGAGTTGACCTGTGGGGCATTAAATAAATAAATGGAGTATTACTAAGGTTACCAAACAGTGTATTTCAATAAACAGCTGCTTCCAACAACCATAATTCACATACAGTTTAAGAGAAGTGGTATTGCTCAAATCATGTGAGTACTTAATAAACTTACGTTCCTGTTTCTCGTTAAGTGTTGTGGTGGACGGCTTTCTGAATTGCATATTTTCACCTATTAATATTTTATTAATAAACTAAATTCTGGAAAAATATATTTTTGAGATTAAACTCTTGCCCAATACTTACGTAGAGAAAAAATATAAATCAAAAAATACATTATTTTCTCAAAGGAGGCTTTGGCATATACATGCAGCCAGCTTCTTTGGGAATGAGTCAGAGATAGAAGCTAAACTGCTCACTTCTAATGACTCATTTCTAATACTCTTCTTTGTTAGATCTCGGCTCACGAAGCAAACAAAATCACCAGCAAAAATTTGTCCTATCTTCACAGTTAATTTAATTCCATATTGATTCTTATCCTGTCATGTTTTGTGTGTTGGAGGGAATCAGGTGCCTGAAAATAGATATAAAATGCCATACAGTAAAAATGACATGAAACCCTGGCTAATTTTAAATTCATGCACCAAAGCACAAAACATTTGTTACTGCTTGAAAACTTCAAGGAAATATTGACCTGGCTTGGCAAAAGGTGCATCAATTGCCCTGTTGAAATGAAAACAAATTGTTTTGATTCTATTTAAATTCAAAACCTGTTCAGTATTTACATGTAAAGCAGTCTACATTGTGATTAGACAGATATGATGAGATCTTTTCTTCAATTCATCATCAATGAAAAAAGTGGGGAAGAAAACATCATTAGGATACTGGCAAAAGCGTTAGAACTTTTAGCTTTTTACCAGTTAGAACTGGTAATGCATTCTAATGTGAAAGTTCATAGAGCATTTGTAGATTGCATCTTCCTGGATATTATTACAATCTAAACAGTGCAAGACTAAGTTGAATTGACAGTCACCTTTCAAACCTTTTTCAAACTAGGCTGGTATCTGAGATGCTGCCATATTTTTCTATTTTGTGTAAGCAGCTGAGCAGGGGAATCCAAATATGAATAACTATTTATGTGTATCATCTTTTATTCCCTGATCTTGTTCTCTCTTCAAATAAACACACAAAAATATCAAAAGTAACCTCCAGTCAAGACTACAGTGAAGATATCTTGGAAAAAAAAAAAAAAACAATATCAAATTTCCAGTATTTCACCTTTGGGTCATTCCTCACTTTTAGATAACTGCCAGAAACCAGTAGAATTTCCAGTACTTTAATGTATTTTAGGGAACCTATGAAAAAGCTGATGGTTTTTAAAAAGAATAATAATATGTATTCGTATTTCCCCCATATCTTTCTCATATTGTTTTTGTATATAGACAGAAACATACATACCAAACATACTAGTTCTAGATATAGAGCATTACAGGAAGTTGCAAACAATGTTGTGGGATATATATATTATATGTAGGAGTAATTTAATGTCACGGGGTGCTTTTAATCTCATGTAGAATTATATCATCCCATTTACTTTTTCTTTCTCCTCAATGTAAACTACCAGTTATCCTTTTGGTGTTCCCATACCAAAAATATTATTTACTCTAAATTCATCTTTCCCAAATCATGAAATGACCGTAGGAGAGTGTGTAAGAACAGCTGCTTAAAAAGATGGGACAAGATAAGGGCTCTGGGACTTGGATTGCCATGCCAAAGGATTGCAGCACAATTTTTTCTGCTTCAAATACAATGCCTTAAACAGCAGAAAATTGTATCCCTTTTGTTTTTCAATATTCAAGGAACTGAAAATACCTGCACTAAAAAATGTCTAGTTACAGGGCCTTAAAGTAATTGGGATAATGAAAGGCCCAAAAAAATTTCCAGCAAGACTTACTCATATTTTGAGTAGTCTGACTCAAATCTCTTTCTAAAGGTTATTTACTCAGTTTTTAGGCTACAAAGAGGACAAAGGAACTTGCAGACAGTAGGGAGAGGAGCAGACATGCGGATTAACCTCTACAATTAAATGATATAGTCATGGTGTTTTCTGTGGCATTAGAGCTGGATCCTCTTAGGTATTTCTTGCCAGCTCACCAAGGCTGACTTTGTAGTTCTTGGTGTAGCTCAGAACTATCTTAAATAAAATCACAGTTTTGAGTTTGAGAGAGGTATCAAACATTAAATAACCCAGAGAATGAAGTCCATTCTCTTTCCCATGTAATGGTACTTTGCGAAGTTGTGACATAGGTATATTTTCAGGCATTCTTGTATCAGAGTACTGGACAAATACAGCTCCTCATAAAGGTACTGTTTGTAGATGCTGATACATGAGCAGGTACAATAAGGATGAAGTACTGAAGGAAAGCTGCCATCAAAGCATATGAGTTCAGGTGTCCCCATGATCTTTCTCACCGGTGTGCTGACACATACTCCAAAGGTTCATTCTGACTGATATGTCATTTACTGAATCATTGTACTCAGTTTGTGAAGAAATTATAATAGTCAAGATGATATTTGTTTTTCTGATTAGGGAGAGGCAGAAGTGATTTCCCTGGGTTCTTTCATTTATCATTCTTTGCTCAAGCTGGGCAGACTTGGCATAGCTAGACGTGACCTGATTTTGATCCCTGCCAAATTCCGTTGACTGTGATAGAAGGAAGTGCTTCAGGAAATGTGTAGCTGAGTGGCGGGACATAATTACTCTAGCCACTCAAGCTAGTTATGCACAGTGTCTCTTAAAGATAAAAACAATTTCAGTCTTTAGCTTGTTTAGTGATTTTTATTTTTTTTCCCTGCAAGCTTCCAGACTTGTAGTGGGGTGATTCATCAAGTACAGCAGAAGTTGCACAGACTATGCAAAAGTAGGAGTGAAAGTCTTTGACTATTTCTCAATGTAATTCCATGTCCTGTCTAGCCATCATCTTTAAGGTCTTAATTTGAGAGGGTTATTAGTAAGAGATGTGTAATCAGTTATCTGAAGGTTACATATTTTTAAAATTGTCTGATGTACTGATGAGAGAGACTATCTGATTCTGATTATTACTGAGAGATTTGTATCCTTGTTGCTGATACAAAACCAGCCTGCTGTGAATAGAAATTGATAGTAGCTCTTTGATTAGAAGGTTAAAAGCGTCTTTGCCTAAAAGTGCACTTACTGAAGAATGTTTAATTTACAGTGACTTTCCCGTCCAAAGATTCAGACAAGTTACCAACCACATTGGTTTTGTCAAATCTCATAGGCTTTAGGTATGGTTCTGCTTTAAAAAAAATAACTGTAAAAATGGTATCATCATACCCCATCTTTTCCACTGCCCTGTTGTTATGAGTGTGTTCAGTTTACAGCTGCTTTCCCTAAAAACAGGCCGATTCATTCAGGACTGTGAGAATCATTGTGACTTTGCGATTTATGTGTGATTTATTTACACGTTCTGTGAGAAAGCCAAATTTGGACACCCTAAGTGCAAACATTCAAATGGGCATAGTTTTACAGAGTTGAAACAAAGATCTTCCATACTACTCTGTGGCCTCTTCTAGATGTGGTTTGTGAGGAACCATTAGCATACATACATACTAATACCAAGAAAAAAATCTTTGAATTCCAGGAAAAATCTTGGAAAATTGTGAATCACACTTCTCTCTTAAAGAAAAATGCCTCTGTCCTAGAGAAGGGTTGTAGCTTTGCAAAACATTTCCTTGTTAGTTTAAAGGCTTTCTAAATGATGTGCTGCTTTTGTGGAACTGCTTTTTGAGTTGCCTAACTCTGCAATGCCTTAAAACAGGAGCTGAATTGCCTTGTTCAAGGCTATAAGTTACTGGAGGTGGTGGAAACGTAGGTGTTATGGTGGTAATGTTAAGCCCCCTTTGTGGATCTGTTCCATAATAAATAATTCTGTCAATGATGCGGAATATTGTAAAGAGAACCCCAGTCTTCCGCCAGCTCTTTTCAGCCTCCTGATGCATGATCCTATTTCGTAGGTAGATAAACGTTTGTTCTTGCCCCTCAAGGGATCTTCCTTACAATTATTATGTATGCTTTGCATTTATGCTAAATGCCTTAACATAATCCAAAAGATTACTTTGATTCTTTAGCTGGGTCGTCCTGGTCCTTTATAACCTGTGTTTCATTTGTCTGTGTGCTCAGGACAATTTTTATTTCAAATACTACAGGAGAAAAAAAAAAAGTGTGGTTGAAAAATATGATGGTGTATCCTTGTGCCAGAATTTAAGTCAAGTCAGTGGTTAAGAAGGCAGTTCCTTCCAAGGTCTTGATGCAGGCTGTTGGCTCATCAATGAATCCCTTCTCTTCTAACAGATTTTAAAAAAGTAAGATATAGGGGGTTGGGGGGAGCTTGTAAACTCTGTGTGTATCAGCAGTGTAAGTCATGTAGTTTAAAATATTCTGGTCCCTGTTAAGACTGTCAGCAAAGCGCAGAAAGCTGTTTCAGTCTGATAAGGACATACATAAGTGAAACAGTCTATGCTAAAAATAAAGCAAGTTTTACTGAATTGAGGGGAGTTTGCTGTGAGATAACCCCAGGACAGTTTTATCACTGCTATGCAAGTGTTCAGTAGAAGGTAGAAGAGCTCAAGTCTTTTATTCCTTTCATGCTCAGCCAGATGCAGACTTACCCTTTCACCTGGAGGTGATTTCAGCTGTGTTTTTTTCTTTTTTTTTTTTTTTTTTAAATATACATTAAATCACAAATCTCTCTTCTGTAACTTCCTGCTGAGAAATGGTTCTTCCTTTTTATACTTAAAGTCAATGTACATATTTCCAGCCATTTCTTGTTATACGCATGTCAAAAGCTGCTAGAATTAGTAATTTGACCAAGATTGTGATTATTTTTTAAACCAAATTAGTATTGTTATTATTTTTTTAGTTCTGCAGAATATTAAGTGTATACTGATCTCTTACGATGTTCATGCTGAAATGCATTCTTAATTTTACCAATATTTCCATGAATTTCTGCCAAAGAGAATTAGGCTTTATAGTGTTACAACAAAACAGACTGCTCTACATAAATGTCATAAAGTCAAAGTGATGAAGCTTGTCAGAATACTATCTAGGATGTAACTCTACAGCTGAGATTACACCAAAGAGTGAAATCACTTTCAGATCTCACTAAATTAAATCAGATAAACTGTGGGTGACTGAATAGAATGGTTATGAGTAAAAACTTCCTTTGGATTTTTATTTTTTTTATAATATCCGTGTGTGTTTTGGCTCTCTGCTGTGAAATTGTTTAAATAATTGCAAGCTGGACAAACTTTGCTTCCAGAAAGTGAGGAAGACATGCATATATATATATATATATATGTATGTATGTATAATATAAATATTTTTAAGAAGCATCAGTTCAGTTTATTACTCATCTGAAAATGTTCATTCAGATTTAAAGCAAGCATATGAGTTTTTAATGTCATGGTTGAATTTCTTCCAGCTTATAGAGAATGATCTGTTAAATTGTTTTAATTAAAGATGGGGAAGAAAAAATACAGTTCTGTTTTGTTACTTAAATTACTCAAAAATTGGTAAATAATACGTATTTAATGTATCTATATCTTGTAAGTCCATATTACATACCTCAGCTTTGATTTCACCTTCAACCCTTGGGCTGAATGCAAGATCAAAGGTAACATCAGTAACATACAGTTTATCATAGAACATAGGTGTAAGTGTGGTAGATAAGAAGCCAGAAGGGGACGAAGAAGGAAAAAAAAAAAACAATCAACAAAACCAGAGTAGATGGAGTTAGCTCCAGCTCACTATATTTTAGGGTAAACCATTCTTACTGCTCCTGAATCCATTAAGCAAACAACTGGAAAACAGTGGGAGATGGTGACAGACCATTCCTATAATTCAGAACGTGACAGATGAGTTATCATTTCTAATCAGTCGTTTCTGTCCCTTGCTGCTTAAGGCACTTCTTGAGGTCAACTGATTTTTTTTTATTTCTTTTTTTTAGTGTTTATAGAGTAATTAAAATGTTTTTATTGCAAAATAATGATCAGAAAGAACAAAGTCACAATTTGTCCTTAATCTTTTTATCCTAACACACATGGTTGTTTATCACACCACAGCTCATTGATTTGTTATCCTAAAATCCTTATGTTATTGTGGTAGCAAGTAGCGCTCCCACACAGCAGCAGAAAAGACCTTGCTTCTGTAGTTCCATTCTTCCAGTTTATTTAGAAGTTCCAGTCACGTAAATAAATAAATAAAAGGGTGGAAGGAAGAGGGGGGGAAAAAAAAAGAATGAAAAATGAAAGGAAGAAAAAAAAAAGAAGGAAGGAATAAAGGAAAGAGAAAGAAAGAAAATAATAAAGAAAGGAATAACACAGACCACCGATCTTCCATGTGTATCAGAAATAAAAGGTCAGAAGTCAAATGCCTGATACCAGTCTGACACTGGATGGTAAGAAACTTCTGGCAGAGGTACCAAAGGCAGAACTTAGATTTTTGCATAAATAGCAGAGCTAGTGGAGACATCATATCTGCAGCTAATCAATTTGTGGGAGGCAGCAGCTGTTAGAAACTGGTTTAGTGTAATTCCAGTTTCTGAAGATGTGACAAAGTCACAGGGTGACAGCACACCATAGGTAACTGCTTTGACAGGCATCTTTGTGAATTTCTCACCAGCATACCAAGCCTTTCATTTAGGAAGAAAAATGCACTACCCTTGAAAAGGTGTGAGCCTCCTGAGGCCCAGAGTGTTGAAGCAGCCATAGGAATTGCTCTTCCAATGTGCATGAGCACAGAGCAGGCAGAGGAGCTTGGTACCAGCACAGGTGATCATTTGCAGAGCTCTTCCATCTTCCATCCCTCCCTTGGTGTGCTGCAGCATTGTGTGTCTGTCTTCCTGAAGGATATTCTTAGGAGTGTATTCCCAGGGTGGAGTATTTGAGTTTGTGCTTTTCTGTGCTTACTTCATGTGAGGCCTGTCCTGAACATCACACACTGAAGTGGAGAGCGCTAGGGTCTCTTTACAAGAGAGGACACCTCTCTAACTCCCTTCCCCAAGGGATACATATATATTTTGTTGAACTTTTTGGTAACAATTTAGACATTCTGAGTACAAATAATATCATACTTTTTTTTTTTTTTTTCCTCCCAGATGTGGTTGCATGAAACAGATCTATTTCTGCAGCCAGTCCCAGGATCTTACAAAGGTCATGTTTCTTCTCTTATTTTGAAGAATCCTGACATAGTTGAGGTACTGGGAAAAGACCTCAAAGCCACTAATTAATATTCCAGAATGCTAATGGTGTAGCATGAGGAGGAAAGTGGGTTACTAAAGGAATGGCAGTAATCACTCAGTAACTGAAGTTGGACCACAGCTCTGCTATAAATTTGAATTTTGATACTATACCGCCATCTCCACCCCTGCACCCACAATATCTAGCTGGAAGAGAAATCTTGGCATTCCTGAAATTTGGCACACTTAATCTCGTCGTAGAGAAGATTGTTAAAAAACAGGGAAATAGGTTTAAACTCAGGAGGAAGAAGGGACATGAAGTCTTATTGGCTTTAGGATTGGCAGGATTTGAGCAGTGTATTATGAAAATTTAGTTGCCTTTGGTTTGCTTGTCCCTACCCCCCAGTGGCAACTGTTTGCAAGTGTGGGAAATACAGTAAACATTACATCTTGACACACATTATTCTGGCCTGTGCTCTAATTCATCTAAAATGCAAGTGCTCTATTTGAGGACTGTGCATGGCCAGTGCAGACTGAATCTACAACAAAGTATCTATTGAATTATTTCAATCCTCTCTTGCACATCAGAGAATTAGTGTGTTTTTAAGAGGCCTTACCTGAGTGTTTTACAGATATCATAAACTCAGTATCTCATAATTTAATCATCCTGAAGCAAACATTCACAATTTCAACCAGAATAATCCACATTTGCAAAGAATTAAAGAAGTGTGAAAAGCTGGAATGTGACTTGCAGGAAAGAATTCCGGCTTTGATGATCTTAAGAGGACATGAAGTTTCTCTAATCTAATTCATTAAATGATTAGCATGGTAAAATACTTTCACTTTTAACAAGTAACTGCTCCAGTAATAGTACCTTTTTGGAGGGTGCTGAGAGAGAGAAATGTGTATGTGTATTTCACTAAGTCCTGGAGGTCTCCACTGAGATTGTGTTATTTGTACTTGACGTACTGTGGTAAAAAAAAATAAATATATATTATGATTAAAAAAAATTAAATAAATCACAGGTTCCAAAACGTGAAGAGATGTGGATGACGTATCACTTTTCCTCAGTCTACAGATTTTAAAGACAGACAATCCATAGAAATGGATTGTCTGCTAAATCGTGAAAATGATCTCAGGTCTCCCATGATGTACTGCACAGATTATACCTCAAGACTATTTCTCCTATGACTGCTTTCAGTCCTTTTAGAGAGATCCTCAAAATAAGGATCTTCAAGTGCCAGGAATTTTCAGACAACCCCCAGTGTCATCAAAGAAAGCAAGCTTCCCATGAGTTTGTATACTTTGTGTCACTTCAGTATTAGACTTCCCTGGGAAATTTGGCCACTAAACAGATTGAAATAAACATTGAAGCATTTTGAAAATGTCATTGCATTTTTATTTTTTATTTTTTTTTAATAATCTTGTCATGTTCTTGGCTTATAATATCAATAGCATGACTTGGCTGTGTTTTATTATCTTTGTCTCATGGAGGAGAAGCCCATTTTAGAATTTTGGGAGAAGGTTAAGAGGCTACAAAAGGTTGGTTTTGAGTGTATAAATATCATTATGTGTTCTTATAAACACTGCTAGATTTAAACTGATGTCCCCTAAATCCAACTGCTGGGTCACGGAAAAACATTGCTTTCATGGTAGAAGAACCAGGAAAAATGCAGAAGCGGGGGGAGAGAGTCAATGTGTTTGGGTGAATTGAATGGAGATTTCCTGAGGTCACATAGTGCAAGGATTACAAGCAGGGTAGGATATTGGAAGGTCATGAGAAAGCGATGTAGCTATAACCTGTTCTGATAGAGTGAAACATAAGGGACAGGGTATGCATCTGCTGAGGTTCAGTGTGTAGTTACACTGATTGAAGAGGAAAGGCAAAACACATATATATTTTTGTCTTTTTTTTTTTTTTTTTTTTCTGTTCCTTTTGACCTTCATTCTTCTGAGACCATTTTTAGAAAGCTTAGTCATGGTGTGCCATTAACAAGAGATTTCCTGGGAGTTCTGGGACTTTCTGGGTGTTGCAACTTACATATTTGTTAGGGAAATGTTTTATTTGTGAAGCATCTTTGAGTAGTCAAGTTAGTGTTCTATTTTTGAGCTAAATCTACGCTCATGACAACATGAAACTATTCTTGCCATATCATGTCATTTTCTCCTCTTTAAACGTTCCTTGTGACTGCGGTGACTTGCCTATTGTAGAAGAAATAACTTATATTCTACTGGTTGGAGTTTTGAAGAAATGGCAAGAAAAATGTGTCTTGATTAAAAGCTACTGTAGCTGTATGTATGTGTGCTATACGTTTTAAATGCTTATAATTTGATGGAGAGAAAAGAAGTTACAAGAAAGGAATGTTTGTTATATTCTTTTACAGAGAAGCTCTATCCCCAGACTGGTAGGAAGGAGTCAGTTTCAGACAGACAAGACTTTTTTAAAAAAGTCCCATAGATATTTATAATTTATATAACATATTTATATGTTTTAAATTTTATTTCAAATCTACTTGGCAGTATATTTTTAATTAGCTGTGTTTGTTTGTCTCTTAGGAAATTAGAACTATGGAATTTTTGGCAGCCTGGCCATTTCATTCATTAAAATGACAGCTCAAATTCTAATACTGAACATGTTGCTACCATCAAATTTTGATGTGATTTTTCCTCAGAAGTCATCAAAGACATACAGAAGCATGTGTATAGCTGCAGATGCACATGACTATTATCTATCAGTGGGAGTTGCTACAGTGTTTTCCCTGAACTTCAAGACTACTCAAAAATACTGTTGGTGAGAGCTCTGTTTTCCTCCTTGTCTCAAACCTACATAAATAACTGTCCATTTCAGCACAAAAAGCAGGGAAGACTGATCATGGGGCGAAGAAGGGAATGTCAAACAAGACCCGCAGGATTGCTCATACAGATATTTTTTTTCATTGGAGATTGTTTGCATTGGGGTGCCAAGAATTTTTAATATGCATTAAGACGAGCTGTGTGCCTGCCTACTGTCTGCATAGTCAGATCAGACTTGTACAGTTTTGGTATTACAGATTACAGCTGGTTTGTTTATTATAACACAGCTGGGTTTCTAAAGTTTGCAGTTAAAATTACTGCAAGCAGTGGAGTAATATGTTGCTTTTCACAGCTTTATGCTGTATTTCACAGGAGTTTTTAAGTTGTTCTGCTTACACATTTATTTATTTATTCATTTATTCATTCATTTATTTATTTATTTATTTATTTTTGAGGTATAGGTGCAAGAACAAATAGATGTCTGTTTATTTGCATAAGGGGAGTTAGTCGCTTTCTGGAGCCAAAACCTCAGGGGTGGGCGCTGTTTGGCCTCAGTGACTTTAAACTGTCCTAGCAATGTAAAAAAGCTATTTGTCTGAATTCAGTTCTTATTTTGACATGCTGTTGCTTTTTTTTTGCTTGTTTGTTTGTTTTGCTTTCTTTTCTTTTTATTTTAAAGATGCTGACTGCAGTATAGAACAAAGTAGTCTGTGATTGTCAGTACTGAGTTGGTAAACATAAATGACTTGTTTTATAGAAGAAAATAAAGGCCCAGTGGAGGTTAAATACTGGCTAGGAAATTCACTTCTCCTCCTCCTTCCCAAGGCTCAACTTCAGCCAAACACCCTTCCTCCCCCCCTTCCTAGTCTCAACTCCTTTTTACCACAGGTTACACTTAGTCTCTACAAATTCCTCTGGCAAGGTGAGGATTGGTGCAGGAGCCTGAGGTCATGCATATAGATTTCAGTCTGCTCATCTGTGCTTCTTGCTGGTGTGCTGCTCCTGTTTTAATTCATGTCCTTGCCCTTGTGCTGGTCACCTGTGGGCTGCAGCCCCCCAGTGCTGTCCCCTGTCTTGGCGGGTGGCAGCTGGGGACCTTGTTCCAGGTCATGCAGTGCTGCAGGCCCTGGCTGCTGCAGTCCTGTCATTTTATTGGAGAGGGTGGGTTTCACCTGGTGTGTGCTGATGAAGACTGTTTTATAGGACACTTACAATCTTCAGTGTTTGTAGATAAGGAATTGCTCCTCAGCCCCTCTCAGAGACACATATGCAAACAAGTTGCCTGAGGTCTGCTCCTCACCCTGGTTAATATCTAATTATTTTGCTTTACAGATTAGAAGAGCTTTAACAGAGGAGGCTGGAAGTCTTGGCCTGAGTGACTACTGAAAAGATACCTGAAAGGTAGGAGACCTTCATCCAAATCTCTGCAATGAATTCAGGCATCAATGATTTCAGCTCAATTCTTCCACATCCCACTTGATTTTTTTCTAATCAGTTAGTTGGTCACCATCATGAGAGTCTGGTTGGATGATCTAATTGCTTGATTTTAGGAGATCTCATTTGGAAGTATAGTCCATTGTCCAGCTCAGAATATTCCTGGAATGCTAATGGCACAAGTCTATCATGCAGGTGTATTTCAAGCCAAGGAGGGATGTGCTGGTGTTTTCAGGTGCTTCCAGAATGAAGTGAATATCTGTTTCAGGTATTCTGGAATGCACTATTGGCCTTAAAGGATTAAAATCCTGTTTTAAGTATTGATGAGTGGGGGTATATGTATGGGGTACATTTAATATTTTCATATTAAAATAAATAAACTAAAAAATACTGTGGAAGAATAGAGTTCTTTTGAGAAGGCCAGATGACAGAAAAAGCACCAAGGTCCCAGATATTTCTTTATTAGAATAGCTTCATGATATCCCTATTTTGTGGTAAGATATTGTATCAGACATAATAGATCAATAAAAGTTGCTAAAGATGTAATTTACTTTATCTCCTGTAGAAATGTCTGGCAAAGATCTTTGTGTGGGGATGAATATGCTCATAGGAACTGCTTTGCATTTCTTAGTATTTCCAGTTTATATATGTAACTTAAAAGAGCAATGTGATTGTCCATCCAGAAGGTTGTGGTAGCTGCAGTTCAGTGCACTAAGGTCACACACACAGCTCCTGTCTGTTAAGTTGACAGGGAGGGACAGTGCAAATTTATGACTTTTCTCTGATATTTTGCAATGAAATTTTTAAGTTTGTCAGAACACTTGTTTCTCTTATTTTGGTGTACTGCAACGAGAATCCTCTCATTTTCCCTTGATTAGAATATACCAGTTCTGACTGAGATGCATTTAAACAATTATTTATTCTCTTATTCTGTGTTACTTTCAAAGCACTCACATTAAAAAGTAGTACTGTGTCATGGTTACTTCTTGTTATTCTTACAGTAGATATATGGTCAAGGTAATTGTAGCCCTTGCTCAGAGCTTCCTTTGGTGACTGACTTTTGCAAAGTGCTAAATATCAGTACTGATAAACTAAGCTTTAAAACACCTCCTTAATAAGACCGAAATCTATGGGACTACTTGTGTGCTGAGTTTGTGATTCAGTAATTTGTTGTACTTTCAGGTCAAAATGCTCAGTGCTTTGCAGCCTGGCTTACTAAGCACTGATAATGCAAGTTTAAAATCTTAATTTAAAGATTAGCTGGACAAGGCAAGATTTCTATCTGGTAATGCAATCTTCTTGTGATCCTCTTTTCAGTTTCCAGTGTAATGTTTGCTTGCTGATAGGCAGAAGTACATCAGGACCGCATATTAAATGAAGGGCCACCCAAGTCATAGGATAATGCATCGACAATGCGCTTGGCAAACAGATTTAGCTGGTTTTTTTTTTTTTTTTTTTACAGTAAGTCCTTACTGTATATCATGTATAAACACAAACATGTCTCGTGCTTAGCATGACTCATGCTTAGTTATTAATACAATCCTGGAGATAAGGTATTTGACAAGAACATGCTTTTATGCATGCTGAAACTAAGACGGTTATATAATACCAGTAGTAGCAAACAACTTTTTCAAATTCTCATGGAAACCATTCAGGAGTGCTAAATGGATGCCAATTTCATTATCACCTATAAGGAGGCAAACAATGAATCTTTGTAGGCTCACAGGCTGTGCTCAGAACAGGAGGCTTAAGTGCATCAGCCATTAGGTAAACTCAATCAGGCTAGTGCCTGTCAGATGGAATATGTCTGTTAACAAAGCCATTAAGAGTACTTTAAATGCTAGTTAGGACTTTTGCAAGGAATGTTTAGGTGCTGAACATAGGAGGATGCAGTGAGCCACACAGTAAAATTCTTAGTTACAGTGGGTATGTAATAGTCTTAACCATTGGTCGCAGGACATTTTTACTATGTAAATAAGTGTTTTTATGTATATTTTACAGATCTCAAAATGAATAAGTTAAGGGCCATGATCAAAGGGAACAATAAAATTTTAAGATAAAGGAAGGAAGATGCTAGAGAGGAAGAGATGAAGTACTGAAAATGTTTTTTAATTGCAGTGTTTTTATGGGGAAAAGTTTTCTGATGAACCTAGTTTTAAATAACTATTAACATTGCAATTTACCAAGTTAGCAATTTTATTTCATAATCTTAAAAGCTCTTCTGAGGATTTCTTCCTACAATTCTCTTCAGTGTTTCTAATAAAGGTTTTTTTATTTTATTTTATTTTTTTTTTTTTCCCTGAACAATTTGTTGAGAAACTGTGTGAATGAACAGGATCAGTGAACAAGGATCTTCTTTTTGCTCAGTTACAACTAACACTTAAATAGCAGTAGGAAGAGGCTGATTTTGAGTGAGAGGAGACCCTAGATGAAACCCTGCCCTGAGCAAGGTACATTCTGGAAAAGATCTGCAGTGTCCTTTAAAGAAATCACTAGAGAAAAGGTGTCCAGATTAATGATACGATCTACAAGTGTCTTAATTCCTATTGCAGTCCTTTTATGCATGCATAAAAGCATTCCTATTATTACATTCTAGTAATAGTACCTTTCTACTCAGGAGTGCAAAATTGGAAAGTTTTTTTACACCTTGGTACGCTTTATAAATGCAGAACTTTTCACTAAGATGATAGAGAAGAAAGTGCATTAGATCAATGCCTTCTTTTTTGCTCTGTACAACTTGAGGTGAAAAAATTCCTCCTGATTTAGGAAGGATACAGACATCTGTTATTCAGACAAACAGTAACATGGTGAAGAAGTCAAAATTTTAATGTTTGCAGTCTCTTACTTCAGTGGAATAGCTCCTTCATGTGCTTCTTGAACAGGACAAGCAGAGCACAACTGAATAATACCTGCAGTGCTCTTCATGCAGTTCTGCCCAGAAGAAGCTCTTTCTTCCTGGAACAGCAATAATAAAGACTTTCATCTTGAATTTATTTCCTGACAGCAGTTAGCTTTTACTACTCAAACAGAGCATATTGCATTCGATAGAAGTTGTTCAAAAATGTTGCCAAGGAATAAGGATCCAACCTGCTGAACTTTTACAGATGCGTTGATATCCATACGCATCCCTCACACATTGTGATGTTAGCAGTTATGTTTAATAAACACCAGATTGTCCTGTGGAGATGTGATTTCAGTTTAAACTTTTTCTATTCGTACTTATTAAAATGGGTAGCGGGACACTATTCCTTTACTGTAACACTGATTCTGTAATTTGAATCTAATTGTGGCAACTGATATCACTCTTCTCAAGTGAAATATTATAGTCCCCTCTTTACAGACATGGAAACATAACTAGAAAAAAATTTAATTTGTAGCAGGTGCTGTACAGCTACTACGTGATAAAACCAGGTGCAGAACTTGATATCCTATCTTTTGGTTCTATGCGCTGACGCAGCTGTTCGTTAGTAGCACCTCCACTAACCAGAAGAGTGGGAAAAGTTGTGGGTGGGATTGCTCTTTCATTTCCAGGGTTTTCCAGTGGCAATTCTGCCATACCAACTGTATGACATGTCAGCCTTTAAAACATCATCATGCAAGGGAATTTCAATTACATTTTTGTTCCTATTTGTTTTATTTTCTCAGGTTCTTCAGGGAAATTATTTTCTTTAAAACTCCCAGGATTAGAGAGGAGCCCTTGGTGACAATTTATTATAAGAACCTTCTTTTCATTGTTGTACATTAGACAAAGTTTGAATATATTTGTTGTATTGCAACACCTAGACATTATGAAATTATAAAGGAAGTAAAGGGGACAGCATAACTCAGGTAACATGTATTTCATAAGAACAGGAGTGTCTCATTCTGAGGAAGAGGTGAATTTAGAGTCAGATAAGGACTTCAGCATTAAACTCTTCTTGCGGTTTAGAATGAAGGCAATGTTTAAAAGCTTTGTGAACTTGCATTTCATTCTAGCTATACATTGCCATGTAAGTATAAAGCAAAGTTGTAAAAATCTCAACAATTAACAATAAAATTTAGATTCCGAGGAAGAAAAGAGATGATGGGAGACAGAACATGTAAATTAATGAAAACCACAATTTTCTTGGGTTACAGTTATATTACTGCAAATAACATTCCTAGTAAAGCACCTCAAAAGGACATCTGCCACATGCTATCAGGACCTTATGAATTAACAGTGCGGGCTGAACAGGCTGAAGTTTATGCAGGCATCTGATTTTTTTTAAAGTATAGTAGGTTATTAAATGGTTCTCCAATAATCTAATTTTAAAAAATGAATTCTATGTTTTGATATATTTTGTCTGGAAAAACAGGTGGAATTTGATGGATCTAAGATTTTATCTACATTGTGTAGCTGTTGACGTGAGTTAGTTACAGTGACAGCTGTTTAATCTCTTATTGTTATCATTGGAGTTTAGAGAGCAATTTATTTGACCAACTGTAGGAGTCTACTTTAGAATGAGCTAAATTGACCGCATTGATTTTGTTGATTAGATCTGTCGATTACAAAGGGAATCTAGCTAGCTCTCTCTGCTGTCATCTGCAGCACAAATATTAAAACTGGGCAAAAATGAGTTTCCTACAAGTTGCCACTTGAAAAGGCTGAGAAAATTTATCCATTAGGTTAGAAACTGAGCTAAAAATTCTTGTGTTTCATGCACACTCTAAATATTAACACAGCATGCAGGCATTATGGACACCAGGATTCAGAGAGTAAAGTAGGGAGGGCCAAAAGTCTGTAACTTCAGATTGAATTTAAATTTTGACTTGCGCTGTAGTAAATTACTTCATAAGAAATCCTCATTTCAAATTAATTCTAGGGTCGTCTATTTCAGTCCCCTTCTTAACTCAGCCAGAAGAACCGTTCAGACTTTTATTCCTGGAAGACCTGCCACAATTATGTGAAATGGGACTGAACTATTTTCCTCAGCAGTCAGCCAGATTTTTTTTTTTTTTCAGTTTTGAGCAGGAGATGCTAATTTTAAGACCGCTTTCTGACTTGTTACCTTTTCCCAGGGATTTGACAGACTCATGGTGCTCAGGCTGGACTTCCAGCTTACATCTTACTAACTGCAGCCTAGAGAAATACAGAACATTTAGCTGTTGTAACATGAACACGTTCTTATTCTGTCAGCACTGAGGTAAACAAAACTAACAAATGTTTTTGAAACTGAGTTTTTCTTCTTCAGAAACATTCAAGTAGAACCATGTAAAGGGAGCAGAACACATTTTTATTTCGAAGACATTGGTCTTATATTTCCTGGAAAACTTGTAATCTGTAAGGTTTCAAGACTCTCTTGAAGCTTTCAAAAGATTCGCAATTCTTTTCAAAACTAGCATTCTTACGTAGGATCCTCCTCTAAAATTGTAGTTTATATGCCTGACCTTTGAAGCCACCTTATTATAGAACTCTGGCTGAAACGCTGATTGTGTAATCAAGTTAGGATTTGGTTTGTTTGTTTTTCTTCAGTTAGTCATGAATGCATTAGGAATGAACTAGCATGGCTTGTGATGACAGATTTAATATGTTGCTGTCCTCCAGCTTTTTCAGGGTTGTGTCTGTGTGTATGTTTACAAGTACATATGTTTGTGAGAATTCATGAGGATACAGTCTAGATTTTTCATAGCAAGAAGTCAGTAGGGTCTCTGTTGGAGAATGCTTATGTTTGCCTTTGGTTGTCAGTGTTTTTATTTAGCCACAAAATAGAATTACCTGAAAAATGTTTTACTTCAATTAAGAATTTTGGTGGAGGTTCTTAGATCAGTTCTTAGGACATCCAGATGAAATGAAATTTTGGTGTTTGCCCCAGAGTTTACCCCTTGCATTCCTTTCCAGAAGGCCAAAATAAATTTAAACTTTCCTTAAAAGACAGAAGGTAAAAAACAAGCAACTTTTAAGAGTTCATGCTTGCATGGCAGTAGTATATAACAGACTACCTCCTTTCGTTGCCCTCTTCTGCTATGTGTGTCATGCTCTGTGTCAAGGTTTTACTGGTGTAAAATGCATCAGATATGTTTCAAGGTCTGTTGTTAAAACCTAGCCCCGTGTAGGAATGCCTTTTTATTCCTCATGCCAAATTTTCCTTGGAAGGAAAGTTCTACGAAATACATTGTTGACTTATGTTTTCAGTCTTGAATGCCTCTTTTTTTTTTTTTTTTTTTTTTTTTTTAGGTAGTAGATCTATCTCCTAGTGTTTACTGTAGTAGCTGTTATTTTACCACAGATCTGTTGCAGAGTACATGTGAGATAGGTTGGCAGCAGTTTCTGTCAGCTGCTCACATGATTTATTTTCATTTTCTTGTGTGTCTGTCTAACTGAAATTATGTTGTAGCCCAAGCCAAAATTCATTATGCTGAGACACACATGGTAACATTATGGTTATCTCTTAGTATTACTGGAAATCATCAAAGAATGCGTGATGTGTTTTGAGTTCTTCTCTGTCATAAATTCCATAACCAATGTGACAATTGATGTAAAACAAGATTATTTGCAAAATGTGCGTCACCAGAAGATAGTAAAAATTGCTCATATTTTGTACTTTCCATATTTGAGAAACTCGTAATTTGTGCTTGCTCATATTCGTCTGTGTCTGAGCTAGTGATGACAAATGAAGAGCAGAAGTAAAAATGCAGCAGCACTTACCTGGAATTGCAAAGTAAATTTTTCTGCTGGCACAGACTTGTGTGCCTTATTTTGCTTTCCATTTCTAGGTGCAAATGAAAAATGTAAAAGGAAAAATGTCACGAAAAGGATTTTTTTTTTCCACTCTTGACTTTCAAATTCAAGCTTGGAGGCTGTCTAGCATTACTTGCTGATCACAGGTTGTTGAGTTCTGTGGATGACTTTGATTGTGATCCCATTGTTAGTGGACTGTATAGAAACTTTGAAACTGAAGAACGTTCTCAGTAGAAGAAAGAACAACTGAACAGGTATTGCAGCTTCAGTTGTCCCTTCACAAGTAATATTTCCATCCAGGTGGACATATGTAGTAGAAGGCAGCATGTAGTAGGCTTGATTGGAAATATGTGTTTTGAGTTTGAATTGTGGGTGTCTGTTCTCATAAATGTTTTCTAAATAATATTAATAAAAATCAATATTTAATTAAAATAAATAATAATAATTATTATATGTATACATTATATATTATATATAATAATAATAATAAAATGATAATTTAAAATAATATTAATAAAAATAATTATCTACACAGATAATTATGAGAATGCTTTTTGGTTATCAGATCCAAGACTGCATACCTATCCCATTTCACAGCCTTATGTCAAAGCCAGATACATGTGTCTGCCAGTCCTTCCCCCATGCCTACACATCATTTCTGTGCAAATGAAATCCTATGAATGGGCTGGGAGTCAATTGCCACCACATTGTATCATGTCCCTGGGCTAGATAATGGGTGAACAGTGTTTCAGGGATCTGGAAGGAAATGGATTTCAAGTCTTGATGTAGATTTTTCTAAAGTCTTCCATGGGTGGAAGAAAAGTGGGGAATGGTAAAGCAGAAGCAGGGGAGAAAAAGACAAATGGGATGCTGTGGAAAAGAAATGAAGGTGAACATGCTGGACAGTAGGTTATTGACATGAGGGTAGTAGATTGTGTGATTCTCTCTTTTCTATGGCTACTGTTCATTGGACAGTATATATGGACAGAAGTAACAGAATGTGCACCACTGAGTGATCTGATAACACCAGCAAACCAGAGGGGAGCTTCATTTCTTGGTGCTTCTCCTTCTGAAAGGAGGGCTGCAGGGCTCCCACTCCTTCTCCAGAAGCTCAGGGCAATTGGTTCTTTGATGGATTGCCTCAGGGCTTTGGGGTTTAATTTACTATTGATAATTATAAAAGAAACTGCACCAAAGGTTTAATTCTCTACATTACTATCACTGGATTTTTTAAAAAGTAAATTCTAGACTTGGAGCAAGAACTCGTTTCTATAACAAATTGTCACCTGAAAAACAGAGGCATTTCTGTCTTAGTGAGGATATGACCCAGCAACTAGGGATAAGGACTGGCTGTTTTTTCAGTTTAAATTCAGTATTTTGTCCTAGAAGGTACTCTGCATACTTTCTCATCATTTTTACACATTAGATGCAGTGCCATACCAAGATCTGCTGTTAACAGGAGAATGTCAGCTTTCATTTAGTAATACTCTAGTTCTGGTGGTCTTAGGAGAGGAAAAATACTAGAAGGTTAACAAAATCTATTAAATTAACTTGTTTTTCGCCAGATTTGTAGTCTCAGAGTCATGCTTAGCTACTTGGAGTTAACAATAATATATATTACTTCTATATTTTCTGTAGCTGATACTTTCTGGTGTTGCACGTGATGTCACCAAGTATTGAGATAAGATCTATTGTCCTACCAACTGTATCTAACTGTATCCAACTATTGACTAAATACTTTCATATTGTAGAAGTAATACACAGCTTAGAGGTTGCTCAATTAAGGAAAATTAGACTACATCATCTTATTTATCTTATTGACTTAGAACAATGATCAGTGGAAACTCAGCATAATATACTTATCTGTTACGAAATTATCCTATGATTGTACTCATCCAAAAGAAAAAAAAAAGTAATAGACTACTTAAAGGTCATCTTCCGGATAGGGAAGGCTATAACTCAAGGAAAAGAACCAAAAACATAAGGAAGATCAAACGTTTTTGTGATGAATATTGGAAATATATTTTAATTACGCTTAGTGATATGTTATTAATCATTTCCTATCTTCCTATAAATTTTTCCCATCTTGCACAAACTTCTGAATTCTTTGGCAGATAACAAAACCTTTTGTAGTAATGATTGCTAGCACTAGCAAATATTTAAGAAGTTCTGACACTTACAAGAGGTTCCAGGAAATATTAATCCAGTTGGATGTTTAAAACCAAACATAGCTTTAAAAAAAAAAAAAAAAAGCAGCTGTAGCTGCTGGAGTTTTTCCCCAAAAATGAGACAGTGAAGTGAGCAGATGTGTAGAGGGACTGAATTAATGTATTAGATCTGATGTAGAGACCAACCTGTAACAAATGATGGGAGAGGAAAAGGAAGTGGGAAAGCTACTGCATCTTTGTCTTCAATTGGAATGGGTTACCTAGGGTGGTGGTGTCATCTCTGGGGGTGTTTAAGGAAAGGTTGAACATGGCGCTTAGGGACATGGTTTAGTGGGTGACATTGGTAATAGGGTGATGATTGGACCAGATGATCTTGGAGGTCATTCCAACCTTATTGATTCTATGATTCAACAAAGAATTCCCTCTAGTGTTTGCTGTCCTAGTTCAGGAGATGGGGAAAGGTACACATTCAGTTATTCAGTGTTATATTCAGTTAGGTCTTCTCAACTTTTACAAAAGTACCTGTCCCAAAATAATATAAACTGAATGGGATTCTGAGAGATTATTTGAGCTATCGGACTGTCAAACATACAGGATTTATGGCTGTAGACAAACCCTCCATAGGCCAAATTAAATGTCATCACCCTAAAAAAGTCAGACACATTTATCTGTCAATTACAGAAACAAAGAGTTTATTGTGAGTAAAATCCTAGAGACCACAGAGTCACATTTCCCATTAACATTAGCCTGAATCATAACTTGTAGAATCTGACCCAATGCTACAATTGGCCTAAGGTATATGTTAATGTTAAATTTGTAACTCTTCATTGACTTCAGCTGTCCTGGACAGATGTGAAGTTGTGTACACAGACCTTAAAACAGAGATAAAGTCTGCTTATCTGAGTGTCTTTGACTGTCTTGGTGTGCTGGAACCAGTGAATGAATGAGAAAGACTGGGGTAGCATGGATGAGAAGGTGGGACTATCAAGCCTTTTAGAGAGTAATAAATTCTGGGGTGGGACTATCATGAAAATACCAAATTGCTGGGAGAGGTAAAGAAAACTTTTGCCTCCTTAGTAGCACAATTCAATGCAGCACATGTTCATGCAACAATCAGACTCATCTTCCCCTGCAGCATTTACAAATCAGTGTAGAGGCCCTTATGTAGCAATCCGTTAGGTGAAAATCATATACCATCACGAAGTCAATGTACTCTCATCTGATCGTTTCAAAGCCAGTAAATGATGTTGGTGGGGTATGCTCTTATAAATGTGTTCAAATTAAATATGACAACAAGTGTTAATGAATGACAGAACTCAATTCAATACACAAGCTAAGGTAAAAGTATCAGGATTCTCCAAGGGAATTTACACATTCTGAAATCTATTATTAACAATATAGTATTAAAGCTGTGTTGCACTGGACTCAAAAAAAATAAAAATAATTTGATGTTTCCCTCCCAGATTTTATGTATTTTCCTCCCAGAAATGCTTAAATGTCCTATTAGTGCTGGTAGACTGAAAATGGGGAGTCAAATGACTGATGGAAGTACAGAAGTCCTTGAAATGTGGGCTTACCTTTAAAATAAAATCTACAAAAATATTTAGACACTGACGTTCCATCAGTTTCATGTTGGTGCCTGAATATCTTTGAGGATCTAGCCCTTTATTATAGTGTAGGTAAACAGAAACATCTAAGATAAGACAACCTGAGTTTTAAAGAGCCTCAACATCTGCAGTTATTATTAACTCCAATGGAAGCTGCATGTTCAGTGGCAGGAAAGTGGAGCCTAAAAAATCTATGCAAAAAAAAAACAACAAACAAACAAACAACAACAACAAACACACACACACACACAAAACATATTTTACTAGAATAAATTTATTCATTTGTCCTTATGAATAATTTCTGCAGCTTCACTGTCTGATAGGCGATCCTCTTTACGTGGCTCAGTCCTGTCCCTTTTCTTGTGGAGATTAAGAAAGAAAATGATTAATAAGAAGGTTTTGCTGTCTAGGTACTGATCCCAGAGCTGTGGTGCACAACATTTTTGGAATGCAAGAGAACAATAAACTTTACCTGAAGGTTGCTTCCACACTTATTTCATTTGCAGTGCTTCTTGTTTATTCTCATACTTTTCAGGTGAAGTATGTGCTTTATAGTTTGATTAATAAGATTGGAGGTTCCTCGTGAAAGTCATTTAAAGGGCACATTTGTCCATTTTCCAGAACTTTCCTGAGTTTTGCACAATTTTTATGAATTTGAAACCCAGTTCAGTGATGGCTATAAATCAGCATGTATGTTCATTAAAAGAGAGAGAGAATGGGAATGGTTTGTGTTACTTTTTTTTTTTCCTTTCTTTCCTATTTCCTTGTTCTAATTCCATCCTGGCATTTGACATGTAGCCTTTTTTTTTTTTTTTTTTTTTTTTTTTTTTGCAAAAAAACATGCAAACAGTTCAAACAGTTGCTCCTCTTACAGATCTGATGCAATAACAACGCTGGTATCAGCCTCAGTGAACTGGAATTTCCTGCATAGTGGACATACCATACCGGAATCGTCAGTTAGTTAAGCCACCAGATAAACTATGACTTTCTCAAAGCTGCTGCTTCCATTACAGAATATAGGCCACTTAGCTTCCTCCATACAGTCTGCCCTAGGAAGACTTCAGCATACTCTTCCAGAGCCAAATAGCTTGAAAGGCTGTCACTTCAACCTCATGACAGCAGAGCTTCTCTGCTTTCAAAGATAGGTCCATGGTCTGTAGCAGTAGCAAGTGGTTACTTATATTTATAATTATGTTTTGGAAATGTCTCCATGAGAGTACATTCTTTTCAAGCTAATACTGCTGGCTTACTTTGAACAAGTCAACTCCTTTGCTATCTTAGCTAACAAGGATTGCTTTGCAGTATTAGGTCCTTGGTGTAAAGTCAGAAAAAAGGCTCCAGAGTCATCCTTTCTGCAGAATGTAATCCCCATATATTTGTCCCATCTTATTTTCTAAACACTTCTGATTTTGCCTAGTATAAAAATCACTCTGACTTCCCTAGGGAAAAACACTTTCCAACAAATCTGTGCAGGAACAGTCTCTGGTAAAATGGAACAGCAGAAAGAAACACACTCTTCACAGCATACATTAAAGTAACCAGAGTTGGTAGCCCGGTAGCAAAATGTCTGTTTCTGGTACATGGAAAATGTGTTAAAGTATAATTCATATTGTTATGAAGTAATAACTTTCTGAAAAATGTAAAAAAAACCAAGAGGGTAAAACAAAAAAATATTCTTTTCTACTTTTTGCCCAAGAAAACAATGGCGAGGTTTTAATTTAGCAGGTGTTAAGTTCTTATTCCTTTGGCTGAGAAACTGAATAATCAGATATGCTTACTGACCTGTTTTGAATAGAAAGTGCCAAAGGAAAAAGAAAAAAACAAAAACTTTTAAATAGCAGTTCCAAAAGGAATGTGTAAAGTTGAAAAAATAAATAGTGAAAGTGCTTTTTTTCCCTCCTATTCAGTCTGAACATCCAAATCACAGCTTGTGGCTATTTTCCTGAGTTTTGCCAGCTGCCCCTAGCAAAAAGAGCCTGTGATATTCTTTCCTAGTAACTACAGGTTGCATTGAGATTCCCCTTAGCCTCCTCTTTGTCAGACTAAGCGAAGAGCATCCTCAACCACTTCTCACAGGTCGTGTGCACTCGGCTTCTCTGTTGAACCTTCCCAGTCTTTGCCCATCCATTAGCTTGTCCTTGTGGTGTGCACTATCCCATCAGGTATTCTGGATTCTGCTCATGTGGTAGTTTCAAAAGTGGCCTGGACTTGCAGTTCTGCTTTGTTTCACATGCTCTGTATATTACTGTACCTGCGTTACTTCATTACCTTAGGAAAGCCTCCTCCTCTCTCAAATACAGCAGTGTGACCAAAGAAAGCATATCTTTGCTGGTTGACATGGGTGGTGTAGCTGTGCATTCATTGGCAGTTGAATGCATCTGCTCCTTCCCGGGCTCTTATCCTTGACCAGAAAAATAGCATCACCTCAGCCCTTGTTCCACCTTGTCTCCAGAGCTTGATTGTCTTTGATCTGCTCAGGGATACCTCTAGCTGTGTCACTGGTGCCTTAAAGGTTGAATGCCAGGGACAGTAGTCAGAAGGCTGGAAACTAGAAGTCTATTCAAGTCTAAAAGAGTCCCAATGAAACTGTAATGATCTACAAAGTGTGTTCTGATCTTCCTCCACTTTGCATCCCAAAGGAAGACAACTGTAAATGCAGGTGACTGCATCATTTATTGCTGAGCTGCAAGAGAAATGAAATCATTAGAGTTATAAATTCTGAATTCACATTTGAAAACAAGGAAGCTAGGGTCCTAACCCTGGAAAACATATCTACACTCACAGAAACTGTGATTTTAGAGAGATACAGAAGGATTGATTTAACAGTAACCTGCCAGCAACAATTCAGTCTGTAAAGGATAATGTCAATTTAGCAACATTTAAAAAATGTTGTTGTTTGCTTTGCTTCCATTATATTTCATAATTTCTACCTAGAACATCAAATTGTGATATATTCCACGCTGAAGTAGTGAAGAATAGCAGGTACACCATTACAGTGTTAAAGCACCATGATGACTTCACTTTTTTCTTTTTTTTTTCCTTCTTTTCTCATTCTAAACAGCTATTAACAGTGAAAGCTGTGTGGTAAAGCTGGTATCAGAATGCAGAATACTTTGGCATTCTTGGGGGATTTATGGAATACAAAAGGCGCCGAGTTTCCTTCCTCGTGCATACATATATTCAGATAGGTAGGTATGCATTTACATGCCCACATAAATGCAGGTACTCAGTCTAATTAGCTCAGAAAGGGTTAATCAAGGGCACTGTTACCTCTCCAGTTGGAACTAGCTTGCCAGTCAGAAAAGATATGAAGAAACTGGTAGCCTAGGGCAAGTGAGGGAAGTGAGTGGGATGTTGTATGGTATTTTCACAGCTTTGCTCAGCCTGTTTCAGAAGTGCTGCTGAAGGCAATGTGAGGTGTGCAGGGCAAGCAGCTGGGAGTGGAGGAAAGAACAAGAAAATCTTTTGCTGCTGAAGTTATGATCCTTGAACTGTCAGACAAAAGTGGCTTTTCCCTGGCAAAAGAGGAAAAGGTAGCTCTTAATATGACAGAACTTGTGAACCATAGGTCTAGAAATACGGCCATTCGGACTTGGATGTGACTTCTAATTCTCTCTAATGGCTAGTGTATGCTATTCCCTTTGGATAGCAATGTGATAAAATGGACGGTCTTACTGTGGGGCTAAAGCAGAAACTGAGTTCTGTCATACCTTTCTGTAAAAATGAGTGCTTGTAGGGTCTTTTTATCTATAAACTTTACTTTCATCCTTACTCTTCATAAGTAGTGGGATGGATGAGAAGGGAAGAAAAGCACCTCATGAGGTTGCATTGAATGTAAGTTGAGTATTAGAGAGGAGGTGGAGCTTCATCTCATTCAATATATTTAATACAGCAAGTTTCTGAGGTAAAACGACTTTACAGTATGCTAACAAGTGTATGATACATGAACCGTCCATAGAAATATTTAGCACTTTGGGTTGTTTCTACAACTTTGAGATGATACACGATGTTTTATTCTTCCCTGTTGAATAATCACATAGAGCTCAATGATGCATAGCACTGCAGATGATACCAATGCAGATAGCAAATGCCATCTTTGGGAATGGAATATGATAATCTGAGTGGAAATGATTATACAGTGAAATAGTTTATTATTCCAAAGTAAGGAAGTTCTAAATAAAATGTATCTCTTAAAAAACAAACAAACAACTACTTCAGAAATCAGCCTTCAGAAAACATGAGAAGCTGATATGTAAAGGTCTTTGGGAAAGCACACTGACAGAGAAATGAGTGAAGAAGTGTTGCCATCTAATGAAAGCAGCTGCTGTAACAATATAATTCTAAACAATTTCTACAGGAAGTAAAGATAAGAAACAGCGAAGGATGTAATGAAGTTCTAGAAAATCATTATAAGAGGAATACAAAGGAACAATCATTTTGCAGGATAGGAGTGCAAGCTGCAGTTGACCCTGAAGAGGCTTAAGGGGTGAATGACTTCTGTTTCTGTTTTCAGGCATTGTTTTTTAGTTAAAATATTTATGAAGTATTTTTAGAAGGAGGCAGAACAATAATCCTATAAACCACAAATACAGAAGTAACAGTTTGGAGGATGTCTAGATAAATAAATGTGGCCATGTTGCATGGGCCTAATGAGAACTGACACAGTATACTTAATTTATTAGGACCGTCTCTTTTGATAGTGGATAGGGAATGAATGCCACCAATGATTTGAGTATTTGCTCTGTCTTCTGAAGAAAATGGAGGTATAGAATGCATCCTCTGGGCTAGTTCCAAATACCAATGGGGTACTTTATTACTTAAAAGGGTCTTTGGTGTCAAATCTGTTGCAAGGTACCAAAGAAACCAAGGTAAGGCAGAGGCCTGTGATGGTGGTTGAATTGCTTATCCTCGAAGAAAACAAAACAGTGTGATTCTGGGCTAGGTAAAAGTGCTTTTCTGAATGATCTGCATTAAGGCCTTGTGCACAAGTGCTTTAAAAATAACAGCAGACCTGTTTGCAGCTGAGAAGTCGTGTAGAATACAGAACTGGATTTGCCTTTCTGCAATTTTTTTTGTATTTTATAACTAGTGAAGAGAGGCTAAATTACATGAGGAAATGCTGTTTCACATGTAGAGGAAAGACACAGGGGCAGGGAGATGTTTTCTGATGAGGCGGTTTCTTCAGTTCTAAAGGTAATGGAAAGGTCTGGTCTCACTCTATAACAGTATCCACCCCTCCAGATGGAAGAATAATATAAACAAGTCTGTGAAATAGTACTGCTAACCATCCTGGCTGTACGATAGAACTGAGCCTTACATCTGCTGGGAATGAAGAAGCTAAAACAGTGCAGAGCCTGCAAATGACTGTTGGCAGGAACATTGCCATAAAAATAAAATGCCTTTCTCATGTCTCCTGGCAGGCATGTGGATCAGGAATTTCAATAAACACTTATTTCTGACAGACTTTGGGACAGACATATGCATACACACAAACATATACATATACAGGTATATGTAGGGACAGTTATAAGTCTTAGCAATGGTACCAAAAGTTCCCCTTAATTAGGAGAAAATTTAAGCAGCTCCCTTATATGTCTCTACAGCCTTAATAACAAAGAAATTTAAGTTGCCTTCTTGTCCCACTCTGTGCAGGAATATGAAAATGTTAAAATATCTGTAAGTCAGTGGTTACAAGCATGGATAATCTTCATGGATTAACTTGACATAAAAGATGGCTGAATATGAAATAAATGCATAACTTATTCTTAGGAAAGTTGTTTTTAGGGCATCATATGATGTCTTTAGTCATGTGTCTACATCATGCTCTCAGAGGTTCGTGCTACGTGGATTTCTGAAACTCAAAATAAGATAAAAAGAGCTTGAGTTTTCACAGCACTGGTGATCTTTTCATAAAGAGTTTTTCTGCTAATTATTTCAAGACTAGGCAAATCTAGAGTAATACAACATGTTATAACAATGCAGTGCTGAGATTGTTGATTAACAGATATAAAGAATTCCAGCTTTATAACAGTGTCCTCTGCCTTACACTAGTTCACTTCCAAGGTTCCCTAGAGCATGCAATAGTTTCTGTATCATACACAGCTAGAAATTCCATACCTCTGACAGTGCCAAATCCACTATAAATTGAATTAACTATGTCCTTTATTGTAATTTATTGCTCCCAGTCTGTGGGTTGCTGCAACAGTTTCAAACATCTGGACTTGTCATATCATATTATCTCAGAACAATAATCATAAACTGGGAGATGGGTCTGTTTAATAAAGTGATATCTTTGCAGGGCCACAGAATCACAACCAAGAGCATACGTGTGTCCCTACTTAGGACTTTTTATGAAGACAATGTACACTGTACCACTTCATGCCTTCATCTCAGATTTTGAGTGGGGATTGATTTAATAGAAAGGATTTTGGTTGGATTTATTTTTTTAAAGAGAGGGCTGGACATTATTCTTGAGCAGGGCAGGGAAAAAAACCACCTGTTAGAAGATTTCTACTAAGGTTTCATTCGTGCTATATGGTATATAACCTTTTCAGTAGCCACTCAAAGAGGTGAATGTCTAATGAAATCCGTTTCATGATCTGCATTTGTGAGAAGGTCTTGTATTTGTATTTTGACAAAGGAAAACATCCCTTTACTGATTTATCTATGTTTTATCTGGTTTTCTTTTCATTTTTATAAATTATGATAAATAACTAAAATACTTTCCAACATTCTTTTTACAAATTATTATTCTTATTGTTACAATAACAATCTCTGAAGATTCTTTTGGACACATGGAAAGCATGTATAAACCTAGATTGTCCACAGCCCACCTGTAGCTGCCACCAGTCCCCTCCCCTCCTAGTGGCATGTTTTGGGAGGACTAAGAGTAAGTTCATCTCTACAGAATAACCTCAGTGCTAGACAACGGGCATATATGAGCCTGGTGAGCCACTTACGTGCCATGTGGGAGTGCATTTTGGAAGTGAGTGGTGTAAGCCTTAGGATTTTCAGAAGTGCTGATTGTGCTGACACAGATGTATGTATGCAGATGGTTTGTGTTCTCTGCCTGTGCTTGCTGCTGAACAGACATCCACCATGTTGAGGTGCTTTGGGCCAAGGCTACCTGCCTGTGCTGACAGGATATATTGGGTCAAATGCAGTGTAATGCTAACGTACCTGCCTGGCTTCTGCACTGTCTGGCTTGTCTTTGTCAGGGGCTAAGTGCAGGGAAGTAAAAAGCTAGTTTACACCTATGCACATACTGCTAATGTCAGATGAATTTTATTGACTGCAAATCTTCCAATGACTTATGCATCTTTGAAAATCTCCCTCCTCTTAGGCTATGAAGAATTTGACTTTATATTTTCAGTCTGGAAAGCCAGAATACAGTAAAGAGCACACATCAGCTTTGGATGTGAAACAGCCTCTGATCAGGTTTTCAGTTTAAAGGCATTGTAATTTGCTTTTAATTTATACTGAAGTAGCAAATCATTTGTGTAACTAACTGAAATTTTGTGTACAAGTCTTTTTATAAGTTAGCAGTAAGTAAAAAGTATATTTGTACAGAAATGTACAGGTATAATCAGTATTGCTCACTCTTCTATTTCAAAATCTTAATAATGAGAGCCTCTTCTCAAAGAGACCTATATCAGGTATTTCATTCTGCATTCAATATGCAAGATACTTGTCACAGTAAGCTCTATTCTTGGATTTCTTTTGTCATTCTCAGTTTGTAAGCTATACAGTGTGCTGTCTGCAAAACAAGAGTTCTGTTTCATGAAAAACTAAATGAGGTTTCAGGATGTTTTTTGTTGCTTCTCACATACAAAACCAAAGTCCTTGGAAATATTTCATGGCAAAGCAAGCAACATACCCATAAAACAAATCTCTCAGTACTCTTGTGTGGGTGGCTGAAGTTAACGTCTCTTGCTGATCCTCCTCTCAGTTCAAACTACAAGTTTTAAAAAAAGAAAATTGATTTTTCCTGTAGCTATAAATGGCAGGTCTAAAATGAACAGTCCCCATATTTAGATGAGATGTCAGAGTAGTACAACAGGCTCTTTGCAGCCCCAGTTTCTGCATGGCAGTTCTTTCTTCACTGAGAGCATTCAGCTGCTTGCTTTCTCCATTCTCTCTCTCAACCCCTCTCTCTCTCTCTTCCCCCCCTCCCCCAGCTCTCGCTTGGAGAAGACAATGGGTAATCTTGTTCACCCCTCCCTACAATTTTCAGGGCACCTAGTTGTGGATGCTTGGTTTAGGTAGAAAAGAAAAGAAGCTTTTCTGCAACTACAGCCTCCTCTTCCAGGGAAGCCTTGTAATTCTCTGCATAGACCTCCCCTGAAATTCCAAATCTTTTTTTTTTTTTCTTTTTTTTTTTTTTTTTTCTGTTCTATTACTCCCAGATGCTGCTCTGCTTTCCTAATTTGTTCCCACTGGGAATATGCTCGCCACCTTTCTTGTCTGGAAATAAGGAACTCATTTAGGAAACACTATTGCCCTTAGAACGTAATGTGGTTTCTCTCAAGTTTACATTTTTTCTACCATAAAATATATAGTACAATCACCACAAGCTTTAATTTGTTTAAAATGTTCTTTTCTTGTTATGTGTTATTTCTGTTACTGAAGTCCATTAATGGGTCTTTTAAAAAGTCAGTTGGCACATACTGCTTAACTGCACAATTGAAAGTAGTTCAGTTTGAAGCTCAAATTTGAAAGCATCAGTATGGTGTATGTTACTGCAGTGTGTATGACAACAGTATATTGTTTGGCTGTACCTGAGACAGAACAAAATAAACTCTCAGATCTCTTTGAGGGAGACAGACTGCTATGATGTTTCTCCTTATATGATAACCAAAGCACATATATTTTACAGAATCACAGAATGGTTGAGGCTGGCAGGGCCCCCTGGAGCCCACCTGCTCCTAGGCAGGGCCACCCAGAGCAGGGTGCCCAGGCCCATGTCCAGGCAGCTTTTGGAGATCTCCAAGGAGGGAGACTCCATAACCCCTCTGGGCAACCTGTCAGTGCTTGGTCACCCTCACAGTAAATAAGTTCTTCCTGATATTCAGATAGAACCTCTTTTATTTACCTATTTATTTATTTATTTATTTATTTATTTTTCCAGTTTCTGCCCATTGCCTCTTGTCTTGGCACTGGGCACCACTAAAAATAGCCTGGCTCTGTCTACATTGCATTCTCCTTTGGGTATTTGTACACGTTGATAAGATCTGAGCTCTGAGCCTCCTGTTCTCCAATCCCAACTCTCTGTATGGAATAAATAGCCTATCTTACTTAAATAATATAACTTTTTCATGTTGATATTTCTTATGATTTTCTCAAATGTCAGTATTACCCAAAGGAAGCAGTTGAATTATATAAACTTATTTTCTGGAATTAGTGATGGCACTGAAAAACAGTTTGGGGAATGACAATTAATGGTACACTTGAATTACGTATCTAAAAATTTCAGCACCATTGCAGAAGAAATCAGCATGCTCCATGTATCAAAGCCTACAGACAGTATTCACTTCATACTAAAGTCTGCCAGTGCTGATTTAATGAAAACTTTCCATATATCTAGCTAATGATGACATTACAAAAGATTTTTTCATTAGGCCATTTCCCTACCCAAGTATGAAGTGCAGAATCAGAGACATGAGATATTACAGGTTACCAGCAAAGTGTCAAACAAAAAGCCACATTTATGGGTTTTATTTTATGTGTACAATTCAGGGCAGTCTTACTCATAAGATCTCATAATCTCATAAGATTAAGATTGTTTTGATGTCTGTGACCAGGTTTCATTGAAAGCCTGAATCTTTTCAGGCTAAATTCTGCACTGAGAACAAAGTGTAATCTGCCATTGTATTTCTCAGTGTTACAACGTGCAAATTTGAATGATTCAGCCTTCCTCTGCTCATGTGATGAATGACCAGATTGAGACATTTCCTGAAATGTGGTCCAGAGCTACTCACCATAAGGAATAAATAAAGAAACACAATGATGCCTTTAAGATAATATCACTAATGTTAGAGAGCAGAGAGCACAGCAGTTTTTGCATGAAGAGTCCACCCATTTTGTGTTTACTACAGTGGATACTTGCTTCATTTTATGAGAGAGTGGAGGTGTCTTTTTTTTTTTTTTTTTTTTTTAATTAGGATATATACTGCTCTCAAGTGGGACCACCCAAATCTATTTTGTAGAATTTGAATTCGTATATTAACGACTCTCTGGTGTGTCTAGATAAAGAACACTGAGGCGTGCTAGAAACAACAGCTTGTTATGACCAAGAGCACTTGTTCTTAGATTAAAAAGAATTCCACTGTGGTTTTGCAATTTAATTTTATTTTTTATATCAGCAGCTATTGTCTGATGAATACTACAGACCAGATTCACCAATAAGGTCAGATTATTAAATTCCTGAGAACAGCAATCAGTTCATTTGTATATTCTATGCGTCTCTACAAGAACGTGTAGAAGGGTAACAAGCAAGAACTTTTTTTTACCAAATGAGTGTCTCTGTTCTGTAACAAGAGCCTCTGTTCATCCTTGGCCAAAAAAAAGAATTTTATACAAAAGCTTTTCCTTTAATAAATGAATCCAGCTCTGGGTTGGATTTACTCAAATACAGTACTAATGCAGGATGAAGAGCTGATGAAAGACTACTGGCAAACACCATGGTCATCCACAAAAAGTTTTCTGCTGCATGTGTAGATGCAAGACTGCCTGCCATCATGTCTGTGAGTTTTGGGAAAAGAGGGAAGCTTGGCCAGGTGTTTGTTCATGCCTTGACAGAGGTCAAATTTCTGGAAGAAAAATATGTAATTATAGAGGTTATCTGCTAGACTGTTGTCCAACTGGCTCCTGAATTTTTGCTGTGATCAGATGTTTTACACAGAGCAAGTTTAGAACCCCAGTATACTGTGTCATCTTCAAAGGATGTCTTCTAAACTCATGTCAAGAGCTTGGTGCCACCTTGATAGCAAAAATCAGATTTATTATTTGCTTCATTACTTTTATACCAGATACCACTTTGATAGCTGCTTCAGAGAAACACTAAAAGAGATTAGAAATGATACAGAAATAACATCAATAAGCATCACAGAGCTCTGCTGCAGATGATATGGGATTAAATACAAAACCTCCCAAAGAGCTGCAAATGAAAACAAAGTATGTGCTGATTTATGTTGCGTTCTGAAGATCAATGATACTGGGATCTGGCAAAAGGCATAGGACAGCAAATTCCATAGGAGACACCTGCCTATAAGTCATGTTGCCAGTGCTGCAGAACTCAACAAAGGAATTTGACAGTGAAGCACATCCTACTGGTCTTCCATTGTTTAATTAGCCTCTGAGAGGCAAGCAAAGAAAAAATTTGTTTAAGCTTATGTTGGTGAAAAATATCTGGTCAAATGGTCAGTCCAGCAGAAAATATTTATACATGTAGCTTTCAAAGTTATGTCAAATCCACAGTATGTAGGTGGGCTCTCCAGGAGCTCCAGCTGCAAAAATCCCCCAGACCTCAGCCTGGATATCTATCATGGAGTCAGTATCTTAGGAGTAAGGATTGTCCATTAGGTACAATTTGTGCCACTTAAGATTAACACCTGAATGTGTGCAGTGAGAAATAATTATTTTATTTCAGTTACAAATGAAGGCAAGGGGTGATTCACCTCTTATCCTGGTCCCTGTCTTCATGTGATGAAATTCCCTCTTTTATTGGCCACAGTTCTTGTTGGTCTCAGCAAGAGAGGCCAAGGATAGGTGAAGTTTGAATTACTTCTTCAAATCCCTTTTGGAATGAGGCCTGTGTAACTTTGTATAAGTGTGTTGGAAAGAGAAGCTGGAGGAAGTTAGTGTTGCTCATGTATGTTGTCCTTGGTCTGTTACTAGACAACAAATCTGATTTTTGTCCATTGTGTGTATGACACTGGCTGTAGCCATGATGTGTTTGGAGAGGTTGCCTTGCCAGTCTGCAAGAAACTACTAGTTGGGGAGGCTACCAGTAGTAAATCAATACTAAATGCTAATAGTTAATCTTTTGTCAAAGTAATTTGGTCACAAGGAACAGGAGAAAGTAACAAAAATTTAATTTTCTTGTACTTCATTGGCTACATTCACAGTAAGGTCTCTGCCTGCACCCTTATGTTTTGCCAGAAAATTGATAAAGCAAACAAACAAACATAAAATAGCTTAATGCTTCATTTGCATGTTTGCAATATTTTTACCTGATAATTAGAAGTGAAGACCTGCAGACACAGGAACATGATCTTTCCATCACTGAAACTGAACTGTGGGTGTGCTGTTGGCAATCTGCTCAGTTTTGTGTTTAGGTTAAATTTGGAAACATCTGTACATCTGGGGTCTATTTTTATAAATACTAAAGCACAGAAGTAAATGTACAGGCATTTTTCTAGTACCAGAAACATTCAATATATCTAAAAAAAAAAAAAGGAATATTTAAATGGTAAATATTTTTTAGCAATACTTTGGGCTAGTAAGGTTCAAAAGCCTCCGAGGAAATATTGCAATTGGTGGTATGTATTTAAAAATAACTATCTATATTAAGCAGTGGAATGTAAATTACTCCAAGAATCAGTCAATGGAAAATAGAAAATAAGGGTAAGATTGCTTAACAATATTTCTCCAATTTCAGTGATGGAAGGACTGATGACAGCTTGTTTTAACCTCATTGAAGAGCTGTCTGTCTGACAAGAGAGCACTCTAAGTAAGAGTTATGCTGGAAGCAGCATATGGAGAATATTCCCAGCTCACTAGTTATTTCTTATTGCATTCATTCATTGTTCTTTTAAAGTAATGCAATTGATTTTTCCTCAAATTTGAAGGACTTCAAAATATTGAAATAAAAAGGAATGAGATTAATAAAAAGTAATCCTTTGAAAGAAAAAATCTGGAACACATATGAGGCAGCATGTAACACAAACATACTGTGTGAGGAAACCTTTTAAATGCAGGCATCATTAGGGATAACACTAACACAGTTAGCAGTCTGCTAAAGCGTCCCTTTCCACAGCAAATCCAGAGTGCACATGTGCAGATGGAGATGGAACATCACCCTGCAAGAGAGGCCAACAGGTGGGCTCATAGTCTCCAAGTCCTTATAATTATGGGCTTTAAAACATTTTATTGTTGGCTGTTCGCTTGAGATCAGCTGAGCTTCAAAACAAGCCAAATTCATCCTATTTTCCTGCTAACTGTAGTATCCCTTGGTATGTCTAAGAATCTTTGCCTGACCCACAGGAATGACGCAACTGAGAACTTGGGTATATGAGAGCCTTATGACAAGTTCAGGCTGTATCCGGATGTGAGAACATGCTTGCCTGTTAGGCAAGTTGGCAACTGGGAATGGGCTCAGACTCCCACTCCATCAGTAATTTAGACCATAGGTTGTCAGCCTGCGGCTCATGAATGATTTTGGACTTAGAGCTGATAGAAGGCCATCAAAAAAAGAAACCTGTTGCTGCTAAGCTTGTATTTGCTCCACAAAGGTCTGGTCAATTCTGCAACATTTACAGGGGTGTAAATTGTTTTTTTTTTTTTTGTAAATTATATTTTAAAAAAAAAGAGGGAGAGAAAGAAAGAAAGGAAGGAAGGAAGAAGGAGAAAGGAAAGGAAAGGAAAGGACTTGGTATAAGCAAGCCCTACATGTCAGTGGAGACTGTTTTTTAAATGGTTGTGTCAGTCACAGGAAGACATTTGAACTACATGCAGGGAGTAGTGAGAACAACGATTTAGGCAACTGCAAGGAAAATTCTTTATGTGAATCACATTTAATTCAATGGGAACAAGTTGAGGCCCCAAACTAGAGAAGATTAAAGAAACATTTCTAATACATCTTCTATGGAAAAACATATAATTATCTATTAATTAGAGAACTATGAAGACTTTTGGAAAGGATAGTTTTAAATTAACAAAAACCTTAATTGCACCAAAACTAATCAACTGTAAGCTAAGAACAAGTTGTTCTTGTGAAACGGCCAACAATAGATATGTGACGCAGTCTGGTTTTGGACTGACCACAGCAGTATTTTTTTTTTCAGATGGAAATAGATTATTGCTTTTTTACAGTACATATTTTTGGTAGCAATATTGGGAGGTTTATGAGGGATCATTTTGATCCTAATTAAAACAATCCTATTATCCTTGATGTGCACTTTTGCCAGTTGTGATGTACATGTATGTTTCATTTTCTGATTCATCTGCTTCTGAATACAAGACATTAAATTAGACCCCACAGGATTTATTTATAGATGTGTTTGCCAAAATGGAAAATAATGTGTTCTGCACAGGTTTGAAGTGTGTTATGTCATTTAAACTTTTACACGCTGCATAATAAACAGTGCATATTCCAGGGAGGATTTTTTTTCAGAGATATTAACAGCAGCAAAGGGAAAATTAGGGCAAGAAACTTTTTAAGTCTTTATACAAGATGTATTTTGAAGATATAAATCTACTCAAAATGTGAAGAGCTTTTGTTTTATTCATAAGGGGTGCTATTTATTTATTTATTTATTTATTGAGTTGGCCTCTATAAGGGGTAAATATATATACACACACACAATCAAATTAAAATTCTCTGTAGTCTGTATTCAGAAACTCCTTATGAAACTTGTGAAGACTTCTGTTTGCATAGCACTGACTGACTAACTTTTTATGAATCTTTTGCACACGATTTACAAACTGAATCAATTTGCAGTTGATATTTATAAGCAAACAACATTTTTGTATGTTAAAGATGAAGGAAAAAGGACTATAAAATCTGTGGCCTAAATTATAAAATTGGAAAGGTAGTGGTGGATTTTTATGTTTGTAGATATGAAGAATTTTTTTCTTACTTGTAAAATGAAGTCCCATTACATAATTTCTCAGTAGTCAAGGATTCAACAAATTGTCAGTGTAAAATTCACTTTAAAATATATCTGTCAAAGAACAAAGAATACAGGGAAGATACAGACTGATTACAGGAGGAAATGAAAAATATTTGTCTAGATCAAAATGCCATAACCTTGCAGTTTCCACAGGCAAAGTTTATTATAAAATGTAAATCATCAAAGAATATGTAAATAGAAAGGATTTTAAATAAAAAAATCAAACAGATACAATTTCACAGTTTTTCTCATGTTGTTTCAGAGTGCTGTTTTTTTTTTTTCTTTTTTACTTTTTTCTTTTTTTATGCTGGATGAATGAATACAGTTCTAATATTTCTGCATTCTGTTATGCAATCTGCCCATGGACATGTTGAACTTAACTCAGAGCATATGGGGAAGGATAGGAATATGACAAATGTGAATTGATGCTGTCTTTTCATCCTCCCTCCCTAGGAATTTAATTATTAATGGATGCAGAATTCAATGCCGTCACACCATAAAAAGCAGGACATAATTTTTCTTCCCACAACAAATTATTTCTTTGAAGTACAGTCATTTGGTATTTAAGGATTTCATTTTCAGTTAAACTGAATGTAAAAGTCCAGGCAACTTCCATTGCATGGGCGTCTTCTGGATACTACTTATATAACAGGATTTACTGTAGACAATAACAAAATAAACAAAAACAAAAAAGAGCTTACTGCATACTCACAATTATTAATTATATTTATCGCAATTGTATTTCCGCAAAATACTTTCTGATTCTAGAAATGTTTCTATCACAATTAGATTACTTAGATTAGATTAATTAATCTAATTAAATCTAATTAGATTAAATCTAATTATTAGATTATAATACTCTGTCACTCTAACTAGCATTACCTACATGAAGGTGGCAAGATATACACCTCCCTTGCAGTCTCTGGAGACCTGGGATGCTGAGTAGGGGGAGTGGGTCAGTGTTTGAGTGTTCATGAGTTATAATTTTCCAGAACTTCTAGTGCAATCCCTGGGAATTCTGCTAGAAAGCAGATCCAAAAGAAAATCCATAAGTAACTGTTGCAAATTTGTGAAACCAGCCATTTGGCAGATTACGAGAAAAGAAGTAGGAGAAGCAAAATCTACAAGCCCTGCTTCCCAGGGCTGGTTTTCTAAATGTTAATCTACACTGCACACAACTATAACATTTTTTTCATGCACAGATTCTAAAGCCAAGTTAGAATAAAGGCATTTGTAGTTGACAGCCGACAACAGGTCACTTTGCTAGTACAGTTTTTTAAATTTAAGTAAGCTGGAAATGAGTGTTTGGAAATTGCATTGTAAGTGTGAAGTACAAGTTAGCTAAGTTGGCAGTGTTACCTCATTAATAATATAAAGAAATAAGCAAATTCCATCACAAGACAAAATACCTAGCTTTTCATCAGAGACCAATATCAGCCAGCAATTAGGTCACTGGGTATTTAGTAAAATCAAACTGCAGTGTAATTATTTAAATTTGTTGCAGCCTTACAAGGTTCCAGAACAGTCTTCTATTTATTTGTAAAAAGAAATTGTGCAGAGTGTAAAGGAAAAAGGGGTATGTGTGATTGACAGTTTTAAAATGTGCAGACCCAGTCTCTTCCAAAAATGACCAGTCCTGCTTGTTCTGTTTGATCAGATCATGTCCTATCCATTAAAATCTTTGATAGTAGAAAACTTGCACAGAGAAAATTGGTATAGTGAGAGATGCTTTTTCCATTAGATCTAGCATTATACACTTACACTGTCTGCTCTCCAGAAGCCATGATTTCACCATCTGGAAAGATGAAATCTTTGTAAAGGAATGTGCACTATTTTACTTCCTTAAAGTTATATTAAGTCTCATCTTGGGGAAAACAAAGATTCAAAATCATCACAACAAGAACTATATACAAGGTCTACAGAGATGAAAAAGATAGAAGATTGTAGAAATACAAACAATAATTAAAGCTGGTCTACCCTGTTTCACAGCTGTAGTTAAAAATCTTAAGGTGGTGTCCCCTCCTCTCCCCTCTCCCCCCTTTTTTTTAAAGATTAATCATAGAATCACAGGATGGTTTGGGTTGGAAGACCAATGGTTTAAAGACCATTTAGCCCAACCCCACTGCCATGGGCAGGAATATCTTGCACTAGATCAGGTAAACTAGTGAATCTGATCTAGTGAAAGAGGTCTCTCAAACACTGAGCACAAGAAACGGAAAAACATAAAAACATGTAGGATATTTAGGTTTAATTCCTGATTCTCCTGCAAATATACTGCAGAAGGTGGCTCAAATTCATGCTAAATGTGCTTGGGAGTGCCTTTCAGTAGTGGAGTAATGCAAGACTATTGGAGAGGTTTGTTTGACAAGAAAATGTGAACCCCTGACGTTCTCTTTTCTGGCTTTGTCAGATTCAGTTTATTACTGTTTTGTCTTCATTGCTATTTGGAGATGAACATTGATGATTTGGTGGTCTCTTTTATTTTATTTTGTTTTATTTATTTTATTATTTTATTTTATTTTATTTTATTTTATTTTATTTTATTCATTTTTGTGTGGACTGTTAGTTTAGATGTTAATATAATGACTAGAAACTGATTCCAGCTGAATATGAGAGGGAATTTCTTTACACTGAGGGTGACAAAGCACTGGAACAGGTTGGCCAGAGAGGTTGTGGAGTCTCCTTCTCAGGAGATATTCAAAACCGACCAGGTTGCCAACCTCAGCCATTCTGTGATTCTGTGAAACAGCATAGGACTGTGCATAAGTTAGTAGGTCCATCAGCTCCTATAAAGTATGTTGTGTTACACTATTGTTACCTTAGGTAACAGTGTTTGTAATTTAATAAGAATTATATGATTATTTCTAAATCTGATTTCATGGTTAAAGTCCAGTGTGAATAATTATAGTATGGAAATATTCTCTATTTGTTCAGGGAAGCCTGACAGTGCAGAGGAAATCAATTCAGTCATGTCTTGTGATAGTCGTGATGCATGAGCAGGTAGAGAACAGCAGAAATTCTTCTCCATCTCTATGGCATAGAATTAAAGACTCTAATGCTGAACCCATGCCTTACATAGGGTCCAGGAATTAACTTGGAAGATGTACGGAACTGGTATACTAGATAATTTTTAAAACCCAAGCTGCCCAGTTTCTTCCTGACTTCTAATGTTTAAATTAAGCTTTGGATTTTGAAGACTGATAGTTTTTTAAATGCTATTTTAGTTATGGGTAGTGTATGTTATTCTCATTTGTACAGAAATACAGTATTCAGCAGTGCTTTATAAACTGGTAATTGACAACAAAGGTGCTGTTCTAGACAGTCAGGTTTTCTCTCTAGAAAGATGTGAAGTTTTCTCTCTGGGTAGATCCAGGAACTTTTGTTTCCACAAGATGCAATCAATCCCCATTTTCAAAATCCACGGCCTGTTCTTCAAATCTGGGAGACATTTCTTCAAAATTTGGCAGCTGAAGGGAATAATATCCCCTAGAGATCCATTATAGCCTTCATGTGGAATCGTAGTCAGGATACCAGATTGAGTTGAAAGTCATGTTGAGACAAGAGGGTAAAGTTTTAGTGGCCTTGCCTCATGTATGTTTCACTTAGTTTCCATATAATCCCATATTTTTTGTAAATTCTCTGTCAGATGAAATATTTAATATATGACTCAGAAAAAAATGTTTGAGAAGAGTTTCAGCCCATAACAGTAGCTCTCATTGGGTTGAGCCTCTTAAATATCTTGTATTCTGTGTCTTTTTTGAATGTATTTCTAATTATTATTACATTCCTTGCAGTTCTAGGGTATGTTGTAAGCATAGATCATGATACTCTACAACAATGGCTCTGCATTTCTCAATGTACACGAAAATACATCATGATTTCATAAGAGGTTACACGTTGGTCCTGTTTATTATTATTTAGTTTGAATAATTCATCTTTTTCAACTGAAAATGGTTGTGGTGATATATATTTCTGAATGTACAGCAAATCCTGTAAGGAGATTTATTTAAAGAGGAGCTGTTTCTCAGCTTTATTGATTCATTAATGAATTACATAACATATTAAGATATTTTGAAGCCTGTAAACATCCTCATACAACACCAAACACCTGTCACACAATGCATATAAATTACTACACTGATTACACTGATTTTCTAAACTTAACCTATAACAGAACTTCAGCATACAAACACTTCTGCAGTTGAACAATGAGATATTTAATGTTTCCATGTCACCTTGCTGAATCCTGATGATGAAACAAGTTGTTACATGAATGGCAGACTAATAATTTGTGTGACATCTATTTGAATTCCTTGATTTCAATGAAAAGGTCTCTAATAATTGTGGTGGTTTTACCGTGCTAGACAGCTAAACACCACAGCTGCTCTCTATCCATTAGCCTACCTCTGTGAAGCTTGTAGAAATGCAATGTCTTTACGATGTCTTTATCTTCCATCAATTTTGGTTGAAGTTAGAGAATTTATTAGGACAGACCGATGACATAAGTCTTGTCTCTTCAGAAAATTGGGCTAAAAAATCTTTAGTGAGCCATTGCAAGATAGTGGATAAGCAGTATTGTATAAACAGTGTGTTTTGTTCTTCTTTAGCTAATATCAGCGTTGGCACATTATAGTATTAAAAATACTAGATTCAGACACATGGAATCAGATTATTGAAGTGTTTTTCCACTCTGGAAGTGATCTTTTTGCTGAAGTACATTTAAAATTCATGTTACCTCTTGTCTTTGTTGTCCAGATGCCAATTTGCCACTAATTAAAATTACTTGAGCAGCAACATTTAGTTTTGTTTTGCGCTGTGAACTAGAGATGCTGAAATTATGACAGTCTAACTTCCAAAATTTCAAGAAAAAGATAATAGGTTGGCTAAAGTTCTTCCTTGAATCTTCTATTAAATTTCAGAAGTTTGATGGTTTAGTTGAATAAGCAGCAATAAGGCAGATTACATACAAGGTTGAACATGCATTCTTTCATTAAGAGAAGAAAGGCTGAGAAAGACTAAGAACTGCTGAGGAGCTGACATGTCCTGACATTTGCACTAAATGCATGAGTTTTTACGGAAAAGTACTGGTGCCTTAGCCTATACATTATATGAGAAGAATAATAATATAGAAATAAGATTAGTAAACAACTATTTCTGGACATATTTCGGTAAGCAATATTAGTAAAATATGAATTCTGTTGCTTAGACTTAGTACAGAATAAACATTAAATTGTGAGTTTTTCATAGATCTGTAATTTAAAGTAAGTCTGAATATGACACAAAATAATTTTAGAAAAATCTTCAAGGAAATATCCATAAATCCAAATAAAAAATTTGAACCTTAAAGAATGGTTTTCTTAGGACTGACTGCTCTACAAGTCTGATACATAAAAATTTTAGCCTGCTAGAAAATTTCATAATGGCCTTTTCTCATGGTATTTCAGTAAAAGTTGGACATGCTGAAAGACTTTTTAAGTTTATCAAACTTATTTAACACTGAAAAAAATGTTAGGACATTATTTTATCTGAACCAGTTATCCATTCATCTCACCTTTAGACAAAGTGAGCATAATAACTTGACCCTAGAGTCACAGCTGATCTGAAGTGATATAATCCTGCTGTTTTCCTACACCTCCAACTCTGAAACTGTAGAGTTAAGGCAGTTTCTCATAACACCTCAACTATATTCATTGCCTAGGGGTTTTAGTGCTCTATTTGCAGACATTTAAAACAGTTTGAATCTGAATTTTTATTAATGGAGAGTCATTGTTTTAAATGAGTCATACATTGAAACTATCCACTAGGAGTCCAAAGATTAATTAAAAAGAATATGCCAAATCAGTGGCAGAAAAATACCACAATGATGAACAATTATTACAGCATTAGAACCTTTTCTGGCAGAAGATACATTCCTTGGATTTTCATGTCAATGCCTAATGCAGCCAGAGCAGCCACATTTAACTATTGGCAATTTAATCTCAAATTGCAGGAGGCTTGCCAGATGGAATTTTTAAATCTTCAGGATTCAGAGAATCCTGAAGTGCATTTAAATTAAACCTATTGGAACCTTTTATCAAAATTTTAATTGTAGAAAATTCAGGAAAAGCAAGATCTTTTATTCCCCTTGGGATGGTAAAACTATAATTTTGAAATGAAAATCCTTTAATGAATATTTATCACCATTTCCCCTCCACACAGACCCCAAAATTGCTTTAGCGTTCCTTGGTAACCAAATATTTCCCTTATTTTAAGGGATGGTTATATTTTCATGTCAAAACAACTTCAGGAAGAAAGAACAGTACGTCCTATGAAGTGTCAAACCCAGTTCCAGTCAACAATTCAAATTGTGATGATCTTATATTATGCTTCTAAAAATAGGTGCTTAGTGCAAGTAATTTTCTGTTAGACTATGGAGAGGCACTTCTCAATCATTTTCTACATGCTTCCCACCTCAGTTGTGAGAACTGTCATCGTATTCATCTGGCATATCTGACTGAAGGCTTCCTCCCAAAGCCTAGATCTTAATTCTGGAGCTGTAGACATCAGCCATCAAATATTTCAGCTAAAATAGATTTGTCTTGTTTCAGAAGGATCAAGTTTTGTTTGCATTTAATGGCCTATCTTGCCTTCATGATAAAAGTGATAGTGTTTCTGTCAACATTGGCAAAGGCTATTACAAGCCTTAGAAACAGAAGATGAAAGGTGTAGCTCAAGACCCAACATTTCCTTTGAATAATTTAAATTATTACTATATTTTATTTTGTAGTATTTTGCTGAATGCTGTTAAATAGGCATCTATGTATATTCAATTCAGACTTTTTTACTAAGTTATTACAAAATATAGAGAGCAACAGTTTTGTGACACATTATAAGTATCGGAATTGGTCACCAAATAATGACTTCTCACCCTACCTCATAGGCACCATCATTCCCACTTTTTCTGAGGCTTTTGAGAATAAAGTGCTGCCTTGAAAAAATGCCTGATCTGAAGAGGACACAAAGTTATATTATTTTGTTCTTTGAGATTAACTCAGTCAAGAAGGGGAAAGATACTTAGTTCATGAAGTACCGTAATTGTAAGTTCATGTTTTCAAAAAAAATCTCAAAGTCTGAATTAGACCTTTTACCCTTCTTCCACCTACCCCTGATCTTTCTCGTTACAATGAGTTAACTCCTCTGAAATGGATTGGCGGTCACAGAATTAAGCATAATAGTGGTTAACCACTGCTTTAGTGTGGAAATGTCCAGCTCACAGGTGCCTCAGTAGCAACTACTGTGTCTTCATAACAAATCAAATGTACATGACAATATCCTCATCCATCAAAGTACATAGCAAGATTAGACAAAGAATATCCTTTTTTATAATCTGTATCACTTCTTTGATCTTAATGCCTTCCTATCTTCTATATTCAGTCTTAAAGAAGGAAACTGACAGATACTGTGAGACTGTATGTTTTTGTTTTTTAATAGGTAATTTAAGGGATTTTATGGCTCAGGCAAATGGTAACATGACAAAGATTTCATACGATAGGTGACAATTCAAATCCAGAAGGATTTACTTGTTAAGCTAATGTTTTTAAATGAAAAGTGTTTGAAGCAAACTGAATACTTAGCACATCTACTTTTTTTTTTTTTTTTTTTTTTTTTTTTTGTTCTTGTTTTAATTCTCTTAATTTGCAATTTCATTTTTAACCTTTTCTTTGTGGGTAGCAGGAAAGAGTAAAAACATATCTGACAAAATGTGCTTTTCTGCCAACTCTTTTCTAAATTTTTCTCAAAAGCAACGACTTTTTTTTTTTTTTTTCCCCCAAACTTTCTGTGTTTCCTTTGAAAAAGCCTTCATATAGTCTATGAAATGTTTAAAAGAAGATATGACTTTTTGAATATTTTTCGTCTCTCCCTTCCCTTTCCCCTTCTCCATTCTTTCTTTTTCTTAAAGCAGTTATACAGTATGCTTTCAGCTAGCTATTTCATGCTCTAGGAAGTTTTCCAATAGTGTGGAAGTTTCATACCCTCTCTAAAGGAAAGTCCTTATTTTGATAGTTGGTGTATTGCATGTAGAAGATGATAAAATGCAGTTAACGCTGGTGACTGAACTACCACCCTGTCAACAGTCTGTTCAGATCAGTATTAAGACATAATGCCTTGTTGTAAAGTGTGGTGGAAATTCACAATTCCATTGGAAGTGCTAAGGCCAGGTTGGACGGGGCTTTTGAGCAACCTTTTCTGGTGGTGTCCCTGCTCATAGCAGGAAGATTCAAACTGAGTGGTCTTTAAGGTCTGTTCCAACCCAAAACATTCCATGAATCTATCATTCATAGTGATAGAATTGATTCATTGATAGAAATGACTAATTATCTTTGTTTTGAAATGAGCTGCATTCCTTGCCCAAGGAGTTTTCTCAAACTTGGGTACATTTTAATAATTTAAATTATTTAGTAATTAATGCTTTAGTTCACTACACTATCAATCTTATTGCAAATTCCAAAGAGAAGAAAATAGAAAGAGAGGAAGAAAAGTTCAAATGAGAAAATTCCAGTCCCCTTTTCTTTCTGAAAAGTTTACATGGTAGATGGGAAGACAAGTTCTTTTTTGCAATGAACAATGATACTCACTCTCTTATTTTTTTTTTTTCTTTCTTGTAAAGTTATGTTACTGTTTGTATTGCTATATTTTCATAGTAAAATGATGCAGTGGACTTTTTGAGATTACTTAGTGCTTTTTATTTATTTATTTTGGTGGGGTGGGAGAGGGTGGCAAGGACCATGATAACAAAATGGATTTTACTATCAAATTTGATGTTGCAAAATTAAATTAATTAATTCCATGGGTGAAGACAGATAACTAATTAGAAATTCAGGTGGTATCTTTTTCTCTTTCTCTTTCCTCATTCCTCAAGAAAATCACTGTTACACAATCATATTAAAAGTTGAGAAACTCTTCTTTTTTCTCTTTTTGTGTTTACAAATAACTTTAAAATAGCTTTTTCTTTTCTTGAATTGATTCCCTCTGGAAAACTCTCTGCCAGGTAATTTACATGGCTAAAATTTTAAGTCCATTATGAACCAATTGATTGCAACTATTCAACAGTAAGATATGAAGTTATGATCTATTTTTATTAGCTACATTAGCTAATCACACACTTCTGCTTCCTGATGAGAATGGATCCTTGAAATTGGTTTCCAAATAAAATTTCTGATTACAAAATTAAAGCTAACATCCCAACAGTGTTCAGGAAAAAAATCCTAATATCTACTGTGCCTATTCTTTTTTCAATCTTGATAGCTATGGCACCAGCATCTTGAGGAACAAAAGCTGATTTTAAAAGAACAATTCTTTACCTGTGCATTACCAGATTTTAGAGGACATTCTGTGAGTATGTTTAGGGTAAGAGCAGTAAAGCAATAGTACAAGCATAGGAACATGCCACTGGATGTTGTGATGTGGTCGTTTGTTAGGATGTAGTTCTGACAGGAGTCCGGTCTGCTTCTTTACAGTTCCATAATCATCCCTGGAAATCTTATGACTGATAGAAGTGCAGTTATTCTGGGATTGCGCAAGGTGCATGTGGTGAAAGGATGTGGTATGCAAATAAAGAGCTACACATTGAAGAGGAAGTGGAGGATGGATTAGCCATAAGCCAAGGCTTTACTTTTTTTTTTTTTTTTCTTTTTGGTGGGGTGGTTGAGTCTCTGCAGATGCTAATAAAAAGAAAAGAAGTCATAGCACTCAAGAATAGTGTAAGTTCAGCACTTGTGGCCTTCCCAAAGGGAGCAAGAAGAGCAGGGTGCTCTTAGCATGTCACATATCTCAACCTGTCCACGGCTTTGCGGACACATCAGGGCAAAGTGATTGCAGCATTAAGAGGGGTGGATGAGCTGGCTTTTCTTGAGTCAACTTAGGGAAAATGAACAGCAAAAACATGACAGCACAGGCTCTAGTCACCAAAGTAAATTCTCAGTCAAATGTGTATAACGAGTGCTGAGGTACATGCCATTTTGTCATCAGTGGTACTGTTATATACTGTTATATATAGTGGTACTGCTGGATAGAAAAAAAATAGTTCAAAATCAACATAACTGTTGACATAGCCCCATCCAAGTAGAGCTAATTTAGAAGAACATAATGAAATACAATATAAATATAATTGGTTATTTACTTGTTATTCTTTACTCAATAAAAACAATAAAAGCTAGTATTTGGATGAAAGACAACACCAGCAATTCGGAGTCTTTATCAGGATAAATTTAATGCCAAAGACTCTGTAAACTGAAGTTTAAGGAAGCCTAAGCAGATGTATTCTTAGACTAAAATTCCTAATCCTATTCATATAGGACATTTCAAAATGCGTTCAGAATGCTAGACCTTACCATGCTAGCAGAGTCAAATGTTGCCTCTTTGATTCAGTTTGTAACCTTTTAATTCACTTGTATATCTGTGACTAAAAAAAAAATAGGAAAAAAACAAACAAACAAAACAAACAAACAAACAAAAACAAAAAAAAAAACAACTGGCAGAAAAATAATGCATTCATTTTGTCAGGATTTAGTTTTCTCACTTCACCTGTAAGAGAAAAGAAAGTATCTTAGCATCATGCACTATGAATACATTAATGTTTTGATCTCACTTAAGTTAATTTGTGACACAAATTAACTAAAACTGTGTAGGATTTCTTGAAGGATTATACTATGAAACAGATTTTTCCCAAGACGCAGATAAAATCCAGTGCAGCGGAATAGAGAAATCAAACCTGTGATATTTCTGTCAACTGAAAAGCATGAGCTTTACTACTTATTTACACAGTACAAGAATCAGCAGCTTTTCTTTTTGATTAGTTGGTGAAACTGTCTGAAAAATGTCAAGTGACACAAAGCCAACTAACTGAGTCTTGAAATCTGTTGGGCCATGTCATACTGTGATATGTTTATCAAAGAATGTGCAGACTTCACACTCATCCCGTGAGTCATTCCAAGATAACATTGCATGGTACCTCCTTTAAACCACTCAAGAGTTTCCAGTCAGGTAACATGGCATACTACACAGAAGCAAAAACAAAGTAGTAAAATTAACATTCAGCACCTGAAATAATTTTTACTCTGAAAGATAAGACAAAAGCTATACCAAGGCTAGATGACTTATCTAACACTGACAGATGCATTTTGTCATAAATTAAACCTGACCAGATTTTGACACGTTCACATGTTTTGTACCATAGTAATGGACAGAAAGCTTTGACATCAACGGGTGTTATACTGTTTCCACAAAGAACATACAGACACCGGTGATTAAATGTCTCTAGTATCAAGGTCTATTTATCAGTAAGAGCTTTTCTCTGTGTGAAAAAATAGAGCAAGACCTCAGGCCTTCTTCATGTTCTTAAGCAGAGCTGAAATGACAGCCTCTGCTTGTCCCTTGGATAGGTAAAAAATTCATGCTGCTGTAACAGCTTGCCATAGATAACAATCCACAAAAATCATTGGAATGAGAGCTTTTTTTCTCTCTCTTTTTTTTTTTTTTTTTCTCTGTGAAGTGCTTTATTTATTTATTTATTTATTTATTTTCCTAGCTGAAAGACAGATTATTGACATTCCATGTTAAAATCACTATTAGACAGAAGTCACACACTACAATCAGTACTCTGAACTGAGGAAAAGAATGTCAAAATTTCAGAACCTGGCCTGGATACCAGTCTGCAGCCTGTGGACTTATGGGAAGAAAATGCTTAAGTGCCATGGGAGGCTGTTCAGAATCATTTGAAGTCTTTTTAGCCAGAGATGTGTATGTTGTCACATCTTCATCATAAAATAAGAAAGGTAAAATTTTCTGTCAGTTTTATTGGAATCTCTTGTATGGACTGCATTTATTTGTAGGAAAATTGCAAGGCTTTTATTATTGGCAATTATTCTAGTATACAGTCTAGTATACTAGTCTAGTTTTATGAATTATTTGTCCAAAATTTGAAGTTTAAAAACAATTATATATCTGTTACGACTTTAATCAGTGTAAAATTAAGATATATTAATTTTCAATGACCAACACACATTACGTCATACCTAAAAAGAAAAAAATAAATCAGCTTCTGAAACTTCAACAATTCAAACTGAAAACATGTCTAAAATCTGTTTTCTGGGATGTACTTAAAGACTGTCTGGAGCAGATAGCTCTGCAGAGGAAGCACTTCATTTGCAGAGACTGAACTATCAGGTCTCAAAGGCAGTACTTGTCGCTAATGAAACCAAAAGTATGCAAGGATAGTTCTGCATACGAGAGAGATGCAAGAAATGGTGAGAAGTGCAGACTAAATGGTTTCCAGCTACAGATAATAAAAGATACTTCTGCCTACATCTGCCAGAAATAAAAGAAGAAAGTTGCTATTAGACATAAGATGGGCAAATCAGCAGGGAAGACATCATTCCAGCATAGCCTTTAGATATGTCTCACAAATTTCAGTCAGCTCTAATTGTTACTTAAAAGTAGATGTTTTCCAGCTATGAATCTCTCTTCCATTTTGTTTGGATTGATCTTTAGCCAGTTTTCTCCAACTCATGCTCTCATTTTGGGCATGTCTGAAGATCAAAGGCTTTTTCTTTATCAGCTAGAAAGAGATGTTTCTTACCATACCCTGGAAGTCTCAAAGTTATTTCTCAATCTTCCCAACAGTTTTGGGAAATAAAATTAGTTAGTTAATCAATGGAATATCCATTTAGTGAATTTGGTCATTGATAAAGTCCGTGGAGTTTCACATAAAGCAGAAAATTCTGTTCAGCAGAGACTAGGGTGGTGGAATAAGCTCACTGGAGAGGAATCACATATGCTCAAGCAAGTTCTCAGTGAATCATACGTGTATGAATCTTTTCCCAATTAGGCCAGAAAGAAATCTGACACCAGAAACACATCTGAATTTGAGGTTCATAGCTGTACCTCCTCAGCATCCTCATACAAAGAGAAAAAGAGAGGTGATAATTGGCAAAGTTGGCAATTTTTTGGGGATGACTTCTGATGGATGGGCTAGTCAGCTACTCATTTGAAGTTATCTGTCCAATGATCTCTTGCTGACAGGCAGTAAAAATCATGGGTGCCAGGTACTTTTAAAGCAGAGATCGCTCTCTGAATGCCAAGCCTACAAGGCCTGTTATTTTGATGCAGCTTGCCTGGATATAGCAGGCCTGATTTGGAAATTGTTCCCTTTGATAGATGTTGTTTTCCCCTTCGGCTTCCTAGGAAAGTGAAGCGCGTAATAAACATAATAAAGTCACAGCACTCAGAGGTAAGCTTTCAAACCAGTCCAAGAAAAATATTATTTATTATAAAATAATTCTGAACTGAAACCAGAATCATCTTCTTCAACAGATACATAATTGTAACCGATAGCATTTTCTTCTGACTGAACATCATATGAATTTTATATCTTCACACTTATTTCCCATACCTTTTGGGAAGGATAACAAGCCTGTTTTTAATAGTGGATATTTTAAACCCAAAGAAATCAGTAAGATATATATAATGGTCAGTTCTGATTAACTGCATCTGTCATTTCTGGAATGTTTTGGAAACTGAGATACACCCCAGATGTGGCAATGTTTTGTAAAATCTTGGAATGCCAGTGAGCATATCTATCACAGCATTGTTTAAAGTTGGAGACTTCTAAATCCTATCTCTATTTCATGTGCAGTATTTAGGCACTTGATTGTTTGGTATTTTTCTGTGTGGAGTGACAGAGTTAGAATTCAATGTAAACTACAGAGATTGCAAAGGTTGACTCATTATATTTGCTCATTTGTATATACTATGCCCTCATTTGTTTTAAAACTCTCCTGTGCAAGCCAATTGTTTTGCATATTTTCCATACTTCATCCTGCTAATGAATTACAACCCTAAGAATCTCTCAGTTAGTGAATTCTTATTCTTTAGAGGTAATTAAATACCTCACTAAGTGTATAAATATAAAAATAATGAATATCCCCTCAGATCCCTCTCTCAAAATAAACCACATTTTGTAACCATGTCATGGCCATTACATAGGTCAACCTTTAACTCTTAAAAATAGTCTTAAACTTGTATCTGATGGATTGTGAGACAAAAATATAAGATGTCTAATCATTTTGGAGTTTTGCTTATCAGTATAGACTGCTTGTTTTTATTTGTAACTGTGAAAAATGTCTTTCCATTGTACAATTGCAATGCTTACAGTAAGGGTTGCTTACGGCTTTTCACAAGAAAATGAAAGCATTGAAAAGATGTAACTGCTTATCTTCTAGCCAAAGTTGAATTTCTTTTTGTATGCCAAATTTTATTGGACAATTTTCTTGCCTCAGAGTGAACAAATGTATTGAAAGAATCATCAAAGATACTACTTCTGAGCTCATTCACCCATGGCCAAAAGTATACACGTTGTTACTGATGCAGTATTTGCAGAGAATGCATTCTGGAAGGTTCAAGATGGCCTCCAGTTGATTAGGTCAGGCTGTGGCTGAGGAGTATTTCAATCCTCATTTATGGTATTTTCCTACACAGCAGCATTAGTAAAACATTCCATGCTTTTATTTATCTAAGATACTTTCTCATCTGCATCAGCATGATTACTGAGCCTTGATTATTCTGTTACCTGATATACTACATAACAATATGAACAGAGAGGTATAATTTCTCTGAATTCTGAAAGCTGGAAGAAGCTTGAAGACAGACTGGAGATGCTCATAGGGGATCTGATTCAGGAAATCATTTGAGCATTAGCTTTAAGACTGTATGTAGATTGACTTTAATAGAACTCAAGTGTGAGTCATGTTCAGTCTCTGCTTTCTTGCCATAGTCAGTATAGAGCGATGTAAAGCATTTACTTAAAACATATACCAAAGCACTGTGCTGAGGTTGTGGTGTTCAGATTCTCATTCAGACATAGGTGACTTTTTTTTTCTGTGATTTTTTGCTGCTCTGCTGTCCAAATAATTTACATGAACATATCAGAGTTTTGTATAGAAGATTTACATGTTCCATCAGGTAACATATGGTTACCTGATGACAAGCATTCCCTCATCTTATTTCCTGTAAGAAATGTAATATGTTCATTGCATAAGTATCAAACCAGTGATATAAAATGAGCAGGAGTGATATTTAAAATCAATATATGATAGTAACTGGAAATTATAACTTCTAAGTGGTGATGAGAAAGCATGAATTTCTTGCAGGACTTTCAGCACTGGGGAGATTCTTTATAAATACTTCAGTAATTAGGGAAATGATTTCTTTTTATAACTGATTCCACAGATAGAGAAGATGTTGAAAAGTCTTTGGTGCAATTTGGGTGGCAAGAAGCATTCCTCCATCATTAGGATGTGTATGGTACACAGAGGAAATACGAAAATACCTTGTGGAGTATTCTTGCTGTGAATGTGTCTGCTAAAAAGGTGAACAAAAATGTAGCAATGGCATTTCTCCCTAGAACATTCCTTTTGCACTATCCCTGCCCCTCTCATTCACCTTGATGGCTTGGACAGGGGAAAGGATGGGGATTTGTATCCAGGTGTTAGAAACTGGACAGAGGGAATAGTTCATTAGATTGTGTCAGCTGTTCTAAACTGTTAATGACTGTCCAGTCTGAACCACTGAAAAAGTAGCTCAGAAGACTGAACTGACAAGTCCACCCCCCCTAATGTGAAAGGTTCTACAACAGAACCATTGCTCCCTCTTGCCAATCTTTACCCTTCCCTGAAAATCAAACAAACAAAACAACAACAACAACAATAAAACAGCACACTAAACTCTGGGCCTTATTTGTGTGGAAGGGTGAGGGCAGGAACTGACAGAACTAGTACTGACAGACATGCAAAATACAAAGTGCTTGTCAAAACAGCATTTGACACATTGCTAAGTTCTGCTAAACCCTTTGTGGTGAGAACTAGGAATAAGCTGGAGCACCATACTTTTCTTTGTTTGTAAGTGATCTGACAGGGTTAGGAAAGATATTGATAATACTGGAATGGAAGCAGGTAGCAGCTTGATTTTGTAAACACTGTAAGTCACAAAGCATTTGTGAGCAATCAGTACCAGCCAGAAAGTAGTCACCTTAATAAATGACACTGAAGAATTTGAGATGCAAATGCAGATGCTATAACTAAAACTAGAATGACTCTAAAATGGCTGGACTCTCAAGAGTGCTCCTTAAATCATATCTGTAGGTAAAACAGAAATTACAATTAGGTCCAGCCTCAAAAATTCAGTTTATAAGAATGACATTGGAAGAATATATATATTCTCCCTCCAGGTTATGGAATTCTGTTGAATATAAATTGCTGAAAAATTATCCACTCCTGCCTCAAACCCTGTTTTTGGTCACCTCAATTCTAATAGGTGGTGGCTATGTTCTGGGGATACAAAGCATTCAGGAGAAAGATCTGCAGCACATTATGGGCTGTTATCTGCAATCATCAGTTCTTCAGTTCCATTTTCATCAGTGTTAACAAAGATAAACAGATTTTTCTTTCTTTTTTCTTTTTTTTTTCATTGTGATGAAAAATTGCAGGGAGCATTTTAGGATTCAAATTTATTTGGAAATGTTTAGGGTAACCACCAAAGGTGGGGAGAGGGAGAGTTCAAGGAGGATCAGATGTGGAAGACTAAAGGAAAAAGGGGATAAAGCCATGCATAAACTGGCATCTGGTCAGTTGGTCAGACAAGGCTTGTCTGGCCTTGTCTTGTGGCTTGTCTTGGAGTGGGGAGCAAGGGTCACTTGTGTGACAAGAGTCTAGCCTGTGTAGCTAGAGTGCCAGCAACTGGAGTGAGTGCTCGTGTCAGCATCTTGTTGCTAGTCATTTATCAGGGCAGACTAATCAGTGAGTAGGTGAAGTGGTTTGGGGGCCAGGTGTGCACGCATGGGGCATGTTTCTGTGACTGAGACAACCTGAGTAGTTGGCTTCTGAAGGGACCAGAGTATCCAGGCCAAGTGCTGAAGAGATCACAGGGTATGGAGGTCAGCAGGGAGACCTGTGGTGTGTACCCCTGTGAAGGGTTTGCAGCATCACCTCTATTACACTGTCAGGTTTGTCCACTACTTAACATATACCACCACTAGCTGCTACCAGAACACATCAAATAGGGTGACTTTTCACAGAATCACAGAATGGTTGAGGTTGGAAGGGACCTCTGAAGATCATCTAGTCCAACCCCCCTGCCAAGCAGGGTTACCTAGACAACCTCGCACAGGATGGTATCCAGGTGGGTTTTGAATATCTCCGGAGAAGGAGACTCCACAAGCTCTCAGGGCAACCTGTTCCAGTGCTCTGTCACCCTCACAGTAAAGAAGTGCCCTCTTTTCTTCTGATCCAGTACAACAACTCTGTACAGACAATCTTAACAGCCATGCATAGCAAAAATTAAAATTAAATTAAAAAGTAATGTCATAAATTCCTGCTAAATTCCCTTTACTTCATATTTTCCTTATCTGATTCTCTACTTTATCCTCCCTACATGAAGTCATCTATTGTCTTTGTATCAACCAGTCTTACCTTTAGACATTCATCTTGTATAACTTTGTAGCTTTACTGCTTTTATACTTTCAATCCACCCAAGGGAATAAAAATCATCATAAATTCAATAGTTCTACTGAACAATGAAAGAACACATAAAGAAGTAATCCAGTGAACAAAATGAAAACTAGTGCAAATTATGGCTGAACTTGATCCATAGCCAAGGTGATATGAAGTGTGAATTCTTTACTTTCTACAACAAATTACAATGAAAAAAAAAGGAAGATGGCATGCAGTTATTTACATTTGAGTTCACTGTTCTTAATACCAAGTAATGTTATAGTATGATGTACCCATGAACATGAAAAAAAAACAACAAAACAATTACATATGTGTTCAAAGAAGTTACTGTACTATCTACTTAGCTTTCTTTTTTTAAGCTTTTATTTTTTATTTTTAAATAATCTCTTTCACATCCTTTATCCTCCTTTATCCTTGTATGTAAAAATAACTTTCATAACAGCCACAGCAGATATATTGTGGAATTAAGTGGAGAATTTAGGGAAAATGTTCTAGCTAAGAAAGAAATTATTATAACCAGTTAAAATTGTGATGAGACTGTAGCTTAATAGATTCTAGTTAGTAGAAAATAAATTTCAAGCACCATATTCTGGAGATAGCAACCCCAGGATGGTCTGACCCCTAGAAGTGTCTGCAGAATGGATCTTACAATGACAGTTGAGTTCTAGCAAAACTTTTGTACTCCCAAACCCAAAGATTTCACCATCCTGATTCAGAGAATATTTCCCCTTTGCTACTTCAAGAACCAAGTGAGGTTTCTTATGCAGCTACTTACTTGCATGCTGTTAGCTAGAGATCAGAGAGGATCAGAGTCTGAAGTTATATGACTTCAGGTTAGAAAGGAGTATGAAATTTCTTAGAAGCAGCCAAATGTCTTTTGTTTGACAGAGCTACACATATTCAAAGACACTGCAGTAGCTTTGGGCTGTGTATTTGTTATTTCCCTTCTGAATAAGCTGCACACAATTTAACTGCCTAAGCATTTACATATTTTCTGAGACTTCCTCATTGCAAAAGAGAAACGTCTGTCTTCATAATTGTCAAAACATGCTACTCTTTAATCTGGCATAATATTTACATCTCTGGTACTGTGTGTCAGGAATTCAGGCTCAGGTAGTAGATGGTATCAAATTTTAGTAAGTGATAATGACACTAGGGAACTGTTGCCAGGAGAAATATCTGAACTATGCAAGTTAAAAATTGACATTCAAGCACTGATTTAAGGTGCTTTTGATTAGAATATTCCTTGGAAATGTCATTGAAATTCCTAGGTCTATTTGTACTAGGCATTGCCTTTCTTAATGAGGTGCAGTGTTGTCTCATCTCCTCTGAAGTTCAGCTGAAGAGCACTACGCATAAATCATCCCCAGCAAATCATTTTTACCCCCTCCCCCCCTCCTTTTTTTTTTTTCCTAGCAAACATACATGGCAAATGCCTGGTGTTATTCACCTGATTCTATAAACCTGAGATATTGAAATGAAAGTACTAGGGATGAGGATATTTTCTTAGCCAGTTAGAATGCAGATGCTGAGCTGACTAGTGACAGGATCATTTTAGACTACCTATTTCACCTGATAAAAAACTTTCCAATTTAATTTAAACTAGCTAATTAGTCAAATTATTTTACATGAAGCATTATGCAGCAGAGAACTCCTATTCTACCCATATTGTGTCTTCTTGATGTTACTCCACATTTCTATAACTGTCCTTGGCAACTCTTTTATCCTAAGCCACTAAAGATCTGAAACTACATTGCTACCTAATCCCAGGTCCACACTGAGCCCACCTAGAATCTATGAGTGTCCAAATCCCGAGAGCATGCTGAAAGCTCAGGGGCAGTATGTGCCTGTGACATGCCTGTCACTGGTATTTGGAGTCTCTCTTAGGCTTGCATATTAAAAAACAGCTGATGACACTTTTTTTTTTTTTTTTTGGTGGCGCCATTCAGATCTTATTGTATTATATTTAGTGAATTTATAGTATGAAGAAAATTAATCAAGAAATAAAACCAAAAATACTATCGGTGAATGTGGCAGTGATACAGTAGACTAATTAGCCTTCAAAGACATTTTGTCCCATTTTCAGATTATATTCACATTATAACTGACAAATACTGATTTTGTTACATGTCTGTTTGGGGCAGTACCTGTTAGAAAACATGCTCTCATACTGAAGTATAATTACGGGTTAGTGGTGCTGTTGAAATATATTAGCAAATGTATTTCTTTAAAAAACAAAAACAAAATCTGCTAAAAAAATAGTTGTTAGCTTACAATTTAGAAAAAAAAAGAGCTCAGTCTGCTCTAAATGATTAAAATATATCAGGAGGAATGATCAGAAAAATCCAACTAAAAATCTGTTTGTTAAACTTCAAACAGAACAAAAAGATGATTTTGCCAAAATCTCAGTCGTTATTAAGTAAAACCAAATGATTTTATTTACATATAACAACTATATGATCACATACAGAATAAAGAAAAATGAACGGTACTCTGCAAAAACATGTGTACTGTTATTTTCATTTACAGTCAGTATGTTCACAATCAATTGCTCTTTGCAGCATTAAAATAAAAATGTTGAGATTAATTTATACCAATGTGAATATCGTCTCTATAATAGAACAGAAAATACATTTTTTGCTCTGCTCAAAGCTCCAGATGGCATGCAGATTCAGAAAAGAGATAGGTAATGATTACCTTCAGGAGATGAGATGAACAGAAAGACAAGTTGATTTGACAAGTTTATTGTACTCTATTTCTTTTGTCTAACAGGTTTCTTTACTTTATTGCTTTTCTTCCTAGAAAATCTACAGTAATATTAGAGAAGTGCTGATAGTGTAAATACACTACAGTGAGCCACCTGTAGGTAATCCTGATGTGACCTGTTTCTCACAGGTATCAGATTCTCTAATTACCCTGAAAAAATTCAGCTCAGATGTCTTCTACTTGCAACTATCATTCTTTCTTTTGTTTGTTCACTCATTCACTCTTCTTTCATTTTATTCTTCCTTCCCAGTAAAACATGAGTCTGGACAGAATTTTAGCAAGAAAATAAATTATTTGAAAAAAAGCTAAATACACTTTGTAATATATCTATAGCAGTGCATGAGTTTGTCAACTGTTGATATCACATATTTAACTGCATGCAAGGGAAAAATTGAACTTTGGAGAGGAAGCAGCCCACAAAATACCAATCTACAAGAGTAATTAAAAAGGAGGAATAATAAATTTGCAGTTGCTTACAGCATTTTTACCTTCAGCTGAATTATTTTAGTAGATCAGAAGGAAGACTCAAGTAAATGCATAAAAATGCTATGAATGTAAGTCACAAGGCAAGTGAAAAAGTCTACTAGATTGTCTGGCAAATGCCATTCAGAACTGGAAACCTTTACTATATCATGCTTGCAAGTTTTTCTTTCTGAAATGTGTTAAAAGCTTCATTATGCCTCCTGTCAGGTAGCTTACTGAATCTGAAAATCACTGTCAGATCTGATATCATCTTCCAGGAAAATCTTGAAGAAGTCAATGCTATGAAACACTTCCAGAATCAGGATTACCAGATGGTACTCAAAATCAGCTTTAGCAAATAACTCACTTTATTAATAACCCTAATTGTCCCTATAGTTTTTCTGTTGATAAATTGAAAATCTTCTTCCCATTCCAGAACTGTGGATAAGGTATATTGGACAAATTTATTCAGCTTCCTCATTTGAATAACAGAATTTGCAGATCTTCTGCTCATAAACTTCCTGCATATGAATATATTCTGCCAAGTCAGAACACTCTCTGAAATATGAAAAAGCCCAACACTTACAGCTGCAATCTGGGTGATAGCTTCGGGTTTAAAGTCACCACTAGCTTGTGAATCTGCATCACAGTGGTTGGTAACCAGCAATACCACAGATTGTATTCAGGTGTTGGTATCATTTTCACTAATTCTTTCTGGCATTTTATGAACCTGCTGGTTTTGTCAAAATCTGGCCTAGCCTGAGTAGTAGAGAACAAATTCTTTTGAAAAACTGTTTGTACTCTGGCATTTTTGGTCCCAGCTCATCACCATGAACTCACCTTTTGTTTTGGAGACCTGGCAGACATTCTGTTCTTATGTTAATTGAGCGACAGTTGCATTGAATAAATGGAGAGTCACTGGAAAATTTGGGCAGTTGTTCCTGACTTGAACTACTGTGCTCTCTCAGATTTGGAAAGAGTCAAAATAAAAAAACCCAACAAAATATATCAAAAACCTTCATAAACACTTGGTAATAGATATTCACTGATAATAATCAGTCACATTAAAGGAAAAGCTGATGGACTACAGGCTCTGCTTGTTGATACTGTCCTCTTCCGTTGCTTAGTAGAAATTTCTGGCCTAATCTTTTTGGGAGTTCTTACTTCCTCTTGAACACTTCCACCAGATAATTTGAATTCAGACAATCCAAAGGATTTTATTCTTGAGGGTCAATGATCCTGTATCTTTCAGATACATTATACTTTTTTATTATTTTTAATGTGCATAAACATTTTTTTTTGTTTGTTTTGTTTTACAATAGCTGAAATGGACATGTAATGAAATTTTACTGGGCCATTTTTCTCAGAGAACTTTGAAAAAGAGTTAAACATTATTTTCCTTATTTTTTTAACTGTTGGTATTTTGGAAGAAAACCTGCTAGAACCATGCAGCTGAGCCCTCACACACACTATTGTGGAAATTAATCATCTGCCTGCTATAAAATATAGCCTAAGCTGTGATAATCACTAACTTTGTCAGAAAAGCCACTCTTTAATCAAAGGCATGATTTAGCATGTAACATTATAAGGAGCAATTGATACACTTTGAGACCAAAACTCATTGAATTTGTAGTTTTTCCTTTTATGGTAGAAATGAATGGTCATATATTTTTCCCTTTTCAAGAAAAGCTAAAGGTTTAAGCCAACAAGAAAATATTTCCACACTGAACTGGTTTGTGGATATCTTTCCAGAAGCTTTTGATTTAACACTGTTAAACTCATTACCTTTTTTTTTTTTTTTTTTTTTTTTTTTTTCTATGGTGGATCAAAACCAGGATCTCCAAAAATACTACTACCGTTCTCAGATTGCCTACTGACTGTATGAAAGAATCAGATTGAGGTAAACTCCTCCTAGGTATCACAGCCAGTTTGGACACTGGCCGAGCCACATGCCCTTTGGTATCTTCTTAAATGCAGAAGCCAAATTTGCAATTTGCTCTGAAAATATGTCTGGGACTTAAATATTTTCAGAGCTGCTTAGAATGTCAACTTTTGGCATGTTTACTCTCCAGCTGTGAGACACAGCATAACACATCAAGTGATAAAAATGGTGAATGAATTAGACTTTAGGCACTAAATAGACTTTCAGACAACTTCTGACAAGGTAAGATTATGGATCTAGTTATTTATATATTTTTTTTTAATCCTACTGCTGCAAACTCCTTTTCAAATCCTTTTTTTTTTTTTTTTTTTGATTGCTTTAAGTTTTATACATGACTGTGTTCTTCTTTGCCATTTTACTGATTTAAGGTTTGAATCATTTGGTTTAATTCTAAGTCATAATTTACCAGCAGTAGTCTTGCTGTCCTCAATTTTAGTAATTTCCATCACACACTGGTAAAAGTTGAGGCATCCAAAAATATATTGACTCACAGTCTAGGTATTTGGTAAATGATCTGCATCTTTCCTTTCAATTTTTCATTGCCTAGGTATGTGTGACCATTCTTCACATAGCTGTCATTATGCAACAATAAAAACTTTAAAACTTACAAACAAAAAGCCAAATGAGAATGATCAGATGAACCAACTAGTTGGAAAGAAAAGTGTCTATGTGAAATTTTCCTCTATAAAATTTGCATTTGTTCTAATGGCTCCATTTTATTATGTTCATGAACAAATCGTCCCTTCTCTGTAAAGACAAGTACGTAGTGTAGCAGCAGTGTGCACCCCTGTAACCCCTATTCTTAGCAAAATGAGCTTTGCAGCTCTCTCATACTGAGTGTTCAGCTTGCTCATCTGTGTAAACTTCAATATTCATGCCAAGATTAAAGAGTCAGTGTCTTTGAAGGAGATCACTTGTTTAGAAATACAGAATGTGTCCTAGTAAGTCGCTGAATTATAAGGTAAATTAAAACAGTTGGGTTGGTGCAATGCATTGTGGGTTCTGTCAAATTTAGTGCTGTCACAGAGAATTGTCATGACACATAAGAAAATACGACAGAAGGAGTTTAACTGTTCTGATAGAACTGGTGGAAACTTAAACCTTCGATTTAATTACAGTATAAATTTTGAATATTCTATCCAGAAGTTCAATTTAGACTAATAATCACATGCTAGCAGATGTTTTAATGAGTTGCTTTTGTTGGTCATACTTAAACAGATGGAACAGTCCCTATTTAAATTTTTAGAAGTTACATTGGGCTTCTAAACTGGTAATACCTCTCCAATTATATCTTAACAATGCTAATTAATAATGATCAAACTGAACACTTAAACTTGGCTAAAAACAATTAAAAAATGTTTACTTTACCAATTGCAATAGACGTGTTGTCTGCAGCTGGTATTTATCCTATCCATTTATCCTTGAGTGACTTTTGATGGGATTCTATTCCATGTTGTTTCTTTTAGTCAGCAGAGATGCAGAGGCAACTTCAGAAGGGATTTATCCCATTCCAAAATAAGTTTTGGAGAAACGTGTGATGAATCATACACTGAAGATGGGTATCTTGTTCTACTGACTACTGAAAAACTCTAGACTGAGAGTAAGCTGGTAAACACAAAATAAAAGGCATCTGATCCATTTGACCCATCTAATCCCACTTAGTAGCAGAAAGAGAGATGCATGTCTACCACACCTATTTTAGATACTATCTTAGAAGGTTCTTTTCATTTTTCTCTATTTACTTTTGAGTCTAGTTAGCTATTGTAAAATAGATGCCTGAGATGGTTAAATTAGGTGAGATGAATCAGACCTTGAGCTGCATTCTGAAGTCATTAAGTGAGGCACAGTTAAAAATGGAAGTAGAATTTGGCTCTCCTAGCTCATTAGCATAGGCTTCTGTTTTTAATCTGCGAGATTATTAGGTGACTGTTTTTCTTTGTAAGCCTGCAAGGAATTATACTTATTACAAAGGCAACCAAATCAAGATGTATGTTATTCCCTTCCCACAGGCATGAGGAGTAGGGTTTTGATTTTCAGTGATTTAAATGCAGTGGTAGGTTAATCCACAGGCGTTCAGGTTCTAACCACAAAGATTTCCTTGTGTGAATTTGAACTGGCATGTGTCAGTATGCAATGGTATGGGCCACGTAGCCAAGAACAGCTTGTGCCCTGGTGACCAGTCCTGGAATGTGAATAGAAAAATGGTAGAATGGCAATTATCTGAGGCAGTATTACACTGCCTCTCTGCACAAACACTCTCCTGGAACGACACTTCCATTAGTAGTAAAGACAGATTCAGGCCGTCTGCAGGCTTAGATGGCCTTTTCCCAGTACGGTCATCCTGATGTCCCATCTGCTAGATCATTAAAGAATCATAAAGAGCAACCTGTAGGTGTTCTGACTTCCCTGGATTTTTGTTACTTTGCTACACTTTCTTTACCTGAAAAAGAGAAAGACAAAATTTTAAAGATTTAAGAGCAGTGATAACCATAGGATTCTCCTCTAAAGTACTTTAATAGTAGCTTTAGTTGGCTTTAAAATAATTTTCTAGACAATCTTTTTTCTTTTTGATTCATTCACCACAGCTTTAGACATGTACCATATCCTCAAAAAAAATCCCCCCTTCCCAAATCTTTCTTGCAGTAGATAACAGAGAATCATGTATGGGGCAACAAGGACCACATATTAGAGATCATTTGTGAAGTCTGCTTTTACTTGCTAGCTAGAATTGTCTGAACCTCTTCAACTTTCCTGAAAACGGAGAAGTCTTCAGACTAGACGCTAATCCAGAACTGACACCAGATCTTTAGTGAGTACACTGTGATTCAAGGAATCCTCATGTGTCTAGGATTCATGCCACATTTACCATGTGCTTCTCTGTAATCCCTAAATCCTCATTTTGCTAAGGAAGGTACACTACTTCTGTAGTCAGAGAATTACTCAAAATAGTAGTAAGACTAAATGTCCTTTCCTCTTGACATTGATTAAAAACTCATATGTGTTAATTCTAAAAGCTCTATAACAGTCAAAAATATTTAATGATTTCTTCAAGTTCATTGGGAATTTAAAATTTATGTAAAATTATTTTTATAGAATGTATATAAGTTAATGTTAATTAGCATTAGTTGTTAATATATTAAATATTAATGTAAAATTATTTCATAAATTATTTATTAATGTACACATTCACATCGAAGTGCACAATGAATCTTTAGAATAGTATTTGTAATCTCAGATTAATTATAATATAGTGCCATTTTGGATAAGGACACTATAGTTTTTATGTCATGCTAGGGTAAGTTATTTTTTTGGATGAATTCTCAACAAAAGTTTTTCAAAAAATGACAAAAAATGTCAAAAGTGGTGACAAAATCTGATGTGTTATAGGTTACATTTGTCTTAAGTTACTGTCTTCCAAAATTACCTTTCCCAGCTAAAAGAAATAGCTTTTCTACACTGCTATTTTATGTTTGATTTACATGATGTTGCATCTTTATTCAAGAAACTCATCTTCCTGTCTTCTTGGAAAGATAATATTCTTGTAGCCCGTTGTGCTACATATCAAGATGCCAAACGCAGTCTTTGCATGGAATGGCTGACAGCTTTACTACTGTTTACAAAGCTGAATGAATTTTTTTTTTTTTTTTTTTGAAATTTAATATTCAGGGAGTACATGCAACATTCCAGGAGCTGAGGGAATCATAAAATTTTCTCTTTCCATACACATACTTCACAATCACAACATCTCTATGAAACAGGTCATTTCCCTTTCAAAAAATAAAATCCAAACTGGATTGTAAAATTGTATGCAATAAAACTTAAATTACTAACAAATCTTCTTAAAAATATTCTGTGCTTGGAGAGAAACAGTCTATTATCAAATCTTTGCTTTGTAATATGCATCAGGGAAGGAAAACTTGAACCAGAACTGGACACTGAGAACAGCAGGAGATTTCAGCATCTTTTCAAAGCAAATTTTGTATTTACTTTTGGTTCAGTTTATATAACCTTTCTGCAACCATAAATTTAAAGAGACAGAGAAGTAAAAAATGCAATACTTGTATAAAACAGCTGTTTGTATAGGAAACTATTACTGTAGGTGTTTCAAAACTTCTCCTAGGTCTTTTCTTTTTATGTATCTCATCAGGCTACATTTTCCAATGAAATTAGTGGTGAATGGTTACTCCACATTCAGTATTTTAGTTTCATGACTGCAGATGCTGGAATATTTGTGTGTTTACTCTGTGATTTCTTTATTTAACTGACACATTATAAGTTGATTTAGCATGCTTTATGTAGTCTCACAAAACATAGTAAAAAAAAAAAAGGCAGATTAAAATGCATAAATGCATATAGTAAGAAGATGTCAGAAAAAAGAGAAATAAATAAATAACCTACCTTTCCTTATTTAGACCTTGAATCAGCTTTCCCATTTTCTTGAAGGTCTGACCATCTTATTTTGAAGACTTTATAAACAGCTTGCCTAATAAAAAATCATGGTATCAGTTAGTATGACTTAATCTTTTATTAGTCATTGTAAATCAATGAATAACTCAATTTTTAATGAATTCACAACCTTTCTATTTCCTTTCTATTTCCTTTTTTTTTTTTTTTCCCCCTCCATTAGTCATTAAAGTTACTAGTACCTTCTTTCCCTCTTTCAGTGTCATGATGGTTGATCACTAGTTATCAATAGACATCCAAATTCTAGTGCTGCTGGAACTGATAAAAGGCTTTTCTTAAGAACTGAGAACAATTAATTTTGGGTGGTGCCTTAGAGCTTTTTGTGGGAGATGTTATCTTGCTCCGTAGAAAATTAGATCAAAACTGAACTAATGAATGAATGTTCTCCATAGCTTTGTATGGTTACAGCATTCCATTTGTAAATATCAGAACAAATGTATCTTCTCAGAGCTTTCATACATGGTACTAAGCCATATGAAGATCAAAACCATTAGCAGTTTTATGAGTTTCCACATATTTTATTGCCTCTGTGGCAATTAGAGCACAGTTTGCAGCTCTTTGCCTTTCTCCATGGATTTTTGTACTTGCAGAAACAAAAGAAAATATTTTCAGAAGCATCTCATTGCATGTGTATGTGTTCATTTGGACTTAGTGAAGCCAAGTCCCATGTAACTATTCCTCACTCAGTACACATTATTATCATCTCTGCTTGTAGGATACATGCTCTGGAAACATTTTTCCAGATAAACATTAGGACTAATTTACCTTTTCCATTTCACATCACACTAATTGTCTTACTTATTATGTTATTGAATAGTGCACTGTGTCTTTAGCAGCTGGTGATTTGTTAACTTACAGAATAAATTCCTTTTATTTGTGTTAATATCCAAGACCTTTTTTTTTTTTTTTTTTTGCTACTGAGTTTATCCAATTTCTATTATTCCAGTCCCAGAGGTCATCTATTCTTCATGTACCAAGCCTCCTCTGCATTTATGGTGGCTCCTTACCTGGTGTCAGACTTTTTCTGCCAACATCACATAAATAATACTGTACTTAAACAGTCCTTAAGGAACTGCTTTAGGAACCTGCCTTGTAGGTAGGTTCCTTCCCCTATTCCCGTCCTGCTCCCCCAACTTTTCTTTAATACTTTAGTAGTTCTTCACCTAGGTTATAAGGTTGATGGTTGTGTAATTGCATCAAGTGCTCTTCTGAAATCTGAAATATTAAATCTAAACCTAAAGAGAGATGGTCTATGCAATTTATCTAGAAAAATACATGTAAATATACATATTTCCATTTGAACGAATAAAAGTATAGTTGTATAGCATACTGAAGAGAAAGGTTATATGGAAATCTAAAGAGCTTATTTCATTTGTCTAGAAAATAATGGTAAAGAGGGTAATGGTAAAAGGTCTATATTAAGTCTAGCCTAGTCTATCTTTGTATTTCATTTTTTTCTATCTTCTGCTTTCCTCATATATGTTTGGATGGTCTTTCTTTCATTATCTGTAACTTTGATTATGGTTGAGATTAAATACAATTTTTGTCTACAAGTCACAGACACTATAGTATCTAGTTCTATAAATATAAAATTTTTAGAATTACTTGGTTTTATTCTGTGGCTTTAAATAACTCCTGCCTATAGATAATATATTTCTTCAAATTCTGAAAGTGCTGGAAACTTTATCAATGATTAATTTAAAACTGTGAAAAACACTTATAATCAAGAATTATGCAATGAAGGAAACATGAGCTAGTATACTTTTTCATCTGTAATTTCAATGAATCATCAGCTAGTGAAGTTACTAGGGATCATAACAGATTAAATATGTTCAGGAAAAAGAATTTCTAGAGTTCATATTCAAGTTTTAAAATTGTTATTGTCTTTTGTCTTAAATTATGCATTGAACCAGATATTAAATTTTTGTTCCACATCCTAGCAGAATAAAAATTTTCTTTCCTTATGCTCATAAATGTGCTGATGGTTTAATGACTAAGATTTGCATTTTGAGTGTAGTCACCAACAGCATTTTAAAGCAAACAACTGCAATTTCTTGTGATTAATGATAAGCTAACCCTGATAAAAGATGTTATGGCATGTACTAGTAAAACACTTTGAATCAGTCATAAGACAAATGGAATGATTCCTCAGTTCTGACTGGCTAACACATAGGGTGTTGTTCTATTGAAATACCCTGTACATGAAAAACAAATTCGTGTCAGCGAACAAAAAGACAATTTGCAATCTGATTCTCTTCAGCTTACGATTTATCTCTCCTGGTCATCTCTGATAATGAAACTGTGGTGCTATTTTTATTTTATTTTTTACAGAGAAGCTCAAGTCTTTGAAAGGAGAAACTGGGTCACTAGATATCTTTCTATGAAGATCACTCAGTTTACAAAGAACCCAATGCAACACTACTTCCCATCTGGAAGTGAAGACGTGCTGTATGTAGCAATCTGGTATAGTGTTATCATGGAGCATTTTCTAGTGCTTGAGGGATAAATAAATAAGTAAAGGCCTGATTTCCCAATGAGTACAAGAAATTCCATTTCAGACACCTAAGACAGTGGCCAGATTTCCCAGACTGCCCAGCCTCCAGCAGTTTCTAGAATAAGCAGTGAGAGCTACTTGTTGAAAGTCTGGCACCATCTGCTCCAGAGCTGCACTTTTCCATTTTATCCAGGCTGGAATATCGTACACACACAGTAATGGTTACAACATCCTGGGTGCCAGGCACAATCATGTGATGGGCAGGATATTTCACAGCTGCTCTTAAGTAACCAGCATTCAAAACTTTACATACTCACAGATCATTACTATCTGAGACTTTGCTAAAGAAAGTCCAAGGACTCTGGGTAGTGCTGAAGTAATTTCCTGCATGGCAAATTTTGTGGACAAATCCATCACCTGTGTACTGTTGGAATGCTGTGTGCTATCATAGGCCTTTTGTGTAAGGTGCGAAAGATAGACCCAAGTGATTGGCAAAGGCCCCAGGGTACTCTTTTTAACGACACAAATATTAACTCCCAAAACTGAGCCATACTCAAGTGTGGATAATAATCACTTAAATTTCTCCAGAGGGTTCAGTTAAAACAAGCATTTGTGTTGCTTTCCTTCTCCATACAACCTTCCAAAATACAGTATAGTCTGTCCATCTCCCCAAAGCAGTAGCTAGATTTCATTAGTGAGCAATATAGAAACTCTGGAGAGCAATATAATGCTATACTGAATGTAGGTCACTATTAATCATTAATGATGTAGGGCTCTAAAAATGGTACAAACATCACATACCATCAGGTTGAGTTTACATGGATAACAATGACACTGGGTATTCATTCCAATTTGTTAAAATTGAATGTGTGTCTGGTTGTAGAAAATGACTGAGTTCTGCCAGAATTTAAGTTTTCATTTTTTATCTCCACAGGGGAACATAAACCGGTGATGATTTTTTTTCCAATGCTCAAGTTGTTAGATCCTAAATTTCCAGCTGCTCATACTGACACCTTTTCAGGGACTCTCTGTGAACAATTTAATCATTTCTTTCAGCAGAAAAACTGACTCCATTACAGTGCAGTGGCCCAGAGGACCAGCAGCAGCTGTTAAAATGCAATCACTGTTGAGCTCATATAAATTGTTATAAAAGTTCTTTCACTGTTTCTGTATTTAAACTTGCTAAAGTACATCCAGTAAATGCATCCAAATTCTCCTTTAGATGCTTGCTCCTACTAGGGTTATGAAAGAAGGTCTCTCTGTAGCAGTCTTTGTGTTGGTCTTTTATCCTTGGTAATGTTCCAGCTACTCTGAAAATGGTAATTATTAATTCACTGTGGGTGGAAAAAAAAAAAAAAAAAAAAAAAAAGGCACCACATCTATCCTGATATTCTGATTCATTTTCTTCCAATTTCTAACCTGCTGTTTCTGGCAAAAGCCTTTTTGATAAAGTGAGGGCTGAGTACTTCTGAGGCAGGCTTTGACAAAATTAGGTGCCATATGTGACAAGTTTCAGTTGGTGTTTATTTAAAGTAAGGGGTAGACCACAGTGACTCCATTTGGTAGCTGAGGTCTAGATTGACAAAAGAGTACTTAGCTGCTTGGCTCCTCTCTAGGGAGTAACCCTCCCAGGAGTTAGGCACCTTATACCTTTGTGGACTTGAGCCTTTCATCCTGAGTTGATAGGATAAAGTGAATCTCTTTGGAGCAGGCCAGTGCCTGCTCTAGCATCTCCCTCATCTGACTGAAATCACACAACAAGTACGTGCTTAAGAGACTCCTGAAAGATGCAGGTTCAAACTTTGTTTCCCTCATCAGGCTCTACAGGGTGTGTGTGTGTCTGTGGAAACTGCAGTTACATATGGCCATGTGCGTATGTTGCAAAAAAAGGCTGTGAATTTATAGGTAGTTAGCTACTTAAGAAAAAGGGTTTTTGTGTGAAGACTTACTCAGGGCTAAATTTGAGGTATTTTGAGTTTTCCTTGCTGTGGAGGTGAGCTACCTGGATTTGCCTGGTATTTACCTGAGGCTAAGAAACACAGCTGGCTGGTTGCTCAAAAGCTGCTGTTGCACAGTAACCAGTTCATATACTCAGAAGAGAAATTGTCATCTATTCACGTGGAGTTTGACCAAACCCAACACCAAACTACATGTATTTTCACAGAAACTCCAGGTCTGCCTTCGAGTAGTACTGTGATGGTGATAAGGAAGATTCATTTGTCAGGCAACAACTTGGACTTCGAAAATCCTAACATCAGCACTCCATAACCATCCCCCAGTGATAACAGGCAATGCTTATCTCAGATCCTCAAATATATTTACATGTCACTGACTTTTTGGATCTACATAGGTTTTCAACTCTGAGCCTAATGCCTCTGTGCCTGTTGGCAACTCTGTTGAATGGGTTATTAGTAAAATCCTATGTTATAAGATTGGGGTTAATGAGATCCTGTGCTAAAGGAGGACACTATGAATAGCTAAAATGGGTAACAAACATTATTATTGAACCAAGGACTGTTTAAAGGGAAAGCTTCTTTGTCATTTAGAGACTCACAAAGTGAATCCAATTGGAAAGTGCAAATCTGAAATACTCCAATTTTTCCTCCTTACTATCTTTCATGGTTCAAGGACTTGTGTTGTTTGAACTGTACCTCAGTCTTCAATAAAGTGGTTTCTGAGATCCCGCTTTTCATGACTTCCTTATTGTATTAATTGATTGTCATGAATTCTGTCTGTTTCTGCTCAGCAAAGCAGCTCCATTGCCATCTTCTCATACTCTCTTAGTGCCTGTACACAGTATGTAATATTTGTATGGTATATCATAGTTTTTTGTCTGCATGCAAGTAAAGGCAAACTTTTACATTGGTAATACAATGCTTGCTGTTATCTCCAGTGAGGTATAGGGCATTCCTTTATACAGCTTGGTTCAAAAACAATTGCATATTGGTCCTTCTGACACCTGGGGAGATCGAGTTAACAGATCAAAGCTCAGAACTGATTTTGTTATTTGTGGTTGTTTCACTCAGTCAGAAATAATTTGTAGAAGACCTTCAGGGCACCTTTGGCTAAGCATAGCTGCATCGTTTGGAGAGATATGCATACTTTTTGTGAATGTATTTGCACGGATTTGGAAGTATAAGGTATTTAGACTAGTGTTTTCTTGGAGGAATACCAGTGAACTATGTGGGTGTACACATTTCTGCATCCCTGAAGAGACATCTATGGGCTGTGAGCATAGTTAAAACAGAAACAACTGCTAATATTCTGAGCGGAAAATGAAAGAGAACCATATAAAATGAAAGAGAACTGAAATCCAGCATAAAGTATCAGTCTATTAGAACTGCATTTAGTGGATAACCAGGAGGGGACAGGACAGGACAAGAGAGAACAGGATGCTTCCTTTCTTCTCTATTGATCTTGATGCCTCCTGGCTAATAACAATATTCTCAGTAGAGAAAGAAAAAAATTGGTAATAATGCGTGTGACAGACACATTATTCCTATTTCAAAAATAGTAATAAATTCATGATCAGGTTAAGTGATTTCAGAACTTTCTCATTTGATAAAATATTAGCATACACCTGGAAGAGCTGGTGAGGAAAAGAAGAGAGTGACAGACACCATGGGTTTCAGCCTGTCATTATCCAGTAATGCACACAGTTGCCATTGACAAAAGGGAGCTATTATGTCAAGTTAGTTAAAGGAGAGAAGTCGTCTGCAATACTCACCAGTTTCCAAGTTCTGGGGGGTGAGACAAAGAGGAGAGAAGAAAATTAATACATTTAAGGGATGGGGAAGCAATTTGTTATTGTGTAGCTATTTTTCACTTATTGAAATGTATGCCATATAATGATTGCTATGTACCCTGAGCTTGGGCTGAGTGATTAAAGACTCTGAAAGACTCTAAGGGTGAAATAATTAAACCTGTATCTTTTCCAATAGAAACAGCATCCAAGAAGATAAAATGATGGCTGTGATATAACAGCATTTCGGATTAAAAAAAATAATTATTATTTGAGAGTTACAACATCAGAAATCTATGAGGAGTCTGAGTAGTAGAAATTTTGCATTTCTCACAGGACTTCCACAAATATGAAAATCCTTAAATTACTATTCTAGCACATTTGATGTACATCATGTTCATTCTAGAAACTTCTGATTTCATTAGCAAAATAAAATCTAGCTAAAACAAAGCATTTAGCTTTGTAGGCAGTGATGATTAAAAATAACTTCGTAGATATTTTAATTCTGACATTCCAGAGATGTTTCCCGTTATGAAGATAAGCAGAACATACACAAAAACCAAATGAACAACAATCCGCATTCTATCATTGAAATTAATTTTGCAGATGACTTGCTTTTGGACTCTGAGACCAATTCTTTTTTTTAGAGAACAGTCTGCAGAACCAGAAAATAAAGACAAAAACAGCCAGTTTACAACCTCAGGGACCAAATACCACACAGAAAGTAGCTTTGTGTTTTTTGTATTTACTTTTAAGTGCTTGCTTTAGTTATTAGAACAATGCTTTTTTTGTTCTCCTCAAGAAGTCTACCTGAGCTCTGTGGTTTAAATTGATAGTTGAAATGTCAATAACTTCATTACAGTTAGGGAGAATTCATACCAGAAGCCTTTTGCTTTGGACTATTTACCACATCTGCTGTATGTTTCTGTTTTATATAACCAATGCGTAATGAAGTAAAAGCAAGATACTTTTGAAGCATCTGCATTATCATTATCAGATGCTACTTTCCTTGATTTTATCCATCACTGTAATTTTTACACCTCGGTGCTGTTGTAAATGAGGGCTAGGTAACCTGATTACCACTGGCGTTAAGGCCCCTTCTATCAAGCTCACAGAAAAGTCTAACACAGCTACATAGTCTAACATAGTGTTATCAATATTTGTTTCAAGGTCCTTGGACCTTGGGAAAGTAATATTCAGAGGACCTAAATCTGCTCAGTGTTCACCTGAATGTTCAGACATGTCAGGGAAAGACAGTCAGCAAAAGGTGAATGAATAAAAATGGGGATCATCAGAATATTATATCTCAAGCCATCCCTGTGTGAGATAAAAGACTGAATCTCTGACTTTTGACCAGTATGCAAGCATCAACACTGTGATGATGTACAGCAGCTCTCAGGGTGGCATGAAAGCCAAAATTGTTCATGTACAGTACCATCTTGCTCGAATGATGTTGGGGCTGACTCAGTCCTGAGCCTGATGATTTTCCCCAGGGAAATGGAAGTGCCTCTCGCAGTACAGGTGAAGCCCAGTGCTCCCTGCAGTCTCCAGCTGTGCACACTGGCTGAGGCAAAATGAGACAGCAGAGAGTACCTGGAGACCTTCTAAAATGACCCAAATGTCACCTGTTTCAAGCAATTGGGATCAGTAGGGAACTGAACTCAGGTTGAGTTTAAGCAGCTTCTTGTGAGACTTGTTGACACTTCCGGGCACAAAATGTTTTGCTCTTTAACAGGTAAAGAATTAACATTTTACTATGCAGGAAAAGTTAATTTAGACCCAGCCCAGGATACTGCTCCCTTGTCTAGACAAAAGCAAGGAGACAGCATGAGTAATATTTTGTGTTGTACTTCTGCAGAAAAGAAGCAGAAAAAAAAAAAAAGAAAAAAAGAGTAGGTATGAAGATTTCTCAGAGTCTAATAATACAGTACCCTTTAAAAGTGTCCTGAAGAATATAGTAATGATTGTCCTTTTTTTTTTTTATTATCTTTTTTTTTTATTATTTATTTATTCTTATTTCTTATCTTTAGGTTTATTTTTACTGACTGCTTCAGGGAAGAGAATGTAAGTTCTGGCTTTAGTTCCTCAGTGGCAGAAATACTACAACGTATAAAAACTGTGGAATTCAAAGTAGTCTGTCTTCAGGGACAGGACCATCTGCTCCCTTGCTTGGGCACAGTATGTGCATACCAGCAGGCTCCGTCCCTCAATGGCCTTTGAATAATCCTTTCACTAAAATAACATAATAATGCTTTAGGTATTAATGGTCTGCTTTTGCCAACTTCAGTAAATGAAAGAATGGAACTTGTTATGTTCCAAAATAAAACTGAAGTTCTTTGAACTGCTGGCAATACTGAAAATAAGTGAAGTACGTAGCAGTAGCAAGCATATATCCAAAACCCACGCAACAACGTTCTGAGACATGCTCAATTGCTTTTTAGGGTAACTACTATCACACCATTTTTTGCTTGAAGCATCCATGTTCTGCCTGGTTCTCTTGTTGGTGCTTCCCAACCTGCTCTGCACCCAACATTGTGGAAATCCTGAAACTGCCCAAAAAGAGTGGCATTCCAGCTAATCACTGGTCTCGTGTTTGTGCCTCCCACCTTCCTTACTACTTGCCGTAGCCTTTTTCCGTTTGTGTGTATATGTGTAGGGGGCACACGTAAAATCCTTCAGGAGTCTGGGGGATATCTGGTGAGTGCTGTGATGTGGAGATTGCATTTGTAAGGGCCAGTTGCCACAAAAGTACCGAATGAGGGTATTGCAGTTGGTATTGGCTTAGCTCTAGCTCACTCCTAGAGTTTTCAGCCTTTTTATGATGTTATTTCCAGTGGAAACATAAATCATGCTTCTAGAATTTAAGCCTCCTGAAAATAGACCTTCTTTTTTTTTAATTCATCTTTATAGACTCTCAGGAATAGTCCTCACCCACAAAGTGATAGTTGTGGGGCTACATATAGCAAGACTGTTAAAAAAATAGTTATGTCATTACAGAAATGATGAATCCATCATAAATATACATGTGTGACAAGGATTTTAGAGAAGTGTAATATATTTTACAAGATCTACTTGTACTGTAAAGAAAATACAAATACTAAGAGCATACAAGCCTCCCTTCCAGTCAACAGAAGGAGCAGACTTGAAATCAAGTACAAGCTGAGAATAATTGCTCTGAATTTAATTTAATTATGGTGCTAATCAATTAGAAAAGTGTTAGGTGTTATTTGTGGGCAGAATGAGGTACTAATTACAGGGAATTGCTGAAGTTGCTACTCATTAGGGGATAAACAGAAAGAAAAGTTACTGCCTGTGGAAATATGAGAGTTTACATCATAATCGGTTTCAGTGTCTGTGGAGCTTCCTTGATAAAATTTCTGTGGATTTGTTCAGATTTGTTTTCCTCTGGAGAAAATCACATGTGTTTCATTCACTGGGAAGAGTTAAAAGTGAAGTGCTTTATGGATACAGTTAAGGTTTATCCAGAATGCTATGTGTCAATACAGGTTGCTTAGGGTCAAGTTAATAATTTCTGTAAATTCATCTTTTTCTTTTTCTTCTGCACTATGACATAAAACTTTAACATTCTCTTCTTTTCCTGGTGGCCTTTTTCATATATGGGGGACACAGACAATTCTGAAACACTGAACCTGAAACACTGAACCTGAATCAGAATTATTAAACTAGAATTATTAAACCAGACATAGTGAGCTGTAGAATAAGAATCCCGTACTCTGATGTATACACCTTCTGTTAAGGTATTATTAAGTTATATTTTTTTTCCCAGATTATCATACACTGGAGTAATCCTTTTTCTTTAGTAAACTAAAACTGTGCTTTTGCTTTTCAAGATTCTCACCATGGGACCATTTTGTTCAGTAATTTGGCAGCACAAAACCTCTGAGTAGGAGGTTTGGATTTGCTTTTAAGATAACTGAGGTACTCTTTTTCTTTCCTTTTGCTAAATTTTTGGTATTTTGCTAAGCTTTTTGATGAGAATGTGTGGACCTACAAGAATAATTTTTCTCATGGAAGTGGGAACACTTTTCTCTGCTGTAAATGGGGGTGGGAAGGGGAGAAAATATTTTTTTTTGAAAAAATAAAGAGCAAAAACTTACAAAGTTTTCCAGAACTCATATCCTTGAAAAGGATACTTTTATTCAATTATTATTTTATTCAACACATATTATTTTTATACTGCTCTGTTCAGATATTCCTAGTAGTGAGTAAAACTCTCTAGTAATTAAGAAATTTGCCATATGACACCCATGAAATAAACACTAAATTGGGGTAGAATAGGGTACAGCAGTTCTGACATAATTTGTGATTATTTTTAACCCATGCATTAAAAAATTTTATACCAAAACAAGGAAGTAACAATTCACAATAATATATTCATGTAGGTGAATGTGTCTAGTCATTAGTCATTAAATCAGAGCTTAGTTGCCACAGTATTTGTCTCCAATTCCTTGTCAATAAGCTGCTCATGTGTCCTCAGAGATCTCATCTCTAATTTTTCTCACCTGTAAAAGGCCTGTCATGGAAGTAAAAGTGGGGTCAAATATTTTCTAAATTGTACTGGAACTTTTTGTAGAAAGTTAAGTATGTGAAAGATAAATCTGAAGTAATATGTGCATGGAACAAAAATATTTACTTGTGTAGGATATATATTTTCTATGTTGGTGTATCTCTGTATATCTCTCTAAGCTTCTGTTGGCAGTGCCTTACATTAGGGGGTTTTCCACTTAATTGGCAAGAGAAAGGCATCTTCATAAAATTGCCTCCCTTCCATGCTGCAACTCTCAAAAATTTTTTTGGGGGGGAGAACTTCCAAGGCTGCATCTCAAAATTTGAGCAGGGACAATAGAATAAAATGATTACATCTGGTTATAGGGTCAATAAGCTTTAAACTTTGTTCATAGACAAACTCCTTGTCCCATTGATTGTACTATGTGTAAACTTGCAGTGTTGGGGTCATGTGTAAACTCACTCCTCAAAAGCTGAGCAAGCTCACAGAAGTGCTCTAAGACCTCTGAAGGGAGGTGTTCTTTTTATTGTTGTTTTGTTTTTTTTTGTTTGTTTTTAAACAACTTGATTTGTCACAGATATGAGCAGTGAAGACTATTGTCCTTCACTATACAATATGTGTTAGATGAGATTCCAAATTGAGCTGACAACAGTTAGCTTTCCAGGTATGGTTCTTATTTTGGAAACAAGAGCATTTCTTTAACTATCATATTAAGTATTTTCACCCACAGAAGAGCAGGGCATATCAAACTCTTTCCATTTATTCACTTTCCCGATAACTCCCAGAAATACTCTGTGTGTCACTTTGTCTATTCTCTGCATGTTCCTGGCTCTTGAGTTGGTGTAGCAGACATATCACCACCATTTCTCTCTGCCCTGCTGCAGGTGCAGTGACTTCCTAGGTATGATTGTCCAGGGCAGGAGCCCAAAAAATCCCTGGAGGACAAATCACCAGAGAATTTGAGTAGATATTGTAGATTTTCAAGTTCATATAAACTGAAATGTAATCAAAGGAGTCAACATAATCAAAGTGCCTTACAAAGTCACTTATTAAGGGACTTATATGGCTTAATACTTCAGCCATCCACTTGTTGCTTCTGGAATAGCAATAACAGGTATGAATTGTAATGGAAAGACCTATAGCTGTGGAATATCAAGACTTTGATCCACAGTCAAAATATGTACCATGAGCAGCCTTAGCTTAAAATAAACCCATATCTAATACGATTTCTAGGTTTCCAGTTCAGTGTGTTAGCAAATTATCTTTGTAAGAGATAGAAAGATATTTTTTTTTAAATATATGTATTATTCTCTTATTCCTGGTCCACCCTTAATTGTTATGTAAGGAATTTCTAAAAATGACACAGTTGATTTTGCTATGCAAAAAGTATTTTGAAGGGATGACCAGTTTTATTCCAGAAGCTTCTTTTCACTGTGTAAGCCCACAAAGAGCTTATTGGATTTTATCTAACCACCAAAACAGATAATTCAGTTAGGCCTTTATAGTTTGGATACATATGTTGAGAGCTCACTATCAAACTAACGCTTTGTTATTTGTCGGAGGGATTGGACTTTAGAGTTTGCTTTATACTTGCAAAATGAAGCATATTGAATGGCACACATGCTGACCACTAACATTTACAAAACATTCCTGAAAATCAGTGCTTCCCGTATATGGCTTTCTATGAAGGTACTAAGTGAAAGATATACCTGTTAGGCTTTTCAGAACATGTGTATTTAGTCTGAATGTAAATTTCAATACAAACAACAGTGACAGGAAACAAACCTGGTTCTTGATATAGTTCTTCTGACTGCAGAGAATTATAACTTCAGCCTGAACTAAGCAGCAGCAAAACTGCCTGAGATATATTAATTTAAGTGAAGTTTTGAAAAAAGAAATTAAAACCAGTTCAGGACATCAGCATTATTCCAGCATTCCTGTAGAAAGTGTAATGAGATCATTAAGATGGACAGAGATTTGAGGCAATGGTAGGATATCTTATTAAATGACTGGTGTGAAACAGAAGGTTTGACTTTTCTTTCACTTGCACTAGTAGAAATTAGAGATATGCTACATGGTGTAACAGGAATAATGCCAGTGTAACTTCAAAGAGAATAAAGCTCATCATTTCTAACAGACAAGTACTTGGTCTGGAGATGCAAAAGTTTGTAGCATATAATTTGGGCTGATACACACTGGCAAAACCGCAATTGTGTGAATACTGTAATTGTCCAATCTAACTTCAGTCCTCCATGGAAAGAATACATTCTAAATGTGTTTGATAATAATACTATAAATTTAGACTTCATAATTATCAACACTAAATGCTATATATGTAAACTTTTATCTATTATCTATAACAGAGCAGAAAATTTTCAAACTGACAAGGTGATTGAGTTATAAAATTGCTTTTTTGCATTTATGCCTGGATTCATAATTAGCTGGTTTTCTAAAGTGTTATTTATTGCTTTCTAAATATAATCAAAAGTTATTTCAAAGTCTTTGAAATTTTTTTCTGAGAAGCTGTGTCTTGTGTAGAATTGTGTATCTTGTGTAATACAGAATTGACATCTGAGAAAATGGTGACAGCTGCTTGCTACCTCGGTATCAGTTAGGTTCTTGCTGTGTCATGGCATAAGCAAAGCTTTCTATATTCTCCACTCTTTTTTTCACTTAATTGCATGGAGATTTTTTATCTGACTCATGATAAAAGCTACAGTGAAAAATTCTAGTGGCACTTAACTGTTTCCAGTCATCTGACAGCTTAGCGGAAGATGTCAGCAAATTTCTTCAACAGCACTACTTAATTGTGGAAAAAAAAAGAGCCTATTTGTTTTGCAGAATTATCCTCCAAGGCCGTGCTGTGATTTCACGCAAAATGTATTGCTTAGCGTCCTTCAACAAATGGATAATATTGCCTTTTCTCTTTTTGGGAGCTAGTTCATTCTCTAGTTAAGAAAGTAAGTCCTCTTAGTGAGCAGTGTTTGCTGCTTCTGCAGACTTAGAGGATGTGAAAGAGGTTCTTGCCCATGAACTATGATGTATTTCAGGAATGTTTGCTACCAACACAGAATATGTTCGCCTTGGAGCTGGAGGTTTTCTGTAGAACACAACAATAAAATGATCTTTAAAGCCACCAATTCTAGCACCCAGGTGTGCTGTATATGCATCCTACTTCTCACATACTAGAATACTTTAAAAATATCAGAGTTCTTTATTGAAATCTCAGTCAGCCATACTAAGATAAGATTTAAAGTAATTGTAAATGAAAATAATATTTATAGAACACTTGCCTGACTGAAGGTCTGCTGCCTGCTGTACAAAATCCTCGTTTTCCAAGGGCAGTCAACTCCTTTGTTCTGCAGGTCCTAGTAGTTTTCTGTAGAAAAAATCATTCTGATATATCTTATTACAAGTGCTACAATTCTTCACCACAGTGTTATTTGGGAATGTCAACCTTATCAAATCCACTGCATTCTACTTTTAAACCTGTTTACCTACTGTACCCACTTTATTTACACAGTGTGACAACACTCACATGCTCCATCTTACACAGCTGTCCAGTCTCATCTGTGGTCGGTGGCCAAGAATGTGACCGAAGGACTGTCAGCATGTTGTACCACAGGTTGAGTGGCAGCTGTTTCATTTCCCATGCTCTGCGGAGCCATGTAGTATAACACATGAACCAGGCCACAAACCAGGCCTGCAGCCACCATGTCACATCCCAGTCTGACATGTGCCTATGGACCTGGGTCTGTGCCATGAAACACTGCAATGAAACAAACTCACACTTTGTAACATGGGGAGGCTAAGAGGATTGAAACATTTCCAAAGTCTGGGAATATTCCTATCTCTTTCCAAATGTCATTTCTAACTTTTATTTTATTTTATTTTATTTTATTTTATTTTATTTTATTTTATTTTATTTTATTATTTTATTTTATTTTATTTTATTTTATTTTATTTTATTTTATTTTATTTTATTTTATTTTATTTTATTTTATTTTATTTTATTTTATTTTTTAAGTGTTAAAAGTGTTTTTTAGCAGAGAAGAAATTGATGCAATTCATAAATGAAATGCCGCGCTGTAGTATGTGGAAGCATACGTTTGAAATCATGTACGTGTTGGATCATAGCTATTCTTTCCCTTCACCTCCACTTTCTGTCCTGGAAGCTTATATTCTGTCTATATATATATATATATTTTTTTAATGTTGATTTTCCTTTGGGAGTTGCACTTCCTAAAACAGTGCACTTTAATGATTTTGCATTACTCAAGTGTTTTGTAAACAGTAATTGATCTCTTATCAAGCCTTCTTCAGTGCTTATGTCTGAAAAGACGCTCAGACAAAAAATGGTCTTGTAATTCTATACAGCCACCGAAAATTGATTCATCAATTTATATTATTAATAACAGAGCTCACCATTTCCAGATAAATTGCTGGGGATTTTTTTTTTCTTCCTCATCTTCTTTCCACTAAAGATTGAATATGGAAAATGGAAACATACAAGTCTGCTACTGACTTAGCAGCTGCTTTGCATGCTGTATAAAACAGTTCAAACTTAACATAAAGTGGTTGACTTTCGTATAATAGAATATGAAACTATTCCGAACTGATCATTGCAGGACTTGCTGAGAAAGAAGTCCACTATGGTTTTAACCTGGCTAATTTTTCATGACATGTTTTGATGTTTTGGACTTGCAATTTATTTTGTGTGTATGTGTGTGTCAAGATTTTTCAAGACTTTTTTCAGCTTGAACCTGCAGTTTACTAGTTTACTAGCTTTTATTTTCTTTTTTTTTTTTTCTTTCCTCCAATTAGCTAAAGATTTCACACAGAACTTCCTGAGTAATATAACCCTAATAGTCTTAGTTTTTGCTGTCAGTGAACAAGTCAGACCTACGTATACCTTTACAATAGTTAAGGTTGGTCTAAAAACTCATAAAGAGAAGAAATATGATTTCAGTGTGCAAGAACTGAAAATGGAATAGGAGAGCATCAAAAGTGAGATCTAAAAATTATAATTTTATCTCTGTTCTATTGATTTGTTGCCCAAAACTCTAGAAAATCATTACTGACATTTCAAGTTATTATAGAAAACCTTGTGGAAAACTTTTTCCACAATAATGCATTTCAATCTATTTTATCAGTTTTAAAATGTAAATATATATATATTTTTATGAAAAAATAGTTTTATATTAGCTTTTTCCCTCTGACAGCCAAGACAAAACTAACCAAGAAATATTATGGGACCTTTTTTTCTGACCAAAGATTTTGATCAGGTCTGTATCATGTATAGCAGGAAAAAAAGTAGCAGCATAGAAGTAGAGAAAAAGATGAAGATGAATTTTACATTAAATAAAAGTATATCACTTTTGTAAATAAGTTTTTAATGATTCAGGGTATTTGTGATATAAATTTCTTTTGGGTTATAGCTAGACATAGACTTGATAAAAGGAATGCATTTGTGCCTACCTGTAGCTTTGTACCTGCACACATTTGAAGCCCCTCAATTTGTTCATGGTGTTAGTGTATCACGGTACAAATTTGGATAGTGCTTTTATGGACAGCAGGGTACAGGTGCCCTCTTGTCACACTAGTATGTGGTTGGGATACAGTCAAGGTGCATGTCCCAAACAAGAATCGGGGAGCATATCCAGTACAGGGAAAATGACCCATGACTCTACTTAGGTCCACTCTGCTGGCTATCCAGAATAAATTTATCTCCTTGGTCAGTGGCAAACTGAGCTGGAACACTGTCTGAATCAGCATTCAATTTAGACAACTGTTAAAATATTATTTCAGAGAGCCTGGTATCCTGAAGTATTGGTCAAAATGAAAACTGGTCTTCATGCATAAATTTGAAGCAGATTGTGTTCCCCCAGTAATGTGCCCTTAGAGCATTGCAAGGGAAAAAAAAAAAAACAAAAAACAAAAAACAAAAAAACAAAAAACAAAAAACAAAAAACAAAAAAAAAAAAAACAAAACATTGGACCACTATGTCTCTCTTCAAGACTTTTGAGCTATTGGCAGTCTGATTTTGTTTATGACAGGAAAAATGAAATCTCTTGATGTGGTTTCTCATTTTCCTACTGAAATGTAGACTTGGGTTAGGGGAAAGATTGAAAATTTTCCAGTAAGATAGGGTGCCCTAATCAACTTCAAAATTTTTTGTGTCCTACTTTTGAAAGTAAATTCAAAAGTAGGACATGAAAGCAATCACCATGCCAAAGAACTGCAGCACTGAAGTACATACTATTTTCGAGCATTATTTTAGGATTCTTGGCTGCAAATTCCTCTGTATAATTCCACATGTACAAACAGAATCGTTAGGCAGGGAGCAACATGTCCCCGCTCAGGACAAGAGGAAGTGAATCATGACTCACTTTCCAAGCACTGGTATGAAATAAGTGGTCCAACAAGTGGGGATGACAGCTGCAGCTTTCAGCGTCAAGGGCCCATAAGAGTTATGTGGTTCCCACGATGGCATATTGTTTGCATTTTTCTTTCCCGTTGTGATGACTCCCATTTTGTTTTGTGATGCTTACAGGGTACTTGATAAGGCATAGCCATGAAACAAATATTTTGAAGAAGCTGGAAAAGTGGAAAGATCAGTACCCTACCAGAAATGACACACATTTGATATTGCTGGTACTTAGTAATTACTTGGTCAGGAAAGCAAAGTTAGCCAAAGATACAGCTAATCGTACAGTTACAGAATAACTCCTGTTCTCTGGCAAAAATGTGGCATATGGAAGAGCAAACAACCCTTCACATAGACTGCTGCTGCATGGTCTTGTAGCCTGTTAGGCTTGTATAGAACATTGAACTTCAAAACCACAGGGAATCCTAAGTTTTCAGTATTTCTGTTATCTTCCAAATAAGGACAAAAGAAGAATGAATTTGAGCATTTTTTTTGTGTGTTAAGAAAAGTGGTCCAAAATATTTAACTTCAGTTTTTCTGATTTTTTTTTTTTTTGACTTTGTCATTTTAACTTGAACATTTGTAATCTTTTAAAGGGAAGAAATGGCAATGATGGCATCTCATCCTGTAGAAACAAATGTTTTACTTTGGTCAAAATAATATTTTTAGTTTCTTGGGTCTAGTTATTACAATAATTTCCTCTAAAATGTGTGTCAAAAAATATATAGTTCTAAGCCCTTACGTTTATAAAGAAAAACTTTGAAGAATGTGACATGGCTGTAACTGATACAGTAATGCTTTCCTGAGTTAGTCATCTGATGCGGTTCCTGGTACTCGTGCCAATGGATATTCTTTCATGTATTTAGCTTTGACCTAATATTCCAATAACTTTATTAACATTCTTAGCTGTTTCAAACAGCATCCCCAAATATGGTTATATGGCAAATTTACATAGCAATATTAAAAAATCTGAATCCAGATGATTTCTCAAACTTTGTGTTTCTGTACCTTGTAAAGTAATTTTTTAATGATAGCCAGCAGTTCTGAGAATCAGGGTTCATTCTGTAAGAAGCATTTTAATTAAAACTTCCAAGTGCCTCCCACAGCCATGTATCTTAGGAAATATTTGGGATTTAAACATTTGGAAATTTGATATGGTGTTTTTGTTTGTTTGTTTGTTTTTCAAATGAAGGAATCAATTCATTTGGGATCAATTTTCAAATCTTCAAGTCCTATTTCCTTTCATTACAGTGGCCCAGTAACAACCTGTAATGGTGGCTTTATTTACAGATGTACAAAGCTAATATCATGGTGCCATCATAGCATGGATAACAATAAAGCACATGAGTATTTAGGACTTTTTGGAAAGTTATTTTCTGAGTAGGCTGGATGTCCTGACAGTGCTATAGCATAGGGTTCTGAGAGGGTTTTAGATGGATTGTTTTCATATCTGCTATCAGCTCTTAAATAAAGCCACTTCTGTCCATTGTGTAGATATTAAGCAGTAATGTGGGATTTGTTTGTATCTATTATTTGTTCTTTTCTTCAGCTTTAGAGGGCCTGGAGCATTTCAGTGCTCATGTAGATCAGCGGAGCCAAGCAGGGCCATGCTGTGGGAAGCTGGAGCCCAGCCCCCCTGCAGCCTCACTGGGGCAGGGGCTGGAGGCCCTGGGGCTGATGTGGGAGCCTGGGCCTTTGACAGGGACAGGCAGGTCTATCAGTGCTCTAAAGGGCCACGACTTCTCATGCCTTAGCAGGATGTATTAGAAAGACGAAGGAAAATCCTAGAGAATCAGAAAGCTCTTGATGTGTCTGTAAAAACAAGAAAGAAAACATGGTTGGGAGCTATGAACAACCAGGTGTCACTGGCTCACCAATCTTGGAAAAGCAGTTCAAGGAAATAATCGGGTGTATTTTTCAAAGCACTTTCCTTTCCCGGGGCCGTTTCAGGCACACTGATGTCTTCGATACCCAGGTTTGCTCTCAGGTTTTCTCAGTGCTCAGTTTTTAATAACAGATAAGTGAGGAGAACCTAAAAAGTCTGAGACTCTCCTGTTTGGAGAGCAGATATGTGAGAGGATCAGCTGAACCTGTCTTACAGAATTATGAAAATAGTGAGCACATGGCAGTGTTAGTCACTGTTACACAGGGATCAGAAGACACTCAAAGGAACCAGTAGGGGACTGGTTTAAAATAGATAAAAGGAAAAAAATACTTTACACCATAGGTAGTAAACTGCTGGACACTGCTGCCACTGGAAGTTGTGGATACTGAGTATTTTTTGGTTCAACAGGGATTAGGTGAATCTGTGGATGACTGGCCCATAAACAGGATACAAAAAGGAGTGCCAGAGGGTTCATCCCTCTACCTGCTCTGAATGTCAGGAGAATGCTAGGGAAATTAATCTCGCAAAATGGTGGGGTCACATCCTTTCCCTATGTACTCTCTTTACTCCACTGTTGAACACAGATTTCTGAGCTTTACCCATAAGCCCACTTTTTATGGGCTTATGTTTTTGACTCCTCTCACTAGCACTTCTCCATTTTTTTGATGGGACAAGGCATTGCACTGAAGAAGTGTCTTTGTCTCTCACTCACAAGCTAAATAAGGACGGTGAAGCAGGGAATATTTCTGCCACCTTTACCTGAAGCCGTGACGGACCTTTTCTTCCTGATATGCATCACTTCCTTACATGTTCTGGCTTTGTATAGCGTGAGTTTTAATCTTTTCAATCTCTTAACCATTGGTCTGTTGGACATAGGATTAGGCAGCAGCAGTCATGTATAGGCTAAGCATTACTAAGCTAGTGGCAGAACTATATCCAATCTCTGTTCTTTTCATTATAACTTGTGGGAAATTAATAAGTACATCTTACAGTTATTTTACAGTAAATCCAGTTAAAATGGAATGAATGTAACACTAGTGCTATTATTTTCTTAATAAGGGTGAGTTATTTTAAAGTGTCACAAATAAGAATAATAATTCCACCCAATCATTTTATATGGAGTACAGACAATGCAGCACCCTTAATGTAGAAAAAAAAAAAAGGGCGAGGGGGGGGAGGGGAGGGAGGGAAGAAAAAAGAAAAAAGGAAAAAAGAAAAAAGGGCAGAGAAGAGGAGAAGAAAAAAAAAAGAGAAGAAAAAGAGAAAAAAGAAAAGAGAAAAGAAAACAAAAGAGAAGAGAAAAGAAGAGAAAAAAGAAAAGAAAAGAAAAGAAAAAAGAAAAGAAAAGAAAAAAGAAAAGAAAAGAAAAGAAAAGAAAAGAAAAGAAAAGAAAAGAAAAGAAAAGAAAAGAAAAGAAAAGAAAAGAAAAGAAAAGAAAAGAAAAGAAAAGAAAAAAGAAAAGAAAAAATAAAAAAGAAAAGAAAAAAGAAAAGAGAACTCTATTTAATATGGACATAGTTTTAATCTTATTTAAAATCATTTGATTATCTTGCCTGTTTATTGTTTAGACAGAGGAAAATTTGCTGTTTTTGTTTTCTTAAGTTCCTCACTTAGATGGATAAGTGAATAAGCGAACAAGTAAAGTGGCTGCTTGCTTCCTAGATCTGTGTTCAATAATACCAAAATTGGCTTATTTTTGGCTGAAGGAAAATATTTGCACAACAAATGAATGGGCAGCCACTGTGTCCAATACCAGGAGTCGGCCATCTGGATTTAGCATCAGGTGCCCGGAGAAGGAACAGAAAAGCTCTTTGTTCTACATAAATCTCCAGAGAAAGTTTTGATCCAGATCCTCAATCGGATGCTGCTCTGGATACCACTGGAAGTGTACCTTCCCTTGTTTATTAGTGTTGTGTGCTTCTGGATTTGCAATGATTATACTCCTATGTCTGGTGTGTTTGTTTTCCCTTCATTTGTCAAATCAGTAATACCAGAGGAACTGTTAACCTTTGGTGACCTACTGATATCTTTATATTTTCACTGTCAAATTGTACAGCAACTCAGGGAACAAAGAACCCTCTTTTCAGTCCCATTACTTTGCCAGAATATTTCTATGTTTTTGGAGAGGTACCAGCAAGATATTCAAGGAGCAGTCAGATGAGACAAGCTTTCACTTAACACAGATCTTACTGATTCATTCAGGAGGGAGGATTTCTTCTGTGTCAGGTAGAAGTGCTACTTTCAGACCAAAAGATCTCAGTTTAAATAGCAGCTACAGCTACTGTCCAGGGAGTGTACACTAGGAGATCAAACACTGGATGGGGAGAGTCCACTGAATCAATAAGTCTGCTGTACTGTCTGGCCATTATTAGACAGACACTGCTAGCCCACATGGTATAACAAAGTTCAAGCATTATAACAGAGATTTCTTACTGGGACCAAAATGCAATATTTTTTTCCTAATAATATATTGCCAGAAATATTTGAGTTGTTATTTTTATCCTTTTTTTTTTTTTTTTTTAAGCCTCAAAATTATGCTAAAACCATACGACTTCCAGAGATGTGCCTTAAAGTATAATTGCTATCTCTTTCCAAGTACAGTTTAGTGAAATTACCAGTGTAACTAAGGAACACATATAGTGCCCATTCCAATGCTGTAAGGATAGTGTGACTCCTCAATAGGGTGTGAAGACATTTTATTTTAACATTAATTTACTTGCCTGGAATGTTCATTGATGACATTCTTGCTACTGCAGCCACAAGATGATCTTGACATTGAATGGATTTTTCATTGATTTTATGTTCCATCAGCCACAAAATGCAAGAGGTAATGGCTATGCTTCCTTGTGGTAAAAATATAAAATCTTTTCTTAGAATAATCATGACTATAAAGTCACTCATAATATAAATTCACTCATTTGAATGCTCACAATTAGCCTGAAAACTGTTTGTCTGGAGTGGGTATATAGCTATGCAAGAAGATATGTTATTTTTCAGACAGGTGAAATTGCTTGCTTTTATGTATGTATGGTAACTGTTGTAATGTTATATAGTACTAATGACTCTTCTGGCACAATGCCTATGCATATGCCTCCCTTAAACAGGCAAACCAGCCCCAAATATCTCTTTCCTGAATTTGTCAGGTTGTTGAACAATTGATTTTCTTCCTTTAGATGGCTAGCTGCATTTTCAGTGTTTATAAGCATAATTCAGTGCTGGCACAATTGAGTTTTCCATTACTACTCAGTAGTATAGTAAAAAGTATGTAGCTTGTGTAACAACAATGCTCTGTAAATGAATCATAAAATGGAAACTACATTCCATCTTTAGAAAAACATCATGTACTGCCATTGAAGCAAGGTAAAATGGTTTTCATCCCAGCTTTGTACTGTAAATTTATTTTATCTCAGTTGACTGAGATTTCTTTATCATTCTGTTGCCATTTATGAGTAATAGACTTTTGCAGCTGAATAACAGAATTACACTAATTTATTAATCCAACTCTATACAAGTAACATATTGTTTGATTCTTCATTCCAATATTCTGTTTCCAAGAGTGCCCAGTAGCAGGTAATCTGTGAAAGGTTAAAAATTAAGAAGGTTCTGTAGTAGATTGCTTCACATGACAATTTATCAGAAAGATCAAACGTGCCAGATGTTAAGCAAATGCCCATTGAACTATTTTCCTTTTGAGAACACTTAAAAGATTAGACTGCAGAAATGTTTTACATTTCCTGTAATATCATTTGCAATGTATAAAGTAATGCTAGAAACTCAATCTGAGATGAACACCCAGAAGCAAAACTTTATTGCAGTGTGTTTTCAGGTCAATGAAGGATGAAAGGATAAGGAAGACATGCTGCTAGAAATACCGTTCAATACAGGGCAGGTCCCATCTTGTAGGCTCCTTCCCTCAACCTAACTTGGAAGCAGTTAAGGCAAGTGGAATAACAGAGGATTGCTTGTGTTTGTTTCTTGAAATTATTGCTGTGTGATGTGCTACTCTGAAACAAAGACATACTGTCCTTAGTGACCTTTTCCTTTTTGTAGAACACATACATTTTGTGGAGGGAAGGGCTCTCTGCCATGAACTTTGAGCTGTGAAAAATACATAGCAACACAATACATGACCTGTTAATTTTGAAAATGACTGTCTATGATAAGTAAATAGAATTTCCTGCTCTAAATGCATTTTCTTGCTCTGTATTCCTGATAGTTAAGTAGACAGCCACTGCAGGTGCAGTAATGCTCTGTAATTACTGATGCCTAACTATGTGGATTTTGCCAGGTGTGTATTTCCCTGAACTCTGGCACCATGTGCCTCATTTGGAGGCTGATTGTATGGTTACTTGAACTACCATTCAACGCCATAGGCAAAGAAATACGGACTTAGCTGGTCAGCATGCAAGGAATTTCTTCATTTCAACACGGTTATTTTAGAAAAATTGGAGCATGAATTGTAACGTTTATTTCCCATTTGTTTCTGGCTCTGATTCATTTGTGTGCTCAGAATGATTAAAATACTTGCTCTGAGAAGATGCTAACACACCCTCCTCCTTCCAAATCCCCCAAATCCAAAATATACATAAATAACCTGAAAAAATGCTTCAAAGCCACAGAAAAGGTAATTTCAGGCTGCTGAAAATTGAATAGTTTAAAAATACTACCAAAAAAAATCACAGTGTTTCAAAATACTTAGGAAAAATTTGGTTATGAGAATGCAGATAGTGTCTTTTATTCTTCATGTCCCCTCTCACTTGAGCAGAGACAAGGTGGAGAAGGAAGATACAAGTTTTAAAAGCAAAAGAGAGTTACCCTGGGAAAGGGATAAATAAAGGAGCTTAAGAGACACATTGCAAGCAAAGGCTGGTGATGTTTTAACAGGATAGTGATGACTGGGTACCAGCTGCCCAAAATGTTTGGACCTATGAATTGTTGAACGAAACATAGGAGGGGGCTGACGTGGCTCCTGGAACCTTGAATTGACTGGGAAAGACACTGGGTTAGGGCAGACAAAGAGGAAAAAACAAATGAAGAACTGATTTACATGGGAAGAAATACCATCAATGAAGTTGACAAGCTGGGCATATATTGGTTATAAATCTCCATTTTTTAATCTAATAGTAAACTGTTCTCCCCTGAGAAATTAGCGTATGTTTGAATAATCCTATGCTGAGAAAACCTAAAAAATGCATGGGTTTTAGGGGAATATCCTAATCGTCATATCATTTCAGAGACCAGGAGCACTATCACTACCCTGAAGAAGTGGTGTCTGTGCAGAGCAGGAGAAGTTAAGCAGTGAAATAGAGTTCTGGGCTTTGGATCCCCTTCTCAGTGAGTTGTCTTATCCAGAAAGAAAAGACAGACCCTCTCTCCAGTTTTTCCTAACAAATTATTTCCATTCTGCATGCTTGGTGGTGTGACATCTGCTCCTAGCTGCATTAGGCTCCCTACTGTACAGGGAATTGAGGGAAAATGTAGACCTAGGATAGATTTTGTCTCTTAAAACTGTGTGCCTAGCTTGTAGGCATTTCCATGTCAGAAGTAGTATCTGCATCTCACCTGAGCCTTGGTGCTTGGATATAAGCATTGCTTGGCAATCCTACAACAGAAGTAGTGATAGAATACAGATCTCCAGGGGAACATGTATCTCTCTTAGTCATCAAAGTGTTTTTTGCCACCCTCAACACTTCTGGTTCTACCCCTGTGCATCTTCTTACTTGATAAAAAAATGTCCCATAGGGCTTTTCATATGAGCCACCTTTGCCTGTGACACTTTGAATCCCTTCCCACTATGAAAAGGAAACAGGACTGTTCTACAGCTAAAAGATGTGGGTGAAAAAATGGTGTAATCTTGAAAGTAAAATCTTAATGCATGGGACCAGATTAAAATTGAACAGGCAGATTTTTTCACTTGTTAATGTTTTGTTTGTTTGTTTGTTTTTTAAAATTTCATAATATAGATTATGTTATTTTAGCCTATTTTACATGTCTTACATATAAAGCTTGTTAATACTTACACTGATTTTACACTGGATTAACCTGATACCATCTCCTCCTCCCCACTCACTCATCAGTGTAGCATCTTCATTTTATTATTTCATTTGAAAAAAAGTGATGATGCAACAAAAGACAGGATGCGATGGGATTTTTAGGCATATTTTTCCTGATATTACCTGTAAATTTTAATGTCGGTGAGATTTTAGCAGAAGCAGTTAAAAAGTAACTCTAGCTTGGCCAGACTGCTCGTGTCACAGTTTTATGATGGCATCTTGTGTTTCACCTGCACAGAAGTGGATAATTGACTTACTAACCATATATCTTAAAAAAAGTAATTATATACCTAAAACTAAGGCCTCCTTGCTTATACTGACAGAGTGATGTCTATACTTGCATACATTTAAAGAGACATAATTCTGTAGAGAAACATACACACTAAAGAGGAATAACCCAGCCAGCAGTTGTCAGATTCACATACCATTTGCAACCTTTTCTAAATCATACTCTTTCTAGGGAGCCCACCACACTTGCCACAGTTTCCTTGGAATGAGACGATGTGTGCTTTAAATTGATGTGAGCTTATTTGAGAAAGTCAGTCATAGCTGTCACCAGGGAACCTAAAATAGTTTCTTCGGACAGAAAGCGTGTTCCTTTCAAGAGTTTTTGCTAAGCAGATGTGGTGCCAACCACAGTCTGAATTTACATCTCACCTTCAAAGGTCAGGAATGTTTCAAAACAGTTTTGCCATAGACTCTTCTCTAGTTGTATCTCATGGTTACCATTCAAAAGAAAATCAGTCTCTGTTGGTATTTTAATGGTATTCATCAGAGGAAAGAGGGATCTTAGGAGCCTGCAAAATCTTACCAATTCCTCTGCTGTGAAGGCAAAGCTGTATGCAACAGAGCCCCTGTGATAATGGTAGAAGAGGACCAGTCTGGAGCCTGTTCCCAGTACATCTGCCAGTCCTTCACAGCCCTTGGCTTCTGGCTTTGTACCTGCAGCAAGACAGTAAAAATCCTGACTTCCTTTATGCATATTGTTATTTCTAATACCGGTATTTGTTATTATATGTATGATGAGCTATTGGCATTTATTCCTACATGTGGAAGCAAAATGTGTAGGAAGGAAAAAAGTTGTGTGTTCTTAAACAAAAAGTGTCAGCTGTTGTGATGGAGGTCTTTGGGGTATCTCATACTTTCTTATTGTAACAACATCATGCATAAAACAATATGATTTTGCATTTCTGGTGTCCTTACACGGATGGTTATGACGATCACTTTCTAGTCCAACTTGTCAGTCTTGTGTAAGGGTCTTTTTTTTTTTTTTTTTTTTTTTTTTCTGGGTAAGTCTTGTGTCACTTCAGATACTAAGTTAGTTTCTCACTGGACATCCAATTGTTGCTAGATCTGGCAGAAGTAAGAAGATGTCCTGTGTGGCTGGGAGCAGGGGAAGAAGCAGTTGAGCAAAGTAATAGGGCCATACTTCTAGTGACAATGAACAATGTTAGATTGTCTCAGCCCATCTCAGATAACCCCCCTAAAAACCTCCTGCAGAAATATCTAAATAATGTGAATATGAACATAACTCATTCCTCCAGCCTTCCTTCATGCTATCCTCATGGGATGCAAAATTCAAGAAAAAAAAAACAACCCACGACCTGTTCAAGATGGAATAAAATCACCTCTTAACAACAGCACAGTTAAGTGCAGTTGTCTTGGCTGGCTAGAAGTAACCCTATGAATTAGATAAGGGGACATTTACACTGTAAAAGCCTCTATTCAGTGCAAAAGAATGCAATAGTGAGTTTCTGTCTGAGGCCAAAAAGCTAATGTGTAAAGCTTTTTGAATACGAAGAGTCCTGTGTTACAAATGTGATCTGCAAAATGCAGCTTGCAAGCATCTTAAATTCTTGAGGTATCCAAAAGATCATTCTACACAGCAGCCATGCTACAGCATCAATAAGAGCCTGTCCTGAACTGGAAAACCATCAGGATGACTCAACACTCATGTCATTCTATACTAGATGTGCTATCTCCTGGAGAAGAGAAAACCTTTTCAGGTAAATCCACTGGGGTTTGTCTCAAATAACTTTTTTTTTTTTTTCCTTACCTCTCTGTTATATTTGTCAGAAACCTGACCTCAGTCTGTTACTGAAGGAACAAAAAGTCTTGCACAATTGAGCAGAAACTTCACTTTAGCATGGCTACCACATAAACCTCTGCTGAAGGTAGTCACATACCTGTAACAGTCCAAATAAATTGCTGCAGAATTAAAGGGCTGCAAGTATCTAGCAATGTCAATGCTTTGCCTCTACAGGAATTTGTCACTGAGTGGACTGTTTAGGGATTTGCTAAGCAGGGGCTTGAAGTATGCTGGGCATACTTCACTATCCTCTCATTCATGGAAGGGAACGCTGCCACTCTGCCTATGCCTGCCCAGAGTGCTGGGCAGCAACTTTGGCTCAGTTTTTAGTCAAGCCACCATTTCCAATCTCTGTCTAAATATTACAATTGTTTCTGCACAGCATCTCTAAGGCTTTCACATTTTCAGCATCCAAGTTCTCCTCTTTTTCTGTCTGGAGGACAAAAGGACCCTTTTATTTGTCCTTTGTAAGCCATCTTTTTCTCATTAAGCCTCTTATGAATGCTGCTAAATAGACAAGTTCCCTAATCTGCTGTTGTGGCTGTATCGTACTTCTTTTTGAATTTCACCAGCCATTAATTGCCATGCCCCTTTTACTGTCTCTTATTCTGCATTGAACTTTCAATACAGAGGGGGTCAGCTCCTTCCACCAACCATCCCAGATGTTATTTTGTATTGTCATCTATCATTTGAAACAAGCATGCTTTGTGCTTTCCTCCATTTTGCTTTGAAGATTGTCCTGTTCTGACCTGCAATGTTGAGTTATTTTTTACTGGACAGAGAACAATGTGAACAGAGAGAAAGTGCTAAGAGAAGAGTATTTTTGTAGGCTAGTGGTTGGGCCACTTTTCTGAGAGAAAGCCTTGGGCTCTGGTTCCTGTTCACTGGCCTGCTGTGCAGATGGATATTGAATATCAGGTGCAGATGAAGTCTTGGGCACTGAGACTAGGGCACCAAACTCCCACCCTAGTCATTGGCTGGAGTAGATTGCGAATTACTTATTCTTGGCTGCCTAGAAGCACAAGTTCATTAGTGCTAGAGGAAAGTCCTTCCATTCCCCAGCCCAGCCTAAAGTCTGCTGATGAGTACACCACAAAGGCAGTGTAGGCTTGGATGCCCTTGGGCAAAGATTCCAGTGTTTGCCACCTGGGTTGCTGCAAGTCAGTGAATAGTATTTGGGACAAAGTGGAATTGGTGCAAAATGTCTCTGACAAGAATGTTGCAGCAATCTGCTGCTTTCTGGCACCCCTCTGTCCATGATTCCCTAGCTTTCCCCTTTTGCAAGTTGGAATATTTCATGACAATTGTTGTGAGAGTATATTGCCTGAACCTCACCTTCAAAAAAGACATGGTGTTATGATTGGCCAGATTTCTAAGTATGCTGTACATACGACGGTCAGTAGTGGGATAAGGACAGTGGATGTCTTGAGGTGAGGGGATCAGTGTGGCGTATCTCACAACTTCCTAATGAGTTGGGAGGAAAGGCAAGTGGGAGGCCAACACTGCAAGGAGCCCCAGAACTCTTCTAGGAGAGCAGTAAATCAGCACAGAGGCTCACTTGGGGATTTAAGTGGTGAGATGGCATGAACCTTTACTGAATACTGATGGACCAGATCTAGGCAGGGAAAACAACACATCTGGAGGGAAGCCAACAACATTCAGCTGAGTCAAATGTTCTTCATCATTCCTCAAATATGGGGCTATTTCCTTCTTGGGGTGATGAATTTAGTAGCATCCCTTCTACCTCACCTTTTTACAGACAGAAAAGCTACACCCTGATAATTACAACTTATATAGTTCAGTAGTTGCAGACCTTTTACTGGGACTTGTAGAGATGTAAATACAGCACTCTTGGTTGAAACAATTTACCTCCAGAAAATGGAGAAAGTTCAGAATTTAGAGACATGCTGAAGTTGCTGTGGCATAAGAAGTTAGTACATTAAAAATTGGGCCTATAGCTATTGGTATCTGTCTCTGTAAATTTGTCACAGACAGTTCCTCACATCAGACCCTGCATAAGCAGCTTAAGATCTGACACATAATATTACAGCCAAGGCTGGCTAAATTTCTGTATGAGGATAATTGTTCTGCCTTACCTCACAGATGGCAACTTGATAATCTACAGTCTAGGCCCTGACCCAGGACCTCTTAAAGCACTCTGCAAAACCTACCTTTTCGATAAATCTCTAGGCTTTGAATGACTCTGTGTTCATAACAACTTGTGACCGGCTTGTCTCATAAGTTAAGAAGCATTTTTCTTCTGAACATAAACATGAGTGTAATGTAATTCAATGAACTTCATTGAAATCTTTCTGGATTTACTTTGGTATAGTTGACAGCAGAATTTGGCTCTATATGTGTTGGCATGTGCTCTATGGGACATTGTGAGAAAAAACAACAAAGTTATCCTTCTTAGACCATGTTTCAGCTTGCTGGTGGATCTGAGCTTTAAACAGTACACTCTAGTCTAATGCCAGCAATTTAACTTACCTTCAGATCTCCCCATTGTAAACTGCCAAAGCTTGAAGACTGTAGGTGTAAAATACAGTTAAGGAGTTTTACACTCTGAGACTTGCCAAGCAAAGTAAGGTCCATGTCTATCCTGTATTAATGACTTATATTGTAGCATGTCTGGAAAACTAAGGCTCTAATTAACAGAAAATTGAAAATGCTGTGTAGCATAGCTAAGTTTGGTACATTAGTGCTACTTTCTAAAATATAAGTTTTGAAAATGTTTTCATTTAGTCTTACTTAAAAAAATGAATGTGTGTTGTGAAGGAAGTTTTGATGCCTTTTGGTTACCCAGAGAACAGGTATATGCACAAACAAGATTTTACATGGTGTCACTGTTCATTTAGACAACTTAAACTTAACCTTCATGAGTAAGAGGTTTCACTGCTCGTCATCTGAAGGCTAACCACATAACGGGCTGTATCAATAGGAGCATATTCAAAGAAATCAATTATACTCCTTTAGTCAACACTCATTAGATCATATTGGGAAAAGGTTGTCCAGTTATGGGCCTCCAAAAAAGAAAAACACAGATAACCTGCAATGAGTTCAGCAGAGACACAAAGATAATTGGGTCTGGAGCATTAGCCCTTTGTGGAGAGGCTGACGGAACTGGATTGTTTCAGTCTGGAAAAGAGACAGCTTTTAATAGCAGCTTTCCAATACCTTCAAGGACGTTACTGTGAAGACAGAGCAAGGCTGAGAATAAGGAACAACGATAATAAATTGAAAGGGGAGATTCCAAATAGATATTAGAAAAACTTGTCTCTGTAGGGATAGTTCGTCATAGGAACTGGCAAATTAGAGAGGTTTTGGAATGGAGCAACCCTGTTCAAATTCAGTGTTAATCTTGCTTTGAGCAGAGGTCTCTCCCAGCCTGAATGATCCTGTGATTTTGTGACCTTACTGAGTTATTTGCATATGTGAAGGTGAATATAGCAAGCTACCAAAACAAACCAGTAGTTTATTTTGCCTGGATGTTAATACTAATAAATCAAGCAATTTAAAGCAATAACAAATAACTGGGTATCATCTTGACTTAGGTTCTCTGCTCTGCAGCTATTGAGTTTTTCATGAAGTCACTAATGTCAAGCCAAATTAAATGAGAATAGTTAGGCTATTAAGTTGCTTGTGATGTACTAAAAAAAAAGTAAAAAGATGTATGAACTTAAATTTATCCTGTCAACTGAAGCAAAAGCATTTAAAAACAAACAAACAAACAAAAACAAAATAAATGCAAAATAAACAAATGCACAACAACAATAACAACAACAAAACATGAAAAGTGAAGGGTCTTACTGTCCTTATTTTCCTTGATGCTTCAATATATTTGGGACATGTTAAATTAGTGTTTTCCTCCTGTATACTTGGGTCACCATCTCACTTCACGAGATGTGTCTACTCTGTAGCTGCAATATGAACTTCTGGATGCTTGGTGACTCTGAGTCTTCTGGGACAACTGTATGCATTTCATCTCAGCTAAAATGTAGGTAATGCCTTGGTCTAGAACAGACTCCAAGTGTTCTGCAAGGCAAAACCATACTTTGCTTTTCTTCTTACGGTTATTGTTACAAAGGCTGATGGGATACCTGAAAGTTTTGAGATTAGCAGGGTTGCAATTTAGTGTGTTTTGAGGGTTTTTCTCTATTCTCTCTGGAGCGTAAGCACGGACTACCTTGAGCAAGGTAAGCATCATAAACAGGCATTGATTTTGGTCTTTTACAAAGTAATGTAGGTGCAGCAGTTTAAACAGCAGTCTATATTCAAGTCTATATGTCTATATTCAGTCTATATGTCACATATATTCTTGTGACAAAGTTTTCCATCTTGTAGTATTAATATGTGAATGGCCGGTTGTATATGCACATTGGATTCACAGTTGTATTCACATTTAATTGCCCAAAACAGTCCGATATGCTTTTAAAGCTGGAGTTGGCTTATTACAAACCCAACTGCCATTATTCATATTGGCCTGACTGTAGAGCAGCACAGAGCAATCAGACCAAGAATTAAAACTTGATCCTGACATCTCTGGTTGTGTACAAGATTTGTACATGGATACCACTGCTAATTGTGAGGGGTCACTGGTGATCTTGTTAAGAACAGCAGTGGATAAAAGTATGTAATATAAGTTAAGTTAACATAAATTTCTAAGAGGGATCCTTCATTTTATTTAGTTTCTGCTGCAATTATTTTAAAACTGGTGAGATAAAAAGACCTGTTAATCTACTTTCTTTCAGTGTTTTCAAACATACTGCAACATAAAATCCCTGGTGAAATTATTAAGTTTATTTATTTTGCAGTTTCAGTGCTTTTACATCTGAATGGCACACAGCCAGCAGTCTACTCAGAGCAGTATTTAGTACACACAAGCAAGAAAACAAATTAGTTAGCAAAGTTATTTTTGAAGTAACTTGCTAGAGTACTTTGCTTTATTTGTTAAGCATTCTTACCAAAGATAAAATCACTCATGAGTAGAAGCAGAAAATACCTAAAAAATGTTTTATGTTTGGTTATGTAAATTCTTGATAGAAAGTGTTTTTCATTAGATACTCTCCACTGACATCTTGTAGTCTAAAGATGCAGAAAAGAAGTGAGAGAAACTAATTTTAAAACAGACATTTTAGTGAAGTCCAGGATCAAAATACAGACAAACTGCTTCTGTTGCCCAAAATACGATTGGCTATAGCCAACTGTTAGCTGACTTGCAGACTATAAACGTGGTTAGCCAGGCTTTTACTTCTTTCGCTTAGTAGGTCTTTAAGAGTCTTATTTTGCCACTCTTGCACAAATTGAACTGTAGCTTACTCCTCAAGGCATGCCTTTGATTCTAGTTGCTCTATCTAGACTCTACTCAGGATGACTAAAACATCCAGTCTGGTTTTATGTGTTATATTTCATGTTTTAAGGATAACTGCAGACTTGATTATGGTTGCCAAGACTTTGTAGCAAGTAAATTCAGTAACCAAAAGACAGAAGATAAACCACAGATACAACCACAACAATTTCTTAATTAACAGCAGCCAGCCTCAAGCTGTGTTTTTAAACTGAAAGGTGTCCTCTTTCCTCTCATTTTCACCATTGTATCTGCTTTAATTCTTCATGCTCTGGTTAAAATATGGTGTGTGGACACAAACACACAGATCAGTCTCATCACTAGTGCTTGTAATTTAATCACAGTGCAGAGTGTGATTCTACAGACCTTGTGTTGTGAATCCATGTACCTGGACTATAATACAGTAAGACTGACTTCATTATTTCGGCTTCATCTATCAGGGGTTATGGTATGTACTGTATTGTTTCTCAGAGATTTCCAATATTATAAAACTTTGAGGGCTGATTCCAAAGGAGTCTAATGTTACAAAACTCGGAGGTCTACTTGCTGTGTAATAGCTATATCACCTCCTCTAAATAGGAATCAAAATAGCCAGCAATTTAAGTGGGAACAGTTTATTGTAGTCAATTGGAGATACAGAATAAAAGAATACATCTTCACTCATTTGGGTAATAGAGTAATTTACATTGAAACTTCCATCTGAAGGTCAGTTATCCTAATCTGCTTCCCAAAGAAGGATAACTTGTTCTAGAAGATTGTCCAGGGCTATATACAGTTGAACTTTGAATATGTCCAAGAACAGAGATTCTGCAACCTGTTCCAGTAGTTTATTGCCTTGACTGTGAAGACTTTTCTCCTTGTATCTATACAGAATTTCCCATGCTGCAACTTGTGTTCGTTGCATCTCATTTTTTCCACTTCATACATCTCTGAGAAAAATTTGGCTCCATATTCTTTATAAAACCTCCTCCACTGCAAGTTGAAGATAACTTAGATTCACCTTAGTCTCCCCTTCTTCAGGCTGAATAAAAGTTCTCTCTACTTCTCTTTGTATTTCTCAGGCCCCTTTATTATCTTGGTGACCTTCTTCTGGTCTTACTTTAGTAAATATAACAGAGATAAAAACTGGACATAGTACTCCAAATACAGTTTCATAAGTGCCACATATACCACTTCCCCCAAATGTTACACACTTTTTCTACTATAGTCCAGAATGCTGTTGGTCTACTGGGACCAACGACTCTGATGCCTGTACTGCATGCTATCCATGATGTCTTGTGGTTTGGTTTGGCCAGGTTTCCGTCAACTTTGTAGTCTACTCATTCAGTTTATTATCTCTACAAATTGTCTTTAGAGGAAATACAGAAGACTGACTGTCTATAAAGCCTTACTAAAATTGTCCATCTTGCATATATAGAAAGCAGAGCTCAGTCAGGGGTTCCCCATTCAGCTGAGTATTTGCTCTCTCTTGCCATGCCTTCCTGTTTTCTTGCAAAATGGCATGAACTACTCCTGTGTTTTCAGGAGGTTGTTCTTGAAAGCCAGCCAGCTTTTCTAGGCCCCTTGCTCTTCAGGACAGCAGGACAGCTTTACCTTTCCTGAAGTTAAAATCAGTTCTCATAGAGTCTAGGGTCATTATTCTGCTACTTCTCTCCTCATTTTCATTAGCTAATGCAACCATACACCTTCACATCAATTCTTTTATCAATTCTTTTTTTTTTTTTTTCTTTCTGTGAGCAATGGGTCCCCCTAGCTGTTTAGTCCAACATCAACACCATAAAAGTTTCCTTGACATTGCAAACATCTCTTAGATTGCTTGTGCCTCTTAATGTTGCCTTTCCAACAAATATTGTGGTGGATATATCTCCCTGTGGAAACCAGGGCCTGCCATCATGAGGCTTCCCATTTTCTATAGAAGCCTTTATAGAATTCCTGTCATGCACTGGTAGATCTGTAGCAGGCACCAACCCAGTGACCTATTTGTTGGCCTTCCTCCTTTTAATGATATGTAAGTGACTAAACATCAGGGAAGTGTTCATGTTGGATTGGTACTCATAGACTGAAATAATCTCCTAGATTAAGATGCTTGTAAGTGTGTCTCCAAACAGTGCTAACCTATTTTAGTGGGTTTATGCCTGGAACTGATTCATTGCACACCACATGTGGATGTTCACATCCCTGCATATAGATATACCCTTGCTCATATGCCCTTGAGTTACAGAAGTCTCTAAAGTTCTGTGCAGAAACAAGTTCAGCTTTTTTCTCTCCCCACAAACACTTCAACAGCTACAGTGTTTTAAAGATCACAGGTTCCTGTATTTGCAGGCAGTATTAGTGTAGGTATATAATCCAAGAATTTAAGCAAGGCAATATTAGTAGGTAATGATAATATCCCTTAGATAAACTGATATAGCTAGAAAGATTAGGCACACAAATCACTCTTCTGATGTAAACAGAAGCAGCAGACTTCAAAGCTAAATATGAGTTGAGCAGAGGATTTAACTAAATATGTATCAGTGACACAACCTGTTGAGAGACAGATAGTGCTAAAAAGTAACTGCCAACCTCTTTTTTTCCTCTTCTCCACATAACAATCCACTTATCTTCCAGAATAAGATTCTGGGGAAAGTAAAATACATAGTTTTCTTATTAAAAGTTCATGAACTTTAATTGTCTAATTGTTTCATGTTACAGATCTGAGGAGGAAGAGGAGAAAACCATATAATGAACACAGTAGATAATAGTGCAAGTCAAAGATATTCCAGAAATAGTACAGAAGTCAGAAATTCTCTTTCAAAGGCCAGAAAATAAAAAAGAGAACAGCATTCTTAGACTTTCTTGGTAAACTAACCACACCTAGAGAACAGACTACAAACACTACTGACTTCCCCATTGTTTATAGCAACTCTGGGATCATTTGTGCAGGGCTTTCTTAACTAAAAATGAGATTATGTGAGGTAACCTTTTTACAACGGGTGCTATATCTATTCCATTGGATGGTTAAAATTGTCTTGTGTTGACTGGGAGCATTTTGAAGATAACTCTAAACAGCTTAGTAACTTTACTGTTCTACTTAACTAAAGAGAAAAGTTAAGACATGTGGACTGTTGATAAAGCATCAGCATCTCTGCCATTACCTAGTGACAACCATTTGGAAGTCTTTTGAAAGAGAAAAACAGGTAAAGAGATGGTGAGTAGTACACTTGTCATTAATTTGTCAAGTCAACATATTAATGTGATTTGGGTCAAGCTAGTGGTTGTGCAGCCAAGCATTCATGGCTTCACTAAACACTGAGAGTTGTACAAGAAGTTGGGGAAGCCTGAAAGAAAGTTTAGTTTGGCAAAGAAATGAAGAACCAAATAAAAGAGAACTCCAGGGGGAGACCTTCTCCATCAGCTTATATGACAGCAAGAGTGAGCAGGGGAATTAGGCTATGGCAAGTCAGGAAATCGGTGAGGGGCAATAGTTAGCCCCAGTAGGAGAGCTTTGAGGCAGGAAACAGGAAAGACTGGGAGTCTGTTGACCGGTTTTCAGAGTTCTTCTTTTATGAGCTCATAGGCCAATATCCTCATAGGTCTGCTAGCAGCAAAAGACAGAAGTGTTTGTTTCTCAGGTCAGGGGCTCTAGTTTCTTTCATGTTTGGTTCAACATTTTTTATCGGTCTTAATAAAAGTTTCATTCATATGAGATGAAGAGAGCTAGCTCTCTCTGAGTTTCCCATGTAATCAGAAAGATATAACTCCATGTTTATATTAAGGACAGAGAGGCACAGCACTACATGTCATGTCTAACTTGCTGCTCAGTCCATTACTTTTCCAGTAAAATTGACAGAATTAAACCTAAACAAGAAAAGGAATGACAACAAAAGACAGTGGGCATTCTGCAGCACTGGCATCAGTGAATTCAGTAATGACCAACAGAGTTCTTCTCTACAGGCATTTCACGGGTACAATGTGTAAAATTTCTTCTCTTCATGATTAAATAATAGGGATTAGCTGGTGATGGAATAGTTGTGTTCCATCTGGCTTGTGCCTGGGAGTTTCTATCAACCCTATTCGTTTAAGTTATCATAAAGATTGTACTAGGCACTGAGATCTCACATCCCACCCTCAGACTTGTCCCCTGCCATAACAGTGAAAAAAAGAGAAGTCTTTTGCTTGCTGAAAACAGAATCCTGGTACTATATACTGACAAGTGTCATGATTTTAATATTATCACCATTGTTTGAGTCATTTACTCTGAGCAGGATTATGTACTGTACTTCCCCTTTCCTGCTAGCCATCAGGTCCACTAAGGCCATTAAAGAACTAGTTTATATAGAAGGTTCCTAAATCATGATCTGCTTGCATAGACATAGGTAGAGCTTTCAGACACAACTGAATACAGTAATATATATTGCAAGTGGACTCTACAACACTCCATTTAATGCTGTGTGAAATACATATGCAGTAAACATCTACTCTACATCTTTTCAACTATGGCCAAACTACAAACAAGAAATGTATGTCTGAGAAAGTGTGTCTGAAAATGTACAATATGCCTGCAGAATTTGTGCTAATCACACTGAAGTAGAATATTCCTATCATGGTTTCAACTCTAAACTGAAAAGATTTTTTCCCCTTTTCTTTAAAAGGAACAGTCGAAGTTTAGATAATGGTGCAGCAGACTTCATTAATGGATAATTTTGAACATATTTCTGTTTGTCTGATGTAGAAAATACAGATCACAAGCATCTTTTTTTCCCTTCACTAAAAAGTGCTTTTTTTTTCTGTCATAGATCCTCACCAACATAAACTGTTAGAAGTGTCTTCCAAAGAGTAGGAAAACAGATGAAGTAATAGGTCTTCTGCTCTGGTGTAGCAGTAAGTATCTGTCATTTTGTTGTGGCTGAAAAGGCACATGTATCTTGAAGCTGGGGGGTATCTTTATCATAAATATGCCTGCAGGCAATTAGTTGAGGGAAAATGCTGATCTTTTTCAGAACAGCAATGAAACAAACTTCAAAAGGCATCCCCAGGCATGTCCCTTTTAATTAGACCTTGGCTCTCAGGATTTCTACAAGACTGGAAAGTTTTGCCTGCATCCTTAGGATTTGTGGAGCTGGCTGTAAACATAGGAGAGAATGCCATATCCCTGATGCTATTTCTTTTATCTATTTTTATTGCAGCTGGTGAAAAAAAAAAAGTCATTATAATCTGTTTTTCCATAAGAGGCAAAATGTCAATCCATACAGAAGGTATTTCATTTAGGTGAGGAACTGGAGGTTACAACTTGTTTGGATGCTATGTTTGGATGTTCTGTGCCTAGAAAAACAACACAATACCTTGTCAGCCATACCAGTATGTTCTAGTGTTATTAAACCAGCTGATGCACAAAGAATGAAATCTAGTCCTTTTGTAGCTGATCCCACTTAATATTTTGTGGCAAGTCTCAGACCTGTAAGAAACATTTGCATAAGAAGCAAGATTCCTATATTGCTTTGAAATCAATCTGAGCTGCAATGAAAAATTATTTTAGCCTGAGCTAGAATTGGTTTTATATTAGACATGGTCAAAATCCAACAGTCTGAGTCAGCAAGAAAACTGCTTCTGAGCTCTGCAGCATACTAGAACAATGAATGCAGATTAGTCTCCAAAGAAATATAATAATAAGGCCATTCCTCTTATGAACCCTCATAACTTCTGGCAGACATTCTGCTCCCACTGACGTTTAGTATAATTATCCCAATAACTTTGGAGAAGCTTGTATTTTGCTATTGATTCTCAGATATTCTGCCTGCCCTCTGTCTCCCTGGAGTGAACAGAGAACACCTGTGCAATTAATGCTTATTAGAATAGAAGCATTTGAGAAAAAATTCATATCTGAAATGCAAGAGCTTTTTGTTCTTTTCTAGTCAGAAATGGTGGTGACAGCATTTGCTGGTATTTTTTTAATGCTGACTGGAGCAAAGTAGACATGCCTGTATGCTGGATAATTTTTCAGTGCCTTGGTAATATAGCTGCTGTCTTGTACTCTTTTAAACTCTTCCTTGTTCTGTTGCTGTTACAACTATTATATTAGAGAATCTAGGAGAAGAAAAAAAAAATGGATTCTGCTTATCAGGATATGGTACCTGGCTATACTGACTTCATTTTGAATGAAATTGGGTGCTCAATACTTGTCAAAATACCCTATCAATAGTAGAAAGAATAGATCTGATAGTTGATCTGTTGCAGATGGCAGCTTTCCTTGGAGCCACTGGAAAAAAAATAAAAAAAAATAAAAAAGTTTTCCTCAATGTGTAAGAGAAGAATGAATTGAATAAGAGGAAGAGAGAGGGAGGGAGAGATGGGGAGGGAGCTAGATGACTCTCTTCCTACAGAAGGAAAATTCAACCATCAGTACCACTTCAAAATCACTAGGTTAGTGTTAGAGTGGAGAGCTAAGCAACATTTTTACTATAATCATATGACTCCCAGTCGCTGTAGTCAAAATCTGTGGAGTCATTAATCCTTCTCCATTTTGTTTTAATAATAATGTTATTGTATATGTCTTTCCATTGCTTAAAATTTTCAGTCAACAGTGCTAGTGATAGATGTCCTTTATGAAGCAGCAAAATGAGATTCAAGAAACAGCAAAGAAACCGCACCTCAGGAAGCTGAGCTTGCTGTTAAATGGAGATGTGTATAAACACGCACACATGCACATGGACGTACACACACACTCACTCACAGAGAAGGCCTAGATTGAGGCTAATTCTCCCCTAAGCCTGCTGAGGAATAGATGTCCTACCATGTTATTGTCATGCATGATCTCTGATTAATGCCAGTGCTGGTATTCCAGGCTTTAAAATCAGTACGAAAATAGTCCTTGAGGAAGGATGTCAGCTTCTTTTAATCTCCCTTTAATTTCCACTACTTCAAGAAGCTCTACATCTTCACACCTTATTCTTCTGCTATGGAGCTCTGCTTGCTAACTTCAGCTCATAAAATGAGCTCTTTTTCTAGAAAAGTGTACCACAGACACTGTGAACACATTTTTACAAATGGGATCAGTACCAAGTGGTATAAAGTCACAGTGTTGATAACTCTGATCTTCTGAAAATATGACCCAATCCAAGGTAAATATTTCTGAAATTATTTCCCTTCTTACTGTATAGAAAATTTATTATGACAACAACTGTGTTAAAAAATAAAAAGCTAGGCTAAGACTTACAATCTTTTTATTTTTTTTTAATCTCAAAACTGAAGCATATATCAGCTCATTATCTGAAAAGTTCTAGTGATACAGAGCATTGTGTAATGTTCAGCCAAATCCAGAAGCCCTTCTCCCCTGTGATTCTTAGTGAATACAGCCCTCAGAAGCATTGAACACCTTCACATACCCTGGAAAAAGTGATTCAATTTTGTCCAGGAATTATGTAGCTTGAGAAAGTATTGCATCATGCAAGCATCAGCAACTTGATGTTTATATGAACTCTGTTGTTCTGAAACAAAACCCACAGATATGGATTTTTGACATTTTATTGTTAGAAGAATAAAGCAAAGGAGATAATCATGGCTAAAGATGTTGTGACAGTTTACTGATCAGTAGGTAGACAGAGGAAGTGCAATTTCTGGGATACTGTCTCTACTGAG